>NC_141696.1:1443524806-1444124806 GCF_964263255.1 Lissotriton vulgaris | reverse complement strand
TGATACAAATATGCCAATCAGGTAAACCCAATCATTATGACAATTTACAGAGGGAGCACTTACCCTCTGACACTGAACAGCAGTGGCAGAGGGTCCAAAGCATCTAAACCAGCAAAAACGAAATCCAGCACAGCATCAAAAATACATGAGTCAGAGGCAAAAAGATGGGGGAATACCCACGCCAAGGATGTCAGGTCTAACATTGTATAAGTCACCCATAAGGTAGGCCATGAGCAGCCCATTGGGCAGGGTGCTGTGTATTTAAAAAGTAGGACTTGTACCTTTACGTTTTATATGTCCTGGTAGTTAAAAACTCTTAAACTTGTTTTTTCACTCCTGCAAGGCCTACCTCTCCCTTGGGATAACATTGTGTTACCTTATTACATTTAATAAGTAATTCTTAACTTTCAATTGGGAGCAGGGAGAGGTGTCGAGTTTGGTGTTTAAAACTCTCTTTAATACTAAAGTCCGATTTAAGTCACAATTATAAAAATGCCCCTTCTAGAAAGTTGGCATTTTCTTGCCTCAACCATTCGCTGCTTGTAAGCTGGTTCACATGAGTAGGTGTAGCTGGCAGTTGGTCTTTGTGTATTGCTCCCAGATGGCGAGACAAAGGTGGAATATATGTTGGCAGGATGGGACATCTCTGACTTGATAGGGGAGGAGGCATCACGTACCACACTTTCACATTACAAACCCTCTGCTTCTGCACACTCACAAAGGGTTTGACACTAGTCTTTTTCTTCCCCAGACAAGCCAGGGCAGGACATTCCAAATACCTCTGGGGTTGGAAACCTCCAGAACCTTCTTCTAATTCAAAGCTGGCACCAAGTGTAAATATTGGAACCTCAAACCCAACTCTTCAGTACACCTATAGACCTGTGGAAGACTCAGAACAACTGATGTGCTGCTCTGCTGCAAGGAAAGCTGCAGTCCTGCAACTCTCCTGCCCTGCCGCCTGAGTGAGAAGAACTGGACCTGCATCTTGAGCCCAGGACCACCAGAGTGACTCCAAGGGCTAGTGGGCTGGCCTCCTAAAAAGAACTTCAGGGACTTAACCCAGCACCTGGATTAGGTCTGCTGTGATTCTGGCCCTCAGGTAGTTCCACACCAGTCCTGGACCTTTGGAAGTGGGCCTGAACGTGCTCTAACAGCCCAGCTGTGGTCCTGCAGGCAGAACCTATGCAGCACAGAGCATCTCCCAACAGCTCCGCATTGGAAACCCTGTAGCATGAGGCACCCCTAATGTAGGACATCACATCGCATCCCGCAGCTTGTCAGAACCGCTGCTGTGCAAAGCATCCTTAATGTAGGACTTTGCATCACAAGTCCCTCATCAATGGCAGAGCACAGAAACAGCCCTTATCAAAGTCACAAAGGAGATAAGAGCTGCTTTAAATAAAGGAGGATCGGTAGCTCTAATTCTCCTCAACTTTTGAGACGCCTGATCATAAGATCCTAATCAGTCGTCTGACTGAATTAGGTGCTTAAGCCAAAACCTTGTCCCTCCTAACTTCTTTCCTTTCCAATAGGAAACAATCTGTGAATTTAGGCAGCTTTGTGTTTCCACTTCGTTGCAGGAACCCTCAGGGATCTTCGCTTAACCCTACACTCATCAGCATTCACATCACTAAACTAGCAACTCTAATCAAATGTTTTGACTTTTCACTTACCTCCTACGCAGATGACACTCATTTAGTAGTGTCAGCCTTCAACTACAATCCTAGGTTGTCCTCTCACTTCCAGGAATGTATGAGAATATTAAGTTCATGGATGAGCGGGCATTGTTTGAAGCTTAACGCAGGCCTGTGCACAATCCTGGTGGGCAGCTCATTTAGGTTTTCCCCCCCACTCCAGTGTCCAAGGCAAAAATTTGGGCATGCTCATTGATAACAAGCTTAACTATGGCTCTCAGGTGTTCTCCTATCTTTTCACACTCTGAGGATGATCAAGAAATGTCTTCCCTACATACCAGGAAACACCCAAAAAACTGTTATCACCGCCCTGGTACTATCTAAGCTAGATTACTGTAATGGCCATAAAAGGAACCTGCAGGAAAAACATACTAATAAACTCCAGCTTGTATAAACACAGTGTAAAGAATGACCCTAGGTTTGCCTAAATTCCATTACATTTCACCTGCAATCCGGAAGTTTCACTGGATTCCTGTGAGAAGTCATATTAAATTCAAAGCACTGAGCATTGGCCATAAGGCACTGAACAATCCTGGCCCTGAGGTTCGCAGACATAGTTTTCAATGGTACACCCCTACCAGATCTCTGCATTCCTCAAGTGCCAAAACTCCTTCAACCTCCAGATTTAGGAAATCTAATTGGGGTGGAAGAAGCTTTATCACAGCTAAACACTGGAACAGTCTGCTCCCTATATTAGAGCCATCTCAACCTTACTTTCCTTTAGAAAAGAACTTAAAACATGGCTTTTCAGAAACTAAGCGCATTCAGTTTGTGCACAAAGGCAGTTTGGTGCCAAGACACCTTAGGGTAAATGTGCTCTATATGAATGTTAATACCAAACAAATCAATCAATCAATCAATCAATCAATAACATAACAAAACAAAAATATCCTCGATGACGAAACAGGACATCGCTTCACAGCCCGAAACTCCTCAGAACCGTCGCAGATTGAAGCACCCTCAATGCAGGACTTTGCACTGCAAGCCTATTGTAGATGGAATCCTCGATAACGACACATGACCTCGCATTGCAGCCCCACAAGAACATCGCCGGGGAAGAACCTTCAAAGAACTCACTTATCTTTCGCCTGTTTATGTAGTGCACCTTCCTTTTGCCTTTTTAACATCGTAGGGGATCTCATCAATGCTACGCAACCAGAATTTAAGGTAGTTGTTCAACTGGCCTAACGTGGTCCCTGTAATCGGCCCATTCGACATTGTGGTCGGCCTGAACTTGTGACTTTGTACCTTTTTGGTGAGACAAGATAACCACCGTTGGTGCTTCATTCTTCGAATCACTGTTTTTACCTAAAACTTTCAAATTGTTTATATCCGGTTCTACTGATTGGATTGTTGTCATTTTGGGCTCAGATAAGTTATTCAAATTTTGCTCTATTTTTCTAAATTGATGTGGAATGTTTATTGTATCGTATTTTCACTTTATTACTGTTTGACATGCTGCAAAAATACTTTAGACTTTGCCTCTAAGTTAATCCTGAATGCTTTTTGTGAAGCTACCATAGGGTAAAAACAGGTTAATTTGGGGTTTCCTTGTGTTTCACTCTGACAAGAATAGTGGTTGCTGCTCGAATAGGGGTACACCCCCCTCAACCAGTAACCCAATTTAGTGCGAACACTAATTTCAAATTCATCCTAAAACTGTGTGAAAGTAATTTTTTACTTTCTGTATCTTTCCAGCAAGTCGCTGCATTGTCACAAGTAGAAGAAGAATGTATCAGTATAAAGGTGTTGCCTTTACAATCTTTGCCAGCTCCAAGACTCTGTTTAACCAAATATTTTTCCTTATTGTATGAACATTATGAACACATTTATTTTCGGCAGAGCCTGAAGTCCTTTGCAAAGTGTGGGTAGTTCACACTGACCACTAGTGCCAACTCTTCACTGCCATAATGCTAGTTCCTGTTACTTTCGACCAGTGCCATTTCCTTATATTGTCCACTACTCCAGCTCATTACACTGCCCACCACTGTCATGTCTTGCCTACCACTGCAGTATACACTGTTCCCTCTTCCCACTAGTGCTCGGCTCTCATACTGAACACCAGTGACAAAGCCTCCTAGTGACAGAGGGTTCTGGTCTGTAAACTAACATCTGTGGCAGCTCTTTATTTATTTATGTGTTTTATAGAGCGCAAACTTGACCCGTGAGGGCACCAGAGCGCTTTACAGGAGAGCAAAGCAATATACAGACACACTCAGGATCAAGCCAGTACTAGCTCGAGTAGTAAGGGTAGGGATGTAGGATATGTAGGGGAAAAGGAGCATGTAGTTACAGTTTACATAACCAATTACTCAAGGCGAGGTACCACATTTACAGAATATGTTTACAATCATTCAAGCCAGGCCCCCAGTTTCTGATGGGGTGACACGGTAGTCTGAGGGGAGGTAGTGGACGGCCCTAGGTCGGGCTATGGTGGTGGTTGAAGCAATATTTATCCAAGAATTTTGCCCATAAGGAAGGGTTTGGCATCCTTTTTGAAGCGAGACACTAAGGGGATTCTTCTGATGTCGGGTGGGAGAGAGTTCCATATTCTTGGAGCAGCCCCTGAGAAGGCCAGGTTGTAACTTTTTTTTTTCCGGAAGGGGCAGGTTGGAGCAAGAGGTCTCTGGCAGATTGGGAGATTCTGGTTCCTCCGGAGATCACAAGTTTCTATGTCAGATATGCAGGGGAGTCAGAGTATAAGGCTTTGTGCGGTATGCATGCTAGTTTGAGCTGTATTCTTGCCTCCAGGGGGAGCCAGTTGAGAGCTTTTAGGTGTGGGGAAATATGATCGTATTTCCTAGAGCAGGTAAGTAGTCTGGCGGCCGCATTGAGGCAGGCTTTAAGAGGTGCCAGGGAAATCTTTAGTAAACCAGAGAGGGGTGAGCAGCTGTATTCTAATCTAGAGATGAAAAGTACTTGGACTGCCGTTTTTTAGGTCGGGAGCTTTGAGGAAGGGTTTTATTTCCTAAGGTAGTTCAGGTGGAATCTGGCTGTTTTGACTACTGAATTGTTCAGGTTGAAGTCAAGGGTAATTCTCAGGTTGGTGGGCAATTTAAGGCTGTGATTGAGACTCGAGGTTAGTATTTGGAGGGGAGATCAGGAGAAATTCAGTTTTCTTTGCATTGAGTTTAAGATGATTGGATGCGAGCCATTGGACGGTGAGTTTCAGGGCTTCGTTAAGGGGGAGAGTCTCTTTGAGAGACGAGGTTTTGATGTAGATCTGGGTGTCATCAGCGTACATATGATAGGAGATTTTGGCTACACGTAATATTTCGGTAATCGGTTCTAGGTAGAGGTTGAAAAGGGTGGGGGACAGGGTTGATTCTTGAGGGACTCTAACCGTGACTGGGGATGGTGATGAAAGGTTGCCATTGATTACGAATCTCTGTGAGCGGTTGTGGAGGAAGGACCTAAACCAGTCTAGAACAGTGCCATCCAATCCCATCCTGTGTTTGAATCAATCGAGTAGTTTTTCATGGTTGACCATGTTGAAGGCCGAGGATAGGTCTCGGAGGATTAGGAGACAGTATTTGCCTTGGTCAAGGGCTTGGAGGGCATCATCCACGATGTGGAGCATGGTGGTTTTGGTGCTTGTCCCTGGTCTAAATCCGGATTGGAAGTTATCAAGTACGTGGAAGTTACTGATGTGGCGTTAGCTGCTTTTGCACACATTCCAGTACTTTGGCTAAGAGGGGGATGTTGGAGATAGGTCTGAAGTTGTCAGGGGAGGCTGGATCCAGCGATGTTTTTTTCAGAATGGGAAGGACTTAGCCGGCTTTTAGAGAGTCAGGGATCATTACCTGCTGGAGGGAGGCGTTGATTATAGTAGTCCAGCTGGGAATAATGGATTGGGCGACGTCAGCTTGGCAGTTGGCCGGGAGCGGGTCATTGAAATGATTGTTCGGGTGTAAGGCAGAAAGGATTTTAGAGACGTAGTCTTCGCTATATTCTTTGAAGACAGTCCAGTGAGCATGATTTGTGGGTGGAGCCTGAGGGTGTGTCGTGGTTGGAGCAGGCGGGTCGGGAGGGGGTTGAGGATATGTGATGGCGCCGAGTTTGTTTCCAAGGGCCAAGATTTTGTCAGCGAAGAAAGAGGAGAATTCCTCTGAGGATATAAAATACTTGGGGGTTTCTTTTGATGTTTTGGCCAGTTTATTTCATTGGTGTTTGACCAGTTTGAAGAGTTTGTGGGGTCTGTTCTTGGCTTTCTCTAGTTCAGTTTTGAAGAAGTCTTTTTTTTAATTGAGTATGTTCCTGTTGCAGGTATTTCTGGCCCTGCAGGGGAGTTTTAGATGTGCGGTAGAGGGGTGCTGCCTCCAGGATCTTTCAGCTTGCTGGAGGGCTCTCCTCTTATTATTAAGGGATCCCGTGAACCAGGGGTTTCTGTCTTTGATTTGTGTTCTTTTCAGTTTTAGTGGGGCTAGATCGTCAAGGATGTTTGAGATGGTCGCAGAGTAGTGATCATTGAGGCCATTGACTGTTGTGATATGCGAGGGGGGAGGTCGGATTTGCATCGGGTCTCAAATTCACTTCGGTCCAAGTTCTTGGTGTCTCTGATCCAGAATTTAGGAATAGTCAGTTGCGGTGCTTTAGGTTTGGGGGTGCCTGGTAGATGGAAGGTGATGGCATGATGGTCAGACCAGTCGCAAGGTTCAATAGAGATAAGCTTGACAGTTGATTCTTTGGAGATGATCCAGTCGAGGGTGGCCCCTTTTGAGTGAGTTGGTAGTGAGCAGGCTTGGGTTAGGGCTTGATCTGCCAGGAGGTCTTTGACGGCATTGACATGTGGGTCCTTGGGATCATTTCAGTGTCGTTACTCATCTGCCAAGCTCTCAGTCAGGCCCTTTGTATCAAGAGCATGCAATGAAGATGTAGATTGGGTTTCTAGGACTGTGGAAAGTTATAATTGGGGTGAACAAAATATACCACGCCAATGTCACTGGTGATGTTTTCTACTTTAAATAAATACAATTACTTTAATAACTGCAGTAATTATAGAGCTAATACATTCAGAAAAGAGCTGACCTCCTGGGACGCATGTATTTATCAGACCGAGATAAATCTGTGCTCACCCAGCCACTTTGGTTACGTCCCTGTGACAGTGATAATACATTCTTCAACTTTCGGAAGGACTGTCTGTGCCTACCATGGATAGCACGGGTTACAGGTAAGCATGGGCGGAAAATCCGTTCCGCTCGCGGATTTCGCAGATTTTCGGTAAATTCGCAATCCGCGAGATTCGCGAATTTCCCGCAAAATCCGCGAGCGGAACGGATTGGGTCAAAAGTTCAAGCTGACTTTTGTAACTCTTTTAGAATGGCGCCGGCAAGCTGCCAGAGCCATTCTAAAATAGTTACAAAAGTCAGCTTCAAAAGGAAGCTCTAATAGATAAAGTAAAGCAGGTGCTGCTCAAATTCAGTTACACAATCATTAATCACCCCAAACTTGGGGTGATTAATGATTGTGTAACTTAATTTGACCTTCAACTGGAGCACCTGCTTTACTTTATCTATTAGTGCTTCCTGTTGAAGCTATTTCTAGCTATTTTAGAATGGCGCTGGCAGCTTGCCGGCGCCATTCTAAGTGGGGCTGAGGGCAGAAGGGCACAAAAGTGGGACAGAGGGCAGAAGGGGACAAAAAATGAGTGGGGCAGAGGGCAGAAGGGCACAGAAACGAGTGGTTCAGAGGGCAGATGAGCATAAAAAACGAGAGGGTGGTAGTGATTAAGCAGGCAAAAAAAAACGCGAAATTGCAAAGCGCCTCGCGAACACCCGCGAACACGCAAAGCGCCTCGTGAACACCAGCGAACACGCAAAAATTAAAAAATCTGCAAATTTGCGCGAATTTGCGAATTTTGCGGATTGCAATTCGCAAAATTCGCCCATGCTTAGTTACAGGGAATCAGGGTTAGATACTGGAGAGATAGTTCACCACATCAAAGGAAGGGAGTAGTCATGCAAATGTTCGACTCTGACTTGGTGGGGTAGTGATGAATATTCACAAGACTCGACTCTTGTGGTCCTTTAATCAGAATGAGTACACTTTAAATCCTTTAACAAGCATCCATTGGATGGCAACTCTGGTGACAGCAGCCACTGTAACTCCAACTCCAATAGAGCATATTAAGATTGCTGCAAGCAAAAAGTTGGTACTTGCATCTTGGAATCAAGCTGTTGGTTCGCAGTGAGGTGAACTACTAACTGTCCAAGCCACTACCTCTCAGCACCCCCTTTTTGATCTTGACTGAGTGTTCAGGGGTCAGTCCAGGGAAGGAGTCTAGGGCTCCTGCAACTTGAACAGTTCCAGTGATCCCCAGTGAGAGCCAGGTAATTTCACGACTTTCACCTTGGAGGCCCGATGCCCTCAGGCGGTGGTGTTCACCAGCAGGGAGAACCTCCTAGCCTGCCCTGGGCAGGGTGGTGCCCCAACCGCAAGGGCTTGCCAGGTTTCAAGACATCTATCTGTTAACTTGTCGGTTTTTAAATCATGTTTTGGCTAAAACATCACCAGTGACGTTTCATTCTCAAGAAATGTCACCAGTGACAATTCATTCTCATGGCCGATTGATCCAAATACGGGTGTGCCACCTCAGTGACTCACATCACCAGATAAGCAGGTGTTCATTCTCTGTCTGTAGTTGAGGGAGGGGCAGACATCCATGATGGGATATATTAAATAGCTGGTCTGAGACTAAATCCCCCCCCCCCCATCGGTTCGTTTTATAGTGATCTCATGGTTCATATTGAGTGCGGTCAAGGCATTCTTTTCTGCTTAGCTAAAAGCTTTTGCAAACATTACATCCCCCATACTTCAAATGGCTGAGCTCAAAGCAGAAAAGGAGTTACTCTTGCGTGAAAGCAGATGGATAGATCGATTGGATGCAGCGAGAATGGGACTTCATGCACTTTTTAATAGCCTAGATAGGACTGTTGATTTGTTTTTCTTTAGTCCGACATTGGCAATGAATAATGAACATAGTTTAATTTGTGTCAGTGTTCACAATCACAGTGAGCTGAAGTATGTTTTTTATGTCTTCTATGTCTAGTGGTTACCAACAAAATATCAATAAACGCCTCTGTAAATTATGTGCTAATATACAATCAATTCTGTCCTTTTTATCAATTCTTTCTTTTCTATGAAAACTATTTTGTAAACAATTGTTGACAACAGAATTTGACATATGACTATCCTTAAAATCGGTAAACTAATGACCTCTTTTACAATTGATATGATTTCAAGTTGACGCGTGAAATTTAAATTACGTCAGCATAATTCAAGTATTTTTAGGAATTTCCCGTTCTGCTTGTCACAAAACATTCCTGAAATTATGCCACACCATGTTGCATAGTTATGCACCAGTCACTGTATACTTTTACCTCGAGCACGCAGGAACAACGCAAATGGCCAGAATGCGAGCCGCTGTTATTTATTTATTTTTGTGTTTTCTATAGAGCGAACATGACCCTGAAACAGGGTATCAGAGCGCTTTACAGATCCTTATAAAAATCCAAATCATACATGTTCCGAGTCATTACTGGTTTGAAACAATTAGAATTGCAAACGGCATAGTCCAATATATAGTAAAATATATCACTAAATAATGGATTTGCATTCTATGTAATTAAGCATTAAGTTCACGTAATTTTCCCTCAATTTCATTTTATTCCACAAAAGCAAATGACGAGAATTTCCCACGCCTCCAGTTTTAAGAGAGAATGACACTGATTTGAGATTTGAGCAACATAAAGGCCCTGATTACGATGTCGGTCGGAGTTGCCTCTGATCGACACCGTTGCGGATTGGGAACCGCCCGACCTCAGGTCGGCGGTTCCCACTGCATTATTTGGATGCATCGCACATGATGCAATCAGAAACTCCCATTTCCCACATGAGCTTGAGCAACGGGCAGAACCCGCACAGATCTCCACAAGCCTCTGCTGCCTTTTTATCTGGGTGTTTAGTTGCAAAAAAACTTTTCTTTGACAACAATGGCTGTTGTGACGTGCTGGAAGAGCGATGGGGATCTCTACTGCGCCCCGGGTGTATGGCATACACTCAATGCAAATACAATATCGCCAGCATAATAATCACAAGACTACACAGATAAACGGTCTGTACCGGAAGTCCAGAGTGACCCTGGCCCTTTTATTTATAGCTCTCTGGCCACAGAGTGATACATTGTGTGGGATCAATTCCGGGTCTCTACCCGGCCGGGCGAATCACTAGAACGCTATAGCTCTGACCTATATAGGCTGGGATTCACTAGTCAGATAAGAAAGCAACTTGTTTGCACAGCAAGTAACTTTGTGCAGGTAAGCAGTTGAGCCAATAGGCTTCCTCTTTCCCTCTGTCATTTTGCCCCATGGGTCTCAGTGGTTTCATTGGCCTCCTTTTGTTTTTCATTCCTGATCCACTATTGATTTACTTGCTCAAGTCAGTGGGCGACCAAATGACTTTCACAAAGCAACAGGGCTTTAATCACCATGGTCTTTAATCCCGGAAGTCAAGATTATGCTCTGTACAGAGTGGAACTCATCAACTGGCCGAGGGCAGCAATGTATTTGCACTGCACTTTGGGGCACATTATCAAGGGAGTTTATC
Organism: Lissotriton vulgaris; assembly: GCF_964263255.1. Taxonomy (NCBI): domain Eukaryota; kingdom Metazoa; phylum Chordata; class Amphibia; order Caudata; family Salamandridae; genus Lissotriton; species Lissotriton vulgaris. The sequence goes on along the minus strand of NC_141696.1, from coordinate 1,444,114,508 downwards.
ACCGCTTTTTTGGCTTTAAAAGCCAAGAAAGCGCAGATAAAATTATCTCCCTATTACCTAGCTGTTGCTAACACCAATTAGCGACAGCTAGTAGGAGATAGCGACCATTTTGGGCCCCACTTTGCATTTCAGTGATATTTATCACTAATGACATGCAAAGTGGGCATGCCAAGATGTTAGCGACTGGAAACAGTCGCTAACATCGCTATCTCCTATTACCAACTTTTGGAGATATTCGAGCTACGCGCGAATATCTCCAAAAGCTAACACCTGCCCTGAGCAGTTCTTAGCCATGTTATCCAATGGGAGGTGGATAACATGGCTAAGACCATTAGCTCGCTAATGCATGAATATCGCGGACTTTTCAGCGATATTTATGCATTGCGGACGATTTTTATCGCATTTGCGATAAACCTTGGTAATACCAAGGTTTATCTGTGATAAAAATCGCAGCAGGTCAGCGATACATTTTTGTTTCTAACCAAGCAATAGCGATAATTATCGCTATTGCTTGGTAATATACCCCTTTGTCTTTATGAAGGTGAGCAGTTGAAGCGTCTGATTCTATTATATGCAATTATTTATGTTAACTTTTCCAGTTCGAGCGCTTTACAGGTCTGCTTTTTATTCAGTCCTGTTTAGACAGAGTGTTTTTTTTTTGCATGATTCAACCATAGTACTGGGATCTCTTATTCCTTCACATAGGTAAGCATATTTGGCTACTGGACCACGCCCTAAGGAGTGTCTGTCAGTGCCCATCCCCCCTATTTGACTTACCACACATCCTTTTCATTTTGCCGTTTTAAGGTTGCCACAGACATAGTGGTCGATTAGGATGGCGGATGGACTTGCGTCCGTCCGCCACCCCCGAGGTGGAGGGACCGTCCGCAGGGGCAGCGGCGTTCCCTCCATTGGGATTAGGATGTGACTGCCACCCTGGTGGTCACAACCTGTATATTTAACATTGCTGCGGGTGCTGCTTTAAGCAGCACCCGCTGCAAGGCTAAATATGCATGCTTTGCATTTGCATGCCGCTTTGTACATGCAAATGCAGGGGGGTACCATAGGTACCTCCCATGTGCACCCCCCACCCCCGACACCCTAGGGGCCCGCAAGAGCTAATGTCCACATGCTTTTCCACAGCGGAAAATACGCTGCGAAAAAGCATGTTTACAAACCCATCGTAATTTGGCTGGTGGTGTCTTGCAGACACCGCCACCAAATTGCGGCCATCACCCGCGGATCAGCAGCGGATGGTCCTGCCGTCCGCCGCTGCTCCCACCGCTATCATAATCTGGCGGTGGGTGTTTTGCAGGTCCGCAGCGGTGAATCCGCATTCTCCGGGCCGGCGGTGGCTTCCACCGGCCCGGAGGATGCGGATTCACCGCAATCATAATCGACCCCTTAGTTGTCTCCTACAACGTTCTGATGATGACCCCCTTCAAAGAAACAGTGGGCGTCGAAACACTGACGTCAGTAACTTTGGACCGTCACAAATATCACATTGCACTGCAGTACATTTTTGTAGATCTTGCAATACATTGCCAAAACAAGTGTATTTGATAGCCACTGTGGTATCGGAGTGGTTTTATCATGCTATTGCTACATTTCCTTTCTCTCAAGCACTGCCCGCTTCACTTCTAATATGTATGTAACACCTTTTTAAAACTTTTTTGTCCCTAATTATTTTATCAAAATCTTGACTGAACCAATACAAGATACGGTTTTATTCAAATTTAGAACATGAACTATTCTATCCTATATCATAGTTTACACAGAACAGATACATGCCAGACCCAAGGTAAACCTAGGCGAGTTTGTCAAATGTAATGAAAACTGGAAATAAGAAACCTCCAAAATTCTCCAATAACATGGATAAACAAGTCAGCTACAAAAAGAGCCATCAGCACACTCTCAGATCATGCATAAGAGGATACCACATCTATCACAGTTTAGTAAGTAACCTCTCCTATAGAATTTACACAGTGCACCAGCATGTTTGGCATCATTTTTCACTTTTTTTGCAAACAAAATCCAGTTTATCTTTCTATTGATTGAAAAACAGAGGAGCAACTAATTGCCAATGGGCTGCAATGACAGACATTGCAATCAAAATGGCAATGAACCAAGCCCTCCTTGTCCACTTTGAAAGTAGCCCTAGATGTATGAGCCTCCCATTAAAATAGCCAGTGCACCTGGCAGTTTTACCTTAGGTAGGGAACTGTAAATAACTGCTAAGACACTTCCCAATAGGCCTGCAGTATTTTACATGTCCAAATCAGCCAGATGCACGGCCCCCCACAGCTAGGGCAGGTGGATGGAATCCTGGAATTCCTTGTATTTAGAAACACTGAAGTAAAGTACACCTACCATTGTGCAAATAATTGAAAACGTTTAAAATTCACCCTTGTAGAGTCGTAGCATTAAATTGGCTAACCTTCTCCCAATCTTGAAGGCTAATCTGAGCGGCCGCTTCCCTTTTCCACTTTCTACCTATTGATTCATATATAGCAATTTTGTAGCTTTTTTAGTGTGGAGGACAGAAATCCAATAACTAACTTTGTGCATAAAGGCGCACATAAAGGACCAACATCAAGACGAAGACACCATCAAGATCATGAACACTATCCACTCCGGATCTCCGTCAGACCTATGCCCACACCACATCTTCAACAAAGCCAGCACATCCATCGCACACCATCTCCGGAAAGTCATCAACACCTCCTTCGAGACAACAACCTTCCCGGAGAGCTAGAAGCACGCCGAGATCAGCGCCTTACTCAAGAAACCCAAGGCGGTCCCCAAGGACCTCAAGAACTTCCGGCCCATCTCCTTGCTCCTGGTCCCGGCAAAGGTCATCGAGAAGACCGTCAACGAACAACTGACCTGCCACCTCTAGTAGAACAACATCCTGGACCCTTCCCAGTTCGGGTTTCGCAGCAACCACAGCACCGAGACTGGCCTCATTGCCGCCACCGATGACATCAAGTCCCTGCTGGACAACGGAGAAACGGTGGTCCTCATCCTCCTGGACCTGTCAGCCGCATTTGACATGGTCTGCCACCACACACTACAAACACACCTCCACAACGCCGGGATCCAAGTGAAGGCCCTGGACTGGACCACCTTCTTCCTCTCCGGTAGAACACAGAGTTTCCGCTTTCCACTACGAAGCCACCGAGATCATCTGCAGCGTACCCCAGGGCTCATCCCTCAGCCCCACTCTGTTTAACATCTACATGGCACCGCTCGCCCACGTCACCCGTGGGCACAACCTCAACATCATCTCCTACGCCGATGACACACAGCTGATCCTCTCCCTCACCAAGGACCCCCACACCGCCAAAATCAACCTTCACGAAGGAATTAAGGCCGTCGCTGAATGGATGAGGAACAGCCGACTGAAGCTGAACTCAGACAAGACGGAGGTCCTCATCCTCGGATCCACCCCTTCGGCCTGGGATGGCTCCTGGTGGCCGACCGCACTGGGAACCGCTCCAACACCCACCGACCACGCACGCAACCTAGGGGTCATCCTCGACTCCACCCTCTCCATGACTAAACAGGTCAACACCGTCTCCTCCTCCTGCTTCAACATCCTCTGCATGCTCCGAAGGATCTACAAGTGGATCCCCACTGAAACGAGAAGAACGGTCACCCAGGTCTGTTGGACTTGGCCCTTCTGGCAGGTTCACCCCTAAACTTTTTGCTTTTTGAATGTGAATTGGTGGTATGGATTTTTGCTTTCTGCGCACTTTCACTGTGTCCCAGTGGAAAGTGCGTGCACACTCTGAGTGCGTGGAGTAAGGTTGGCCTGCCCTCCCATAGGAATGCATGGGGAATGTCTGTGTCCCTGGTAGTTCCTGATGCGTGAGGTGTGCAGGCTCGAGTTTGGTATGTGCGGACTCGTTTGATTGAATGCTGCGCAATGATATGTGCGGCGTGAATGTGTCTAGTGTGGAAGTGCCGCTTCTAGACATGGGTGTGCATGTGCAGTGAGTGTGCTGGCTGGTGAGCCTGGCTCCAGGAGTCTGGATGGGTCTACCCGGTGGTGAGTGTGGAGATTAGCATGCTGATGGCTGGGGAGGGGTGCACCTGGGACTTGAATAGGGCTGGGCTTTCCCCACACAATGCTGGCTCTGTCCCCTGTGGTGCGTCTTTTGTCCCAAGCCCTGCCAGTGAATAGAGTGAGGGGCTGAGCACATCAAGAGTGCTCACAAACCAGCTGCAACTGGTTATTCCCCTCACCCTGAAGCCAGACAAAGGATTTTCTAGTATAAGAGGGGCTGTGTCCCCTTACAATTTGTTCTCTTCCAGGATCCTATCTGAGGGGGGCTGCTGCTGGGTTTAGGAGGACCGCCACTTGGACTGCCTCCCTGCCTGGAGGCCCAGTGAGCTGGCTCTGGGCCCAGCCTTCCCCCCCTGCCTCCTGAAGGACTTGTTGCTGGACTCTGGGGCATCCTTGTGCTGGGGAGCGCTTTGCCCTTGCTCCTAAATCCCTAAACACTTGGTACCTCTTTATTTCTCCCCTAAGCGCCTGGGAGCGCTTTATTTGTCTTGCTAGCGCTTGGGAGCGCTTTACTGGCTCGGCCGGTGCCCACCAAGCGATTGCACCGTTTATTTGCCGATTTTGCACCCCTGGCAGATGCCCACCCCGCCAGGGACCTGGTGCTGTTGTTTTGGCCCCAAGTGAGTGCCCACCTCGCTTCATGATTTAATTTCCGAGGGAGACTACCCCTCGAAAATCACCGCTGCCGGCCCGTGGATCTGCTGTGAGTCCCGCCTCCATCCCCACAGGGCCGCGCTGCCATTGGCGGCCCCGGAGAAAGTATTGCCGCGCTGTGATTGGTCCCCGGCCGCAGGGACTCCCTTTGCGTCATTCCTGAGCCGCGCAGGGATCGGCCAAGCCCCAAGGGCTTCCCCGCGCGCACCCAGGAAACAGGCCGGCCCCTCAGAGAAGAGAATAAGGCGTCCTAAAGTACTTTGTACCCCCTCGCGGGACTCCCGTGTCCTGGGAGAGCCCCGCCTACGGCTGAGGGTGCGTCGCCATCAAGGAGGAGGACCAGAGCTCACCCCGCCTCCAACGGACCCAGCGCGTGGCCCGCTCCGCACCGGAGCAACAGGAGAAGTCTGGCCTTGAGGCTCCCAGAGGGAAGGGAGAGCACCGCAGCCGGAGAAGAGAGCTGCCTCCGGGAAGCAGTCCCGTGAGTGGAGATGCCCAGGAGGAGGGGTGTGCAAGGCCAAAGTCTTGTGGTGTTGGTGCAAGGCTCAGGGGCATTTTTCCTCATTAGTAGAGCGGCCCCGAAGGCAGCGGGCCGCTCCCACCTTGCCCCACATTTCGCTCGAGCCCGGAAAGGCTCAACCCGCCCACTTTGATTTACGAGTCTGCGAGGGCTCGTGGGGGCATATTTGTGATGAGCCCTGAGAGGCTCCACAGTGCCCCAGTTGTCCTCGAGTCCCCCGAGAGGGACTCCAACGTAGAAGGGGGCATTGATCTTCGTGTGAGAGCGGCCCCCGAAGGCAGCGGGCCGCTCCCACCTTGCCCCACATTTCGCTCGAGCCCGGAAAGGCTCAACCCGCCCACTTTGATTTACGAGTCTGCGAGGGCTTGTGGGGGCATATTTGTGACGAGCCCTGAGAGGCTCCACAGTGCCCCAGTTGTCCTCGAGTCCCCCGAGAGGGACTCCAGCGTATAAGGGGGCATTGTTCTTCGTGTGAGAGCGGCCCCAGAAGGCAGCGGGCAGCTCTCACTTACCCCCCCCCCCAGTTGTGTTCGAGCCCTGAGAGGCTCCAACGTTGGCAGCATTGCTTTGAGAGCCTACGAGGCTCAGTGGGGGCATTTTGTTGTTCAGAGCCACGAGGCTCCTGAGGCCCCTAGTATTTCATCCAAGCCCACGAGGTGCCCACGTGTGCTTTATTTGTCTTGCTAGCGCTTGGGAGCGCTTTACTGGCTCGGCCGGTGCCCACTAAGCGATTGCACCATTTATTTGCCGATTTTGCACCCCTGGCAGATGCCCACCCCGCCAGGGACCTGGTGCTGTTGTTTTGGCCCCAAGTGAGTGCCCACCTCGCTTCATGATTTAATTTCCGAGGGAGACTACCCCTCGAAAATCACCGCTGCCGGCCCGTGGATCTGCTGTGAGTCCCGCCTCCATCCCCACAGGGCCGCGCTGCCATTGGCGGCCCCGGAGAAAGTATTGCCGCGCTGTGATTGGTCCCCGGCCGCAGGGACTCCCTTTGCGTCATTCCTGAGCCGCGCAGGGATCGGCCAAGCCCCAAGGGCTTCCCCGCGCGCACCCAGGAAACAGGCCGGCCCCTCAGAGAAGTGAAGAAGGCGTCCTAAAGTACTTTGTACCCCCTCGCGGGACTCCCGTGTCCTGGGAGAGCCCCGCCTACGGCTGAGGGTGCGTCGCCATCAAGGAGGAGGACCAGAGCTCACCCCGCCTCCAACGGACCCAGCGCGTGGCCCGCTCCGCACCGGAGCAACAGGAGAAGTCTGGCCTTGAGGCTCCCAGAGGGAAGGGAGAGCACCGCAGCCGGAGAAGAGAGCTGCCTCCGGGAAGCAGTCCCGTGAGTGGAGATGCCCAGGAGGAGGGGTGTGCAAGGCCAAAGTCTTGTGGTGTTGGTGCAAGGCTCAGGGGCATTTTTCCTCATTAGTAGAGCGGCCCCGAAGGCAGCGGGCCGCTCCCACCTTGCCCCACATTTCGCTCGAGCCCGGAAAGGCTCAACCCGCCCACTTTGATTTACGAGTCTGCGAGGGCTCGTGGGGGCATATTTGTGATGAGCCCTGAGAGGCTCCACAGTGCCCCAGTTGTCCTCGAGTCCCCCGAGAGGGACTCCAACGTAGAAGGGGGCATTGATCTTCGTGTGAGAGCGGCCCCCGAAGGCAGCGGGCCGCTCCCACCTTGCCCCACATTTCGCTCGAGCCCGGAAAGGCTCAACCCGCCCACTTTGATTTACGAGTCTGCGAGGGCTTGTGGGGGCATATTTGTGACGAGCCCTGAGAGGCTCCACAGTGCCCCAGTTGTCCTCGAGTCCCCCGAGAGGGACTCCAGCGTATAAGGGGGCATTGTTCTTCGTGTGAGAGCGGCCCCAGAAGGCAGCGGGCAGCTCTCACTTACCCCCCCCCCCAGTTGTGTTCGAGCCCTGAGAGGCTCCAACGTTGGCAGCATTGCTTTGAGAGCCTACGAGGCTCAGTGGGGGCATTTTGTTGTTCAGAGCCACGAGGCTCCTGAGGCCCCTAGTATTTCATCCAAGCCCACGAGGTGCCCACGTGTGTTTGCCCAGTGTTGTTACAGCTGCCCAGCACTTAGTGGGCAGCTGCTCCGTTTAGGACCCTGACTTTGGGACACACGGCATCCTAGCCCCACAAGGCCAGTTGGCCTAGGGACTGCCACAGGTGGTGGCTTATGTGAGTTATGCGCAATTGTGTTTTCCTTCCCTACACGTCTAAATGTGTTGTGATGCATCATGTGCAATGTGCATATGCCCCTAAATGTATGGTGATACTTAGGTGGTTGTTTTTCTCCTAGTACAGGTGTTGCTAGTGAAGTCCTCGTTCCCTGGTTGACATTTTCCTAAGGTGGTTAGGGTTGGGTAGGTGATACTTACCGGTTACCAGTGGTTACTGGTTGTGTGCTTGATGTTCTATTTTGTGCTACAGCGATTATTATTATATGTGCTATGTGCTAAATATTATTCCTACAAGTGCTAATTCTACCAAGTACTAAGTCTGAAAGTGCATATTCCTGACAGTGGTCCATGTGGCCCTGTCTTGTACATATCCCCTGTAAATTCTGCCCGTGCCTGTTGGCACATTGTAAAGTGTGTGTTCTTATCTAATGTGTTTTGGTATAATACAAAGGCTATTTTTATATATAACCTTGTGTGGAGTTTCCTTTGTGGTGGGCCTTGGGTGTTGTTGCTGGGTGCGAGTGCAAACACTTAACTTACATAGCCTCCAAGTTTAGCCTTACTGCTTGTGTCAGGTTACCAAGGGGGTGAGCAGGGGTTAGCTTGGCGTGTAACTCCCTTGCTTTGACTTAGGAATGGTGGTCTCTGACTGACTTTGGCGCAAGCCCTGGATAGCCAGGGATCCCATTTCTAACAAGGCCCTTGTCAGCAGCAGGTTGGACTACGGAAACGCCCTCTACGCAGGAACCTCCGCCAAGCTCCTGAGATGGCTCTAACGCATCCAGAACGCCTCTGCACGTCTGATCCTCGACATCCCTCGCCGCAGCCACATCACACACCACCTGAGAGACCTGCACTGGCTCCCGGTCAACAAGAGGATAACCTTCAAGCTCCTCATCCACGCACACAAGGCACTCCACAACACCGGACCAACGTACCTCAACAGACGACTCCGCTTCTACAACCCCACCCGCCAGCTCCGCTCCGCTGACCTCGCCCTCGCCACAGTCCCCCGCTTCCGAAGAGCGACCTCTGGTGGGAGATCGTTCTCCCACCTCGCCGCCTAGACCTGGAACACCTTCCCCATCCGCCTACGGCAGACCCAAGACCTGCTGACCTTCAGAAAACTCCTCAAGACCTGGCTTTTTGAGCAGTAGCAGCATTCCCCACCCCAGCGCCTTGAGACCCTCACGGGTGTGTAGTACGCTTTACAAATGATATGATTGATTGATTGATTGATTGAATTCCTAAAAATGTGATCGACCATTACTCTTGATCTTTCTAACCCTTGCACATATATATTCTTCAAAGTGCTTAGCACCTGACTGAGTACAAATTGGTACCACCCTCCTTGACCTTCCATTTCCTGCTATAACACATCTCGGGTACCGAAGTTACCATTAATGATCCCGCAGCCTACTTTGTCCAAGCCTACCAGCTCCCAACTCTGGAGGTCCCATTTTGACATTCCTGGGAGTATGGTAGCTACTGTTGTTTGAGCATGAATCCTTGAATTGATAAAAAATTATATAGCTTTATAAGTTGCGCACCATATGTCCTCGAAATTCGATATTGTATCAATTTTGGGATGCAGACTCATTGCAGTTTAACAGGAGGATAAAATAATATATCCAAAATGTTATGGAGATAAGAAATTATGAAACCCGGCAGCTCCTAGCTTAAACCGCCTAGATAAAGGAATTAGAAAGTTAGCTTGATAATGATAAAACAAATTAGGGACCACTTATCCCCATTTCTCTTAACTAATCCAAGTTTCTCAACACTTATACAGGGAGTCAGATTGGTCCAAAGAAATTAACTAAATAACCTTTCTATTAGTTATTTTCTTTTTCAGGTTTACCGATCGAGAGTACAGAGAGCTGGAAGGCAACTGATGGCAGCATCTTCATTTTAATCAATTCATATCTATCAACTATAGAAATGGGCATATTGGCTCCAGCTATTTAAAAGTGATGAACTATTACAGATTAGTGGATAGATGTTTAACCAAAAACAATCATCCAACTCTTGAGAAAACCAGATACCCAAATATATTTTAGGACTATTGTTATTGTCAGCGGCCAAATTCCAAAGAAAAATCAATGAGGGGAGCACAGTTTTTGATGTATTGATTTTATATTTCCATAATTCAGAAAAGGTACCAATTGTTTCAACCAGTGCCTTAATTGATTGAGCCTTTGAAGTATATACCAAAAGCATACGTTTCGAAGAACCTGGACCTATTTCCTCTGTCATTAAAGAGGCTGTTATGGCCATTGCCAGTGGCTCGATGTATAGAGCAAATAACAAGGGTGATGAAGGGGACTCTTGCATGGTGCCCTGGAAATTTGAAATCTGTCCATACTGTTTTATTGAGGAGCAAAGAGACATTTGCAATTTTACAGATTTCTTATGGTATCTTTCAGCTGAGTCAGAAGCCCCACTTTTATCAATGTTACGAACAAGAACAAACAAAGGACCACCTCAAATGCTTTTTTCACATATATAAAAACAAAAGCAGATATTTGTTGAACAGTTGGAAGCCGCAATGACACTAGTTTTTAATCATATTTTACCTGGTGGCAGCATTTCACCCATCTTTTTTGAGAGAGAATATTTGTTTTTCTGAAAGTCAATTTGAACTCTTATAAACCTATAATGCTCCTCAACACCAATTATAAAATTCAGGTTAAATTAATTGCTAGGCTGGCCGAATTACTACCTCAAATTATTCATAGGTATTAGAACAGCTTTATACCCAGACAACAGCTCTATGTCAATACACATCTTGTGGTTGAAGCTGTTGATTGTCTTTCAGATAATAAAGTCCCAGTAGCACCTTCTGCATATATTTACATTTATTGGATAATCTAAATATGTATACACTAATTATGGAATTTAATATGAATTTCACATCTGCATTATCTTCTTCTTCATCGTGTATTAGGGATTAGGAGTCCCATACACTGTGGCAAAAGTAAAAAAATAGATCCAGGGAAACTGCTAGGACTAAAGGCAATGATAGGGTGGCACAGTCGCAGTGCTGGTCCTTGACTATCGTCCCAATGCAACATGTATAAATACACTCACCATTACATGATGACATGTAACAAGAGACTCATCTCGTATTCACTCTCAATTGTACGAACTCAGTCACACACACACTGTCACACAAGATAGTCAAATGCACTGTCACGTGCACATTTAGAGTCATATGACACGCAGAGGCATTTTTATCAGCAAATCATACACTGCAGCAAGCCACCTTACTGTGCTGTACTTTGTGATAGGAAAAGGGCAGGAATGTGCCATATTTAACATTATACACTGCGTTCCTGTCTTTTCTCAACATTTTTCTTGCTTTTTTTAGTTTAAATCGTTTTATTAGGGTTTTTCATTTTTCAAGCAAAATTCCTTGAGGGACATACAACAAATCACAAGTCTGTCAGCATATATGTAAACAGTGTTCTCCGTTAGTTATCATGGTGTGTCAACAGCATAAGGACTCCAGTCTCTGGAATTAAGCAGGTGTGATAAGGAAGGGGAACTAGGATCCGTCCCCCAAGTTTGCTGTCGAGCTGTCTCATCGTTGCATGTCAGTCTTACGTGTGCCTGACCTCTCTCACGGTATGGTAGCTAGGTCGGAGTGAAACTATTAACCCTTCTGATAGCGAGTTACCCTTGTGGAGGTGTGCGAGTGGTTATGTTTGCGTAACTGAGTCGGTCTGTGAACTGCCGACTGAAACTGGGCTAATAACGATGGAGGGGGGTTACCTCCCAAACAATAACCGGTGAAGAGAAAGAAGGGGGAGGGAGAAGCGCGGTGGATGAGGGCAAGTGGCCCATGTGGCCAGTGTGCGGGTTGGTTGCCAGGGAGCGGGGGCGCGACGTGCATGGCCCCGAGGGAGGGGGGGGACTACTGGACCCACACTATCGGTGGGCATTCGATGCAGCAGAAACTGCCATTTATCGCATGCCTGCCTCTCTGCTTATGTGGTGGCGAGGGATCGCAGGTCGGGGCCTCGCTCAGGGTCGCTAGGTGTGGGCTGCGTCAACTCCGGGATATCCTCTAAGGCTGTCTCCAGCTTAAATTGTATGTGGAGATGAGCCCATTCCATAGATATTGGGTGTTTGCGTGTGCCTTTTACCTCTTCCTCCCTCAGAGTCTCTTCTTCTGCTGCTCCCCACTTATTTACCGCACCTATCCAGGCTGCCTCCGGGGGTCCCGTAGGGGACCTCCAATGCATGGCTATATTTCTTTTTGCTAGGAGGAGGATTAGGGATGCAAACCGCCATTGTAGTTTCTCCGATTTCTTCTTCTTGTAGACCCCCAGGGCGCATACCTCCCATGTGTCAGCGTATTGCAGGTGGACCAAAGGCTGTAAGGTGTGATGCACTCTGGTCCAGTACGGTTGCAGGGACAGACAGTCCCAGTACATGTGACTGAAGTTCGCGCTTGGTGGACAGCGGGGGCATTTAAATTCTGTGTCCGGGTAGAATTTCTGCAGCTTTTCTGGTGTAAGGTAAGCGCGGTGTAGGATGTTATATTGTATATTTTTAAAGCGGAAGTTGTGGGAGACTTTTTTTGGATACTCTAGCGCTTGTGTCCACTCCTTGTCGTGGAAGACTCGGCCTACGTCCCAGGTTTGGCATAGTCTGTCTAAGGGAACTTCAGTCAGCTCCTGTATGGCTTTATAGTGCCATGTCACTGAGTGCCTGCCCATCCCCATCTGTAGTATCGTGTGTAGTACTGGGTGTGTAGGGGGTTCCCCATTTCTCAGATCCCAGTAAGCTCGGCCACTGTCTATCAGTTGCCTGTGCATCAGGAATTGCCCCCGCGGGAGGTCGTACCAGTCGATTAGTTGGTCATATGTTTTCAGCTGCCCTTGTGGAACAAGGCTTCTATCTCTGTCACTCCACTATCTGTCCACGCCCGCATATCTCCTTCTGTATAGTATCCCTCTTTTCGAGGAAAACCTACCAAGTGGAGCAGAGGGGAATACAACGGCTGCCCCTTCGGCAGCCGGTGAATCTGCAGCATGCACTTGCGAGCTACAGTGACCTGTATCGGATGTGTGCCAATCAGTTTGGAGCCTGGCATTAATAATCGTCTAATGGCAGGTAGAAGCACCCTCCCTCCATCAGTAATCGTCTCGCCCAAGTGTTTCTCGGCTGTCCAGTGAGACAACCATTGGAGTTGCGCAGCCAGGAAATATGACTCAAATGACCGGGCGCCCAGGCCTCCCTCAGTTGTGGGCAACTGCAGAGTGCGCGGGCTATTCTATGTCGTCCATTCCCCCAAATCAGTTTTGTGAGAAGCGTGTCCAATTCGCGAAAGAAGGACCGGAGTGGGATCACCGGTAGATTGGTGAAGTGGTACAGTAGTCTAGGCACCATTATCATTTTAGCTACGGCTACCCGCCCTATAGGAACCAGTGGAAGTGTCTTCCAAAAAACGATCGCAGACTGAAGGCCTGCCAACACCTTTTGATGATTTCCTTCGTATAGATCCTCAGGTGTTCGGTATAGGCGCACTCCGAGGTACCTGGGGGTCGCTTCGCTCCATTTCAGGGTGTGTGTGCCCACTTGCATGTCATGGGGTGCCAGATCAGGACCAAGTGGGTAGATTGCCGATTTTCCCCAATTAACATTAAGGCCTGATAGGGCTCCAAAATCCTGTAGTGTATGCCAGAGTGAGGTGAGATCACCCATCGCATCCCGGATGAAAACAAACAAGTCGTCGGCATAGAGGGAGACGCAATGGAGTCCGTCCGCAATTGGAATGCTCCAGTCCTCTCCCTCCCTCCGTGATCGGATAGCCAGGGGTTCCACCGCTAGTGAGAACAGGAGAGGGGGCACCCCTGTCTGGTTCCCCTCTCCACTGGAAACGGGGCCGAAACCAGTTTCCCGATCCGCACCCTGGAGGTGAGTCCTCTGTAGAGGAGCTGGGTGTACGCCGTCAGTGTGGGGCCTATCTGTATTGCCTGTAGGACTGCGAAGAGGTGAGACCAGGCTACAGTATCGAACACCTTCTCTAAATCAAATATTAGTCAGGCCGCCCGCAGGCACCGGTCCGCAGCAGTGTCTTGTATATGAAATAATCTGCGTAGATTGTGGGAGGTGTTATGCCTGGGTACAAAGCTGCACTGGTCAGGATGTATCAAGGCTGGTAGAATTTGACTATAGCGGTCTGCTAGTATCTTCCCTAGAATTTTACAATCTGCACTCAGCAGTGTAATCGGTCTATAAGAGGCCGGGAGTGTGGGGTCCCTGTGCGGCTTAGGGAACATCATGACCATTGGCTCACGGAAAAAGTCTGGCAGTATGCCCCGGCCAGGGCCTCTTCAAACACTAGCATTAATTGGGGTGCCATTTCGGTCATGAATGTCCTGTAGTACTCCAGGGGGAACCCGTCCATTCCCCGTGCTTTTTTCCTTGCTAGCGAGCCTACGGCATGTTTGATGCCAGAGGGTGTAATTTTACCGTCCAGTTCCTTCCTGTCTGTCTGGGATATCGCCGGCAAGTGTGACGGGTCTAAAAAGTGAGTGAGGTTGTGGGGCGTCGTCGGTGTCGGGGCACGGTATACCGCAGCATAATGGTCATGAAATATGTGTAGGATGTCGAGTTGGGAGTGCTTATTCTGTCCGTGTGCATCCACGAGTTCTGTTATGGGGCGGGACGTCGTGTCTTGTTTGATCAGCCAGGCTAGGAGCGCGCCTGGTCAGTTGCCCTCCTTATGTACTCTAGCAGCGTAGGAGCGAAAGTTATATTTGCGCAAGTCTCTCATGGCCTCTGCATGCACGAGTTTCGCTGCCGACAGTGGTGCAAGCGTGGCCGTTCCCTGATCCGCGCCGTGCGAGAGTTCCGCTACCGCTTTCTCTTCCCCGCCCAGTGCCAGTTCTAGTGTGCGCCGTACCCCCACCACCTGTTGAATGCAATGACCCCTAGCGCTAACTTTGTACGCGTCCCACTCAATTGCCCTGGAGGAGGCTGTGCCAGCATTGTGTAGGAAGTGTTCCCTGATGTAGTCCCCATGAGTCTGACGGAACGCTTGATCTGTGAGGCACTCCTGGGGTAGTTTCCACATTGGGACGGGGGGGTGGGGCGGCCTCCATCGAATGACCACCATGTGGACGTCGTGATCTGATATGACTCGTCCCAGGTAATCCGTGTACTGTAGCTTGGGTAGCAGGTCTGTGGAGCATAGGAACCTGTCCAGTCGGATTTGCAGAGCGTGGGGAACTGAGTGGAAGGAGTATAGTCTATCTGTTGGATGTAGTGTTCTCCATGCGTCTACTAGGGACCAGTGATATAGCCAGCGGCGAAGTCGCTCTGTTTGTTTGTGTGCCAGCGAGTGTACTGGTGGGGGATGAGATCTGTCTAGGTGCAAATCCAAAGCAGTATTGTAGTCCCCCCTATGAGCCATGGTATCCCTACGTGTTGGGCCAGCACCCCTGTGAGAGTAGTCCAGTATTGGTCCTGGTCTGTATTGGGGGCGTACACACATCCCACTAGTATCGGCTGGCCCTCTAGCAGGCCTGTCAGAATGACGTATTGTCCCTCCCTGTCAATGAGTCTGGCATGTTCCTTAAAGGGAATCCCCGGTCTGACCCATATAAGCGTGCCCCTAGCGAAGGCTGAGTATCCCGTGGCGCATATCACACCCCGCCATTTCCTGTGTAACTGGTCCACCTCCTGCGTTCCTGGCCGAGTGCATACCCCTGACGTTCAGTGTGAGGAACTTGTAGTCTGTATTAGACATTTTGTAGCAGTCATCTGTCATTCACAACCATAGATCCCCCCTTTCCCATTCCTCAAGCGTAGAACTGGATGCATGCACGTGTGTTTTGGTGCATTGGCCTCTGTAATTGTAAGTGTTTGAATGCTAATCTGTTATTATATATATTGTCCTAAGACCCTTGACACCCTAACCTTCCTCACTGTGATACACGAGGCCCTGGCTGCACCTCGCTGGCCCTATTCGAATTGGAGCTGCTGCATTTGTTCCTCCATGAAATTGATCCAAAAGACAAGCATACAGCGTTCTTGTTGCCTTGCGAAGTTGATACAAATATCTGAGTCAAACACAAAGCAGAGAGAAATGTGCTTAGAGTAGACATTTATGTGCTGTATGACATTAAAGGTGGCCCTGAGTACCGAGTCCGGCAGAGAACTACATGCTGTGCGCCTTAAAGTCTCTCCAGTTCATCTGAGATGTGTTGGCTTTTTTTATATAAAGGCATTGCAGTTGTAGTGCGCTCTCCTGGCAGAGTGTCTTTAAATCAGATGCATGCCTCACTGCACGTACTACATCCCTGCAGGTTCATGGCCTTACTGCTTAGTCTCCAGACTGAGAGAATGCAATGCAGACTTTAAAAATAAAAGGTATTAATGGCACAGGTTTATGTTCCAAAGGTTTGATGAAAAAATACTCTGAAAAGAAAAGCATTATTTGTAGTTTTAACTTGATTTACAAGATAAAGGTGGACATTAGCGATCAGAGTAGTCAGAACAATGGCCCTCCAGCCCACATTACCACAGTCTTGCATGCTAGTAGCATACCTCTATCAACATTAATGCCAAAAACATGGATTGATTTACGAAGTGTTAAAAACATTAAGACAACACATGTCAGCTATTTAGTTCCCTGTTGTTTCAAGTTTTACTTAATAGTGCCTCCCTCAGAGTTAGCTATTTAATCAGTTTGTTTCTGCATTTCTTTCCATGCATACTTTGAGCTGTGCAGGTGTTTATGAGGGTCTTTGATTGAGAGCTCTGACGCTGATGCCAAAGCAAAGTGCATGTCAGTGTGTTGTCCTCTCTGCAGAGCACACAGAACAATGGACATGTATTCCAGTAGTAATTGAAAATGTGTGTGACAAAATGTGTGTGAAGGGCTGCACAGATTGCAAAATATTTACAGGGCAAAAGCAAAAGAAAATAAATTGGTTAAATGTGAGTGCAGTGTATGTTTGAAAGTGGTGAAGTGACGGATATGCAAGGAAGTGCATTCGGGGAAGAGTGAAAAGAGTGTGCTGAAGAGGAAAGAGAGGTGGTTGAAGATAAGCAGATGGACAACATGTGCATAGAAAAACTACATATATAGCAAACATAAAGCGCACGTAACTAAAAGCCAAAACTCCTTCCACAGGCCTCAATACTATTAAAATTACAGAAATGAAAGGTTAATTATTTATAACAAATCCTTGTTGTTACTCATTTATGTTACACAACTGATAATCACTGACACAGCCAATTTTACTGACAGGTTTTAGGTGTAGGTCAGTTGCTGTGTTATAGATCTGGATGTAATCACATCTCAGAG
Organism: Lissotriton vulgaris; assembly: GCF_964263255.1. Classification (NCBI taxonomy): domain Eukaryota; kingdom Metazoa; phylum Chordata; class Amphibia; order Caudata; family Salamandridae; genus Lissotriton; species Lissotriton vulgaris. The sequence goes on along the minus strand of NC_141696.1, from coordinate 1,444,097,770 downwards.
AGAAACCAAAACACTGGTCATGTAGCACACTATGGGAAATACAGAAATGTATTTGACACATTCCCTTTGAGAGATTCAACACATTTTTTATCCCACTTAAAGACCTGTCTTCACATATTTCTTTATGACTGATTGCAATCGGCAGCTGTGGGTCATTCTCGAAGCCTGGTTAGAGCATTTTCTTCCAAATTTGATGATGCATGCAGTGCAAGAAACTGGGCATTAACACCTTTGCCGCGGGGCTAATTCCCCCACGGCGCTGGGGAGAGGGGGCACGCGCAGTGCCACGGTGCTCGTGACAAGCTCATGATGAGCTGAGCTAGTCATGACCACGCCCGTTTATCAGAACGCTCAGCACAGCGGGGGAATTAGCCCCGCGTGTGAGCGCCGCGCGTGTCATGATGAGCTCAGCTCGTCATGAGCACATGGCCACCGTGCCTCATGACAAACTGAGCTCGCCATGAGCACGCAAGAAGTTAAGCTTGTCCACATCACTCACTAAATAAAAGTCATGCCAAACTTTTATGACCCACCAATTTCAAATGTCACCAGCCGTAACTGGGTACTGTTTCGAGATGTAAAAATACATGTGAAGTGAAAACAAACAGATAAGTGACAATTAATACCAATATTAGCCTCTTAAAAAAGGGAGAACAAATGTCCCAGTAATCTTCATTACACTTTACCTTCCTCGTCCCATTCCTTACATAGAGTTAATTAATCTCCAGAATGGCCCTCATACTTTCTTTTATGTTTACTCCCTCGTCCCACCCAAAGAGGGGTCATAAATATGTCAATCAGCCTGCTCAGCTCACTTCCTAATTATACAAGACATCCACCTTTACAGTCAGATGTAATTAAACACCCCTGGAGGGAATTAATTTTAAGAAATGTGACGAGGAAGGTGGCTGCTGTACTAATTAAGATTACCAGCAAGTAATTGAGATCTTACCTTGTAGGGCCCTTTTGTCACCCCGTTACTCACTCTTGGAGGATGTACTAAGCGACTCCCAATCACCAAGCAACCACCAATGAAACATTTAATAAATTCAAGACATTTTATTAAATCATAGAAATAAATCTACCTTGGGAAACAGTAGATTATATTTTAGTCCCAAAATGCAAATCTCCATCACTCCCAACCTGAAGTCTGTAATAGAGAACACAACAATCTAGAAAGCTGATTTGCAGATATTCAATCCTGGAGCTTTATCCCAAAATGCTCTTCGCCACCCTTTTTGCCAGGAATAATCATTAGAATCACTGTCTGCACAAATAACAAAAAGAGTAAAAGGTTTAAGACCCAGGTTTTCTAGATGAAGTAAAATTAACAAGCAGAGTTGCAATGCAGAAACTAGACCATTGGAGATAAGTAAATAGAAAGAGCCCTGTGTACATATAGGGTGTGAAGAGCTGTGTCCTCCTCAGAAACTAGTTTAGCAAAGAAAGAAAGAAGAGTGATCTCTTATTTCTAGATGGAACTTTGGAAATCTGCTGAGGACCTTACCTGAGCACTAGCCTGTCTAGAAAATTATTTGAGGAGGAACACAGAGAAGAGAAAGTCATTCCCTCAAATGTTTAGCAGGAGTTAGAACCACAGTGATTCCAAAGAGGACCCCTAAATCTGGAAAATGGAAAATACACCAGCTTTTGTTAAAGAAGGACATAAAGTTCTAGGCTCTCTGAATGCCAGTATAACTGCCTACTTGATACTAACAGCAAAAATCACCATATCTTTAGCAAAACCACATAGTTTTAAGAGCTGCACAATATCTACTTTAAAAATCCTTTAGCCACACAGTTTTTCCCCAACATTTCAATCTGTTTCTCGAGGCAGATACCACCTAGTGGAAGTGGTTATTCTCTTACTTACTTTCATGCTACTGTTTTGTTATTTAGATTGTTGCATTTATAATTGGAAATTAGCATTTTACTCATTAGTTCTCATGTGGCAGCCTAGCGGGTATAACTGAGGGTCCTGTCTTCTGATAATCCTCTCTCCATCCAGTTTAGGAATGGGAAGGTATCCGTCTTAAAGATCCAGAAAAGCCATACATTGTACTGGAGAAATGATAAAAAAAATTGCTGCTGACTGCCCATTTGGAAATAAATGGTAGAAATGAAATGATTTAGGGATTTTCGATCAATGATGAGGTGAAAACTTCCTGTATGTTTTCCCACCAAAAACACTCTGGAAACTACTCCCAAATGTCTCTGTCACCACTTCATTTTTAGTCAGAAGTTCAAAGATCTGGGACTTCATTGCATTCACATTTACAGGGTGTTGGATAACAGAGGTCTTCATCATTTCTGAATCTGGTGGAACAGAGGAACATTCTATCTTCTATCCTCTTTGGACAATATCCAGTAACTAACCATCTGAGACAGAAAAATGCCAAAGTAAAAGTACTGAGTTATCTGACCACCCTCTGGCAGGTATCACTGGACTCAACCATAGAGTCAAACCAGCACATGTATTCGTTGCTGTTAGTTTGTGAAAAGATGCTACCATGTTACGATGCACCCACTGAGATATGTGTGGATAGATTTATGAATTTTACAGTTTAAATAGAGAATAGACCCTGATCTCTGTTCAGAATGTCATTTTAAAATGCTGTTACTAATACCTGATGATGCTATCCTGTACCATACGGCTCTGAGTAATTTAATTGTAAATGCAATGTTAGCACAATTTCTATAACACATAACATTTTACAGAAAGGTATGTGCTACTTCATTAAAAGTTCCAAATAGAGTGGATATTTTCGATGTAGTTAGATGAATAAAACTGAGATAGGTTTCATTTAGATGTATGAGTAGGATACATAAGTCGAACAATAAAACAGTGACATGGTTAAAAATATGCAATGACAAATACTTTTAATAAATTATTGGACTTAAAAACACTATCAGCTGTTTAGTCTTGTAATGTATGTAGTAAATTCCGCCACAATAACTTAAGTATGTTGCTTGGTAATGATATAAATTCCGAGATATTCTTGGACTTTAAAATAGCATCATCAATAAATCAATCAGAATACTTGTAAAATGCATTACTTACCCGTGAGGGTCTCAAGGCGTTGAGAGAGGGGGGGGTGGGGGGGCGCTACTGCTTGAAGAGCCAGGTCTTGAGTAGTTTTCTGAAGGTGAGCAGGTCCTGTGTCTACCGCAGCTTGCCCGGGAGGGTGTTCCAGTTCTTGGCGGCGAGGAATGAGAAGGATCTGCCACCGGATGTTGTTTGTTGGATGCTCGGGATGGCAGCGAGGGCGAGGCTGGCAGAGCGGAGCTGGCGGGTGGGGTGTAGGAACTGAGTCTGCTGTTCAGATAGGCTGGTCCGGTGTTGTGGAGTTCTTTGTGTGCATGGGTGAGGAGCTTGAAGGTTGTTCTTTTGTCGATGGGGAGCCAGTGCAGGTTTTGTAGGTGGGCGGTGATGTGGCTGCGACAAGGGATGTTGAGGATCAGGCGGGCTGAGGCTTTTTGGATGCGTTGCAGTCGTTGTAGGTGTTTGCCCGGGATTCCTGCATAGAGTGCGTTGCCGTAGTCTAGCCTGCTGCTGACGAGGGCTTGGGTCACTGTTCTTCTGGTTTCGGACAGGATCCACTTGTAGATCCTTCGGAGCATGCGGAGGGTGTTGTAGCAGGTGGAGGAGATGGCGTTGACCTGCTTTGACATGGAGGGGGAGGAGTCGAGGATGAATCCTAGGTTGCGTGCGTGGTCTGTGGGTGATGGTGCTGTTCCCAGTGTGGTCGGCCACCAGGAGTCGTCTCAGGCAGAGGGGGGGGCCGAGGGTGAGGACCTCCGTCTTGGCCGATTTCAGTTTCAGACGGCTGCTCTTCATTCATTCGGCGAGGTCCTTCATTCCCTTGTGGAGGTTTGTTTTGGCAGTGTGCGGGTCATTGGTGAGGGAGAGGATGAGCTGGGTGTCATCGGCATAGGAGATGATGTTCAGGTCATGCTGGTGGGCTACTTGTGCGAGGGGGGCAATGTAGACGTTGAATAGGGTCGGGCTGAGGGATGAGCCCTGGGGTTTGCTGCAGATGATGTTGGTGGCCTCGGATCGGAAGGGTGGAAGGCGGACTCCTTGTGTTTTGCCAGAGAAGAAGGATGTGGTCCAGTCCAGGGCCTTTTCCTGGATTCCGGGTTCTTGGAGGCGTGTCTTTAGTGTGTGGTGGCAGACCGTGTCGAAGGTGGATGATAGGTCCAGGAGGATGAGGGATGATGTTTCGCCGTTGTCTAGTTGGCGCCTGATGTCGTCTGTGGTGGCGATGAGTGCAGTTTCAGTGCTGTGGTTACGTCTGAATCCGGACTGGGACGTGTCTAAGTTGTTGTTGTCCTCGAGGTGGTGGGCTAGTTGCATGTTGGGATTTTCTCGATGACCTTCGCCGGGAAGGGGAGCAGGGAGATGGGCCGGAAGTTCTTGAGGTCCTTGGGGTCCTCCTTGAGCTTCTTGAGGAGGGCGTTGATTTATGCATGTTTCCAGCTTTTCAGGAATGTCGCTGTCTAGAAGGAGATGTTGATGATCTTCCGTAGTTGGGGTGCGATGGTTGTGTCGTCTTTGTTGAATACATGGTGTGGGCAGGGGTCTGACGGTGATCCTGAGTGGATAGTGTTCATGATATTGCGTGTCCCGTCGTCGTTGACATAGGACCAGGAGGTCAGGTGGTTGGTGCAGGTGGTGTTCGTGGGGGGGCGAGGTCTGCCGTGGTCGGGCGGTCGGAGTGTTGAAGCTGTCGTGGATGTCAGCGATCTTGTGATGGAAGAAGGTGGCCAGTGAGTCGCACAGATCTTGTGAGGGTGGGATGTCGTTGGTGTTGGTGATGGGGTTGGAGAGTTCCTTCACTATGCTGAATAGCTCTTTGCTGTTGTGTGCATTGCTTTCCAGGCGGGCTTTGAAGGAGGATCTCTTGGCTGTTCTGATGAGTTGGTGATGCATGCGGGTGGCGTCCTTGTGGGCTGCATGGCTGTCTGATATGTGATTGTGGAGCCATTTCTTCTCCAGTCTCTGTCAAGTACGTTTGGAGGTCTGGAGCTCTTCGGTGAACCAGGTGGCTTTCTTGCTGGTGTGGTTGTAGGAGGGTTTCTTGAGCGGGGCCAGCGTGTTGGCGCAGTCGTCCATTCACTGTCTGAGGTTGCGGGCAGCGGCGCCTGGGTCGGTGGGGTCCGTGGGTGGGTTCTGGGCGAGGGTGGAGGTCAGTTGGTCTTCGGTGACTTTGCTCCAGCAGCAGCGAGGCAGCTGTTGGGTGCGGTGGTGAGTGGTTCGTTTCTTGAAGGTGAAATGGATGCAGCGGTGGTCAGACCAGTGGAGTTCGGTGGTGTGATTGAGGGCGACGTGGGAGCTTGTGAAGACGACAGGGTCAAGCGCGTGGCTGGCGGCATGGGTGGGTTCAGTGACGAGTTGTTTGAGGTCGAAGTTGGCGAGGTTGTCGATCAGGGTGGCAGAGTTGGTGTTGGCGTTGTTTTCGAGGTGGAAGTTCAGGTCCCTGAGGAGGATGTAGTCCGTGGAGGCTAGTGCAAGGGTCCTGGTGAGGTCGGCGATGGAGTCGCTGAACAGATCCCTGGGTCCGGGGGGTCTGTAGACGAGTGTTCCTCTGAGGGTGGTTTTGGGGTCGGTGTGGATCCGGAAGTGTAAGTGTTCGGCGGTGTTGAGAGTGTCGTCAGCGTGGGTGTAGACCTGGAGGGTGGACTTGTGGACGATGGCTAAGCCTCCTCCAATTCCGTTGGTGCGATTCCTGCGGGTGACCTTGTAGCCGTCCGGGATGGCTATGGCGATGTTGGGTGCCGAGGAGTCGGTCCACCAGGTCTAGGTGAGGAAGGCAACGTCTGGGGTGGAGGTGTTGAGCAGGTCCCAGAGCTTGACAGTGTGTTTGCGTGCGAAGCGGGTGTTGAGGAGTATTCACCGAAGGTGGTTGGGTCCGGTCCTTGGGGGTTTGGTGGTTCTATCTCAGGTGAAGTTGCAGGTGTGGCAGGAGAAGGGTCCGTGGGTGCATTTCGGGGCGGCCTGTTAGCAGCGGTGGCCTCAGCCGGTATTTAGAGTGTGGAGAGTGTTGGGCTCGTATCGGAGTCTGGCGTCATGGCATTTGCTGGGTCCACGAGGTCGACTTCGGCGCGCCAGCGACGCGGCCGCGCAGAGGTCGCCATTTAAGGCGGGAAGGGAGGGAGGAGCAGCAGGGAGGCGGGAGCGGGTGGCGAGGGGACGGTGCCGCAGAGGGAAGCGGCGGGAAAATTGGGGTACAGAAAACAAAAGAAAGGGTGGGGGGAACGAGATGGTCTGGAAACTAATAAATACAATGCAAAAAAGGCAAAATAACACCAAAATACAGGGAGAAAAAAACACAAAATGACAATACAGTCCAAATGGCACAGCGGCGAGCACAGGCAATCAGGGCACAGAAGGAGCGAAATTGCGCTTGGAGCAACAGCGGGCTGACAAACAGGTGGAGCTGTTCGGCAGTAGGGGAGCAACCTGGCCTGCAAGCAGGGTCAGGGGTCACTCCTACTGCCCAGCAGTGGCCGCCATATAAGGCGGGGAGGGAGGGAGGAGCATCTGGGAGGTGGGAGCGGGGCGGCGAGGGGGCGGGGCTGCAGGGGAAGAGGCGGGAAAAACAGGGTACAGAAAACAAGAAGGGGGTGGGGGGAATGAGACGAGCTTGAAACTAAGAAATACGGTACAAAAAATGCAAAATAACACCAAAATACAGGGTGGAACAAACACAAAATTACAATACAGTCCAAATGGCATCGCGGCGAGCAGAGGCAATCAGGGCACAGAAGGAGCGAACTCGCGCTTGGAGCAGCAGCGGGCTGACAAACAGGTGGAGCTGTTCGGCAGTAGTGGGACGACCTGGCTTGCAAGAAGGGTCAGGGGTCACTCCTACTGTCCAGGACTGGCCGCCATTTAAGGCGGGGAGAAAGGGAGGAGCAGCTGGGAGGCAGGAGGGGGGCGGCGAGGGGGCGGGCCGCAGGGGGCAGCGCCTGGAAAAACAGGGTACAGAAAACAAGAAGGGGGGTGTGGGGAACGAGATGGGCTGGAAACAAAAAAATACGGTACAAAAAAGGTAAAATAACACCAAAATACAGGGAGGAAAAAACACAAAATTACAATACAGTCCAAATGGCACAGCGGCGAGCAGAGGCAATCAGGGCACAGAAGAAGCGAACTTGCGCTCGGAGCAGCAGCAGGCTGACAACAGGTGGAGCTGTTCGGCAGTAGGGGGGCGACCTGGCCTGCAAGCAGGGTCAGGGGTCAACAGGCAGAACAAGCAATTCCGTGTGTTCGCGGAACGTTTGCATGCTCGCGGAGATTTTTTACTGTTTCGCGTACCTTTGCGTAGCGTGACTACACAAATTTCGCCCACCCCTAGTAACTATGTGGAAGAGGAGGAGGAGATATGTTTCTAATCTGTGAGAACTGGTGAAATGTACCTCTTAGTGGTAATTTCATGTTCCAATTGTTGGCTCAGACTTTAGTTAGTTAGACTTGCCCCTGTCCAGCGTTGCAGGTAGACATTCCTTTCCTCTCTTGAGACCCACGTGCTCTTATTATTTCTGCTCATAGATTTACTTTCTACAGCAAGTGCATCTCTCCTTTTCTTGATCTGACCCTTCATTTAGTTCTACTCGCGATGCTATATTTGCTGACATTTCCTGCTTCCAAATTACCCAACTCGCATACAAACTTAGATTAGCATTAGGGAGATTCTCTTCATGGGAACGGAAATGTATCTAACTTTGCATATGTTGACTCATGCCCCCACATGCATCATTGTTACATTTTGCGATTTCTTAATTGCAAAAATTAAGGAATCGCAATTAAGAAATGGCAAAATGCTATGCATGAAAAAATCGCAATATTTTTTGCGATGCCTTAATTTTCCTTAATTGCGATTCACAATTTGCGAAACGCAATTAAGGAATCCCTTCCCATTCATTCCTATGGGCCTAGAGGCCAATAGGAATGAATGGGAAGCCATTCTCATTTTGCGATTCGCAATTAAGGAATTGCAAAATGAGAATGCTATTTCAAGGGTGCAGGGGGGGTCCCAAGGGCCCCCCCCTGCACCCCTGAAATTTAACTTTAAGAACATTTTTCACACACACATGCCCCAAGGGCATGTGTGTGTGTAAAATATAACTTTCAAAAATGCACTTTTGTGCATTTTTGAAAGTTTTAGAAAATTACCATGAAGTTCAACTTCATGGTAATTTACCTATTCCTATTTGCGAATTTGCAAAAAAAAAAATATTCACGCAATTTAAGAAATCGCAACATAATTGTGATTCCTTATATGGCGAAAAAATTAAAAAACATGATGCATCCCAAAAAAGGAAATTGCATTCGCAAACGGCCGAATTTTGCGATTCGCACCGTTTGCGAATGCAATTCAGTTTGATGTATGTGGGCATTAGTTATCACATTTGCTATTTGATTTGCCTGGATTATATTTGTTTATGCTGTATTCAGATGATTATTGACTTTTATTTAATATTGACTGTGAATAGGAAGACCTTCAAGTTTAGACTGTGAGTAATGCCAGAGCATTTTATGCTCTTCTGCCACATCGTTCACCAGCTAAACACGTGACATCCCTGGTCAGTCAGGTATAGTGCCAATCTTATTTCTATGTCCATGTTAGGTCTCTGACCCTAATGGCTCCATCAAACTGCATACTTGTACTTCTCCAGAACACCATTTTGGTGTACCATTTGGAGGGGAAACCATCTATTGGTCTCTCCTCCCTTGAGCTCAAGGATGTAAATTCCCTTAATTCCATCTGTGCAAGCCATGTTTGCTGACAGCATAGTTAAAGTTCTTAACCACATGGATGCTGCAGATATTCCTCTGCTGTGCTGGACCTTAATGTAAATGGGTGTGGTCATGACAAGCTCAGCTCGTCATGAGCACACGATAGGTGTACCTCATGACGAGCTGAGTTAAGGTACACTAGCTGCACCCAGAGGAACTGCCCACTATCCCCCTTTGTTTACTAACTCTAGAGACTTGGGGGAGACAAGAGCACCATAAAAGTTTATTTGTTTTTGATCATTATGAGCACAGCTTGTTGCAGTATTCATGAAGAACATTATATCACATACACACCGTAAATGCTCTTGGTAAGTGCACCTGTTTTTAGAGTTGTCCTGAGCTGCTGTTGGGCATTTACTATGTATGGGGAGCGTTTACACAAAACGAAAATCGTGGACTTACCAGAACACCGCCGTGAGGGGAACGGCTAATCCTGGGCCATCACCACTTGCCGTGAGGGGAACGGCTCGCCGCTCTTCGCTTCTCGCGCCCCACCAGCACCATCACCGCCGCAGGGGACTCCATCTCCCAGGTGCCCCGGCGGTTGTGGCACGAGAGTGATGCCAGCAGAGCGCCCGGAGGCGCGTTGAAAGACAGGAGTGCCGTAGCGCTCAGTGCGAGCGTTTGCACAAAACGAAAATTGTGATCTTACCAGAACACCGCCGTGAGGGGAACGGCTAATCCTGGGCCGTCACCACTTGCCGTGAGGGGAACGGCTCGCCGCTCTTCGCTTCTCGCGCCCCACCAGCACCATCACCGCCGCAGGGGACTTCATCTCCCAGGTGCCCCGTCGGTTGTGGCGCGAGAGTGACGCCAGCAGAGCGCCCAGCGGCACGTTGAAAGACAGGAGCGCCGTAGCGCTCAGTGGGAGCGTTTGCACAAAACGAAAATCGTGGACTTACCAGAACACCGCCGTGAGGGGAACGGCTAATCCTGGGCCATCACCACTTGCCGTGAGTGGAACGGATCGCCGCTCTTGGCTTCTCGCGCCCCACCAGCACCATCACCGCCGCAGGGGACTCCATCTCCCAGGTGCCCCGGCGGTTGTGGCGCAAGAGTGACGCCAGCAGAGCGCCCGGAGGCGCGTTAAAAGAAAGGATCACCTCTCGCCCCGCGAGTCGCGCGCGGGAGCGCGAGGGCGGAGCCCGGGCCAAGGGCAGGCCCGTTTAAGCCCGTTCAAGGCCGGAGGAGGCCGGGTCGGGCCACCCCCTTTTCATCACCCACTCAACATACCCCTGTGAGTACTCTGATAATGTACATTATATAGTTGTTTTGGATTTTCACTTGGACTGCTGCTTCTTCCCTCAAACAATGTCTACCCGAGAGACCAGAAGTAAAACAGCTGCAGGAGGGACTCTATCAACGGGCACATTGGATAACTTTATTATCAGGGCTAATACCTTTATTGATCAAGGGATTACACTAATGGAGCGTAGGGTGTCCGAAGACCTGGCCTTGGCTAAGAAAAGATCGTCTCTGGGTCCATTTGCGACGGCTAAAACCCCAGTCCAATCTAACGCTGCGGGTCTCATAGATATCCAGGCAGACGTACATGCAGATAGATGTAGCCTACCCAACACGATAGACCTCTCAGTCTCCCATTTATCATGTGCCTCTGAACTAAGTACTGATTTAGAAAACACGCCGGACCTAGATATTAATACCACCCAGGATGACACAAGTGTTACTACACTGAGAGGCAGGAAGGAGGGTGCCATCCCTAAAGTACATAAACAAAATAAAGGGAAGGGAAGAGGAAGACACCAGAAAAAGTCTACTAAGGTTGTTGCCCCGAAACTAAATGCAAATTACGACCCTCAAGCTAGTGATGTTATACTAGAACCCGGGAACACCAGGAATGTAGAGGGCTCATCTAGCCCGGTTGGGAACAGGGGGGAAACGGCTGACACCCAAATTCTAACAAAGGTAGAGGAACTATTTAAACGCTACCTCTCTCCCATTGAGAAAAGATTAAACCAGATTGAAAAAAAACTAGCTGATTTTTGCACTAAGCCTAATAATCAAAAAACACCTGGGGCCCAAAAAGCGGGGATCAACAAACTAAACCCTAACAAGGCTATAATACAAGCCCCTAAAAACCCTGCACCAGTAGCGGTGAACATCAATACCAACCAGGCCCCTGTTGTTTAGAATAAAGCTGAAAAGGAAGGCCTAACTATTTTAAGTCCTGCCCCTCCCCGTGCAGGAGACACACCTCCCAGGGAACACACCACGCAGTTAAAGGGGAAAAAAACTGGTGAAGTAGCCAATAGAGGAAGAGTGGTGAACCTCCCCCCAGAGGCCACACCATATGTGGTGGTCATGACAGGGGTCCCAGAACTGGAGGATTGCCACAAGGAAACCAACTGGTCGGTATTTAATAAGGTTCGTCACTGGTGCAACCAAAATCGACCTTTGCCCCCACATCGTATAAGTAAGATCCTGTCAGTGCGGAGGGTGGCATGGCTGGGGTATCAGAGGAAAACCATACAGGGAGACTGTGTGCTGATTAATTTTGCAGATCCACACATTGCAGCCCAAATATGTTCAGGAGACACACAGGACAGGTTTGATGGCATAGCCACAAGGCGACTTTCCTTTTTTTTACCCCCAAACGAGAGGGCCCCCTTGGGTCACTAGAGGAAATATCAATTGGTATTGAGTAGGGAACCAAGACTGGGGCTGGAATCAGGAGCCCTGGGGAGAGCAACCACCCCCAGTGCCAGTTTTCAGGGATAATTGGGGTGGCTTTCCGATTATGAACAGGTTTAGCTGCCTAGATATGGTGGATTGACATACAACTCCACCAAGTCCTTCAAATAGGGAAAATATGACTCACATAGCTGGGATAAATTGCGTCCCAGGGCAAGAAAATCTTATAGGTGTCAACTGTCATGACAGCAGTAGAAATGTAGTTGTTACACTTCCAAAGTCTCTGGGGGATATTGGTGATATCAATCTACCCCGAGAAATAGCTAACCCCATAGAAGAAGTAAACGACCCAAATCCATGTGTGCAGGTTGGGGAAAAGGGAGCAAACAATGACGTATCAGCTATAGGCCATAAGGTGATTAATCTGCTATCTTGGAACGTGGCTGGGCTTCAAAAAAAGTTGGCTTTACCCGAATGGAAAGCGTTCATCGAGAAATTCGATGTATGCATGTTCCAAGAAACTTGGAGCCTACTCCCAGTGCATAAATCTGGCTATGCAACATTCTTTGTGCCCGCATTAAGCTGCGGCAGGGGTAGGCCTGCGGGTGGACTTCATATCTGGGTAAAAATCGGATTGAATTGGGTCATTACCAGCCATGAAGTAGCGACTAGAGATATCCTACATATATCATTTGCAGGGCATACTAAGGGGAGTAGGATACACCTATTCAATATCTATTCTAGATTGAATACGGGGGATACAAACCCATGTACCTTATCGGTTCTAGAACAGGTATTAGCCAAATGCCCCCCAAACTCTAAAATCATAGTGGGAGGGGACTTTAACTGCACATGTGAACCCCTATCTAGGGAGGATCCCCTCTGTATAGAGCAGGAGGACTCCAGATGGTCTATACCAGCCCTCTCATTAGCGCCAATTAGGGAATGGTCAACAAGGGCAATACAGATCAATGCCCTGACCATTGAATTTAACTTAAGAGCACTAAATGGCAGGACAATCTCTGATCGCGCAGGAGCAATGACCTTTAACAGGCTTAGTGGCCAGACCAGGATAGATTATATCTTACTGGACGTTACATTGTGGAGCGACTTAATAGATATGGAAGTCGTACCTTCGCAGGATAGTGACCACAACCCCTTATGTACAAAGATAAGGTGGGGTAAATTAAATGGAAATAGGCATAATGCCCCTTTGAGGACAACCAATAATGTCATCCCCTATAATGGTAACCGTAGGTTGAAATGGGAGAAGGCTCAGCTCTAGGAAGGAAACCTGGAGAAGATTAGGGACCATGTAACCGAATTGACATTAGAGTTGGAATTTCTTGAACCAGGAAGTGCTAGTGCCCCAGGGTTGGCCTTTTCCTCGGCTTATAAGAACATGATAGAGGATGTAGGACAATACTTTGTAGTTCAGGGTAAAAGGGGCAGAGTGAATAAAACACCAGCTACAACCAGTAACCCGTGGTATTCAGATGAGTGCAAGGCGAAACGGAAGGAGCTAACAGCGGCCCTGCTTCAAAAGGATCCATCACTAGTTAGAGTGGCTAGGAAGGATTATGCAAGGGTGTTAGTGTTGGCTAAACGAGAGTGGGAGGAACAATACTGGCAGGATCATAAATCTTCTGCCAATAAGAAAAATGCCACGCTGTTCTGGGACTTGATTAATAAAGCTAGGCAGCAAAGTACACCAGCTATTGCTAACCATATAACGGAACACCAATGGCACTCCCACTTCTCTGCACTGTATGGTGGGAGTGAAGTGTTAGGATCATCTACCCCCGATCCAGAAGCTAGGACTCAATCCCAACTAGAGTTTGAGGAACCATTTCTGCCCTCCGAAGTTATTCTGGCGATTAAACACCTGACCCCCAGGAAGGCAGCTGGCCCGGATGGGATACCAGGAGATCTTCTCCTGAATGATCCTGATGCCTGGGCCAGACTTATTGCCATAATAATGAATCTGATCGCCAAGGGGTACCCGGTGCCAGACTCATGGAAGGGAACAGAGGTGGTAACAGTCTACAAAAAGGACCCTAGAGATGACCCTGCTAACTACAGACCGATCAGCATGATTGACGTGATCCAGAAGGTGGTTGGCAGGGTCATCATTTGAAGGGTGGGTGTCTGGATGGAAGAGGAGCTTGTTCTCTTGTGGTTCTGAAATTCTGGACCCTGCTGTAATATGGTCCCAAGGCCCAACCTTCGTGTCACAAAATATCATCGTACCATGACAAGTTTGGTATTGGCAGACCGGTAATGAGTAGGACATTATCCCTATGCATTTCCGTCGTGATCAAGTGATGCTAACACCCTTAAATCGTGATTTCCGTTCCGAACCCTCGGACTCCATTTTGTGAACGGCATCCATCTTATGGCTTGCCCTCATATAGTCAATTGATTAAGGCCGAGCTTGATCTGAAAGGACACGTCCACCTTAGCTGACTTCCCCATGACCTGGCCAAACTGACTCCCCTGCCTCCAGCCAAACCTGTTTGGGCAGCTCCTCGCCCAGTGGCCGAATAAGATAGCATCAATGCACAACATGCCATAAACCATTCACTACATACAGACCATGTTTTCTACACACATACACCTGTCCATGTTTATGGCCAGTTTTACAACGAGGAGGTGCCCGATTTTATTGGGGTTTCATCGATATCTGATGGGAGTTCTGGGCCTGGCTGGGTAATCCATCACAAACTGGACATCTAAAATATGGGTTGGCCGACATGACTGTGCTTCTCGCTTTATTATGAAAATATGTATATGACCGTATTGTAAACTAAAAGAATTCTTGCCTGCAGCTGTTATTTCTGTATAAAAGGAGATGGCTGGTTCTGTAAAAACGAACAGTCTCCTGAGAACTTACCACCCGTGCGTTGTAATTCTAGGACGCTTGTTACTTGGTTGCACCCAAAAAAACTCGATCTCTGACTTCACCTAGAAGACTCTTGGTTTCTGTGGTCCGGAACAGGGAGAACTCAGAGGTATTCGGGTGTTATCCCCTGGCACCACCGGGTTCCTAAAAACCCGGCACCTCAGTTGGCGCCCAACTCGGGGCGGTATCAAGCGGTATCGGTCCAAGCCAGATGTTCGTGAGGAGCTTTGTGTGAAAATTCCAGAGGACGGGCAGCCACTTCAGCGCCCCCTGTATGTCGACGTGGTTCCGAAGGTCTCTGCTGCGAGGTTCCCTGCGTCCCGACGGCTACGAAGGACTGCTGCCCTGACTATCGCCCTGTTTTGGACCCAGTGATCCTTGGTAGAGCGAAACGATAGACGAGTCTTCTAGTGACATCATCGATCTTCAATACTTCAGTTAAGTATAAGTGGATCGTCTCCCAGTCCTTAGTTTTGTTCTTAGTTTTGGTATCTTTGAGATACACCTTGTTTGGAACTTGCAAGCACCAAAACCGAGGGATTCGTGTATTCACGAGAATATCATAAATAGATAATCCCTTGAAGTTTGAAGCTAGACTAGTGAGCGAAGATGCCTGGTCTTAGCAGACTTGGAAACTTGTTTTGTCTTGGTTGTAGTAGGGACTCCCGATTAGAGGATTCGTGTCCGGTTTCTCCGATTGGAACTCCAACATATGAGTTATATGTAAAGCACGGAGTAGGCCCTATCACGTATAATGAGGTATGGATAAAGTACACCAGAAAAGATGGTGTTTTAAAATGGCCCCAATATGGTAGCTTTGATACAGAAATACTAGATAATTTAGAGGTCAAACTCTTCAAGAAGAAAGCCCGACCGGCGATGTTTGACTCTTTTCGCTTGTGGCGCAAAGAAGCCAAACAGAAAGAAATAAAACTAGCTAAGAAAAATAAAAGAGGTATGTCAATGGTGCAAGCTGCCATTGCATGCAGGGATAATGAGGAAGAGCAGGAGATTGAACAAATGCTCAGAAGCAAGAAGTTAGCAGTAGATACATGCTACCCGATGTTGCCCCATGAAGGACAAGATTCAAAGGGAACATCCGAGAAACATCCACTAATGTCCCATTTATTAAATTCACCACCCCCATATACATCGAGTATTGTTGGACCCCCAAAGCGTTTTGTTATACCGCGCCCCGGTGCACGAAATGCAGCTCTTGCACAAGCACCAGCTACTCTTCAGCTGGTTCCTACTTCTCCGGCGCTGCCCTCTCAAGGGCCGCCGCCTTTGCTACATACTCCATCTACTTCTTCTACAACTTTGTCTACTGCTCCAACTGTTTTTCATGATACTACTTCTGCCACTGCCTCGACTTCCTCTGCTATTGCCTCGACTTCCTCCTTTAATCAGCCTGTCTTTTCTGGCGCATCTGCCTCTCCGCAAGCTTCTCCTTCTGTTCGACAGAGAGCGGCAAGTACAGTCACTGGTCTGTTCTCACCTTTCTTTGGGTCGCCTAAAACGACCCCTAAAACAGGACGTAGACAGTTGCGTAGTCAACTGCCTGATTATGAGGAAAGAGAAGTGCTGAATGAGTTAGCACGCAAATGGGTTACTGATACTGCAAGGTATGATGTTCAGTCTGTTATGGAAGTTTTCCGTCAATGGGATGCACCCACTCAGAGATACGTATTTGAAGAGATGTGTGTATATCTTTGCGAAGATTTGGAGACAAATGATCCCAAACGCAAAATGCAGGAATTATTCCGTATGCGATTCAAATTTTATGAAGGTATGATTGTAGGTGCTGATGTTGAACGAGCAATAGATTTGTTGTTATCTTATAGGAGTAAGGGAAATGTCTCTAGATCACTATATGAGGATGATTCGTCATGTAAGAAAAAGCCGCGACAGTACCCCATGAGAGAGGTTCCTCCAGTTTGGAGGGAAGGTGATGCGAATGCAAATCCACCAATTCCACCACATTTCCAGCGTGTTTGGGTACATGTCCCCTGGAAAAGATCTGAAGTTTTAGCTCTCAAACAGACATTACCTGATCCCCGTAAAAATCCTGCAGGGTATTATAAGGAGTTATCACAGACTGCAAGCTCGTGTATAATGAATTTAGCGGATGTAGACATGTTGTTTGGGAATGTTGTTCCACAGCCTTTATGGAGTAAAATTCGTCATACAGATCACGATCAAGAATTAGGTGACACATGGGCTAATATTGCCGCTGCTGATGCTAGACAAGTTGGTGGTTCTAAACCTGAGCCTTTAGTACCTGAACTTCCTGGTAGAATTATCACGTATATGAAAACTTTAATGCCTGAATTGCGTGTGAATTGGGATAAGTTATCTGCGTGCAAGCAGAAGAAAGATGAGAATGTGTCTGACTTTTTCACCAAATTTGAAGAGACTTTCGTCGATTACAGTGGTCAGGATATGGCTACCGAGGGTGGCCAAAGATTGTTTGTAGACAAATTTGTACATAATCTGCTTCCTGAACTCTGTAACAAATTGAAAGACTCAGAGGGTGCTTGGGCTGTTTCCACGTCAGCGCAGATTTTAGCCACAGCCCAGTACTACGAAAAAAGGCGCAAAGACGAGCTAGATAAGGCAGACAAA
This sequence comes from Lissotriton vulgaris, assembly GCF_964263255.1. NCBI lineage: Eukaryota > Metazoa > Chordata > Amphibia > Caudata > Salamandridae > Lissotriton > Lissotriton vulgaris. Next base: position 1,444,080,788 of record NC_141696.1, on the reverse strand, counting down.
AAGACAAAAGATTTAAAAACTAAAGTCCTTCTCCAGCAGGCCTATCCGCCTCGCACTCCTAGTCAGCCCAATTATCAGCAACCACAGCAGTATTCGAGAAACGCGCAAGGAAACAAGTTTTCCCATCAGCGTTTACCGTATGGTCCGAATCAGTGTGCGTATTGCAAGGAAGAGGGTCATTTCAAGAATAATTGTCCAGCTCTGGCGCGACGTCTAAATGGTGTTTCTGGTGCAAGAGGTAGAGGTGTTCAACAGGCTCCTAGGGGTAGGGGCTGTGGAAATTTCCCCCAGAATACCACTTCTTTTCCGCCTCAGAATTCTATGAATAGCTTTGATCAACAGAATAACGCGTGTTTTAGGTCAGCTCAGTACTATGCTGATGACTACTACGCAGAGAATGAGAACGAGGGTAATAATTGCTAGGACAGCCATGGACAAAGAGAGGGAGTTGTTTCAGTTCCAGTAGATCAGAATGGACCTTATGTTGAGGTGAATATCATCTTAGACTTCAGACGCAGGAGAAGCCATTTAGGAAGCTCCTCAAAACGTGGATCTTTAATCTCTCCGATGACTGGACTAAAGCAGCTATCTAGCCCCCCTCCACCCTCCCGTTCGTTCTGGTCCCAGGTTTTACAGCGCCAAGATGCTCCCTTGGGAGCGAACGTTTGCGCTCTATAAATACCTATCCAATATCCAATTACATCGGGAGTGTCAGAAAATTTTCTGCTGGATACTGGTGCTACAAAAAGTTCGATTAAGCACTCAAAACTTCCTGGCGCACCTTTGTCTGGCGAAATGAATGTTTCAGTAGGTTTTTCTGGCGCCCCGGTTAGAAACCCGATTTCTAGTCCTATGCCCCTTTCTGTTGGCCCATGCGAATTAGAAGCACCCCTCATTCTTACAACAGGTTGTGGCGAAAACTTGTTAGGTTTGGATTTGTTAAAGAGATTATATGCAACTTTGTACTGTTCTCCTTCGGGAGTACAACTCACCTTAGGTAAGAAAGTTATTTCCCCGATGTATTTGTCAAAGGAAAATATTCCAACTGAATTGTCATCTCTCCCAGATATACTTTGGGTTACTGGTTCTAATGATGTAGGTTGTTTGGAGATAGCACCGTATGTCATAACATTGAAAGCCAATGTTAGGTTGCCACGTATTCCCCAATACAAGATCTCTAGCGAATGTGAAAAGGCGTTGTTAACGATTATTTACGATCTGATCGAGAAAGATGTCATTGAAGAGACAACAGGCAACATTTGTAATAGTCCTGTTTTGCCAGTCTTAAAGCGTACTGATCCTTCGCAGCCACCTGTGTACAGATTTTGATTGATCTCAGAGAAGTGAATAAGATTGTTGTGCCACAATTTCCAGTTGTTCCCGACATTACTGCCCTATTGACAATGGTTCCAGCTTCAGCCACTTGGTTTTCGGTGATTGACCTGAAGAATGCTTTCTTTAGCATCCCGATTGCTGAGGAGAGCAGAGATATTTTTGGCTTCAATTTAGGAGGACGAAGCTTCCGCTTCAAACGCGCTCCTCAGGGCTATTGTGAAAGTCCCTCGATATTTAGTCAGGCTCTGAAAACACAACTTGACACGATTGTTCTACCTGATGGTGTTACTCTGATTCAGTATGTAGACGATCTACTGATCGCTGCAGATACTGAAGAGATCTGCAAGCAAGCCACATTGTCGTTGTTGCGTCATTTATGTGATATGAAGCACAAAGTCTCTCTTTTGAAATTGCAATTTTGTCGAGAAGAAGTGACCTACTTAGGTCACATCTTATCGAAGGAGGGAAGGAGACTGACCCCAGAAAGAATACAGGCAATTGCAAGATTGAGTGTCCCAAGGACACAAAGAGAAGTGCGTGCTTTCTTGGGCATTACATCGTACTGTAGACAATGGATACCGAATTTTTCACTATTGGCTAAACCCTTGCTGGCACTAATCTGTAAAGACACACCCGATCCTATGCCTTGGTCTGAAGATTGTCAGACAAGTTTCCACGAATTGCGTGATGCATTGTGTTCGGCTCCTGTATTGGGCAAACACCCGACTACAGTAAGCCTTTTACATTATATGTCCATGAGAAGGAAGGTTGTGCATTATCAGTCCTGACACAATACTTTGGGGACAAACAGCGCCCATGCGCGTATTTCTCAGCGACTCTAGATCCTGTAGCTAAGGCATTACCAAGTTGCTTGAGGGCCACTGCTGCAGCAGCTGTCTGTATTCGACAGTCTGCTGGGTTAGTGATGAATAACACACTGATCGTTATGGTCCCACATGCAGTGGACATTTTACTAAACAGAACGAAGACGCAGCATTTAACTAGTGCTGGACTGTCCAGTTATGAAATGACACTATTAGCAAGTCACATACACATAAAGAGGTGTGATACACTCAACCCCGCTACGTTATTGCCTATTCCGGCAGAGACAGATGAGGTTGAAAAACATGATTGCTGCTTTAGGACAGAAGAAGAGACAAAAGGGAGAGTAGACTTGCAGGACACTCCCCTTCCTGAATGTAATGATACTTTATGGGTTGATGGTTCATGCTTCAAGTTGCCAAATGGTGATACGACTGCTGCATATGCTGTAACAACATTGCACACGATTGTAGAGTCAGCACGTATACCGCACAATTCTGCGCAAGCAGCAGAGTTGATTGCACTTACAAGAGCGTGTGTGTTGGCAAAAGGAAAGCGAGTGAATGTGTATACTGATAGCCAATACGCCTTTGGCGTGGCTCACAGTTTTGGAAGATTGTGGCGTGAACGTGGGTTCCTGACGTCACATGGTGCAAGAATCCAGCATGGTCAGCTAGTTAGCGAGCTTCTTGAGTCACTGACCTTGCCACTACAAGTTGCGATTGTAAAATGCAGTGCACACAGAAAGATTCAAGATGATGTTGGTCGTGGGAATGCATTTGCAGACGAGGTTGCGAAAGAGACTGCAAGGAACACAATGAGTCGGATGTACGTTGTGGGTCCTACGAGATGGATCGCCGATGTGGGTATATGTGAGGACACTATTGAAAGTGTGAAGTCTATGCAATCTGATGCCACGGAAAAAGAGGTGAATGAATGGAGAGAAAGCAAGGGTAGATTGGATGCGAATGGTTGTTGGGTCGAATTGTCAGAGCATCAACGATGGTTGTTACCCGATGCATATGTGCTTGCAGTGGTGACAATGGCCCATGGAATGGCTCACATTAGTGCGAAAGGAATCTGTAAGTTGTTGGCCCCAGTATGGCAGAATAGTGGTATCCCGAAATGCGCAGAGAATTTGGTCAGGAACTGTATGGTGTGTTTGAAGTACAATCCCGGTAGGGGAACCCCAACTCCAGCTGGTCATTTTGCGCCTCCAACGTATCCGTTCGAGGTTTTGCAGCTCGACTTCATCCACATGGAAAGATGCAACAATCTGAAATACGTGCTTGTTGTTGTTTGCGCCTTCTCCAGGTGGGTGGAAACGTATCCCCTTAAGGACAACACCGCCTTGTCAACTGCCAAAGCCCTGGTCAAAGAATTCTTCCCTAGATTTGGTATGCCTAGAATGGTCTGGAGTGATAATGGAAGTGAATTTGTGGGACGAGTGATGAAGAGAGTGTGTGAGTGTCTAGGCATACACCAGAAGTTTCACGCTGCAAATCACCCCCAATCAGCTGGTTTAGTGGAATGCTACAACGGCACCCTAAAACTCAAACTAGCCAAGATCCAAGCCAGCACAGGTCTTAAATGGCCTGACACCCTGCCTTTAGCACTCCTGTCTACCAGAATGACCGTCCACTCTAGACTGGGACTTAGCCCCCACGAAATCGTGTTCGGGCGCCCAGCAAACATATGGGGAGTGCCGAGGCCCAAGAAACTAAGCGAGATAGAGCACCCTGTACTGCTTGACTATTTGTGTGAATTGACAACTAAATTGCATGTTTTACACCAACAGGTCCACAGCTACTCTCCACCGGCGTCTGACAATCCAGGCCACGCCATTGAACCTGGCTCCTGGGTCCTGGTCCGAAACTTCAGGCGAACCAAGAACGAGGAGCCTCGTTGGACCGGACCCTTTCAAGTCCTGCTAACTACCCGCTCTGCAGTACGTGTCCACGGAAAAAAACATTGGGTGCACGGCACCCACTGTAAACGGGTCCCGCTGCCCCTTCCATATGACCGGTGGGTCCAGGAGGGAATTGCTGACTCCGAGACCGAGTCCGTACCACGCTTTGCACTCTTCAGCGATGCACGATTGAAAGGAACTGGTACCGAAAAGGAGAGTGATCGTATTTTGCAAGGATTTGTGCCACCGTCAATGCAGTTGGACACTACGGAACCTGAAACGTTGTTTGAAGACCACACCGCACCTGGGAAACAACGGTATAATCTAAGGTCAAGAAACAGGAACTAATAAAAGCAAGCTTATAAGGGTTTCCCCCCAAGAACTATTTTTGATTTTACAGCTCTCTCGCCCAGGGAACTTGCTCATTTTTGATTTTAGAACCGCCGTCCGGTTCTGCTGCTAGGGTCGCGGTTGACAGTCTGGGGAGTGCAGCTGGGGACGTTTAGGTCAACGGTTCTGGTTGGTCTGAGGGAATTACCCCGGGCTGAACAGAAAGCACTCCTTGGCAGAATCAATCTCCCACCGCGGGAAGCAACTAGAGGATGGAGTTTCTAAGGGTAGAGAGACCTGCTAGATCCACGAACTATAAAAAGAAAATATGCACTGTGATGGCCAGAAAAAGAGTCTTGATAATATGTATTTTAATGTTGTGTAGCATAATGATGTTCTTGGTTGGCTATACTTTATTCACATTTCGAGTTACCTTTGTAAATAACACTCAGCCCACACCTCCTCCCACTATTTTCCTGCACTCCTTTCACTCTCTACCTGAACACGAGTCTGCCAGAAGACTAGAATTTGTAAATAACTCATTCATCCAGCTCCTACACCAGCACCAGTCTATAATGAACACATCGAACTGTTGGATATGTGGACTTATGCCGCACACAACCGATAAGGGCATCCCTTACTTCATCCTGCCATTCAGTTACTACGGTTCTCTGTGGGCTTTCCAGACGATGTTCCTGTTTGTCATAGAACCATATCCCCCGCGTCCCACCAGGAGCAATTCCAGCAACAAGGCACTAGTGGCAGGAATAAGGAATATGAGCAGGGATATCGACACGTATCGAACGATTCCCAAAGATGAGTTTACCCCGTACAGTAGATGGAACATCACTCAGTATGGGATTTCCTTGAGTGAGAGCCAGAAAACAAAGAAATCCTCCCCAGTTTGGATAGTACCCCACCGAGGTCACCTATGTCTGCAAGGTATTGGCAGGGATCCCAAAGCACAGTTGGGGAAGAGCGTATGCACGGAAACTTATGTGTTTGCCTCCCGAACTTCCCCTCCATTCTTAGCGGCTAAGGGTACATACTTCAGCTGCCATGACAAAGCATACACATGGTTGCCCCCTGACTTCTCGGGCACATGTTTTATCTCGTTTTTGCTGCCACCCACCTACACGGCCGGTGCAGATTACCATCGGACAAGGACAGTTAGGGGTGTCGTGAGTCAAGACGACACTGCGGGTCAAGAGTTTGGGGACTTCGCAAAGGGTTTTCTGCCGTTTTGGGGGCCTATGGTGAACAGCAGGAACATTCGCCAGTTAACGAGGGTAGTCGAATCCGCCGTGACCGAAACGGCCGGTGCCCTTAGTAACTTGACAGCTGAGCTTCAGTTTGACCGACTTATGACTCTTCAGAACAGGGTCACCCTAGATGTCATACTTGCAGACCGTGGTGGTGTATGTAGGGTGATCCAATCCAGTTGCTGCATTTTCATCCCTGATAATGCTCCGACAGTGTACCAGGCCATCTCCAAACTGCACAAAATCTCTGATTCCCTTCACGTGGATAAAGGGGATTGGTCCCTGCTAGGGTGGTTCTGGGAACTGATCTCTGCCTGGGGATGGAAAACTCTGATCTTCATTGGGATGATCTTAGCCATTCTGTTTATGTTCTGCCTGTTTGTGCAGTGCGCTCCTGCAATATGTGGCCTCTGTGCTACTTCATCTGTTAGGAAGCCTGTGTCAAGGGACGAATTGAGCAACAGAATGATGCTGCAGCAGCATCTCCGTGAATTCATGAATACAGATTTGGACTCAGATTAGCATGAGTTATTGCCTAATATGAGGGCAAAAGGAGGGTCTGTGGTTCTTAAATTCTGGACCCTGCTGTAATATGGTCCCGAGGCCCAACCTTCGTGTCACAAAATATCATCGTACCATGACAAATTTGGTATCGGCAGACCGGTAATGAGTAGGACATTATCCCTATGCATTTGCGTTGTGATCAAGTGATGCTAACACCCTTAAATCGTGATTTCCGTTCCGAACCCTCGGACTCCATTTTGTGAACGGCATCCATCTTATGGCTTGCCCTCATATAGTCAATTGATTAAGGCCGAGCTTGATCTGAAAGGACACCTCCACCTTAGCTGACTTCCCCATGACCTGGCCAAACTGACTCCCCTGCCTCCAGCCAAACCTGTTTGGGCAGCTCCTCGCCCAGTGGCCGAATAAGATAGCATCAATGCACAACATGCCATAAACCATTCACTACATACAGACCATGTTTTCTACACACATACACCTGTCCATGTTCCTTGTTTATGGCCAGTTTTACAACGAGGAGGTGCCCGATTTTATTGGGGTTTCATCGATATCTGATGGGAGTTCTGGGCCTGGCTGGGTAATCCATCACAAACTGGACATCTAAAATATGGGTTGGCCGACATGACTGTGCTTCTCGCTTTATTATGAAAATATGTATATGACCGCATTGTAAACTAAAAGAATTCTTGCCTGCAGCTGTTATTTCTGTATAAAAGGAGATGGCTGGTTCTGTAAAAACGAACAGTCTCCTGAGAACTTACGACCCGTGCTGTTGTAATTCTAGGACGCTTGTTACTTGGTTGCAGCCAATAAAACTCGATCTCTGACTCCACCTAGAAGACTCTCGGTTTCTGTGGTCCGGAACAGGGAGAACTCAGAGGTCTTCGGGTGTTATCCCCTGGCACCACCGGGTTCCTAAAAACCCGGCACCTCACTCTCCCACTTCCAAGCAGAGTTTCGCAAGAAGGTGGGCACAATGGACCAGGTCTTCCGTTTTTTTGCGATCTATTGGAAGGCCGTGACCATCAACAACGGTAGCCTTTATTTGGCATTCATAGATCTCAAAACGGCATTCGATCTGGTTCCACGGGCAAGGCTGTGGGACATCCTGGAGAAGATGGGTTTCCCAAAGGCTCTTTTGGGTTTTATAGTGAAGCTACATGAAGGGAACTATGCGAGGATCAGATGGGGCACCCAGGGACAACTGACAGAGAGGGTGCCCGTGAGGAGTGGAGTCCGCCTGGGATGTGTTATGGCACCGACCCTTTTCTCCCTCTTTGTGAATGGTCTGGTGGATCACTTGAGGGAGGAAGCAGCAGATGCACCATCCCTGGCGGTGGAAAAAACACCTACTCTACTCTTCGCGGATGATACCATCTTGATCTCTAAATCCCCCATAGGTCTGCAAAAACTCCTGGACCGCTTTAGTGTGTTTTGTGTTGATGGAGGCCTCACCATCAACACCTCTAAAACAAAGCTTATGACTATTTCACCCTCCAAGAGATTCACGAATAAGATTTTGCTTAATGGTGTCCCTTTAGAGCTGGTTGATTCTTTTGATTATCTGGGAGTCAGGGTAAATAGCCGGATGAGATGGAAAGATCACTTGGCCAAAATGTTATTAAACCACAAAAGAGTCTCAGGGGTGGTATTAAGGGAACAGCGGGAGTCGATGAGTAAACCTGTGACTCCGACCCTAGCAATATATGATGGCCAAGTATTACCGGCAGCTCTATATGGTTCTGAGTTATGGGGGTTTGAGAACATAACGGAGCTAGCCACATCGGAAAATAAATTCATGCGAGATCTTGTGGCCCTCCCAGTCTCCACCCCGCTAATTCCGCTGCGTCTAGACCTGGGTAGGCGCACCCTTAAAGATAAAGTACGTTTGCGCCCACTACTTTTTTGGGTGCGACTAAGAAGGACCCAGGAGCTACATAATTATGCTGCAGCTCTAGATGAACTTATCGTGCTCAACACAGGTAACACAATCAAGTGGCTGTGCAACCTGAGACAGCTGGTGGTGCAACTGGGACTAAGCGAATCATGGCTGAGCCAAACTCCGCCCCCTAAGGTAGCGATTATGAAACTATATTGGGACTGGGTACTGGAGACGACCATACGCAGGAGTGAAGGGGGGCACCTCTCCCAGCGATGTATGGAGATCAAATGGATAAGAAAATTGGAACCCTTCCTTGACTTTATAGAGAAACCCTTGGACAGAGCACTCTACCTCAAATTCAGGCATGGGACTTTGCCGGTGAATGACTTTTCTTCTGGGTGGAAAAGTAAAGGTGCTCTCCCTAAATCATGCCCTGGCTGTGCAGCCCCCAATGAGTCAGTAGCGCATTTTTTGTTTGCCTGCCCGGCTTACAGGGTCGCTAGGAAAATATGGTTAAAACCGGTATGCATGGGGATGGGCCTTAGATGTCACAAAATGGCCCTCCGGGTCCTCCGTACTGACACATCTTCTACTGCTGTGGTGTGTGGGGTAGCCAAATTTCTGGGTAGTGCATGGCAGACCCGCACCAGGAGGGCCAAGCGTTCCGTTCATCTAACCTAACCGACGGACAGCATTACGGCACGAAGTGTTTTTTACGTTTTTTATGTAATTAGCTTTGAGCTTGATTTTAGATCATTTAAACTGAGTAATATATGAGGAATTTGTAAATATACGAGTGTTGCGTCCCTACTCTTTTATTTTTTTAATGTACTGTATAAACTGTGTACTTTTATGATGAATTTTCCATCGAATAAAGTAAATACAACAACATTTGCAAGATGGAGGATTAATGCTTCAATGGCTGACGGGAGGGAATACACATGGTTTCCAGCCAGAGTAGCCTCTGAGAAGGTATGCCTTGTCGTCCACACATAGGCAGAGAGTCACTGCTGCAGTGCATTCTGGGGCTATTTCTTTCCCAGACTCCTCTATGAATAGAAAAACTGTGCGTCTGCACAGATTCTACTTTGCTATAAGTCTATGGCAAATGTTTCCTCCCAACTTAGTAAACACCTCTGGATCTAGACGCCCTTATGTCCTTCTACTGTTGGAGATCCTACAATATAGGGCTGAGGACTGCCCATCTTCTTCTGGCTCAGAACAAACATGATGGCCTCTGTTAAAGTTCTGCTGTCCTGCTCTGCTGCACCTGTGCATAGATGTCTCCAACATGTCCAAGAAGCCCAGTTGGACCTCGGAGATGTCTAGAAAACTTCCAGTAGTTGAGCACTTCTCCTCTTGCAACTGCTTGCAAGCCCATACCTCTTAAAGAAAAATTACTTATTTGTGAATGAGGACTTAAAAAAGAAAATAGACAGGCTCATTTACAAGCCCTGTGCACCGCCGGAACGCCACTTTTTGTGCCATTCCGGTGGCACACAGAGCTTAGCCATATCCACAAGGCCACATAAAGCCACCTTGTTTGGCTTTTCATGGATCTGTAGCTATGGAATGAGGCAACACAGTGCAGGTCGCTGCGTTGCCTCCCACTACGATGGGCAGGTGTGCTATTGGCATTACTGTGGGTGTTCCCACGTAACACCCATGGCATTTGACACACTCACAGATTTCAAACAAGCTGCAAACCTGGGAATGCCTCAAAAGCCTTTGCCTACCCAGGGAAGGCATAAGGAAGGCGCAACAAGGAGAAATAACATTTCTCCTCATTTTCTCCTCTTTCTATGTGTGCTGCATTTAGCAGCACACATAGAAAGAGGAAATCGCCTCCACTGGTTGCTTTTTAGCAGAAAGGTGTCCCTTTCTGGGGAGAAGGGATATGAAAGAGCTGTATCTTCTAGATACGGTGCATTCTTGCCCTTTCCTTTTGACGTAGGGCAGCAGCACAGCAGGAAGGCTTGAGGCACTGCCCTATGCTCCTATGCCAAAATATTATAAATGAGGCTAAGAGTGCCTTGACACTACTCTCTGTCCCTCACTACAGCCCAAAATAGGGATGCCAAAGAAACCCTGAAATTGGTCTACCTTAGCAAAGTACTACTTAAAATACAAGTGATTTGAGGGGTAACCTGTCAAGCACAAGCCTACACCTTTTTTTTGTCACGCGCTCTTTTATCCCCTCACTTTCATGCACTTTTCTCTCACTTTCTCTGTTTCTCTTTCATCCTCTCTCCCACACACTTTCTCTCTCTCTTTCTTTATCTCTCTCTCCCAGTCTTCCCCTCTTTCTTACTCTTTATCCCCTTTCCCTCGCACTTTCTCTAGCGTTCTCTCTCAATCATACTTTCTCTCTCTCTGTCATCCTCTGTCACACTTTATTTCTTTCACTCTCTGAATCTGACACACACACATTCACACAGTTTATGCAAGTTCCACACCAGTCACTTCCACTTTTTGAGTGGTCACGGTGCTTCAGAGCCAGGAGATTCATCCTGGATGGCGACGGCTTGCCTGAGCAGCAGAGATCGGACAAACACCATTACATGTTAATGTGGTTTCATCTTCCGCCATCCAAGAAGCCTTTTAAACCTGTTATTGTATGCCATAACTACAGCAACAAACGCTATTCCCTTTCCCTCCCTCTGCTAACGCTGCTCCTAAATATTTAATAAAATGCAATTGATTAACGTTTAGAGGCGAATACAAAAGCCTGTATTGATCTGCACTTATGCTGATCAATTTTTTTCCAAGAACCCGAAGGCACCAGCCCCGTGGAGGTGGAAACCGAGCGTGCCTGGCCAGTGCTGCTGACAGGCAGCTTTGGGTGAGCGGTGGCTTTTAACACGTTTGCATGTTGTGATCATTTAAGTATATTGAACACAATTAGAGGTTTCACACACAGCTGATGCTGTTTTCCTCTGTGGCTGCTCACGTGCACTATGGGCTGACATGAACCAGCATACATAACCTTGAGCCTTAGTGCAAAGGTGTGTGCAGTCTGTAAGGACACTTCCAGTGTAAAAACTATCCTTTAACACTTTACCTGCTTTGTTTGTATGCTGTACAATGCAGTAGCCAGGCTAAGTAGCAAAAATGAGAAGAAATTAAAACATTTCTCCTCATTACGCTTGTCTCGAAGAGGTGTCATATTCATATATTCATAGACTCTAACCCACTTTCACATGTAGTGTTCTCCATTCACGTTATTTGGTTCCTCATTGCACCTGCCTTATTTACACACCCCCTGGAGTTTCAACTCACTGTTTGGGACATTTGTTAAGCTGCCTCCCTGTCTATCTTAGTGATACGTACTTATTGTGGTAGCTAGCTCCCCTTCCTGATACCCGTTTTTTCATTTCCAGATTGTCAATCGTCCCCTGATAAAGGGCCATGTCCCGAAATGCATAGGGATATCATGTATACAATTGGATGCTGCTGAAATTTAAATTGCATGTACAGCTCTGCTACATAGTCACTATGATGTAATATGTGACTCATCAAATAAATTTATCCCTGAATGGATTACCAACGACAACGTCATAATTGTGTTTCTGTACTTTGATTAATAACAGTGGAATGTATTAAAAGGAGCCCCAGCTCCCATTGGTGTGCCATTGGAAGTAGTGCAGGTGTTTCCTGCACTCCCCTTATCTTTGTGCTTGAAACTGCGAGTTCCCACTGGCCGGGAGGGACTCTTTCCTTGGCACCCAAAGATTCGATTACTATTGCATCAGCATTGACCTATTTGAACGTTTATCAAGGAGTGCCGCCATCCCCACACATTCTGTATATTTTAGCGCAAACCATTGTCGACGAATGTTTGTGTCATTACCCATGGGTTGCTGCCTGGTAATGCCCATGTTACACCAATGGAGCACCCCCTGGACGCAAAGTAATGCAAAGCAGTGCATAGGCAGCTTTGCATTACTTTGGGAAACCATCTAACACAAACCTTGCTTGATATTGGACAATAAAGCATAACACTTTGCGTCGGATTCGCAGTTCAAAAGTAACGCAAGTCCAGCGCAAACCATTAGAGGTCACATTTTTAATACTACCCTCTATATATTGGTATGTTGTACATAGCATAGCCATGTTCCTCCCCTCTCCGTCTCTTGACTTCATGCACAAGTTCAGCCTGTAAGTCATGCATAGTAACTACAAATGAATGTCTATCATATACAGTAATCGTCACTATAACAGTGATATAAATTACTGGAAATTCCATATTTATCATCAATATAGTACTGTTGGTGGAAATATGCAGTGAGAAGTTGCAGTCAGTTGAGGTCAGTAGCAGAGCTGGTTGTGTACATGGAGCATACTCAGGCCAATTGGAGCAGAATGTTATGATTGATTACAGTCATTGCTTAATTTGTAACTAAAAATATTGGCGGGGTAAGGTTCTTTTTATGAGCCCACTGCCAGCGCTGCCATGCCATGGTTTCCAAGTATCAAAAATGCATAATCTGGATTCCGCCTCATACGTTATTCTTCCACCACCTTGCACTTCCTTCCTCTTTGTCTCACTCTTGCAAGCTCTGTTACTTCAATGCTAATGAAAAGTAAGTTCCCATCTCTAAATGTGAGTGCCAGTGCCCGCAACCTGCCTTTACAGGCATAAATTAAGCTCTGGATAATTTGTGTGTGGTGTGTGTAAGAGAGCCTGAAGAAATATGAACAGTTGAAGCTGAGTGAACTAGACTTTTTCGTGAGTCTGGACACTAAAGACATGTAACAGGAGGAGGCTTTGAAAATCACAATGATCCTAATTGCCCTGCTCTGCTGCTGAGTTTTACGAATGTGTGTTGTGTGCCACATCTTGAGGTAAAATGGGTACCAATTCATCAAGAGATCTAATCTGGAAGAGATGGCATGAACCACTGTAACCGTAGTGAAGCATTAGGTCTGTTTTCTCACAATGTGTAGTTGATTGTAGCAGACATTTGCCATTTTCATAAATTAAGGTACAAGGGATAACTTCTTCCACGTAAAACTGAAAAGTTATCACAGACCGATCACGTTCACATTCAGCTACATCTGTGAAGCGCCTAGGTACATGTAGAAATAGGGCAGAACCCTGAGGCACAATACGGGTCAGACACCAAGAGGACAACGAGAACAGCAAGATAAAAACCAAACTGACTCCAGATGGCCAGAGGTGCTTAAGTACTGGCTCTCTTATTCCATTCTCCAGTAAGTTCTCCAGGAGCAATTGATGGTACACCATGTAAAAGGCTGCAAAAAGTTCCATTAGGGCAAAGTATGCAGCCTCTCAGACTTTCTAGCATGATCTTGCAATCCAGATCATCAGGAATTTACAAAATGACTCTCTCTTTCCCCATCCATGGTTGCGATCAAAAGCCTGGCTATTGTCAGTGAAGCCAACTATTTGCATCAAGAGATTCCTGAAGCCGTTTCACAGATACTTTTGTCATAATTTTAGAATAATACATATGTGGGAAAATGGGCCTATAACTGGCCAGGTTAACTAGATCTAAGACAGTTATAAAAGAAAAAAAGAGAGACCCCTCGAGGTATCAGGTACCATATGACATCGCAATGCACCATTTACTGCCCTTTGGAGTTTTGCTCACAGATCCAGCAGACTTGACCAACTTTTGGTCAAGTCAGGGAATCCAGAGAGGCTACTATTTTGCTGGTGAATGGCAAATGGATAAAGACCCAAGAAAGAGGGGAAAGTGGGGGACACAGTAAATGGTAATATAGGCTGAGGACCTGCAACCACTCCCTCCAACCACACCAGAAACCTCAGAATTATCACAGTCACCAAGCTCCCCATGAAATCTAAGATCAACACAGTCTCCTCCGCCTGCTTCCTCATTCTGTGCATGCTACGTAAGATCTTCAAGTGGCTAACCCTACAGATAAGACGCACCATGACACAAGCCCTCCAGAGTACAACAATGCCCTCTATGTAGGAATCACAAGACACCTCCTACAGAGATTTCAGACCATACAGAATGCCGCAGCCAGACTCATCCTCAGTCTTCCCCGATGAACCCAGATCAAACCTCCATTAGTTCCCCATACAGAAGAGATGGCAATTCAAGGTGCCGAACGACGCACATAAGGTTCTACACAACCAAGGATCTGCCTACATTAACCACTGCCTGAACTTCTACTAACCATCAAGAAGACTACGCTCCGCCTACCTTTCAATTGCCCACACCCCAGTATATACCAAATCAGAAGATGAGGACGCATCTTCTCCCACAATGCAGCAAATACCTTGAAAAAACCTCCTGAAGTACCTCTGGACTATCATCTCACTTTCGGAATTCTGCAAGCGTCTGGATACCCTATCGGGTGATTGCCACGCTTCATACTTCCTGATTTATTAATTGATGGTGTGTGCTGTAGGAGTAGGTTTATCTACAGGAAGATGTTAAATCCTCAATTTTACAGCATCAAATATCTAGCCAGAAGACCACTGCCAGGCTATTCACCTCTATACCGTCTCTATTTTAAGTAACTACACCTTTACAGCAAATTTAAACAAGTATTGGCAAAGCCAACAAGTCTGCTTTTAATATACATATATATGACCAGAAGGGGGAGTGAGAAGCTATATAAAGGGCAACTCCCAACCTCACAGACTATTTCAAGTAACTACACAAAGAGGGTTAACCTATATTATTGAGATCTTTTCAGACTGAGAGATTTGTTGCGGGGTCCTAGTATATGGCAAAAAAGTGAAGGATCCACATCCATGAGAATTAGTGCGATCCTGCATCTTTTGGATATTTTTGTAGGATCCTCACCCACAGGTACCACCTGTGGCATGCTTCATTATCAGATCGCCACCCACTACGCCTACTGTGAGTTTGTGGCCTCAATGCAGTTTGCAAGCTGAGCTCTTATTCTTAGCATGAGGGATTATCAGTGAATTACAATTGCCTTCCAGATCTTATCTCCGTTTAATATAAAGGGCCTTTGGTAGAGCTAAAAACAATGAGATGTTTCATGGGTATGATGATCCAAAACATCAATAGGTCGACATATTTCAGTCTACAGTAAGCTACCAAGGGTCAGTAGGCTTTCTTCAGGACCAAGAACTATATTGAATCCCTATGATTCTTGGTTGGTATTTCCAACTCCAGGCTACTTCACTCTGACAAACATGAAGCATAAAAACAACATACAGACCATAATGGACCTGTTCTTCTTAATGGTCTATATTCTAGATTTTACGTAGGATTCATAAGGCAGTGGGGGTGGGCGATCCCTGTAGTCACACATTTGTCACAGGACATCATCCTCACGTTTTTACCTCTTCGGCTCTCTGCATGCTTGGCTTTTAATATATTCCAACACATGGAAATAAAGGTATGACCAAATGCTATTTTTATGTGTTGCCCGCCATCATAGCAGTGTTTGGGACCACCCTCCAGGCATGCGGCAGTCCCACCACTGCGATTAGGATGTGCCTGCCATACTGGCAGACGCATCCTTGGCTTTTTACATTGCGGGTGGTTCTGCTGGCTGCAGCACCGTGCGCAATGTCAAAAGTGCATGCACAGCATTTACCTGCACTAAGTGGCAGGCACCATGCGGTGCCTGCCAGTTGGTGCATGGAAATGAGGGGGGGTACCCTGGGTACCCCCATGCAGCAAACCTCCCCAGGGGGGCCCACAAAGGGCCCCCGAACCAAATCCCCACCAGCCTCTGCAGGAGGCCACTTCACCCATTACCCCTCCAGTGCTGCCATGGACAGAACCAATCGAACTACTAAACACTAACCCTAGGCGTTGTGGGCGTAGTGGGGCTTCGCGGAGCTACGCGAAGTGGGCGAGAAACTACGCCCACCTCCGCACTCCGCGTAGCCCCACTACGCAAACACCACTGGCCGCCACCCGCCTCCCTCCCGCCCTCCCTAAATACTTTAAATGAAAAGAGTAAAATAACTAAAACACACTTACCTTGCCCGCCGCTGCCCGCCGCGTCCCCGGGGCTCGCTATCTTCATTCTTCCGTCTTCTTTACTAATGCGCATGCGCGGGCGGCCGCGCATGCGCATTTTCTCGTGAGAAATGCGCATGCGCGGCCGCCCGCGCATGCGCATTAGTAAAGAAGACGGAAGAATGCAGATAGCGAGCCCCGGGGACGCGGCGGGCAGCGGCGGGCAAGGTAAGTGCATTTTAATTATTTTACTCTTTTCATTTAAAGTATTTAGGGAGGGCGGGAGGGAGGCGGGTGGCGGCCAGCTACGCTCCGTCTGCGGAGCGTGCGTAGTGCCGCCTGGCTCCGCCCGCTCCGTAAAATGCAGAGTAGGCGGCACTACGCACACTCCGTGCACGGAGCGTAGCTGGCCGCCCACCCTTACTAAACACCACACCCTACAAGTGTAACAATTCATACTATTCGAGGTCCACAGCTATAGGAATGGCTTGGGCAGCAAGCATTAGTCAATATTATTGTATATTGAAGTAATAAACAACTGTTATTTTGCTCATCTCTAATTTAGACAAACAGTGCCGCCATTTGTACAAGGCTAACATAAGTGCGAGTGCTGACAATTAAGTGCTGAGCAGCGGAAAGCACCGGCTCAAATTAAGCACTGCTGGATTATACGATTCACAAGTTTAGTGAGAAAAAGAAGGTGGAGGATTACTTAATGATTAGCTCCCCAGGTGCTGAGGCAAAAACAGAATATAATATGAGTGCGTGAGTGACAGAAGAATGCAGGCATAAAACATGGTCTGGTTTTGTCCCGGGCGGAACTTAACATACAATTTAAGAAATGTTTTTGACGTCATCCAGATTATAAGTTCAGAGGTCGAGGCCGCTGGTGTCTTCTTAAATGCCGAGAAGGCGTTCGACTCAGTGGAGTGGACATTTATGACAGGGGTGCTCCGTCGTTTTGGGGTGGGTGAGGTTTTTCTCCAGCTCGTAGCAGTCCTGTTTAAACCAGCGGCAGCCAGAATAGGAGTAGGCAACATAGTTACACATCTTATTCTATTCTCAAAGGAAACCAGGCAGGCCTGCCCACTATCGGCTTACTATATGCCCAAGTGGCGGAACCACTGGCATGTGCAATAAGAGAGTACCACGGGTACAGGGGACTGCGCGTCCCTGGATATCGACTTATTGTATCCATATATGCAGGCGACATGCTTCTGTATATTCGAGATCCCAGAAGGCATCTTTTCCCAGTGCTCACTGAACTACCACGCTATGGGAAGCTATCAGACCTAAAGGTCAATTGGGTCAAATCTATAATTTTCCCTTGGACTCCATCTACGAATCCAGTAGAGATGGACTTGCACCTGCAATGAACCACAGACTCTGTTCGCTACTTTGGCATCCAGGTACACACTGCCCTGGAGCTAGTACTCTCAGATAACTATGGGAAGGCTATCAGCAAGTTGGAAGATGAGGTGGTTCGTTGGATTCGCCTGTTACTCTTGCAGATAGGACGTATTTCACTTATGAAAATTATGGTACTTCTAGATTCTTGGTTCTGTTTCAAAACATTCCAATCCTTCTCCCAAAACACACCTTTGACACACTTCACTCACTTTTAATAAAGCTGGCATGGGCCGGTAAGAAACCCAGGGTTAAATGGGACACTCTCACCTTGCCATACTCTATGGGTGGTCTATTTCATACGCTTCTCCACTCCTCTAAAGTCGACAGGACTGGCAGAGAGAGCTGGACACTGCACTTGCCGATATTGCTGTGAAACGACCAAACATATCTCACTCGACAGTAGGCACAGGCTAATTCATTTCAAATGTCTCAACACGGTTTATTATACACCAGAAAGACTGTACAGATATGGACTGCAGGATTCCGCTGCATGGAAAGTGAGGCTGTTTCTTTGCATTTAGCTTGGTTACGCACCAAGATTTCGCAATTCTGGGATATGATTTCTCGTACATTAAACGAGATTACGGGCCTCTCACTTACTCCAGACCCACTGCTAGCTTTACTGGGCCATAACAAAAGAATAAGTAAAGGTCGGATATTTCACTCTGCATTTGTGTTTGGGAACAATAATGAATCCCAGTGAATACACCTATTGTTATATCCTTACTAGCGAATTTATTCTGCATGTTATAAGACGCATGCATCGCATATGATGCCTGTGACTGACTCTTGTCCAGCCAATGTATACTTGTATTGTACTGTGCTGTTTTGCCATGGTAAATAATTTAAATAAAATAAGAAATAAAAGCATAATAAATGAACAATGACTATGAAAAAAAGGCATACAAGATGGTAAGGACATCAGTGTAGGTTCATGGTTAAGGCTGTTCTATATATTAAGCTACAATAAAAATTTGGAGAAGTAGATGCATGGTGGTTCTTAAAATATGAATAAATAAGTGAAAAGAAAAAGTAAACATTTGTTAGCCTACTTTTAATGGAACCAATGTGCACCCTTGTCTAGTAGACATACATCCACCTTTTGCTGGCAGGCAGGTTGCAGACCCAAAGCAGCATGCTTAGGTAGGAGACCGGTGGGGATCCAACACGGCTGGACTGGGAACCCCATGCAGCCCTTTCCAACCATCCCCTGTATGTTGTGTAGCGAGCAAGCACAGCAAGCACGCCCGACCCTACAACGGGGCCTTGGGGAAGTTCTCTCCACAAGAAAATTTGGGAAACGGTGGCAAAACTGGTGCATTCTAAAACGTGGTTTTCATTATATATTCAATTGTAGTTGCTTTTAATGGATAGTAATGGTGTCCTAACAGTTCAACAAGAAGTTGGGGCCCTTGAATGATTCCCTCAATATCAGCCTCCAACCGTGCCTCTCATCTCTCCAGAGCCCCTCTCCCACATGTATTTCATTTGTTTTATCACGCCTCTCATATCAGTGTAGAGAGTGTTGGAGCACTTTACATTACACACAGATGGAGAAAATGATTAATACTTGTACAAATTAGTGTATCGAAAATGGTACATAAGACAAAGATGACTACGAGGTGTAGGATTCACATGTCATCCATACTGGAAGGCATTTTGTTGAGAGTGCTTGGCCTAGAGTGCTTGGCCACAGACTCAAGATTCAAAACGTAACACAGTGTTTAGGCCTGTGTTTTTACTTTCTTGCACAGTTTTGCACAGTTGGGCGCTGTGTTGAAACGGGAAGTCGAGGGCAGTGGGAGCAGCTAATAACTTAAGCAAAAGGAGAAATTGGCTATTTTTACCCCTATTAAGACAGCTCAAGGTGCCATTTTCTGGCAGTGTGTGTTCTATTTGTCAGGGAGGCCTTGTATAAAGCTTGGGCCGCTGCGTAGATGCATAGCTTTTGGCAATACTGCTTATTTGCACATTTCTTGATCGCTTTTAAAAACTGTGGGGCAGATTACCAACATGTAGCGATATTTATCGCTAACTAGGTTTTGCAAAGATTTTTTTATCGCTAATAATCGCCGGAAATTATCGCTGAGATAACTTGCTATTAGCAACATTTACCTCTGAAGTGATAAAAATCCTCACGCGAACTGCCAAATGAGAGATTATTGCTAGAAAACCAATGATAATCTCTCGAAGTTTGGCGTTAGCTTGATGATAGGGGCTCACAAACGTAGCCATGATATCCACCTTCCATAGGATATCATGACTAAGTCAGGAAAATACCAGGCGTAAAAAAAGCAGTGCTAACTGCGGTTAGCGATGCTTTTTTCATCACTAACAGGGTTAGCGATATCCTTGATAATAGGAGAAATGTCTTTTAACAACATTTCTCCTATTATTTTTCTCTGGAACGCCCCCTTTGCATCTCATTAGAGATGCAAGGGTGAAGAAACGGGTTTTAAACCCAGCGGCGCCAGGGGCACGCCCAAAGTCTTCGGATTCACCTGTCTTGGTATACAGAGACACAAAATACTTCTGGGTGGCGTCAAAGACCACATTTATTAGCTTCAGCTAGTAACAGAAGTCCTAGAAATACAGCATGGTGTACAACTCAGGAAACTGTTCAATTTTGTAAGGCGAAACATCCCTTTTTATACCCAATATTCACTTTACAAATGGACACCCACTGCGCAAAATTCTAGTCAATAAGGTACATTTTCAAAGTATCACATAGCAAAACCCCTCAATTTACATTGTCCCAACCCACAAGTTAATTATTAGGAATGTCCCAAATCCAATCTGCACAAGCCGGACAAACCCATAATTGGAAGCACAATGCATGTAATGAAAAAGCATAGAAAAGAAACAATGACAGATAACGAGCAAGATGAAGCATGTGTAAAGAACCTAAAAGTTAACGATGTCCTGAACATTGATTGGCAATCTCAGACAACGATCAACCAAGGAAATTGACTTAGCGAGGTTGGTTTCAAGTGAAGGGGTCAGTTTCTTACAGTTCACCTTAGAGTCAAGAAGAGGCCTACTTAATAAGTGCATGAACAACGAAGCCTTTGCATCTTTGTTCGTTCGGTTACCTCCACAGGCCCACGGGCCTACGTGATGGCAACACAAAATGGAGGCACGGACAAAATGGAACCCATATTCGAAACAAAGTCTCTGAATACGTAATGAACTCGCTAGTTAACACAACGAATTCACTCCATATTAGCCGCACTTACTAGATACGGTACAACATCACAAAAATCGTGAGGAACCATAACCTCACGGGACAAGACAGAATTTTACAGAACCTCAGACCCTCCTTTTGCCATTACGTAGGCAATAACCCAAACTCACGTTAATCTTAATCTAGGTCTATATCAATATTCATCAGATCATCAAGGTGTTGTTGGAGCATCATCCTACTACTCTCTACTTCTCTCGAGACAGGTCTCCGCACACACAAGGTAGCACAAAGACTACACATGGCGGGACCACACTGGATGCAAAGACAACAAGAAAAGAGGATAGCTAAAATCATACCAAAGAACATCAGAATCTTCCATCCCCATTTGGACAGTAGTCCCCAAAACCATCCAGTCAACGACCAGTCTTCTTCATCCACATGAAAAGACTCTGAAACCTTATGCAATCTAGAAATGTCTTGGTATACTGTAGGGGCATTGTCTGGTATGAAAACACAGCAACTAGATTGGATCAATTTGCATACCCCTCCTCTATCTGCAAGTATAATGTCTAAAACCACACGGTTTTGTAACGTCATAAGATGATCCGCTTGAAGCTCAGCGGTAACATTACTAAGGGCACCTGCAGTCTCATTGATAGTGGCCTCAACCACTCTCGTAAGTTGTCGTATGTTCTGCTATTAGCCATAGGACCCCAAAACGGTAGGAAACCCTTGAAAAAGTCTCCTACTTCCTGTGCTGCAGTATCTTCCTGATCGAAGACACCCCTACCATATCTTGTCCTATGATAGTCCGGAGTAGCAGTGTTTGTAGGGGGAAGCAAAATCGCCACATAACAAGTTCCCGAAAAATCAGGTGGCAACCATGTATAGGCTCTGTCGTGACAAACAAAATACATGCCTTTAGCTGGCACGAACGGAGGAGAAGTCTGAGATGAATAAACATAGGTTTGAGCACACACACTCTTACCTAGCTGAGCTCTCGGATTTCGACCACTAACTTGCAAACAAAAGTGGCCTCGATGTGATACAATCCAAATCGGGGGAGACCTTTTTCGTCTCTCCTTCTCTGTCAAACTGGTACTGTATCCAGTCACGTTCCAACCAACATAAGCCTGCACCTCATCCTTAGGGATAGCATTATATGCATCAATATCTCAAATCATATCTACTATTCACTTTATCAAGGCACTATTTCTCGGATTGTCTTTCATGGAACGGAAGGGATATACCTCATTCGCATAGATGAACATAGTCTGAAAAGCCCATACAGACCCATTGAAAGAAAAAGGCAAAACCAAATAAGGCATACCTTTATCTGTCGTATGAGGCATAAGACCACAAACCCAGCAATTAGTGGTATTTACTACCAACTGATGCTGATGCAACAGCTGTATAAACAAATTGTTAACAAATTCTGACCTCCTTGTCTGTTTATGTTCAGGCAACGTGCAAAATTGGTGCAAAGAAACAGTAGAAAAGGAAAGCATAGGTTGGGAGGTGGGTGCAGATTTCAGTGGTGTAGCATAAACAATCCCACACATACAAGCTAATGTGATACTTAAAAACATAAAAGAGCACAATATGATAAAACATTTGCTACGTATTAATGTATAGAATCTTATCTTAAAATCCATTTTATCAACAACTCTCTCAGTTACGAAAAACTCCATCCTCTAACATGCTGCTCACTGCAATTTTCCTTCTTCACTTAAGTGTGCGTCCAGGTGTCCTAGACGTCCTTAGAACCGCAGACCTTTTGTCAATACGCGGGTCACCCCTTAAGAACTTATACGGTGACCCTGCAGCTGAGCTCGGATGGTAGCTCAAAATAAAAAATAATAGGACAAAAAAGTTTTTTGTCTGAAAGAGTATAATTCTCAAAAAAACATTCACATTTTATTTGTCCTTTTTAGACATCAGATTAAAATGTTCTTTACCAGGCACCATCTGATCCTCGAAAAGCGTTTCTGGTTGCGTAGTATCAAGTCTCAAATGCAATGGCACAGCTTTTTGCAGAAGTTCGTCATCTGCACGTTCCGACTGAGTCCATTTCAAACATGCATCACTAAAAGGCACAAATCTCAGAACCCTTTCAGTCTCGGAATAAGCAATACCATCTCTGACCCATTGGTCATATGGTAGGGGTAAGTGTATCCTTTTACAATGGGTGGCGTGCACCCAATGTTTCTTGCCGCAAACCTTGACAGCAGCCTGAGTCGCCAATAACACCTGGTATGGACCCGTCCACCTCGGTTCCAGATTCTTTGTCCTCTGGAAATTCCTTACGAGAGTCCAATCTCTAGCTTGAATCGAGTGACCTGCATCCACAGAAGCTGAAGGTAAAGTATCGTGCACCTGTTAGTGAAGAACACGCAATTTAGCAGTCAAGTCATGTAAGTAATCAACCACCATAGGATACTCAATATCGCAATATTCCTTCGGCCTCGGCACACCCCAAACATTCGCCGGGCGACCAAAAACAATTTCAAATGGGCTAAGTCCCACACGAGAATGAACTGTCGTCCTCGTTGACAAAAGTGCCAACGGTAAAGCATCAGGCCATGTAAGGCCAGTGCTTGCTTGTATCTTGGCCAATTTAAGCTTAAGAGTGCCATTGTAGCACTCGACCAAACCAGCTGACTGGGGATGATTCGCAGCATGAAATTTCAGTCTGATTCCCAAACCCGCACACACTTTCTTCATAATCTGACCCACAAATTCACTCGGCAAACAATACCTAGGGAAATATTCTTTAAGCAAAACTTTGGCTGTAGATAAAGCAGTATTATCCTTGAGGGGGTGGGCCTCTATCCATCGGGAAAAGGCACAAACAACCACAAGGACATACTTTAGGCTGTTGCATCTTTCCATGTGAATAAAATCCAGCTGTAGCACCTCAAACTGATACGTTGGAGGAACAAAATGACCCGCTGGAGTTGGGGTTCCCTTGCCAGGATTATGCATCAAGCAAATCATACAGTTTTTTACCAAATTCTCAGCACATTTAGGAATTCCAGCATTCTGCCATACCGGAGCCAACAACTTACACATCTCTTTTGAACTGATGTGAGCCAATCCATGAGCCATTGTAACCACTGGGAGCACATACGCATCAGGCAACAACCATCGCTGGTGCTTTGACAACTCAACCCAACAGCCAGTCGAATCCAACATTCCCGTAGTCTCTCTCCACACACTCAATTCTTTCTCAGTAGCTTCTGCCTGAATCGATTTCACACTTTCTATTGTGTCTTCACACATTCCTCTTGCCACAACCCATCTAGCAGGGCCTGCAACATACATACGACTCGTCACATCTTTCGCCGTTTCTCTCGCTACTTCATCCGCAAACGCATTACCATGACCAACATCATCCGTAACTTTCCTATGTGTACTGCATTTCACAATCACAACTTGTGTCGGTAAAGTAAGTGACTCAAGAAGTTCATTCACTAATTGTCCATGCTGAATTTTCGTACCATGAGAAGTAAGAAATCCTCTCTCTCTCCACAAACGTCTAAAACTATGGCCCACACCAAATGCATATTGGCTATCACTATACACATTCACTCTCTTTCCTTTCGACAACACACACGCTCTCGTCAGTGCAATCAACTCTGCTGCTTGAGCTGAATTCTGTGCAATAGGTGCAGTTTCAACAATCATGTGCAAAGTCGTAACCGCATACGCTGCAGTCGTATCGCCATTCGGAAGCTTAAAGCATGAACCATCTACCCATAAGGTACCATCTGGATTCGCAAGAGGAGTATCTTTCAGATCAACTCTACCCTTCGTTTCCTCCTCTGTCCGGAGAAAACAATCATGCTGTTCCTGAGCATCTGTCTCTACAGAAATCGGCAACAATGTAGGTGGATTCAATGTGTTGCACCGCTTGATGTGCACATGACTAGCCAAAAGCGTCAACTCATAACCTGGCAAACGCGCACTAGTAAGGTGCTGAGTCCTTGTTTTATTCAATAAAGTATCCACTGCATGTGGGACCATCACAATCAATGTATTATCCAATACCAAACCAGCAGACTGTCGGATAGAAACAGCCGCTGCCGCTGTAGCTCTCAAACAACAAGGCAACGCCCTAGCTATCGGATCTAAAGTAGCTGAAAAATACGCACATGGGCGCTGCTTGTCTCCAAATTGTTGCGTCAACACTGACAACGCACAACCTTCTCTCTCGTGTACGTAGAGTGTAAAAGGCTTACTGTAATTGGGAGTACCCAAAACCGGAGCAGAACACAATGCATCACGCAACTCAGAAAAACTCTTCTGACATTCGTCAGACCAAGGAAGAGGATTTGGTGTATCCTTAAGGGTAAGTGCCAACAAAGGTTTCGCCAACAGAGAAAAGTTCGGAATCCACTGCCTACAATACGAGGTGATACCCAAAAAGGCACGCACCTCTCTCTGTGTGTATGGCACAGTCATTTGAGCAATCGCTTGAATACGCTCTGGGGTCAATCGTCTTCCCTCCTTCGACAAGAGATGACCTAAGTAGGTCACTTCTTGGCAGCAATACTGCAACTTTGAAGGTGATACTTTATGGTGAAGGTCAGACAAATGTCGCAACAAGGAAAGCGTAACTGCTTTACAAATATCTTCATCATCAGCAACAGATCATCAACATACTGTATAAGAGTAGCACCAGGAGGCAAGACAAAAGCATCAAGCTGAGTTTTCAAAGCCTGACTATAGATGGAGGGACTCTCACAATAACCTTGAGGAGCGCGCTTAAACCGGAAGTTTCGGCCGCCTAAAGAGAAGCCAAAAATATCCCTACTTTCTTCAGCAATTGGAATACTAAAGAAAGCATTCTTCAGATCGATAACAGAAAACCAAGCAGCTGAAGTAGGGATCATAGTCATTAAGGTAGTGATGTCCGGAACAACAGGAAACTGTGGCACGACAATTTTATTAACCTCTCGAAGGTCGATCACAAACCGATACACAGCTGGCTGAGAAGAGTCAGTACGCTTAAGGACAGGCAGAACAGGACTGTTACACACATTACCTCTCGTTTCTTCAATCACATCTTTCTCAACCAAATCATAGATAATCGCTAAAAGAGCTCTCTCACCATTACTAGAGATCTTGTATTGGGGAATGCGAGGTAGCCTAGCATTCGACTTGAGGGTAACAACATAGGGTGGAATCTGCAAAAGGCCAACATCATTGGGACCTGTAGCCCAAAGAGTATCAGGGAGCGAACGCAATTCCAGTGGTAGCCAATCATTAGACAAGTACATCGGAGAAATCACTCTCTTACCCAATGTAAGATGTACTCCCAAAGGAGAAGGTCGATCACAAACCGATACACAGCTGGCTGAGAAGAGTCAGTACGCTTAAGGACAGGCAGAACAGGACTGTTACACACATTACCTCTCGTTTCTTCAATCACATCTTTCTCAACCAAATCATAGATAATCGCTAAAAGAGCTCTCTCACCATTACTAGAGATCTTGTATTGGGGAATGCGAGGTAGCCTAGCATTCGACTTGAGGGTAACAACATAGGGTGGAATCTGCAAAAGGCCAACATCATTGGGACCTGTAGCCCAAAGAGTATCAGGGAGCGAACGCAATTCCAGTGGTAGCCAATCATTAGACAAGTACATCGGAGAAATCACTCTCTTACCCAATGTAAGATGTACTCCCAAAGGAGAACAATGTAATGTTGCATGCAATCTTTTCAACAAATCCAAACCCAACAGATTCTCACCACAACCGTTAGAATAAGGGGTGCTTCCAATTCACAAGGACCAATAGAAAGAGGCAAAGGACTAGAAACCGGATTACGAACTGGGGCGCCAGAAAATCCTACCGAGAGATTCATCAAGCCAGACAAAGGTGCGCCAGGGAGTTTAGAGTGCATGATAGAACTCTTAGCCGCACCAGTATCCAAAAGAAAAGGTTCTGACACACCAGATGTAATTCCTTCAACATAAGGTCCACTCTGGTCTACTGGAACTGACACTACTCCCTCTCTTTGTCCATGGCTGTCCTAGCTATCATTAAAACCAGCACTCTCACTTTCAACATAATAGTCATCCGTGTAGTACTGAGCAGACGGAACAGACAAAACGTTCTGTTGATCAAAATAATTCATCGAATTTTGAGGGAGAAAGGAACGTTCATTCTGAGGAAACGCACCACGTCCTCTACCCCTAGGCGCTTGTTGAAAACCACCACGACCTCTCTGACCAGACATACCATTCGTACGTTGTAGCAAAACCGGACAACTATTCTTGAAATGACCTTCTTCTCTACAGTAAGAATACTGATTAGGGCCTAGCGGAAGTCACGGAGGAAAAGACTCAGGCTTCTGCAACAATCTCTGGAACTGTGGGGGCCGCTGAAACTGGGAAGGTTGCTGACGCTGATTAGAGCGAGGTGGATACGCCTGCTGTAGAAGAACCTTCGTCTTCAATTCTTTAGTCTTCCTCTCTGTGTTATCCTTCTCATCTTTGTCTCTATTCTCGTAATATTGTGCAGTAGCCAATATCTGGGCCGAGGAAGAAACAGCCCATGAACTCTCAGAGTCCTTCAACTTATTACAAAGTTCAGGAAGCAAATTAAAAACAAACTTATCTACAAACAACCTTTGACCACCTTCTGTACTCATGTCCTGACCACTGTGATCAATGAATGTTTCCTCAAACCTAGCGAAGAAATCAGACACACTCTCGTCTTTCTTTTGTTTGGATGCTGCTAACTTGTCCTAATTCACTCGCATAGGAGGCATCAAGGTTTTCATTAAATTAATAATCCTACCAGGTAATTCTGCAAACTCAGGTTTGGCACCTCCTACCTGTCGACCATCTACAGCAACAATATTAACCCACGTATCTCCTAGTTCAACCGCATGATCCTCGTGACGGATCTTCGCCCGCAAAGGTTGAGGGACTACATTATCCAACAACATATCCACATCAGCTAAATTCATAACACACACATCAACTGTCTGGGACAACTCCTTGTAGTAACCAGCAGGATTTTTACGGGGGTTAGGCAAAGTCTGCTTAAGAGCCAGGACCTCAGCTCTCTTCCAAGGAACATGTAACCATACACGCTGAAAATGAGCCGGTACTGCTGCAATACCATTACTAAGCATGGGCGGAAAATCCGTTCCGCTCGCGGATTTCGCGGATTTTCGGTAAATTTGCAATCCGCGAGATTCGCGAATTTCCCACAAAATCCACGAACGGAAATCTGCGAACGGAGATTGGGTCAAAAGTTCAAGCTGACTTTTGTAACTCTTTTAGAATGGCGCCAGCAAGCTGCCAGAGCCATTCTAAAATAGTTACAAAAGTCAGCTTCAACAGGAAGCTCTAATAGATAAAGTAAAGCAGGTGCTGCTCAAATTCAGTTACACAATCATTAATCACCCCCAAACTTGGGGTGATTAATGATTGTGTAACTTAATTTGACCTTCAACTGGAGCACCTGCTTTACTTTATCTATTAGTGCTTACTGTTGAAGCTATTTCTAGCTATTTTAGAATGGCGCTGGCAGCTTGCCGGCACCATTCTAAGTGGGGCTGAGGGCAGAAGGGCACAAAAGTGGGACAGAGGGCAGAAGGGGACAAAAAATGAGTGGGGCAGAGGGCAGAAGGGCACAGAAACAAATGGTACAGAGGGCAGATGGGCATAAAAAACAAGAGGGTGGCAGTGATTAAGCAGGCAAAAAAAAAAAAACCCGCGAAATTGCAAAGCGCCTCGCAAACACACGCGAACACGTAAAGCGCCTCGCGAACACCTGCGAACACGCAAAAATAAAAAAATCCGCACATTTGCGCGAATTCGCGAATTTTGCGGATTGCCAATTCGCAAATCCGCAAATTTGCGAATTGCCAATTCGCAAAATTCGCCCATGCTTAACCATTATTAGGATCAGCAACCACTGCCTCTCTCCATACAGGGGGAACCTCTCTCATAGGATACTGCTTCACTTCCCTCCTAACAGAAGGATCAGGTTCAAACAACGACTGAGAAGGAAGTCTACACCTAAACGCTAGAAGCGTCTCTGCCGCTTCCTCAACATCGGGACCCACTATCGTCCCTTTAGCACTTCCTGCGGAATCAGACCCAACTCATTATTTTCCCATTCTTCACGAAAGAAAGTACACATTACATCAAAAACATACCTTTGCTTAGGCGGATCCCACTGTAAGAAAACATCCATAACCGCTTGTAAATTATACCTAGAAACATTTAAAACCCATCTACGAGCCAAAAGATCCAACACTGCCCGCTCTTCAGGACCAGGAAGCTGACTACGACTCTGCTTACGTTCCGAAACCGGGGTCATACTCAGTGACCCAAAGAGTGGAGACAAAAGACTAGCAAGAGTCTCAGTCATCCGTTTTCGAGTAGAAGGAGAAGAGGTTGACATAAGGACAGGAGACAAAGTGTTTTGAGGCGACAAAGACATAGGGTCAGTAGAAAAGGAAGTCAAAGGCAAAGGAGAGGAAGGCAAACGAGTTTGAGGCAGAACTGGTAGCAAAGCTTGCGGCCCTGAAGAAGGCTGCGCCAATGGAGGAAGAACCAACTGTGGAGGAGCTGGTGGCTGAACAACACCAGGGGGTTGAACAACTGGGGGTTGCGGAGGTGCCGTAGCACTCTGCACATAAGGGGGTGGTAATCTCAACAAATGCAACATCAAAGGATCCTTTTCAGGGTCATTTGTCGCATTCGGAAGAAGAGGTGGCAAAGCTGGATAACATTTGTCAATGGCCATGCAATGTTGTCTATCTGACACCTCAATCGCACGATCTTCTTCATCTTCCTTAAACTGCCTAGCAGCTTGCATTATCAATATATTCTTTTCTTTCCTATCTCTCTTAGCTTGCTTAATTTCTCGCTGTTTTGCTTCCTTACGCCAGAGGCGGAAAGAGTCAAACATCGCAGGCCGGGCTTTCTTCCTAAATAGCGCAACTTCTAGGTTATCTAAAACCTCGGATTTGAAACTACCATGTTGGGGCCATCGTAAGACACAATCTTTCTTCGTATAGTGGATCCATACTTCATTAAACGTAATTGGACCCATGCCATGCTTTGAATAGAGCTCATAAGTCGGAGTTCCAACCGGAGGTATCGGACACGAGTCCTCCAATCGGGAATCCCTGTCACAACTACAACAAAACCATTTCCTAAATTTGCTAGGACAATGCATCTCATGGCTCACTAATCTAGCTTCAAACTTCAAGGGGTTATCAAAAACGATATACTCGCAAATATACGAGCCCCTCTGCTTTGGTAATTGCAACAACCAAATCAAAGAAACCAAACAAAGTCGTGGGAGCGACCCACTTAACTTAACCAAAATGTCTATCACCCCACCAGAAGACCGTCTATTGTCTCGCCTTACAAATCATCACAAGAGGGTCCAAGACAGGGCGACAGTCAGGGCAGCAGTCCTTTGTAGCCGTCGGAAAGGGGAAGCCTAGCAGTAAAGACCTTCGGTCCACAGTCGACATGCAGGGGTCGATGAAGTGGGGGCCAACCTCCAGAATTTCCTCACGAAGCTCCTCACAATCTTCGGGCTTGGACCGGTACCGCTGAAGTCACCCCACGTTGGGCGCCAGTTGAAGAACGAGGTTTTAAACCCAGCGGCGCCAGGGGCACGCCCAAAGTCTTCGGATTCACCTGTCTTGGTATACAGAGACACGGAATACTTCTGGGTGGCGTCAAAGACCAAATGTATTAGCTGCAGCTAGTAACAGAAGTCCTAGCAATACAACACGGTGTACAACTCAGGAAACTGTTCAATTTTGTAAAGCGAAACATCCCTTTTTATACCCAATATTCACTTTACAAATGGACACCCACTGCGCAAAATTCTAGCCAATAAGGTACATTTTCAAATAAAGTATCACATAGCAAAAACCCTCAATTTACATTGTCCCAACCCACAAGTTAATTATTAGGAATGGCCCAAATCCAATCTCCACAAGCCGGACAAACCCATAGTTGAAAACACAATGCATGTAATGAAAAAGAATAGAAAAGAAATAATGACAGATAACGAGCAAGATAAAGCATGTGTAAAGAACCTAAAAATTAACGATGTCCTGAACATTGATTGGCAATCTCAGACAACGATCAACCAAGGAAATTGGCTTTGCGAGGTCGGTTTCAAGTGAAGGGGTCAGTTTCTTACAGTTCACCTTAGAGTCAAGAAGAGGCCTAGTTAATAAGTGCATGAACAACGATGCCCAAGCAACTTTGTTCATTCAGTTACCTCCACAGGCCCACGGGCCTACGTGATGGCAACACAAAATGTAGGCACGGACAAAATGGAACCCATATTCGAGACAAAGTCTCTGAATATGTAATGAACTCGCTAGATAACACAACAAATTCACTCCATATTAGCCGCACTTACTAGATAGGGTACAACATCACCAAAATCGTGACGGAACCATAACCTCACGGGACAAGACAGAATTTTACACAACCTCAAGGGGAAGCATAGAGAAAAAGGGTGCTAACATGCGAATTTGCATGTTAGAACCCTGTTGCTGATAGGGAGATCATTTTATCTCCACTTTCTTGGCTTTTAAAGCCAAAAAAGCAGAGATAAATCCCTTGATAATATGCCCCGTTGTTCCTAGGCCTCTGTTTTCATTTTCTTGCACAATGTTCCATAGTTGGGCCCTGTTTTGAACCTCGGATTTAAACAACTAGTCACTTCCCCCACCCACATCGCAGGTCACACACTCGACCCCATCTTCACATCCAGCAATCATGTCTCCTTTAGCCACACCACGGACCTCCTCTGGACTGACCACAGCTGCGTTCACTTCACCTACAACAAGCCAAAACCCACCAACCACCTCGAACCAACTCTGCAAAGAAACTGGAACAAAATCACCACGGACCAAATCTCTGCATCGCTCCTTCGAAACTCCCCAGCCCTCTCTTCTAACGCTAACGAAGCCGCCGCCAACCTCACCCTATGGTTATCCAACACCGCCGACACCTTAGCACCTCTGAAAAAACGTCAAAGCAAACCTGGCAGCAAGAAGACCTCATGGTTCAACGATGATCTCAAGAAGTCCAAGAAACTCTGCCGCTCCCTTGAAAAGGCCTGGAAAAAAGACCCAACCACTAGCACCAAGGACGCCTTCAAAAGCGCCACCCGCACTCACCACCAACTGATCCGAAAAGCCAAGAAAACAGCATTCAAGGATCGACTTGACAACAACGCCCACAACAGCAAAGAACTTTTCAACATCGTCAAGGAATTTTCCAATCCCTCGGCCAACTCCAACGACATCACCCCCTCTCAAACCCTCTGCGACTCCCTAGCCTCATTTTTCCACAACAAGATTGCAGACATTCACAACAGCTTTGACAACCAACCCGGAAACCAACCCACCCTACCATCTGCTGATCATCTTCCCCCCGTGAACACCCTTAACGACTGGAACCCAATCTCCACTGAGGACACCATCCGCCTGATGAATTCCATCCACTCAGGATCCCCCACAGACCCATGTCCTCACCACATCTTCAACAAAGCAGACTCCGTCATAGCACCGCACCTCCGAGACGTCATCAACTGCTCCTTCCACTCCGCCACCTTCCCGGAAGACTGGAAACACGCTGAACTCACCGCCCTTCTGAAAAAACCAACAGCGGACCCCACCGAACTCAAAAATTACCGCCCCATCTCGCTTCTTCCATTCCCGGCCAAAGTCATCGAGAAAGCTGTCAACAACCAGCTCGCCGCCTTCCGCGAAGCCAATAAATCCCTCGACCCCTCACAATCTGGCTTCCGAGCAAAACACAGCACTGAGACCGCCCTCATCGCAGCAACAGACGACATTCGAACTCTACTGGACAATGGAGACACAGTCGCCCTCATCCTCCTTGACCTCTCTGCAGCTTTCGACACAGTCTGCCACAGCACCCTTTTACAACGCCTCAATAACATCGGAATCCAAGGAAAAGCTCTTGAATGGATCACCTCGTTCCTCACCGGAAGAACCCAGAGAGTCCGCCTTCCACCATTCAAGTCCGAGGCCTCTGAAGTCATCTGCGGCGTACCACAAGGATCCTCACTCAGTCCCACCCTCTTCAACGTTTACATGAGCCCCCTCGCGGCCATCGCACGCCAACACAACCTCAACATCATCTCTTACGCGGACGACACTCAACTGATCCTCTCTCTCACCAACGACCCCAGCACCGCCAAAACTAACCTACACAAAGGAATAAAAGAAGTTGCCGAATGGATGAAACAAAGCCGTCCGAAACTGAACTCAGACAAAACAGAAGTCCTCATCTTAGGTACATCCCCCTCTGCATGGGACGACTCCTGGTGGCCGGAAGCCCTCGGAAAAGCACCCATCCCGACAGACCACGCACGGAACCTAGGCGTCATCCTGGATTCTTCACTCTCAATGAACAGACAAGTCAGCGCCGTATCCTCTTCCTGCTTCAACATTCTTCGCATGCTCAGAAAAACATTTCGCTGGATCCCCTCCGAAACAAGGAAAACAGTCACCCACGCTCTGGTCACGAGCCGACTGGACTACGGAAACACCCTCTACGCAGGTACTACCGCAAAACTCCAGAAGAAACTCCAACGAATCCAAAACGCCTCAGCCAGGCTCATATTAGACATCCCACGCAACGAACACATCTCTGGGCACCTTAAAGACCTCCACTGGCTACCCGTCAATAAGAGGATCACTTTCCGACTGCTTACCCACGCACACAAATCACTCTACGACATCGGACCAGATTGCCTCAACTCACGACTGTCCTTCTACACCCCCTCCCGCCAACTACGTTCTTCCAGCCAAGCCCTCGCCACTGTACCTCGCATCAACAAGACCACCATGGGAGGCAGATCCTTTTCATACCTGGCTGCTAAAACATGGAACTCACTCCCCGCTTACCTTCGCCTTACCCAGAACCACCTAGCATTCAGAAAGCAACTTAAAACGTGGATATTTGACAAGTAATCCTCCTCCCCTCCTAAGCGCCTTGAAACCCTCTGGGTATGTAGTGCGCTATACAAATTCTTTGACTTGACTTGACTTGACTTGAAGTCGAGGGCAGTGGGAGCAGCTAATAACTTAATTAAAAGGGGAAGATGCCAATTTTTCCCTCTATTGAGACAGCTAGAGGTGCCATTTTCTGCCAGTGCGTGCTCTAGTTGGCAAGGAGGCCCATGTATAAAGCTTGGGCCGCTGCCTTGTATACACAGTAGGTGCTCCGCAGACACCCATCAGCAGCCAACGCCAATCACTCTGCCCGAGGCACAAAAGGAGGTCCCCAGTGTATTTGTTATTCAAGGGTTAAACTGTACAGACTGTCCACCACACAGATGTGTACCCTACAAGTTCATCTGCTTACCCTTAATCCTGTTCCGATTGGGGCTTTCAAGAAATTGTTAGCCCCTATTGTAAGGACACTACTGTCACTTCATAGGTCAGTCAAAATAGAGAGTTGTTCTCAGCCACTTTGATCAATGTCTGTTCTCTTAAAAAACATGCCACTGATATCTTTGCCTTTTTCTGCGATGAATGGTCAGATTTGCTGTTCATGACAGAAACCTGAATTTCCGACTACTCAAACCCCTCAACAGCCATCCCCAAGGGTTTCAAAATATTTAATCTTGAGAGAACTAGTGTGGGGGGGGTGGAGGGATAGCTAAAGTCTATAGGGAAGACTACAGCTGTTGAGGATTTCGATGGTGTGAAGCGCTTGGTTTCTGTCTTACTATGTTCCCTCACCAATCTTTAGAGGGGGTTTTAATCAATAGACCTACGGGCCACATAGGACCCTTTCTTAATGCCTTGGGCAATGCACTAGCTCATTTGGCTTTAAGATATGCACATTTTATGGTGTAGGGAGACCGTAATTTACACATGGGATTTCACGGAAGATAAACAGGTGATCACACTATTAGACACTATAGCATCGCTAGAGTTAACTCAATGTTTCTTTCAGGCAGGGCATGTGCTGGACAAGTCTTTTCTAATGTTAAACTAAAGACTTATGAGCCAATTCCCTAAATCTGGGCCGATCATTAAGTTCGGTTGGCCTTTCCTATTAAAAATGAAAGACATGTCTGCCATGTCCCTTACAAGTTAGGTGAGTTCCATAAGGTCCAGCAAACTGAGATGCTCCGCACTTTGGAAGAGAGCCCTCCCACTCTTTGGCACTCAATTGAGGTGGATTTCAATTTGGTCGACAGCTGGAATCATAATATGACTGAGAAGCTGGTGCTGGTTACACGAAGTATACCCTCCCCTCCGGAAGTAAGCCTTCAAGACCCTGGTTTACAGACAGTCTTAGGATAGAGAAGACAGGCTGCAATAATTTGGAAAGGCAGTAGTGCAAAGACTACAAGGATGACAACAAAATCATGTACAAAACAGCATTAAGGAAGTATAATGCTGCGGTCAAAAGAGCTAAGAAGCTCTATTTTGATGGAAAGATAGAGGCAGCAGATAAGAAACCGAGAGAAATATTAAAGGTGGGGAACATTTTATGTCACTGGAGGCATGTGCCAGAGTTCAACAACAGTCAGCTGTATGGTGTGAACAGCAGCCCTCCTATTTTCAAAATATAATCTTCAATACTCAAGTAAGTCTGACCACTGACCCCATTCAATGAGGGTCTGGTGGGTCTAGTCAACATGAGTAGTCGCTGAAGTGGAGTCTTTATTACCACCTTTTGAACATCCCTTTGGCAGAGACACTCACGACTATTCGCAACCTTAAATCAGTCATCTACGGATCCTTTTCCTCCCAATATACAAGTTCTCAGGACAACTGCCACCACCCCGTTAGTCAATAAGGTATTTAATGACTTTCTGTCTATTGCAACCGAACTGCATGCCTGGAAATAGGCAAAAATTCTCCCTCTGTTAAAAAAAATCCGGAGTGGATTCTAAAGAACACTAAAACTACAGACCTATATCTTTGTTGCCAACTTTGTCCGAAGTGCTGGAAAAGTTCATAAATAGCAATTCTCCTCGTATTTGGAGGACATGAACTTGGAACACCCAAGTCAGTCTGGCTAGACCAAATGTTAGCACTGAGACCGCATGAATAGAGGTCACTGAGTACATCAAAGGCAGCCTGGATGCCGGGGGAAGTCAGTGTTGATATTGTTAGATATGCCAGTAGCCTTTGACCCCAGGCTCTTGGTGCGACTTCATGCAAGTGGAGTATAAAGTCAGGTCCTTCACTGGATTAAATCTTTTTTGGGGGGACAGGAGGTATGGGTCCCTCCTTTTTCTTCAGAGTCCTTGGCATTAACAGTGGGGGTGCCTCAAGGCTCTGCCTTGAGCCCCATGCTGTGCAGCATTTATCTTATGCCACTGGCCCAGCTTTCAGAAGCCTTGCGGGTATAAATGATCTCCTATGCCCATGACACACAGATTCTATTTTCCTGTAAGTAAGGAGAAGAAATTGCAGGGGACACAAATAAATCTTGTTTAGAGGCTGTATTTTACTGAATGACCATCAATCAACTGAAGTGTAATTCAGAGAAAACCGAAATTCCGGTATTAGGTCAAAATTCCCCTGCAACCAGGCCGGACAGTGCACCTCCACCTGGCCCGCAGTGGGGCAGTAGTCAAACATCCCAGTGTCAAATTTGACAGCAGTCTTTTTTTTCAACCCTAAATTATCTTTGTGGCGGGCTCTTGCTTTGGTCTGCTATGCATTCTGAAAACATGTCTGCAGTTTCTCTAGGCACTTATCACATCCAGGCTGGACTACACGCACACTCTAAATTTGGGACTGACAGACAACCCAATCAATAGACTCCAGGTGGTCCAGAGCACCGCAGCCTGCATGCTCCCGCATATGTCCCCCCATCATCAATTCCTTTCATTGGCTCCCAGTGAGGAAGAGGATCCTGTTCGCAGCGCTGGTTTTTGTTAAGAAACTGGTTCATCACACAGTGCCCGAATCAGCATCTGCATCCCCGCCAGGAGCCTGCACTCCACTAACAGCTTCAAGGAAAAGGTTCCTAAGATAGGCAATGCTGGAGCAGGAGGGCCTGCTCTTTCCTAATTGAGGCCGTAAACATGGAATAAGCCCCTTCTAGAACTCCGCTCTGTGGAATCCATCACTGCATTGAAAACAAAAGATTGAAGACATGGCTGTTTGTTCAAGAGGAAGAGGTCTTGTCAAGTTTCACAGTTTTACTCCAGCTGAGTGCCAGGACACTCCTAGGAGCAGATGAGCGCTGTACAATTCATGTTTCATTCATTCATTTTAGGATGGTTTTACCAGTAAAAATCTATTTCTACCCAAAAAATCCTTTTAGCAACCTTAGGATAATGAAAGACTGAGGAAAAAACATAACTTTTTAACTATGCAGTTTGCATGTAGCGCTTTGATGGCAGTTCATAGCTCACTGTACTAGATTTAGAGTGCAACTTATGACCTGCACAGTAACAAAAGGATCTCTGGGACCGAAGCAGTAACCCTCTGAGCTAGCCACACGATAAACTGTTCTGTGATCTGCCTAGTACACGCTGTAGCAGCAGGCATATTAATGTTCTGCACTACCTTAAGTGAGTCAAAACTGCCACTAGACAAAACTACGAAGTCTCTACAGCAGGAAAATTAATCACCAGAGATATATTCACACTTTTATTGTTGCCTGAAAACTGCTGCATATACAAGGAACTCTGCAGCGGGTGCTTTTAAACCCTTAACATATTTCAAACTATAGGAAGGCTAGAAACGAAAGTGAGTGCTGAGTGGAGTATGCTTGCCTGCTAGTTTTAGTCATTTTTTACTTAAGTGTAATGTATGTCAATGTTTGTTTTTACATATGAGGTAAATATGTTTATGTATGTAAAAAATTATTTTTGCAGCC
Source organism: Lissotriton vulgaris (assembly GCF_964263255.1). Taxonomy (NCBI): domain Eukaryota; kingdom Metazoa; phylum Chordata; class Amphibia; order Caudata; family Salamandridae; genus Lissotriton; species Lissotriton vulgaris. The sequence goes on along the minus strand of NC_141696.1, from coordinate 1,444,043,298 downwards.
CTGACGAAATTCCCAAGGCACGAAAGGGAATGAAACGCGTTGGCTGTGCCTCTATATTCCGAAAAGAAAGAAATTAATAAAGAAGGAACAGAGGATCCATAAACTCTATGAACTTGTCTTGCTAGTTACAGCATTGAGTGCACCTCTCGATTTTTTGTATATTCTTGTATGGCAGACATCCTTGACAGCGGATGTGGAGAGCGGTTGCACCACAACAAACTTACGAAACAGAGGAAGTTGATGTGCTAAACCTTGGTCTGCTGTTATGTGCTTTGGTTTTGGAACTGCTAGTTTTTGTTACTGGGGGCTGAAAATCCAGCACTGATGCAAAACAGGGCCCCCCCCTCCAGTAACAAAACCGGACCCTCACCCTTCCAGTCACTCTAGGAAATGCTCAGTGCATAGTATGGCCAAACTGGCTTTGGGATGCAATAGGCTGAATCAAAAGGAGCAGGGCTGCGAAAGTCACCCAAAGGGAAGCACTGGCAGAAACAGTGCACCCAGAATTCCAATAATAAGTCTCTCAACTCCCAGGGATCCAAAATCAAAGAGAAACCAGCGACTGGTGGCCCAAATAGGGCTCTTGAAATCTTTGCTCTGTAAGCCTGCTAAGACAAGGTACAAAAGGCCTAGAAGAAGGAAACTTTTAGGGGCATATTTAACAAACAATCACCCAGCGCAGCAAGTCACCTTGTTGCAGTGCACTGCACTGCACTCCTTGATAGGGAAAGAGCAGAAATGTGAAGTACTTAACAATATATGGTGCATTCCTGTCATTTCCCAGCGCACCAAGGTGCAAGGGTGCCTGCCTGCGTTGTAAGCAGGATTGTTTTTGTGCGAGAAGGGACACCTCCCTGCACAAAACTATCCCCTGAGGCATGCTCCTCTTTCTATGTGTGCTGCATAATGCACCTCGTTACACCTCAGCTGAGGAGGCGTAGCAATTTGACGCTTTCTAAGGTTTTCCACTAATGGTAAATCTGGGATTAGGCCAAAATTCAAGGCGTGGGAACACCCAGGCTCCACATATGGAATGCCTCCCTGGGAAAGAGTAACTCAACGCAGCAATTTGCACTGCATTGCGATTTATCAAGGACATGTATAGTGTGTGGCGCAAGGGCATCACATAAATATGCCCGTAGAACTAGAAACCAACTTGGGTCCTGAATTAACAAAGGACACATCTATTTTGATTGATTATGTATGTAATTGATGACAAAAATGAGGAATGTCTTGACAAATGTGAAGTACATCCTCAAAAAGAAAGAAGGCTGCTTAAAAATTTGTTTGCTAACTTTATAACAAAGGAATTAATCTATTTCTGTTTTCTTTTTCTTTTTCATTGTTATGGTTGTAAAAGGGAAGGAAATATGTTGCATTGTTGGTTTACTCAGTTACGCCGGGCGTTATTGCCTCGTGTCTTCTGCGAGCCTACATTCTAGAGTTGTTTTCATTTACTTACCTTCAGTCAGCTGGATGCTGCTCAACATCTGGATGTCGTCTTTTCAGTTGCTGGGGACAGTTGTTACAATAAAGCTTTATACTTCACAACTGTGCTTCTCCAGGTGCATTCTTCAAAAGAGTAAACATGAAAGAAAAAAGTGAATAAAGAAAGGAAAGATACAAAAATGAAAGGAGTTATGGAATTTGTAGAATACTTATTTATTTTACTTATATTTTAGTTGTGGGCTGCTAGGTTTGTAGGAGTCTAGGGTGGGAAGTTAATTAATAATTACGATTATTTTGAAAATAATAGTTTATTATTTAACTAATTTCTAATTGTGTAAAATATGGAATACTGATTTATTTACAAATATTTTAGTTGTGGGTTGCTAGGTTTTTATGAGCATGGAGTGATAAATTATTTAATTAATACATCATTTCTTAATAATAATTATTTATACATTATTTAATTGGAGTTTAAATATTTAGATTATGGAATGATTAATTATTGTACTTATATGTTCATCGCGGGGTGCTAAGGTTTTAGAGGACTAGGGTGGCCAGTTAAGAATTTTTAACATTTTAATAATAATAGTTAATTAATAATTGTATTGATTTTTAATTACTGAAAATATGGAATACTGATTTATTTTACTAATATTTTAGTTGTGGGATGCTATGTTTCTAGGGGTTTAGGGTGGGAAGTTATTTATGTATCAAACAATGTAATATTAATTATTATTTGTAAATTAATTATTTAATTGAATTTTAAATATTTAGATGATGGATTATTTATTTTAATTATATTTTAAATGCGGGCTGCTAGATTTGTAGGGGTTGGGAAGTTAATTAAGTAACAATTAATTAACATTTAATTACTAATTACTTATTTAATTGATTTTAAATGTGTAAATAATAGCATACTTCATCCCCACTCGGGCCATAGTAGTCAAACACAATTCTTTAGAACTTTTCAAAAGTTTCTGAATGTTTTGGTTACCAATGCTTGTTTGTGTTTTGGACTAAAAACCTGAGATTTACGTTTTGCTTTAAAATCTATATCACCAGAACACTCCAGTGGATTTTGCTCATCTTGGTGTCTAAAATCCAGAAAAATATAACCTATTTTTATAAATTGTTGTCGGACTTCTTTCGTGCTGTTTGACTTTATTTCGTCATTTGGCGCTTCTAAATGGTTTACGCTAGTTGTTTGTGTAAGCCTTGCTGCTCGAAGCCACAGTTGCCCAGGGTTGAACAAAAGGTTTTTGCAAACAAGCCTAACTGGACCCAAGAGAGTTTGCAAGTCTATTACACGGTAAGGTCGCACAACCATGCCATATAATACACCACAATCCTCACAATTACTTACCAGTATCTTTTTATTACCCTTAGGCAAAGTCCTCCTCATCTTACTATCATTGCCTTACTCCCTCCGAACTTGTAGAACACATGCCTCAATTTTATCACCTTGATTACAAGCAGGAATTATCACAGGGATGAATTAGGTGCTTTCAAGGACTGAAACATTGGTTCTTTACAGAAATAAACGAAATATTTAGTATTGGGCTCTGTCTGGCTGCAGGGTGGTCTCAACAGTTAGTGTTGTGACACGGAGGGCTTAGCTGAAGGGTGATGAAGATTAATAGGTTCATAATCTCTTCACGATGCCTCCTGTGCCGCCCTATACATGAATCACATAGCACACCTAAATTCAAGCTGGCTATTCATCACCAGTGCATCAAGCGTAAGTAAAGAAAAAATAAGATGGCACAATCTATAATTAAACAATTACATTGTAAAATCATTGTGTTGGTGAACTGCAGAAGCCATTTCAGTCCTAAAATCAGGATATAGACCAAGCCGTCGCCTAACCATGACATCATCATGCGTGACACCATCAGCAATTGGCCAGAAAATTATCGATTGTGCATTTTCTAGACTATTTTCCAAAGTTGTTTATTTCATAAACCTGCTTTAGAAAGTAATTGATATATTTTATTATCGCAGGGCATTGTCTGTCTGCTGAGGCAGTTTTCTGATCCAATTGTCAGTCTAAATTGTTTAACTCTCCGTTACACATAGATACAAGGTCCTCAGCAAAATGTTCGTACTAATGTAAGAATCCCTTGCCTGGTAGTCACCCACGCACCTCACCTCCGCGCCCCTTCTCTGAGAAGATGAAGAGCTGAGGTAAGCGAGGCGCACTGAGATTCGACGCAGTGCGCGCGGCCGGCGCGTGGTACGAGAGAACCCCCTCGCTACGGCCTCCGCAGGGCCAGGGGACGGTGAGTCACGCCGGAAGCAAAAGCCTGGCTGCAAAACAAGACCCTCTAAACAGCAGAAGGATATTCAAATTAGATAAGGCCTTGCATTAACCGAAAACCTCTTACCCGTCCGTCCACAAGGCTAATTTGAAAAAAGAGGAAGAGCTTATTATATTGTTGCTCTTATTTTTCACTTTGCTCAATGCTGATCTCCTTACGATTAACCCCTTCAAGTAAGGGGTGGTGCAGTTTATGCCACAATTTATTAAACGCATAGACTCGGCGACTATGTTTTTAAAATAAAATTTCTAAGGGATATTTTAAGAGGTCAGTTTTTCTACTTAGGCGACGCCCACTTAGCCACCTACTAGGGCATATGCCACTTTAAGCAGATTTGTGTGATGCATTTAGGAGCACATCTTGGTTTCAGATGCAGGATAAGTAACAAGTACTAATGTATAGGAAAATCAAGTTTAGGAATGTTTTTTAAAATGGGCCCTTTTGAATTAAAATCATCTGTATGGTAAGTGTGCATATACATGTATGCATACATGCAACTACATTCTGACAGCGAGTTCACTTAGAAGGCCACATAAGTACTTATCACACAATGAAGGATATGCACCCATTGTATACGAGCTGTTATTAAAAAAATAAGAAGGCTATGATGCATTCTGGGTCATGTAGTGCTATGGTGTGCAGAAGAAAACAAGTCACTATAGGTCCATGCAACAGCAATGCCGTAGTTGGTAAAGTCAACAGTTTTCAGAAGTGATGGGATTTCCCAAAAGCCACCGCTGCATCATACCAGCCAACTCACTACATCGGCTCCCATCACACATCTCCCGGTGAGGAACCGATACCTCACAGTGGTATGGAAAACGAGCTGAAAACCACTGTAAATATTGATTTTCCAGCTCGTTTCCCGAGGGCTTTGAATTGTCGACGTCCATTGTGAAAACACCCAAGGACATCGGCACCAGCCTGTAAATGTAAATGTAAATGTATGAAGCTTATATAGCGCATGACTTACCCTGGGGCATCTCCGCGCTTGCTTAGGGAACCCGTCCTGGTATTCCCCTGTGAGATAACCCTGGCAGGGTATCCACAAGGTGAAAGCCAGGCATCCCACCGCGAGGGGCCGATGTGGAGATTAAGCAAGCTATTGCCCAGAGTCGCAGAGTGTGAACCCGTGAATCGAGAAGGCACCGGAGCGAGAATTATCGAGTCCGTGGAATTATTGAGCCCAAGACCCGCCGAGGCGGGGAATTGAACCCTGGTCCAGGGCCGAACTCAAGCTCCAGGTCTGCCGCCTCTAACCCCTGAGCCACACTGCTCCACTCAGCAAGCTTCTTTTTTTTGGAAGGGGGAGGCGTGGGCTTGGGGGCTGGGTGGGGTTCAAAAGTGCTTGGTAGGTTCTTCTCGGCATGAGGCCTGCCCCCTTTAAGGCCCTACCCTCTCCTCACACAGTGAGATTGCTCTTCAAGTTGGCAGGTATGCTTCATACTTTCAATACAGAAACATCTCAACACACAGAGTGGTCACTACAAAAAATGTGTTGCACATTAGTTAGGAAGTCAAGCTAGGTCTACACCTACCACTGCATCATCTGGCCTTCTGCACATAACACACTAGAGGGCACTGCTCACTGAGTAGACACATCATATAGACTCCGTGGGAAAAAATCACGACACTCCAGTGCCAGCATAGGAGGGTCTCTGCCGTGAAAGATTTTGGCCATTTAAAATAAGTATTACCTTTGTCCTAAAATGTACTGCATCAAATTCACAGAATAATCTTTCAAATATTAAACTTCCTTTTTTCTGCCTCCTACATGTTCTTCACTCTACTGCAAGGTTATGGGCAAATACATTCTCATAACTTCAGAGGCAAAATCTCCTGCTTGTTTGCATTTTCAAGGGGAACCGTGCATTCTTTATATCCACATTTAGAATGCCACGATAAATCCATTTTTGCAATCCGCGTACATGTGATCCTGAACTTCCCTTCCGTCAGCTGAGGCCCAAGCTTTGAAACAGTGTCAAGTTGCATTCATAAATGAAAATTGAAGCTGAATGCTACCTGACATCAGAAAATTACATATTTCATGATCACTGGCGTCTGGTTGCAAATTTCTCGATCACACCTGTTAGAAATGGGGCTCTTTAGTTGACAAGGGTTTGCACCTGTGTCCAAGTAGAGACCCTTCACCTTAGTCAGGGTATGAGGGATCTACTTCTAAAAAAACCCCAGCTCACCCCCTTGGTAGCTTCGCAGGAGCAGACAGGCTGATCTCAGAGGCAGATTGTAAAGCATTTGTGCACACATACAGTAATACAGTGAAAACACTACACATGCACGCCACACCAGATTAGAAAAATAAGTAATCTTCATTTAAACCAAACAAGACCAAAACGATAAAAATCCAAAATACAGTAATTAAAATGTAATCCGACCTCCCCCTGCGTGATTTAGACACACATTCCGTGACAACCCCCAAAGTCATCCCCCCCTTGACTCCAAGATGCTAGCCTCCATTATGCACCAGGTAAAATCAGGCTCCCCCAACGACCCAGCTCCCCCACGCACTTTGCTGTCAGTCACCTCCAATATCATCCCTACCATTCTTGACCTACTCAATGCCTCCCTACCCACAGGCATTGCCCCGCCTCCCTGGAAGCAGGCTATGGTTAAAGCTCTCTTAAAAAAACCTAACTCAGACCAGGACAACCCCAGCAACGATCGGCTGATTTCTCTGCTACCCTGGCTGAGCAAGATATTGGAGTAACATGTCAACAGGGGGCTGACAGAGTTTCTCAAAACCAAGAATCTACGTGACCCCTCCCAAACAGGATTCCATCCCATGCTTGGGACCGAAACTGCCTTGGTTGCAGTGACGGAAGAGGCCAGGAAGATCTTTGATCAAGGAGGATCAGCATCAATAATCCTCCTTGATCTCAGTGCCACCTTCGACACTGTAAACCACAAAATTCTTTTACATTGACTCAATATAGCAGTAGTCTCAAAGGCATCAATTGCCTTGATCAAATCCTTCCTCACTGACCGCTCGTTCCAGGTGTTCGAAGATGACACCACCTCCCCCAGCAAACCTCTTAACTGTGGGGTGCCGCAGGGTTCCTCTTTGAGCCCTACGCTATTCAATGTTTACATGAGCCCACTAGCGGAGGTAGTCCGCCCGTTTGGGATAAAAATGATCACCTTTGCTGATGACACCCAGCTAGTGGTGGCCCTTAATCAACCAGACCCACTCACAGCACACAACAACTTGAGAGACTGCCTAGAAGAAGTTACGAAATGGATGACCTCCTTAAATTAAACTGAGATAAAATTGAGCTAATGCTCCTAGGCAACCCCCCCCCCCCCCCCCCCCATCAACTCCTTTTGGCCCTCCTGCCTGGGTTCTCGTCCAACACCGAAAGACACCATAAAAAGCCTTGGCATCTGGCTGGACAAATCCCTGAACTTCAACCAACAAGCAGCAAAACTATCAGCTACCTGCTACGGACTGCTTAGGCTTTTTCGGAAGATTCTACCACTCCTGCCTTTTCGGGGAAGACAGATCATGGTTCAAAGTCTAACTATGTCCCGCCTTGACTTTGGAAATGCCCTCTATCTAGGAGCCCCACAGGCCACAATAATTAAGCTCCAGATTATGCAAAACTGTGCTGCCCGAACACTGCTCCAGATTCACACCCGCCTACCTATCACACCTGGCCTCAAAACCCTTCACTGGCTTCCAGTCAGGAAAAGGATAACATTCAAGACCCTCTGCATCGCTCACAGAGTATTCTGGAAAACAGGGGCAGTCATAAATCACTCCCTAATCACCCCATACCACCCGAACAAACAACTCCGCTCAGGATCCTCCTTCTTGGCTACAGTCCCCAGGATCAAGAGATCTAGAAGTGGGGGCCGGTAATTCTCCTATAACTCGGCCAAACTCTGGAACTACCTCCCCCTTCACCTTCAATCGCAACCTAACCTGCTTTCATTCCGAAAACATTAAAAAACTTTCCTCTTCAATAAAACCGACTAAATCTTAATGGTTCTCAGTATCAAGTGACGTCTGCAGCGTTGGGACGCCTGAGGGCTGCTATCGCGCTTTATAAATTATCTTTTCATTTCATTTCATTTCATCCTTAGAAGGCAAAAACAGTTCTGGCAGTAGTAAACTATTGATGCAACGCTTTCAACCCGAAGTGCCTTGGATGCGTCAGAATCAAAAACAAAAACATCCACAGGGAAGGTGATGCGTTGGTTACTTACTCCGGCTGGGTGATGCGTTGGTTCCTTACTGCCACGCAGGGGAGGGGATGCATCCGTTCCTTACTGAAGGGGAGGTGATGCATTGGTTTCTTACTGTGCCGGGGAGGTGATGCATCGGTTTCTCACTGCGGCCCCAGCGTTCTTGAAGACTTGGCGCTCTGGTGCGAATCTTGGGGATCGGGGATGCAGCGGTTCTCGATGCGGCGGCAACGGCGCTGCATTGATCTCTCCAGCCGCTGTCTGACTATGCGTTAGTTCTTGCAGCTGCACAGCAGGGCCTGTGGCGGAATCGGTGCGGTGATCTCGGACTACGGAGATCGGTGCACTGGATTCACTGTGCAGCTATTTCTCCAGCCGCACGCAGGCGTTGCGTCGGTTTCCACAGCGGCACAGTGACGATGCATCAGAAACGGGTGCGGATGTGTCACGCTTCTCCTAGTTACATCTCTTTTCCAGTTCCCAACAGCAGGAACAACCTCCAGAGGCCCAACACAACAACATGCAACTCCTGGCAGGTCAAAACTCCCAGCAAGGAAGCTCAGTGGAGCTGGTGGTGAAGTCTTTGTGTCCCTGAAACTTCAGAACAGGAGGTAAGCTCTACTTCAATCCCTTGGAGATCTTTTTCAAGCAGGAGAAACAGCACACAGCAACGTCTTTATCCTCTCTTTGGCAGAAACAGCCACTGCAGGCCAACCCCGAGAGTACACAGTAAAGAGGCAGTAATTCTCCAACAGCTTTCCCAGCTTTTCTCCTTGGCAGAGGTTTCTCTTGAGTCCAGAAGTATTCTAAAGTTCTGGGGTCTGGGCCCAAATATTTATACAGCACTTTCCTTTGTTCTCTGGTGGCAGATAGGCTCTGTGCTCAGTCAAAACCAGTTCCGGCCTCCCTGGTCCAGCTTCCCGGCAGGAGGTGGAGACAGCATTGTACAAGGCAGACCAGACCCATTCAGGTACAAGGAAATCTCCTCCCCTTACTCTAAATGCAGCCTGGGTCTATTACGCCCAGCCCTGATTCATTCAGGAAAGGCAGAACACAAATCGACCCCCCCCCCCCAGTTGCTGTCTGAGAGAATGCGCATCTCCAGCCCCTGTCACTCCAAAACTAGACAGTCTATCCACAAACTAGCAGAGGAACACAGGATGGCTAAGAAAGAACATACCCACATTCTAAAAGTAGTATTTTCAAACCCACAATATACAAATCATCTTTACCAAAAGATGCATTTTTATATTGTGAGTTCAGGCATACTAAACTCCACCTTTCTATCATGCCCCTATGGGAATTTATACTTGTAAGATGTTACAAAGTATTCTCCGTTCTATCCTATGTGACAGGTAGCCTTTCAATAGTGAAATACGAAATACACTGTATTTCACTATCAGGACATGTCACACACATCAGTACATGTCCTACTTTTCACATACACTGCACCCTACCCACAAGGGTACCTTGGGCCTACCTTAGGGGTGACTCACATGTAATAAAAGGGAAGGTTAGGGCCTGGCAAGTGGTTGCACTTGCAAGGTTGGCATGGCAGTAGAAACTGTGCGCAGACACTGCAGTGGCAGGTGTGAGACCCTTTTAAAAGGCGGCTTTTAAAAAAAAATGGAAGACACAAAAATGCCAGGGTATAGAGCCCCAGTGTCCTTATGCAGGAACTGACGCTGGTTGACTTGACCACAGATCTTATTTAGTTGAACGTGGTTTTCCGAGGGATTCGCAGCATGCTTCCCATATGAACATAGGATCACATTTCCTAAAATTTCATGCAGCTCAACAATAAAACCCTCTAGCTGTGTTGGGTCAAAGAGAGAGAGCAGAACAGCGCCATATCTACTAAGATATGGAGCTGTTTCTCAATCTCCCCTGTACTGGCACACTTTAGACTGCCTTGCACCAACACACACACACTTGCATTAGAGTGCAAGGGTGTGTGTGTGTGATGTCAAGCATAGGTTTTGTACTGAAAGGTTACCTTCCAGTGCAATATGCTATGCTTAGACATAGTTTAACACTTTTCTCACTTTGTATATGTTCTATTCAATGCAGCACACATGCAAAGTCGGGAATATTTTGGAAAAACAACATTTTCTAGAACTTTATGCCTGCTTCATTGAATCATTAATTTTTTGGTGTAAATTCCTTTCTACTTTTGTTTAGCAGATAGGGCTATGCATCAAATTTCCTAGGTAGAAGGGCAGAAACACCCATGTACAATCCATGGAATGCCCTGTGAAATAAAGTAGCACAAACCACTCCTTTGAGTTACTTTTGGGCTACTTTCCAACACAAATCAAGATTGTGCTGGAAAGTAATTCCCAACAAACAATCTGTGCTAGTTTATGTCATTTCTGTGGTGCAAACCTGGTGCACAGTGTTAGTAAATCTGCCCCCACAGAGTTTGTTCATACACAAAAGCAGCATATTACGTCAATCTACCAGTCCGGTTCTACAAAAATAAATTATTGGCAGCAGGCAGCAGCCTAAGGCACCATATGGAGAGGGGGTGTGAAGTGGTGTGGGATTCAGTCTGCTCATAAAGGCATAAAATACTGTCCCATTGTCACAGGAACTAAGCAGAGTGCCTGCATCCCACACTGTCTACAAATAGGAGTTTGAGGCAGAGAGCAAACACAATCCCCCCTGCAAACACTTCAGAGGAGGATGCAATAGGGAGAATGTTGAGCAGGGACTGGTCATGTCATACAGAAATACGAAGTCGGTGCCCTAGTGCTGGGGAACAACCAGGATAGTGTAGAATTGGTAGGAGCAAGTCAAGCTGTAGCAGTCAAAGATGCAGGCGGGAATGAGCAGGAAGACAGTTCTGACTACTTAATCCAGGACCGGGTTGGACAGCAAGTTTGGGATTGAGGACTGAGGAGAAGAGGGATGAAGTGGGGCCATCAGTCCTGCCAAAAGTGGCATCACATGGTGAGACAGGCAGCAAGGGTGGAGCAAGCAGGGAGAGAAGAATTGTAATCTATCACAGCAAACATAACCTTCTTGGTTACCGCTGGTCAGTTAAGGGAGCCAATAATTACCAAATGGACAAATGTGGTTTATCAGGCACCACAACTAGGGATAAGGGTGGTTTACAATTGATTTTTAGCTCATCACTCAAGGAGCAAATTTAGCAATCCCTTCCTATTTTTTCAATGTAAGTACCCATTTTTGGAAACCAATAAGTAATCATTGTGGTACTCTTGTGATACTTCTGCCTAGCTGGTCCTCATGGGCTAGGGCTACTATTTTGCTCTTCAAATTTGTGGGTAGTGTGAATTTTGTACTACAGAGCTCCATGTCATTGTTTATGTTTAGTTCACGCCTGACCTCCGAAAATACTCTTAAATCTTCATCTAGGCTACTTCACCTTGTTGGCCAACCCTTAACGATGTAGTCTTTGATGTGTTTTAGAACTGAGGGTCATATTTGTGACCTGGTTTGCAACGCTCCTGCACCACTCAACGTGGTGCAAGAGTGATGCAAACCTAAATCATATTTTTGAATCCACTTTGCATGACTTTGAATGGCTTAATAATTCTGGAGTAATGCAAGGCAGCAGAAATCACTCATTACTCTGTGCAAGGGAGGCGTTCCGTGGTTTGTGACACATTTCCAGATTTGCCAAACCTGGTAAAACTGGGAATGTGCAAAAAATATAATGTCTCCCAGGAGAAGCATAACAAAGAAAAATATGATTATTTCTCCTCGCATTTTCCTCTTTCTATGTGTGTTGCATTCTGCAATATGCCCCTTCCTGCACAAAAACAATTCTGCCTACAACACAGGCACCCTTGCACCATGGTACAAGGGTGCCTGTGTTGGTGCTAGGCTGTTAAAACAGTGCTAGTTCAAGGAAAAAGGATAGGAATGTGCCATATTTGGATCAATACGGCACATTCCTGCCCTTTCCCTGTGACTTGCTGTGCTGCCCTGCACCACAAACCTCATAAATATGACCCTGAATCCCCTTCCATGCATTCCTTTGAATCGGATTCCGATATAGCTGTGTTATTGATAACAAGGGTTGGGAAATCCAAAATGTCTTCCTGTTATCCTCCTCCCACTGGGGATCCTTGAAAGGAAATTGTGATTCTCCTACTAGCATAACCAGATAATCTGGATTTCATTAACCCCTTGGCTGCTGGGGTAATTTTCCTGCTATGCTGGGGGGGCGCACAGCGCCCCGGTGCTCATGACGAGCTCAGCTCGTCATGAGCTACAGTGCTCCTGTGCTCATGACGAGCTGAGCTCGTCACTGCCACACCCGTTTCAATAGAACGTTCAGCACAGCAGGGGAATTATCCCAGCGTGCGAGCGTTCTAATGGCCATGACGAGCTGAGCTCGTCATGAGCACCGGAGCACTGTAGCTCATGACGAGCTGAGCTCGTCATGAGCATGCAAGGGGTTAAAGGCACAGAGGCTAACATTATGCATTAATCTTTTAATGCAGTCACAAGCAGCCGCACTACATCATTATGAATACAATTCTAGAATGCAGTGTTTCCATGGTATAAAAGGCACGAGGAGCAAACAGACTGCCTCTTTTCAATTTATCGAAGCAACAAAAGTTCCACAAAGGTGAGATCCAACTTGATCTTGAGAGTGAAGAAAACATGAGTCTGAATGGAGGAAGCGAAGTGAGGAGAAGTCAAAGGTGATGTGAAATAATGCTTCAAAAGTACAAAACACTGAATTTCAGGTATGTTCTTTTACTTTATTAGTTCATCTCTTCCTAGTATTCCTCTCATTGTGGGTCACTGTAGATATATGTTGAATCTTGAGAATACGGCTGAATGTAATTTTATTGCAGCAGATGAACTACATAACATATATCTACAGTGACCCACAATGAGAGGAATATTAGGAAGAGATGAACTAATAAAGTAAAAAATACACCTGAAATTCAGTGTTTTGTACTTTTGTAGCATTATTTCACATCAGCAGAAAATGAAATATATTCATGCCTATAAGAAAACGGTGCACCAATCCCTCTGGCTGCTTTAAGGGCACAATCAGCTGACAATCAACCAGCCCAGCTAGTCTTTCAAGCAGTCTCATACAACTCAGTCTACAAGAGGAGGTGTGATACAATTCGATTTGACCTGTATTGCAGTCCAGTTAAAAGGACCTGAATCATTACCCCACTAAATGAACTTTAGTTATGGGTGCCAGATGGGTTGCATAGTCGCCAACACCGGTACTAGCTGGGACTTCGGCCAAACTTTCTTTTAAAGTATGAAAGCTTGTGTTTTAAGTTGTGCCTGATAGCAAAGAATACAATCAGAATATGATATCTTAAGCTAGCAAAACGTGTTACAGACAGCAGACATAAGACAAAATGATGCCCAGGAGGATATGTGGGTCAGCAGACATGAATTCATGTCCATAAACAGAAGTACTGTTATATGAAGTGAGCTGTAATAGAGAACATTTGAAAATCTTCTTAGTGACTAAACCTTATCTAGCCCAATGTAAAGTCCTAGTATTTTGTGCAAATGCCGAAGCAGATTCCAAGGACTATTGGGACACATTGCAGGAAAAATCTTCTTAAAACCTTCTTTTAGTTGTGTTAGTTGTGATACCTTTAAGTGATCCAACAAAATCATTTACATCTGTAGAATGTACCTTCGTGTTTCGGAAAACTTGTGTACCACTGGCGTGTTCAATAAACAGTATCCCAATCTAAAAATATGGAAGAAAAAAAGAAATACATGTTCTACCATAAAGTGTGGAATGAATGCCTAAACAGTCAAAAAAATCTAGACCAGAAACTACAGTTTCCAGCACCTACCATTGCAAAGACGTGTCCCACGGGGTGTGCCTGGAAGAGTCCCATATGGGTACCACTTGGCAGTCCTGAGGATCCCGGAGCAAATGTTTATGAGGTCTGGAAGGGAACTATGTCCCTTTAATAGTCAGACTAAAGACTATGCCCTTCCATGAGGGCTCTCTAAGATGTGTCAAGAATCTCACACAAAATAGTGCGAAGTATGTCCTCAGACCATGCTGCATGCCACTGCTTTCAGATCATGATTGAGCTGGAGGTATTCTCAGAAATGTTCCCAGAGTGGTAGATACTACATTTGAGCAACTCAGGGGCTGATATGACGTTAAAACATGAGATCTGAGGCAGGCATAGGAATGTTGGCTACAGTGTTAGATCGTCAGTATAACCACTGACCATGTAAATGATTTTCATTCTGATTAATTGCATGGAAATGTATCTTATGTGGATATTCCGATATCTGGCATGGATATAGCCTTCCTGGACCTCACCTCTGCTGTAGAGCATGAGTACGTTGGCAGTGTTCAAGAGCTGAATCCAGATGGGCATTCAGGAAATCAAGAATCAATATTTAAACGCAATGGACCTGAAGGCAGGGCGAATTACATATTTACTGCCTATGCTGAAAGGCTGACCATCAGAAAGAATCAAGCTCTTGAGCGTGATGGAAAAGTCATCTCAGCCACTTTGGTCACAGTTATAGATTTCAGACTTATTTCATTTGTTCACTCAACAATGATATCTTTCCAGACAGGCTCTGCTCACAGATTGCTACACTGGCCTCCCCAATTACAGTACCTTTTCCAGAGATACGCCAAGTTGGATTGGTAGCTGATCCAATTAACACTTCTACTCACAGCCTCTGTAACCCTGTTTTCAATGTTGGCCCAGATCCATCAGTCACTGGGATGATGGCAGGATAACATTCCCAGGACTCAGGATGGATTGAAGGATGACATCCCTCGGGGAATGGGGGTGGGAGGAAATCTAAAACAGCTCCGCTCCACAGCAAAAGGGATAGTGGTTTACATGTGCCAACCCCCTCTTATAGAAATGCCTTCATTTTAATCAGTTTCTATCATAGCTGATGTGGAAACAGTGAATCACCATGTGTTGGCTCAATAAACACATTTGCTAAAGTGAAGCTTTATTTTACTGAGCACGATGATGATTGCACGCTAAAGCATACTCATTAATCATTCACATTGACATATACTTTAAGTAGGTGCAATAAATGATAATACATACAAATGGGAGCTTTAATGCAATAGTTTCAAGTTGCGGAAATAAAATCATGGCATATTATTGCAGTACAGTTCTCCTTTCTTTCTTTTATTCGGTTCATGCTACGTGTTCCAACACCCCCGTTTCTAAATACATTCTATAGGCTAGTGAACATAAAGGACTTATTACATACATTGCACTTATGCACCAACGTTTTCACCATCGGAAAAACGCAAAAATATACAGTTCGGTTACATGACCAGGGCAAAAACAGCAGTTTTATTTCACTTGGACACTCCAGAGGTTGGTACAAAACTGTAAAGGTACAATCAATGTAATCCTGACATATCTGTCCCAGTAGTAAGGATACTTGTAATATTGATGCAATTTGGTTCACGAAAATTCATATATACATTGTGCCTGCAGCTTCCGCACAACAAATCATATGAACGCATCGCAATGTTTGAATACAATTAAAATTTCATTTCTTTATTACTACCTATTAGTTCAAAGCTTGGGAGCTGGATCTCTCTTTCTCCCTACAACAAATGGTCTATCTGTTGTGAAAAGACACAAAATTACGCCAAAGATGCCATTATAATATATATATATTCCTTCTCGATGGAAGAAATGATCAAGTGTAGAATTTGAGTGCTTTTATGTATCTAAAAACTCCCTAAAAATGAACCCGGATAAGACGGAAGTGTTGCCCATTTCCATCACGGGCAACCCCTGGAACGAGAGATTCTGGCCTGTAGAGCTGGGCGCACCACCGAAACCAGCGGTAGCAGTCAAAAGTTTGGGTCTGTACCTGGATGGGAAACTATCCATGGAAAAACAGGTCACGACTGTAGTAGGAACCTGCATTGGTTTAATGCGGCAACTGAGAAAAATATCGGCACTGCTATCGTTCTCCACCCTGAAACAGGTGGTTTCAGCTACAATCCTGGCCAGACTGGATTATGGAAACTCCCTGTACATAGGGTTACCCCAGCGGCTGCTGGATAAGTTACAGGGGGTTATGAACGATGCGGCCAGGTTGATCTACAAGAAACCTAGGATGACCCACTCATCCCCGCTGATGCAGGAGCTTCATTGGCTCCCAATTCGGCAGAGAGTAGTTTTCAAGGGACTATGTATAGTGCATAAGACGCTGTACGGGAATGCACCAAAATACCTTAAGTCCAGAATTTCTCTCTATACGCCGAGCAGGACTTTACGCTCTTCGGATGCTACTCTCCTATCCCAACCCCGGTTTAAACTGGCCACGGTAGGGGGACGTGCTTTCTCTAAAACACTCCCGGCTCTGTGGAATAAATTGACCCCAGATCTAAGGAAGGAACGCAATTTGTTAACTTTTAGGAAAAAGCTAAAAACTGTTTTATTCAAACAAGCATGGAGCAGTCACTAGGCGCACTCCAAGATCAAGTAATATGCTCAGCCCTACTAGTTAATTTGGACAATCAGCGCTTAGAGGCCCCGGTGGCTATAACGCGCTATACAAATCAAATAAAAAAAAAAAAAAAAAAAAAAAAAAAAATCTGTTCCTCAGACTTCCCTGTCCATAAACTTGCCCTTACACTTGGATATTCAGAATCTACCACTCATATGGTTAGACTTTACCTGTTATTGACGTGATCAAAGTCACCCACTTTAACAGGTCAACCCTGCTTTATTAATAGTTAAATGTCACCCCATTAGTGCCATTAGGCAAGGCACATTCCGCCTGATTCATCAACGGGCCGTTTTGCGAGCCCCTAATAGCGAATCATAGCGATTCGCTATTAAGGACTCGCAAAACGGCATTCATGTAGGAATCGCATAATAAAATGCGATTCCTACTGATTCCTTATTTGCGATTAGCAAATTGCTAATCGCAAATAAGGAATAACTCGCCATTCATTCCTATGGGCCAAAAGGCCCATAGGAATGAATGGGGAGTATTCCTTATTTGCGATTAGCAATTAGCTAATCGCAAATAAGATTGCGATTTGAAGGGTGCCAGGGGTGTCCAAAGGACACCCTGTAGCACCCCTCAAATGAAATTTCACACAGGTGTTGCACACACACATGTCCAAAGGACATGTGTGTGTGTAACATGCAACTCAGAAAAATGCATTTAAATGCATTTTTCTGAGTTTTCGCAATTTACCGCGAGGTTTGACCTCGCGGTAAATTGCGTCCAAAAATAGCGAAATAGCAAATTTTATATTGGGTCATGAATATCATTTAAGGAATCTCAAATTGAGATTCCTTAAATGTGATCGCAATTTGAAAAATCGCAATTTTTTGCGATTTCTCAATTTGCGAGTACATGACCCAATGATGAATTTCTAATGCAATTTTTGCGGGCGCAAACGGCCGAATTCTGCGATTCGCACCGTTTGCGCCCGCAAAAATGCTTCATGAATCTGGCTGATAGTATTTAAAAGTAGGATCTGTAAAGATATAATGTTGAACATGTCCTTTCAGCAAAAAATCCCCAAAGGTATTTTCAGTATAGCCAGGCTGGCTGTTCCATAGGAAAATACCCAGTTACATTATTACATTTACATTACATTGCAGATAACTCCACAAATAAAAAGATAGACCTATCCTATGTTTTTATGTGTGTGGTTGTTCACCCCGCCTGCGTAGTCTCCACAATGGCAAACGTAGTTTCAAGTCGAAGTTCGTGAATACCAAAACAATACAAACACAAAAGTGTTTCTAGTGGACAGTTAACATTCCTGAAACTAAAAAATAATAATATTTCTGTAATCAACCATATTCAACCCTTGTCATCCTCACAGTCTTTTCTCTGCTCTCTTCTGTTTTGTGAGTACACTCTATTTGGTTCGGATATACTCTAAAGTTTGACTTTTGGTAAAACTATTGCATGGGAAACATTCATCAGAATTTTACAATTCACACAGATTCTAACTCATCATTTCCTTAATCACATATCAATACCTTAAGCACAGTGGGCCTAATTGCGATGTTGGGCGGACGTTGCGGAAATGAACCGACTGACCTTAGGGGCGGTTCTGTCCGCAGGATTACACATCAATTTGTCGATGGAAGCTTGTGCGCAGGATGGACACAAATGGATGTTTGTATACATCCCAGCACCGTGTGGCCGGCACCTTGGGGCGCCTGCCGCATGTTGCAGGGATGCTGCCCCCCATGCCCCATAGTAGAGGCCCAGGGTGGGAATGAGGCCATGCTAGGGTCCCCAAAGACACTTCCTGACAGCCTTCTCAGGTCAGAAAGGCCGACATGAAATGGCTGTTGGAAAGTGACATCATAATCCCGACGACGGAGCAGAGCATGGCTCCGCCGTTTATAGGGGGTTATGGTGGCTTCTGATGCTCCGACTGGCTCAAGGAGCCTGTTGGAACCGCATCAGAATCCCAGTGCTTGTGTCATTCTGCCTGCCGTCATCCTTATACCGCGGTTGGAATTAAACCTACGATGTTGGGCAGGAAGCCTCTGACCGCTGGTTGGAGGATTTCTGCCTGACATCGTAATCGGGCCCAATATAAACTTCATGAATATTTCAACATTGTTTTAAAGGTGAAGAGAAACATTTCCATTCCCTTCCATAATAGATAATCCAAAAATATATAACAAAAATATAGTTAAAGTTATCAACAAAGTACATGTAATGTCATAAAATATCTAAAAATAAAACTTTTTTTTATCTTAACATTTTTATTTAAACATAATCTAAGTTTAATTTCTACTAAAATCTAATGAAATTACCTTTAATTAGTTTTACACGTTGCATCTGATGATTAGTATTACATTATCCAAACAATTTTTAAATTACTGCCCGAGGGATTGTTTTCGCTTATAACTTTAAAAAAAATAATGTTGAATCTGCTGTCTCCCCTGCTCTGTAAGTAATGGTGCATGTAGGCCAGGTCAGGCTTGAGTGGGAGGGGGAAAAAAGACTCTGTCCCATTAAATAAGTGCCAACGGCTCCCATCGTCAACCACAGCACAAATTAAGTCCTGTACTCACCTAGAAGTCCACATCCACACTTCCTTGTAGACAGTCACACTCTCACTTACTATCCTGTATGTTGGCATTTGGGTGTCTGTGGCAACACACTTGCTTGTCTCACTCCACTTATCCCTTCAGTTCGCTGGATTCAAGTGAGTTTGTTCCCAGTATTAGGATAATGTTCTTCAGCATACTAGTACTGTCTTTGAATGATTAAACTGGAGCCTGAATGTGTTCCTTTTTCTATTGCTAAGTAATCACATTTTCTAGGAACCATTGTGTGGGGCTCAGTGCAATGTTTGCTGTTTTTTGTTGCTCTTGCATGTGACCATTACGAGTGTGGGAACACTTTTTGGGGCCTTTTTCTATTTACACAAATGTTCCCGACAAGGGCTTTCTGGTCGATCAGAATTGTGTGGCATGTACTAACAGTGACAACTACTACATATGCACCTATGGGCCAGGAGCCTCGTTGGCCACCAGCCCATCTGGCCCCTCTGGGTCCTCCTACACCTGTGCAAAGACGAGAATGAATCTTGTTGCCAACAAAGAAAGTCTTGTGTTCTCTGGCCAGCCATGTGCAGAGGTGTCGTTCTCACTGGTGCAGCAGGTGCAGTTGCACAAGGGCCGAGACCTGAGGGGCCCACTGAGCCATGATTAGTGCTGTATTTTATAATCCAAACAGCAGCCAGGGGCCCCCATTTCCTTCCTTGCACGTCTTTGGCCCGTGACACAGTGGCTCAGCTACTGGCCATGTGTTGCAATATTTAGCAGCAGACGGTAGTCATGGTGGGGGGTTGTGGGAGGGGGGAACAGGCGGAAGTAAGAGACTAGCACGCAGCTGGCGGGGGGCTGAGGGATAGTGGAACACGCGGAAGTAAGAGACTAGCACGCAGCTGGCGTCGGGTACTGAAACGCACATCCAACGCTTTCTCCTTAGAGGAATCACATTAGGAGAAAATCAGATGACCTCCTCTCCTGCCCTTTCTAAAATCTAATTATCTGGCCAGGCCAGTCTCCTCGATCATCCTTCCAAATTTGGTTAAAGGTTACAGAAGACAAAGTGTGCAGCCAGGGGGTGTTGGCACCCCCTCAGCTGTGCTAGCCGCTTGATCATATGCACACATGAAGTGGAAAAAATCGAAGTGCATCGTAGGCCATGTTGTCGAATCACAAATGCTTTTCATTTTTTCCTCATATATCGAACCAAAGCTACTTAAAAAGGAAAACAGAAATGTTGTACACAATCAGAATTTGATTAAAACTGAATCATGGCTCATAGTTTGCTCAAGGATATTAGAATTCTTAAGACTCTCACAGTTGCTATAGAAGGGTGTATTCGTTCAATGATGTCATCACGTCACAACACCTAAGTAGACTCATCACATAAAGTAACATTCTAGAATGCCTATTGTTGGCGATTGTTAGCGTTCAAGGCCTAGGAAAGAGAATGATGTTTTCTTCTTTAAGATGATGGTTCCTTTAAGACAGAGCCACTGGAATTATGCAGCAGGAGAAGCCCAAATTACAGAGTTGATTACATTATGCGGAAAGAAAAGGCAAACCATTAGACATATTTGGGGATAGTGTTACTTCATTATTTCATCATTTTTACCCACGTTGACACTGACTTAGGAAAGGATTCCCCTTCTTAGCACCACTATATTATTCCAATACAGCAATAACCTACTGAAAGATGACTAGTTACCCTTCGCAAAAGGCCTTCCACTGCACGGCAACACATGTTGCTTCATTTTTAGTCACTTTTGATGTATTTGAGTAGAAACATTTTCTGTGTTAAACGTAGCAAATTATGCAGCAAAATGATAGATTGTGTGGAAAATGTGACAAAACCATAATTATGTTAAAAAAACACTACAGCTGCAGAATCACACAACTCCAGTGGCCATGGTTAAGTTAACTAGTTTGATCATAGGTAATAACTTCAAAAGCTGACTGAAAGTAAGTGCAACTTCTAGTCTCAGGTTGGGAAAATGCACACACCAAAAAGGTCAAACTCGTTGACATCAATGCTATGGAGGTAAAGGTGACAGTGATGTAAAGAAATGTATGTAATGATACCTGGAGCTGCTCCAAGGACCAACTGGAAGAGGTGGAGCGGAGGGGTTTACAGATTTCCCCTACCGTACTAAGTCAGGTATGGCCAACAAGGTTGTAAAGAAACTTTTGATGCTATTAACTGATATATTTCCTCTAGATAGGCATTCTATGAACCTCCGGGTCCAGATGCAGACCCTGACCTGGAGGATGTATACACCTACTGGCTGTTGTCTTTAAGAAGCTTAAATCTATTTAAATGAAAGGCTTCTTTCTGGGTGGCCATAACATTGGGAACGTGCACAGGTGAGCAGCAAGCCGTTTGTGCTCCCGAACATTTCACACCTATCTGTAGAGTCTCGAATAACCCCTCTTTTGTTCCATGGCTATTGTCAGTCTCTATCAGAATGAGGAACTCATGCTTCTGACATTTAGGGGCAGAAGGGGAATAAGAGAGACATCAGGGGTGGGTTTGAAGTGCCCTTTGAAGGGCTCTATCTCAATGTACGTTCTATCCCAAAGCATGTGGCTGAAATCTGGGACCTACTAGATGAGGCCAGGCCTGACATCTGTCTTTTCACCGAAACTTGGCTGAACAATGAAGCGACTCCTGCACTGGCAATAGCGTTTCCAGCTGACTATGCCGTTGTCCGTTTGGACAGATCTGGAAGGCGGGTGGAGGTTTGGCTATCGCAACTCGTTCCCCCTATCATATTAAAACCCTAGATACCGTCTCCTCCCCCAACCTAGAGCTATTGATATTTAGGGTACTGCAGGGTCAAGCCACAGAGTGGTCGGTGCCTTAGTGTACCACCCACCTAGAGGAAACAAGAGAGAGTTTTGCTCCACCTTGTTAGAAATGCTGGCCTCGTATACGCTCCAAACTGACAGGTTCCTACTGGTTGGGGACTTTAACCATCACTTGGAAGCTCTCTTGAGCAGTGAATCTGCATGTTTGGTGGCAGCAATGGAATCTTCAGATCTTTCCCCAGAATCACTAGTTCTACACATGTGGCTGGTCATGTGTTGGACACTGTCTTTACCAACATCAGTGAGGTGGTGGTGGAACCCCCGCAGAAGATGGGCTGGACAGATCACTTGGCACTCAGCTTCTCGTGGGCGTGTATGAAACAATCAACCCCCCACCAAGTCATAAGGACCTCCGTAGAGCCTGGAAAAGGGTGACTCCGGCCTCTTTTAGCAGGGCCTTAAATTATTAAGTATGGGCGGAAAATCCGTTTCGCTCGCGGATTTTGCGGATTTTCAGTAAATTCGCAATCCGCGAGATTCGCGAATCTCCCGCAAAATCCGCAAATCCGCGAGCAGCGGATTTTATGGCTTGCTCGCACTGTTCGCGTGAGTTCGCGGCTTCCCAGTACAACTTCGCGCCCCGCGAATAAGCGCTAAATTGCAGAAATATGATCTTAGCAAAACTGAAACTACTTACCAGGTTCAAAAGTTCAGGCTCATCATTAGTAGCCATTTCCTGTAGTGCTTCCTGAGGGGCCCCTCCAGAGTTCAGTTGCCAGTTGCAACTATTATGTGACCCTGCTCTGAACCTCAGAATAGTTACACATATGCCACAAAGGTCCTGAATTACAGCTAAGGGAGACAAGCAGGAGCCAGGCTGGAAGTTCAAATCCATTAATCAGCCCCTAATTCATTATTGTCAGTTGGGGCAGGGCAGGTGTTGTAACTAATTTTGCAACAATGAAAGCACTTAGCAAGTGCAAAAGATCACTAATCAGGAAGCACTAAGGAAGCAGGTGCCAGCTAAAAAAATGTTCTGTGACACATTAATCAGCCCCAAATTAATTCAGGTCACTTGAGGCAGGGAAGGTTGCCACAATAATGTACACTGACTGGACAACCAGAGGGTGCTGTGATGAAACAGAGGGTGGCATGGGTGGGCCAGAGGGTGGCATGAGTAGTCAGAGAGTGGCAGTGGTGACAGAGAGTGGCAAACACAAAAAAAAAATCCGCAAATTCGCGAGAATTCGCGGATTTTGCGGATTGCGAGTTCGCAAATCCGCAAAATTCGCGAACGCGAGATTCGCAAAATTCGCCCATGCTTAGCCTTAATCTCTCCTATATATGAGATGATGGTGACACTGCGTTAGATAGGTTTGAGGCCGCCATAGCCAAAGCCCTAGACTCTCTTCCTCCATTTAAGAGGGTCAAGATTCATGAGAGGGCGGCGCCCACTCCTTGGTATTCAGACAATCTCAGAAGAGAGAAAGCCTCTTGTAGGGCTAAGTAGAGAAGATGGAGAAAATCCAAGTTGGAGCAGGATGAATCACTCTATCGAACTGTGCATAGAGCCTACTTATGTAGCTGTAACTCAGCCAGGAGACTTATTTAGGCTCTCGTATTATGGAAGCTAAAAACTCCAGGTGTGATCTATAGTGCCTTTGGCCCTGAAGAGGGCGCTCATGGCAAAGCTCCCTCTCAGCAGGATTGAAGACCATCAAGTTTAGAACTCTTTCCTAATGCCACGGGGGAAGAAGTTAGGGGCATATTACCAACAACTAGCGATAATTTTTGTCTCTAACTTGTTTAGAGACAAAAATTATCGCCGCACATCGGCGATTTTTATCGCAGATAAACCTTGCTATTAACAAGGTTTATCGCAAATGCGATAAAAAACGGCCGAAATGCATGAATATCGCTGAAAAGTCAGCGATATTCATGCATTATCGAGCAAATGCTCTTAGCCATGTTATCCACCTCCCATTGGATAACATGGCTAAGAACTGCTCAGGGCAGGTGTTAGCTTTTGGAGATATTCCCGCTTAGCGCGAATATCTCCAAAAGTTGGTAATAGGAGATAGCGATGTTAGCGACTGTTTTCAGTCTCTAACATCTTGGCACGCCCACTTTGCATCTCATTAGTGATAAATATCACTGACATGCAAAGTGGGGCCCAAGATGGTCGCTATCTCCTACTAGCTGTCGCTAACTGGTGTTAGCGACAGCTTGGTAATAGGGAGATAATTTTATCTCCGCTTTCTTGGCTTTTAAAGCCAAAAAAGCGGAGATAAACCCCCTTGATAATATGCCCCTTAGTTCTATACTAACTCAAGTGAAATCTGGATCTCCATCAGATCTGGTGCCTCCCGCTGTTATGTCAGCGCTATCCCCTGTCCTTGCTGAGGTTCTTGTGGAAGTTTCTAACATCTCACTTGCCACTTCCACTGTTCCTCGTAAATGGAAAAGCACACGCATAACACCCCTGCTCAAAAAGCCGGTGGCTGACCCCACCGATCATCAAAATTTTAGACCCATCTCTCTTCTCCCTTGATGCTCAAAAATCATGGAGTCATTAGTCAATCGGCATCTCTCCCAGTATCTGTAACAAAATAACATACTGGATACCTCCCAGTCTGGCTTCCGTGCCTCTCACAGCAAGGAGGCCGCACTGCTGGAGGTTACGGATACTTTAAGGATGTCCCTAGATAGGGACACCCCCATCATGTTGGTTCTGCTGGATCTGTAGGGGGCCTTTGACACCAGATCTTTTTGGACCGGTTGCGAGAGATTGATGTTGGAGATGGGGCCTTCAATTGGTCCAGAGCTTTCTGGCGGGTAGAACACAATGTGTTCGGCTGGGGTCATTTGTTTCTCAAACCACCAGTGTGGATAAGGGGGTACCACAGGGCTCGGTTTTGAGCCCCACTTATTTTAACATATAAGTGGCCCCCCCTAGCCTCAATCATTAGGAACTGTGGGTTTGAAACCATATCCTATGTGGATGACACCCAGCTGATAGTCCCCATTGAGAAGAGCCCTACGGTCACTAAACTTACATTTAGACACTGCATGACCAGCATAGTGAGTTGGATGAAGAAGAACTTTCTCCAGCTCAACTCCTCAAAGTCGGAGATAGTGCTATTTGGTAAAGCGGAGGAGTTATGGTCCCCAGATTGGTGGCCACATGAGCTAGGAGACACACCTGCCCCTAGAGGATGGGCTAAGAACCTGGGCATAAAAAATGTATAACATTTTATCAATGAAAGAACAGGTAAAATCGGTCACGGCCACCTGTTTTGGAACCATGCGAATGCTCAAAAGGATCTTTCCGCGGATTCCGTTTTCGGCCAGACAGACTGGATTATGGTAATTCACTGCTGGTCGGGATGAGGGAGGATCTGGCCTCTAAACTACAAGTGGTCCAAAACACGGTAGCCGACTTGCCCTCAACAAGCCGGCATGGACCCCCTCCTCACCCCTCCTACGCCAATTGCATTGGCTCCCTATCAGAAAGAGGTCCATCTTTAAACTGTTATGACTGGTTTTCAAATCCCTTCATGGGATGGGACCAGCCTACCTGATGAAGAATATCAAACTGTATCATCCTACAGGCCTGCTGAGATCCAGCAGTCATAACCTGCTCTGTGGCGAGGAATCAGGAAGGCGAGGATGATGGGTCGGGCATTTTCGTACTTAGCTCCCAGCCATTGGAACTCCTTGACGCACGAGATCCGCGCCTGTACTCATTTCCGCCATTTTAAAAAGCTTCCTAAGACCTGGCTATTCAAATGATTCCTCTGCAACAGTGTACTCCTCTCCCAGGCGCCGAGAGATCCTCCTGGGAATGATTCGCTGCGCCATACAAATGAGTAAATAAATGAATCAATATTTATCAAATTTTCATGAAGCGCAGCAAGCCACCTTGCTGCGCTGTGTGAAAGGGAAAGAGCAGGGATGCGTTTAACATACGTATTAGAAGGAGCGTGTTTAGGCCGTCCCTTCCAAATACCGAATCACATCAGTATGTATGAATGTTTTGCGACCGAAATGCGGTCGCAAAGCATTCACATTTTACCACCTTCTTTAAGTAGGTGGTAATCCATTCACAAATAGGAAGGGGTCCACCAGGGGTCCCATCCCCTTTGTGAATGTTTGTAAAAGCTTTTTTTAAGAGTAGGCACTGGTGCCATGGACCACTGCTTGCTCCTAAAAAATTAAAGGAAATCTTTTCTCATTTTTCTTTTTGTAAAGCAGCCCATTTTCCTTTAAGGAAAACAGAGTTTTTTAACAGAAAAAAAGATTGCTTTATTTAAAAGCAATCACAGACATGGTGGTCTGCTGACCCCAGTAGGCAACCATCCTGGTAATTTTTGTGATTCCTATGGGGTCACAAATTAAGACCTACCTTATCAATATTCATGAGGTAGGTCATTTGAGATCCCCTAAGAAACTCAGAAAGTTCAACACACTTTCATGTCTCCAGGCGGCTCCCCACGCCGCGCAGCACCACCTGCCTGTGCCCATGCTCTGTGCCCAACGGGAGCTCCTGCTGTCTGGAGTTCTAGTGCCACCTCCGTAAGTTTGCCTCTGGCATCTGCACTGTTACTTTTCTACTGTTTGTATAATTGCACTGTATTTTTGGATTTGTTTCTGTGATTGTTTTTTTCTTTTTCTTTCCCCTTCCTTTGCGCCCCTTTTGCCTTCTGTTTCCTTTCCGTCGTTCCTCACGACCATTTTCCCGCCACTGCGTCCCCTGTGGCCCTGCCGCCCCGCTCACCCATTCGCCCGCTCCCTCCTCCAAGCTGCTCCTCCCACCCACCTCCCCTTCTTATGGCGGCCGCTGCACAGTGAAGGGAGCGACCCTTGAACTTGTATCCTGGCAGGTCGCCCCCACGCCGCGCAGCTCCACCTGCCTGTGCCCGTGTTCTGTGCTCAGCTGCCGCTCCTGCTGTGTGGAGTTCGAGGCCCGCCTCCGTAGGTTTGCCTCTGTCATCTGCACTATTACTGTACTACTGTTTGCCTAATTGCACTGTATTTTTGTATTCGTTTCTGAGAAAGTTTTTTTCTTTTTCTTTCCCCTTCCTTTGTGCCCCTTTTGCCTTCTATTTCCTTTCCGCCGTTCTTCACTCCTGTTTTCCCGCCGCTGCATCCCCTGCGGCCGGCTCACCCATTCACACGCTCCCCCCTCCCAACTGCTCCTCCCTCCCACCTCCCCTTCTTATGGCTGCCGCTGCACGGCCGCGCCGCTGGTGTGCCTAAGGCAAGCCCGTCTGCACCCGTCCATGCCTGGACCGTGCCCAGCGCCAGAACCCTTGGCCCCCGCGGGCGCCCCAAAACGCACCCAAGGACCCTTCTCCTTACGGAACTGCAGCTTCACCAGCATCCGGCCCACCAACCCACCTACCAAAGAACCCAACTACCTCAGATGCATTCTTCTCAACACCCGATCCGCCCGCAAACACGCCATTGAACTCTGGGACCTACTCGACTCCAACACCCAAGACGTCGCCACATTATCACTCAGCACCACCACAGCACCACTCAGCACCACCACAGCATCACTCAGCACCACCACAGCACCACTCAGCACCACCTCAGAATCACTCAGCACCATCCCAGTATCTCTCAGCACCACCACAGCTCCACTCAGCATCACCACAGCACCACTCAGCACCACCACAGCACCACTCAGCACCACCCTAGCATCACTCAGCACCACCACAGCACCACTCAGCACCACCCCAGCATCACTCAGCACCATCCCAGTATCACTCAGCACCACCACAGCACCACTCAGCATCACCACAGCACAACTCAGCACCACCACAGCACCACTCAGCGCCACCCCAGCATCAATCTGTGCAACCATTCAACAACAACTGGTTCAAATATGTTCTCTCAATGTTTCAAGCTTTATTACAATTGTCACAAAAAGATGTTAATATTTCATTTCTGTTCTTGGATTTTCGTCACAATAAAATACACTGAACATAATCTTCACAAAAGTTATTTACAAAAGTTTAAGCTATTGCCATTATAAATTAAAATCACTTTTATTTGAGAATTAATTATTGAAAAAAATTAAAAGCCATTGTAATTTGTAATATCAATACATCTAAGTCTCGTAAATACAAAACATGTTACATTACAAGTGCTATAGGTGTCACATTTGCGAAAGTTATAACTATTGGCATTGTAAATGACAAAGCTATTAATTTAGCTATTTTCAAAACCAACACATAAATAAAAAAAATTGTCATTTACAAGACCAATAGCTCAAACTTTCCTAATGCGAGACCTATTGCATTGCAAATGCTTGTTTTAATATCAGTCAGTGCTTCCTGTTGAGGTTTAATTTTCGTGACAGGCGCCTCATTGCAAATTTTTAACTATTCTCTGACCCTGCTTCAAGGGTCTGAGCAGGGTCAGAGAATAGTTGCAAATAGGCAACGAGGTGCCAGGAAGCCCATACAGGCTTACAGCAGCAGGTGCCCAAGTTGAAGTTAATTTCTTTGTAACCCTTTTGTAAAAGGTTACAAAAATTAGCTTCAACTTTTGCACCTGCTGCTGTAACCCTGTAAGTGATTGGCCGAAAATTCATCCCCGCTGATTCGTGGATTTTACCGCGATTTTGCGAGATTCGCGGATCGCGAAATCGCGGAAAATCCGCAAATTCCGCGAGAGGAACGAATTTTCAGCCCATGCTTACTTTTTTATTTCCAACCAGCTAGAATGTTGCTACTTACATTCCAGGTAAATTAAGTTTACAAGTCTTCTGTGATTGTTATCTTACTTGTTTGCAACTTTGCGTTTGCGCTCACTTAGCGCGATTATGTAAGAGTTTATTTTAGAGAAATAAAGTTACATAATGTGCTATAGTGACTCTAGTCCTTACTTTGTCCTATCACTAAGAGATAGGGGTGGATTGATACTTAGGTTTAGTTACTTTGTATGGGTTTGTAATTTTTTTAGTGGTATGCGTGATGCCCCCTCAGTTATGTCACATGCTGCTGGTACCCCAGTCTTTATTAGAACTTTTTCTAGTTTGTTCAATGAGTGGTGGTAATAGGCTTAGCACTAGCAGAACATCAGCATCAATCAATCAACCCAAAATTTGGTGTATACAAAAAATGTAGTCATGTGTCCTCCATTTAACCATATGCATTGTTGAGGACTAAAAGAAGTGGAAATGCATACTTAATGTACAATTGGTTCGTAGAAGGGAATCTTCCATCTGTAATGCAAAAAATAAAATGGTGCGTGTTAGTATATCAGACTTTGTCCACCCGCCATCCGATGTTCTAAGTAAGTAAGAGTTGTTGTTTACGTTTGAAGAGTGAAGAAGACACCCTTTAATTGGCACAGGGACGGGAGTATTGAGTAACCAATGGCCTCATCTATCTGTGATTTCAACTCCGCTTTGAAAATTTTATAGAGAAGACTAAAAGTCTGATCAGATCACCTGGTGTTCAACTAAAAAGTGAAAGACGGGTGGAAGGAAGAACGGGCGTGATTTAATAAATGTTATGTACTGTGCTTTATAGTGCCACCATGCCACTATGTGTATAATTATAACTTGTCTTACTGTTTTTCTAAGAGTATATTTTACAATTGTCTTGTTTCTTTTTGATATACAGCTACTCCTTCCAAGGTTGAAAGGAAGGAGTTGGCCGCCAAAGCACAGCACCGGAAACTGGAGGCAATACAGCGAGAATACCGGCGGTTGGTGGTCTTGGCAGACGAGGAGGAGGAGATTGCTGCAACACTTTAAGCCTCCTCCAGGCCAAACAATGAATCAAATTATTTAAAAGAAGGTGAAAGTTGATACTGTTACTGTGTTATCCTGGTCAAAAATGTGGACTGGATTTGCATTTCGGCATTCCTCTTGGTCCTCTCGTCCATCAATCTTGGGTGTCGCCACTCGCAAGTTGCCACTGCCCGCCTGGAAAAAAATGTCGATTTATTGGTAAGGTAAGTGTGCATTATAATGTTTTCCCAAGTATAGGGCAAGGCCTGGCCTGTAATTGTAAATGGAACCACAAAGGGCAGATTGAGAAAGAAAGTTGAAACAAATGCACAAGTTATGGTGTAGTCATAGTGCAACACAAGAACACTTTCCGAGGATGCAAGTATGCATCATTTCTACTCTAGTCTGTTTCCAGCATTGACCATCAACAACAACAGGACAGAGCAGGCCCACAGTGACAAGCCTGACGGCACGTTGCTTAGCACATCCTCCGTTTAGAGTATGTTTTTTTAAAGAGTTGGAAAAGAGCAAAGCACATATCGCGCCAGGATACTATCTTTAGTAATAGAGCACGCTACAAAAGCCTTTATATCATATCATATCATATCCATTCCAAACATAGCATTTTACAATTTAAGTTAGTTAATTAAAAGCACCGCAGTCATCCCACTGCTGCACTCGACTCCACTTCTACACAGATAATTGGGTCTGCTGTGGTTCTTGTTGACGTATTTACCTTTAGGCTTTTATGCCACGCATGAAACGTCCTCCTGGCTTGTTATTATTCCAACAATGATCTCCGATACTTGTACTGACTGACTGTGAAGGTCGGCCTGCAGTAGAAGTAAAATGTTGTTATTACACAACAAGAGTAGAACTATTATTTACTTGAGTCACTCTTTAGTGTGTACAGTAAGACTACTAGTACACTTTGACTTCACTTCGTGCACAACAAACAAACATCAAAAACACGAATCGCTCAGAGTCAGGTGTCCAATGCATGTCATTCATTTTCATTACCTGTTCCTTCTCATCTTAAGTTAACGGGCCATATTTTTTGCCATCATCATCATGGACGGCGCAGTTGTCATACTCAGTGTGCAGATTGCGTCCCCTTCCTGTATTCAATCAAAAGCAATGTATCAAGCTGCATTAGAAGTACAAATTTCTTATTTGCAAGAAGGGGAAAATTCACCTTGAGTTACGTTTAGTGTGTACTGTAGAAAGATGATTAGTGCACAATGACATAACTTCATGCACAACAACAAAATAACGCAGTCTGCGACTCTGCGTCCAATGCATGGCATCAATCATCATTACCTGTTCCATTTCATTTTCATGGCAGTCTCTCTCGGCTCTGAAAGGAGGATAGCTATAGTAGTCATCATGTTCCACTTCTTTTGGCGGGACTAGGAAAGTTTTTATTTTTTCTTCTATTTTCCATCATCCAATCATCATGAGGGCAATGGATTTGGGCAGGAGATTCAGTATGATGGAGCGGAGGAGCTGGATTCTGAGGACTGTACTGTCAAATGCAGACACCTGAAAGTTGTACATTGAAATAAGAAGAGTAGAAGACGGTGGTAATGGAATGGATTTGTTGTGATTCACAAGTTTTTAACCGGAACGACAGACACACAAAACAAAGGAAAAAAAGGGAGGAAGAAAGTAAGTGCAAGCCTAATTGTCAGGGAAGTATAGCTCGTCCTCAAACTCTGGGGGTTCAGCCTGTAGTAGGCAATCATCATGTGATACACTACTTCCACTGTCCTCCTCAGCTTCCTCCCTTGCTTCATGTATTGTGTAATTCGGTGGTATGAAGTGCTGATTTTGATCATTGTTAACCTCTCCATGTTTTTTGGGGAGAGACTGGTCCATCTCACTGTTACAATGGAACCAGCAGCACTGAAAACCTGTTCGAAGAGACACTTGCGACTGGGCAAGCCAGATAGCTTATCGCCAGCCTGCTGAGCAGTGGCCATTCAGACCTTTTCCTATACCAATACTGCACTGGGTTTTGATCAATGTACACCTCAGTTGGGTCGTTCAGGGGTGCTGCTGCTAACCTTTGGGGCTCTTTTCTCCGTGCATCAGCTCTGCGCTTATTAATGCCTAACTGTAAATACCAATCGTATAACGATTCTACTGGGCCTAATGATGATCCAGTTATTGTTGCTGTTGTTGATAGTGATGGTGAGTGTTGTGATCCAAACGCACTGCCCTCAGCCTCCAAAGTGGCACTTGAAGCTGCATGCCCTTCTGCAGTACTTCTTGTGGGTTGATCTTGCGGGCTTTTAATTAACAGCCGTTCATTTTCCAACGTACTCGCTGGCTCAGCTATCCAAGTTTTTAGCGGGCAACATGAATCTCTGAAAAAGAAAAGAATGTCTTCAGTCCCAATTTTGGCTGTGGATCCAGAATTGTGGCAGAAATGTAATGTTCTTGTGACAAAATTTTATTTTCTATCCTTGTATTTTTAGCTAAGCGACGGGCTAAGCTCTCCATCAAGTCAAAGTCTTCTTTTTTGTCCTCTACACCTTTGTATGATTCAGACACCTTCTTCAGCTGATGCTCTAGCATTTGCAATAATGGGATAGCTTGGCCCATTGTACAGTCGTCCTTGCTGACTTCATGTGTGAAGACCTCAAAAGGACGAAGCATCTCAGTCAGGCATTTAACTAGGCCCCATTGCTCCATCTAAAGGGTCATGCCTTTCACAGTAGCATCCCCTCTTTGCATGACATATTCATTGAGTGGCCTATACTGCTCAAACAGAGGATCAAGCATGTAATACGTTCAGTTCCAATGTGTTGCCACCTCCTGGATGAGTGCTTTGACTGGCATCCTATATTCACATTGAATGATCCTCAGCTGCTTCCAAGCTTTAAAAGAATGGCTGAAATGAGTGCATATTCTTCGGCAGATGCTCAGGAAGTTGCTGACTATGGGTTCTTTTTTCAGAAAGTCTTGAACTATAATGTTTATGCAGTGCGCCAAACACGGAACCCTGAAATAGGAACCAAGATCCATGGCCTTAAGTACATTACTGCCATTATCTGTGGCAACAAAACCAATAGTAAGCCCTCTTGGGCGCAGCCATTCAGAAACCTTGCTACGAAACTCATGCAAAATGTTTACAGCAGTATGAGATTTCTCCATGGCCAACATGGCTACCGTTGCATGTTTCCAAGCAGCTTAAAAAAAAATCTCAGCTGTGTCAACAGCACCTCGTTCAGATAGCTTATCTCTAACCCCCACAAAAGAGACTCAGTGTGCAATGATGCACATGTAATCTGTGGGTTGGCAACTGGTCCACATGTCTGTAGTCAGGTGGATATTGTGAACAGAACTTTGCTGCAAATCTTGTCCAACCAATTCCAGCACATCATGATGTAGTGCTGGAACAGCAATTCTTGCGAAATAGGAACTGTTGGGAACCTTTCATTTAGGGCAGATGGCTGACACAAATTCAAGGAAACCCACCCCTTCCACAAATGAAAAAGGGAGAAGGTCCAGTGCTCAAATTTCAGCGAGCTTTGCATTGTACAACAGTGCCATTGGGTGGTACGTTGGAACTGCCCCTCCAACCTAAGCATGCTCCCAATGCTAGGCTGGATTACTTTCCTTTGTGGTGCTGTTGTTTTCATTAACGCACTTAGGCTCAATGGCGCAGTTTGTCTCATTGCTGTACTCGGACGCCTTGGTGTCTCGGCCTGGCTCTGAGTATGGCTCTTACTGCGGTACCACTCAGATGTTACTGGGGAGGATGTGGGCGGTACCACTACACGACTGGGGACAGGGCTAGACATGCCTTCCACTCCACCTTCCACTGCAATAATATCGTCCCCTGATTCTTCCTGACCAACTTCAATGGGTTGAGTTTTTCTACTTTCTTTTAACTTAAGTAGGTGATTCTCCCACACAATAGTGTGGTGTATTCTGAGATGACTTGCTTGGCCTCCGGTACCATAGTTTGTACCAAGCTTACCGCGCCGAACACCTGAGCGACAAATTGAGCATGTTGCAGTGTTCTCCTCCTTGGTGCTAACAGAAAATAAGGCCCAAACCGGGGAGGAGAACTTTCTGGCACTGCTGGATGTGCCACTTTCAATACCAGATGAACTGGAGGGTGTGCTTGGAATGTGGCTCTGTGCAGCTACACTGTGACTTTTACTACTAATACCTTCTGAGATGGTTGAGCTGGATGTAGGTCCCTGCCGGGCCTTGGAAAATATGGCAGCTGGAGGTCGTGGTGGTGTAACCTGTGTTGGTGGTATCCGTGCTACATCCCGCTCAGTAGCAGCCTTTCTGGATAGGGTGAGAATGTTGGTCTCCATCACCTTTGGGTCGGGAGTGATGTGCGTGATGACTGGCTCGTCCTCTTCATTAACATCACCCCCCCTCTTCTACATCTACCTCCATAACTGTAAGTTTTTCGAGAACCTTCCTTTTCGGAAGCATTGTCTTGAGGCGTGCATCACTCTCAGACTGAGCTGGTGGCTGCCAAGTGGCATCACGGTCATGAGAAGCGGGGCTTGAAGAAGAAGATAATGGACTAAGCCTCCTATTCCTTGCTGGTGGTCTGGAAGACAATAGATCTTCTGAAACAATGGTTTGCTCCACTTTGTATGCAGAAAGCTCGATTTCCTGAAATGCCCCTACGTCAGGAGCAACAACTACTATTGTGGGCTGTTCTTGCGGCTGCTGCTGTTGTTCTTGCCAGAAACCGGTCCCCGGTAGCTTGTCTCCTTTCTGGTGAAGAATTGGCTTGGTAGTTTGGTCTGCCCTGTTCCCATGATGCACTGGGCCAGGGACAGACTAATTTGCATATAGCCAGGTTCTGAGCTGGGATGGGGCAGTGAGATAAATAACGGTGATGGATCAAGCCCTGATCTTTGGACTGGGTAAGAGTGGTCTGCTTAATTCAGACACTCTGTTCATCACCACCCCCTTTTCTGTATCGTTTTTGGCCACTATAGGTGTGGCAGGGTATACTCAGACATGAGTCCCTTTCTCACTGCTCCATCAGGATTCAAGCAAGCCGGGCCAAAGAGGCTGAAATGCCAGAAACCGGTCCCCGGTAGCTTGTCTCCTTTCTGGTGAAGAATTGGCTTGGTAGTTTGGTCTGCCCTGTTCCCATGATGCACTGGGCCAGGGACAGACTAATTTGCATATAGCCAGGTTCTGAGCTGGGATGGGGCAGTGAGATAAATAACGGTGATGGATCAAGCCCTGATCTTTGGACTGGGTAAGAGTGGTCTGCTTAATTCAGACACTCTGTTCATCACCACCCCCTTTTCTGTATCGTTTTTGGCCACTATAGGTGTGGCAGGGTATACTCAGACATGAGTCCCTTTCTCACTGCTCCATCAGGATTCAAGCAAGCCGGGCCGAAGAGGCTGAAATGCCAGAAACCGGTCCCCGGTAGCTTGTCTCCTTTCTGGTGAAGAATTGGCTTGGTAGTTTGGTCTGCCCTGTTCCCATGATGCACTGGGCCAGGGACAGACTAATTTGCATATAGCCAGGTTCTGAGCTGGGATGGGGCAGTGAGATAAATAACGGTGATGGATCAAGCCCTGATCTTTGGACTGGGTAAGAGTGGTCTGCTTAATTCAGACACTCTGTTCATCACCACCCCCTTTTCTGTATCGTTTTTGGCCACTATAGGTGTGGCAGGGTATACTCAGACATGAGTCCCTTTCTCACTGCTCCATCAGGATTCAAGCAAGCCGGGCCGAAGAGGCTGAAATGCCAGAAACCGGTCCCCGGTAGCTTGTCTCCTTTCTGGTGAAGAATTGGCTTGGTAGTTTGGTCTGCCCTGTTCCCATGATGCACTGGGCCAGGGACAGACTAATTTGCATATAGCCAGGTTCTGAGCTGGGATGGGGCAGTGAGATAAATAACGGTGATGGATCAAGCCCTGATCTTTGGACTGGGTAAGAGTGGTCTGCTTAATTCAGACACTCTGTTCATCACCACCCCCTTTTCTGTATCGTTTTTGGCCACTATAGGTGTGGCAGGGTATACTCAGACATGAGTCCCTTTCTCACTGCTCCATCAGGATTCAAGCAAGCCGGGCCGAAGAGGCTGAAATGCCAGAAACCGGTCCCCGGTAGCTTGTCTCCTTTCTGGTGAAGAATTGGCTTGGTAGTTTGGTCTGCCCTGTTCCCATGATGCACTGGGCCAGGGACAGACTAATTTGCATATAGCCAGGTTCTGAGCTGGGATGGGGCAGTGAGATAAATAACGGTGATGGATCAAGCCCTGATCTTTGGACTGGGTAAGAGTGGTCTGCTTAATTCAGACACTCTGTTCATCACCACCCCCTTTTCTGTATCGTTTTTGGCCACTATAGGTGTGGCAGGGTATACTCAGACATGAGTCCCTTTCTCACTGCTCCATCAGGATTCAAGCAAGCCGGGCCGAAGAGGCTGAAATGCCAGAAACCGGTCCCCGGTAGCTTGTCTCCTTTCTGGTGAAGAATTGGCTTGGTAGTTTGGTCTGCCCTGTTCCCATGATGCACTGGGCCAGGGACAGACTAATTTGCATATAGCCAGGTTCTGAGCTGGGATGGGGCAGTGAGATAAATAACGGTGATGGATCAAGCCTTGATCTTTGGACTGGGTAAGAGTGGTCTGCTTAATTCAGACACTCTGTTCATCACCACCCCCTTTTCTGTATCGTTTTTGGCCACTATAGGTGTGGCAGGGTATACTCAGACATGAGTCCCTTTCTCACTGCTCCATCAGGATTCAAGCAAGCCGGGCCGAAGAGGCTGAAATGCCAGAAACCGGTCCCCGGTAGCTTGTCTCCTTTCTGGTGAAGAATTGGCTTGGTAGTTTGGTCTGCCCT
The DNA here is from genome assembly GCF_964263255.1 of Lissotriton vulgaris. Lineage (NCBI taxonomy): Eukaryota > Metazoa > Chordata > Amphibia > Caudata > Salamandridae > Lissotriton > Lissotriton vulgaris. Next base: position 1,444,006,897 of record NC_141696.1, on the reverse strand, counting down.
GTTCCCATGATGCACTGGGCCAGGGACAGACTAATTTGCATATAGCCAGGTTCTGAGCTGGGATGGGGCAGTGAGATAAATAACGGTGATGGATCAAGCCCTGATCTTTGGACTGGGTAAGAGTGGTCTGCTTAATTCAGACACTCTGTTCATCACCACCCCCTTTTCTGTATCGCTGTTGTTCTTGCGGCTGCTGCTGTTCTTGCGGCTGCTGTTGTTGCAGCTATGACTGCTGGGGCGGCTGCTCCTGCTGCTCCTGCTGTTGTTGTTGCTTCTGCACACTTATCTGCTGAGTTGCCTGCGCTGATTGTGTACTAATTTGCGATGATGACATTTCAACATCGCTGCTCGTTAGTAGACTGGCTACCTCTGCGACACTCAAGGGTTTGGGCCTAGGTTGGTGGGGTTGGACCGCTGGTGGGGAGGAGCTGCTCCCAGCTTGGTTTCCGGACAATGCTTCTGCAGGCGTAACTTTTTTGCTCCCAAAAAAAACATTGGACGGCACACCAGTCGTGGTTAATGGCACTTCCTTTTTATGTTCCTTCTTCTAACTTTCTTGGTACTCGACCTGGTACCTTTCTTTGGGGCCATCTTCTTCAGATGTCAGGCAGGACGCAGATGCAAAAGTTGTGTTCACACGTGGACGTGATGCGCAGCAGGACTTCTGTCTGGCTGGCTGTACAACGGGTGATGATGATGATGATGACACCTCCTCCTCTGGCTATTTGTGCACCTAAAAGCAAATATGCCAGGAGAAGAAAATCAGTGAAATGTTGCATTTGTTGTTGTGTGGTTAAGTTAGCTACTACTGTATACAATATATATGGACAGATTTACAATTACTGGCGCATCCCTGCATATCGACAAGGCCCAACAACATCAGAAAGCCCACCCCCAAAAAACACACTTCCCACCTCAATCCAGTGCCATCCATTCCCTAAATGATGTCTAAATTCAACAGACCACACACAGAAACACTTGATTAATAAAGCTGGGACTACCTGCTCTGAGCCTACTGGATGAAAGCAGGCCTGTTGGCAGACAAGGCCAGACAAGCTTACAGGCCTAGGCTTCAAAATGGCCACCAGCCACATGGCCAGGCCAAACAACATCAGAAAGCCCACCCCAAAGAAACACACTTTCCAACTCAATCCAGTGCCATTCATGCCCTAAATGATGTCTAAATTCAACAGACCACACACAGAAACACTTGATTAATAAAGCTGTGGCTACCTGCTCTGAGCCTACTGGATGAAAGCAGGACTGTTGGCAGACAAGGCTAGACAAGTTTGCATGCCTAGGCTTCAAAATGGCCACATGGCCAGGCCCAACAACATCAGAAAGCCGACCCCAAAAAAACACACTTCCCAACTCAATCCAATGCCATCCATGCCCTAAATGATGTCTAAATTCAATCAGATCTGTACAAAAATAATCCTCCAGGGGTATAAAAATCAGAAGGATAAAAACTGAATGTACATTTTTATAATTAAATGGCCCTTCAGCCCACCACCACAGGAACAATTTGACTTTCTATTTGAGACTGACGGTCAGCAATTATCTTGGCAATGTATGAATGGTATGGCCCACAAATATCAGTAGGTCTAGACGAACAGGGAACCCTAGTAGAGTACTCCATACAGTTAATATTGCAAAAAGTCAGACTCCTGAGCCACAACTTCAATCTCGGAGGCCTTCTATCACACCATAATAATGCAATTTCCTGCTTTGCTAGCATGAATCCCAACGCAGCAAGGCTACGGACAGTGTGTGGGAAGTTGGAGACATAGCCCAACAGCGCAATTTCTGGGGTGGGGGTCAAGTTGATGCATAGGATGTCACTGATAGTGCGGTGTACTTGTGACCAATAATCATGCAGAAGGGGACAAGTCCAGGAGAGGTGGGCAAAATCAGCAAAGGGGGCTCCACACTTGGGGCAGTGATGGGGACGGCTATAGTCTATTCTATGTGATCGCGCTGGGGTGTGGTATAACCGTCCGAGAAATTTGAAATGTATAAGTTTATGCCTAATGTTCAAAGAAGCTTCTTTCATAGCTTTGTAGCACTAATCCCACTGAGCATCTGATATAGGTTTCCCCAGATCACCCTCCCACGCAGCGCAAACTTTAGTGTCCAGAGTGGGGATTGAGACGCTGCACAACCTATACAGTTTAGAAACCATGTGTGCCACCAATGTGTGTTGAATGAGGAGCGTAAGCGGGGGAGCAGAGTCAGGAGCCAGTGGAAATGTAGGGAACGAAGCTCGCAACATGGACCGTAGTCTGGTCAAAACAAAGGAGTCCAGAAATGTGCCGTCCGTGAAACGAGGATCTTCAGATATAGAAAAGGCGTGGCCCTCCGGTAAAAGGTCACCAATGGTGCGAATGTGGAATTTGTCCAGTGTATTTTTGACTACCAATTCCCCGGTGATCGGAAACCATGAAGCATTGGGCAAAGGGAGGACTGGTGAATATAACTGTTCCAGGCCAAGAAGCCTGAGAAGCCTATCCCAGGCCCAGCAGGTTGACGAAACAGCCTCTTTGTCCCGTGGGTCTCGGGAAAGCCCCTCTGTAAAACAGTAGAGAGAAGTCCGGGAAGGACCAAATCTGCTTCGGGTTTTAAATACAAAATGCGGGCATCTGGGTGGAAGCAAGAGTATGCGTAAGGACACTGTGCAATTAAAAAATAAAGATAAAAATCGGGAACGCCAAATCCACCTCTTTCATATGGAAGAGTCAAAACACGCCATGTGACACATAGATTTTTGTCCCCCCAAACTTAGCGCAATAGTAGGGAGCGCAATTGGGAAAAGAAAACCTTGGTGAGAGGTATCGGAATATTATTAAAAAGATATAAAAAATGAGGGAGAACTACCATTTTTATTATGGCAATACGTCCAGCCATAGAGAGAGGTAGGCGAATCCATCTCTCAATCTGGCTCTCTAATAAACTAACAGCACCTCCATAATTCAGTCTAATGATGGCGGCGCTATCCAGATGAACATGGACACCCAAATATTTAACAGAGTCACGACTCCAGCCAAGTGGCAAAGCGCTGTTCCATGTAGATGTGCTGGGGGTAAGCGGAAAAATCACTGATTTGTGCCAATTAATGCGAAGACCAGAAAATCTGCCAAATCGAATTATTTCCAAAATAAGTGGATCAAGATTGATGTGAGGCATTCTGACATATAAGATAGTGTAATCTGCGTACAGAGAAATGAGAAGAGGACCCGTACGAAACTGGAGTCCTTGGTGTAAGTGTTTTTCTTAAAAGTGGCGGACTAGAGGGTCCATAGCTAGGATGAAAAGTAGCGGGGATAGGGGACAGCCCTGTCTGGTGCCGCACGACAAGGAGAACTGCTCAGATAATAGTGCCATTAAGGGGTAGCCTAGCGATAGGTGCCGTATATAATAGGGAAACCGTGTAGACAAAGCATTCTGGCATGCCCATGTACCTCATGATGGAAAGGAAGAAGGGCCACTCCAAGGAGTCAAACGCCTTCTCAGCGTCAAGAAGGATCGCGGCAGCAGGAGAGGAGGGGTCTATTCGATGTAGAACAGCAAAGAGGGTCCTCAGGTTCAAGGAAGTGGAGCGGTGTGGCACAAAACCCGACTGTGCCAGGGATATGATAGCCTCCATTAACAATGAAAGCCGGATGGCGATCACCTTTGCCAAAATATTATAGTCAAGGTTTAATAAAGAGAGAGTCTGTATGAGCTGCATAATTTGGGGTCCCTGCCCGGTTTGGGAAGAAGGATAATTACCGCTTCTCTGAGTTTGGGAAGTGGACAACCCAATTCCAGAGCTTCTACTTAGACTTCCACTAGTCGCGGGACTAAGGTCTCTTTGTAGGCCTTATAGAAAGGGCAGAAAAGCCGTCCGGTCCCGGCGCCGAGGAGCCCCTTTACGCATCTATAGCTCCGACAATGCTATCTGGAGAGATGGGCACAGCCAGAAAGTCCTGCATGTATTTTTCCAGGTAGACCATGGTGATCTCGTTTAGGTAGTCGCCCTGATCTCTCAGATGGCCCGACAGTGTGGATGTATATAAAGTTTTGTAGTATGACAGGAAGGTGTTGCAAATGTCTGGCATGGCGCAAAGAAGATCGCCCTGCGGGTCCTCAAGCTCTGTGATGTATGAAGTGTTATACGGGGGTGGAGCAGCTGCACCAACAGTCTACCGGACCTGTCGCCCTCCCCGTACTGTCGTGCCACAAATTGTTTGGTAAGAAACTACATCTCCCTGTCAGCCTCATCTCTAAACTGAACCATCAAGGACAAACGTCTGGCTTCTTTCTCACTCGAGGAGTCCAATAATAGTTCCCTATCCAGTGCGGTAATGTCCTTTTCAAGACGGAGACAACGTGGAATGAATGTCCCTCAGCACGCCAACATGTTTTGCAATACAAACACTGTGAATATACGCTTTGAACCCCTCACAGAGAACCGCCCAAGAGTCCACAGACCCTGTGTTGAGGTAAAAATAGTCCTCTATGGCTTGCCGGATTTCCTCTGTAAATACAGGGTCAGACAGTGCCCTCACCGGAAATCGCCACTGTCGCTCATATCCACCCAATCTGGGGACCCTTAATTTAGGAACTATTGGTAGTGGTCCGATAGTGTGCGGAGGTTATCTACCCAACCAGCCACCCCAGGAGAAATGAGCCAATAGTCAATTCTGGTATGTATTGTAAAACCCAGAATGATGGGTATATTCAGGGAGATGTGGGTGTAGTCTTTCCTCGAGGTCAATTAGGGAGAGGTGTGTGCCTATGTCAAGCAGAACCAGGCGTGATCTAGGTTTAGTATCCGGAGAAGAGGACGTACTGTCTCTAGTGGGATTCATCAATAAATTAAAGTCGTCCCAGCGCCTATCAAATAGCGGCCATCTGTGGCGGTAATGGTGTCAGAAAGAGCAAATGGGACCCATTGTGTATAAGTATGGCTACACCTCTGGAATATCTGATGTAGTTAGAAAAAAACAGGTGTGTACCCCAAATACTGGCCACCCGAGAGAAGTCTGAAGAGTACAGATGTGTTTCCTGTAAAAAAGCGACATCGACATTGTGTCTATTGATATAGTTGATGACTTGTTTGCATTTTTTAGTATTATTAAGCCCCCGAACATTCCATGAAAGCAATGAAAGCCCAGATGCCCCGGGCTGAAGGCCTAACTTGGCCATGCGAGAATTGATATAAAAAATAATCTGAAGCGCACGCTACTCCAACTCAATCTATATGCATAAGAAGCAATGTAACAATCATAAATAGGAAAAAACAAAACAAAACCCGCCTGTTAGACCTGACATCATTGGCTTGAGTCTCTCCTCCATTTTTTCTGTTTGCCTCCACTGTTTTACGATGTTTTGCTGGTATATGCTTTGGGCGCCGTGCCACTGCTGATCAGTGCCATAGCGCAAGTGCTCCCTATGTTAAATTGATGTATCTATTGTATCCATGTTTGGCTTATTTGGTTTACTGTCAGTCCCTAGTCTAGTGCACCAGGAGTGCCGGGGCTTGGAAATACAAATGCCGCTCGTGGGCTTGCAGCACGTGTTGTGCCACCCACAGGAGCGGCCTCGTAAAAGAATGTCTACGGGTCGGTCATTGCGAGACCCACGTGTAGCCTCGTGCTGTCACGCAGGCTGCGCAAGTATACCTACTTGCCAGCCCCTCAAACCTTCCCTTGACTTCATATTAGTCACCCCTATGGTAGGCCCACGGGCAGGGTGCATTGTAAGTGTGAGGTAGGACACGCCTGACCAAGTTGGCATGTCCTGATAGTGAACAACCGCCATCTTCGTTCTTCACTATTGCGAGGTAGCATGCTCTCCATTAGTTAGAATGGGTCGCCGGGATTATTAATGCTATGATCCTAGCTGGCTCGGGGAGCATGGTGCAATGTCGAGTTTGGTATCCCTGAACTCGGGGTTTAATTGCGCATCCGTTGGTGTGGATGGTTTTTGGACTCTGGGTTCGAAAATAGCACTTTTAGAAAGTGTCTATTTTCTTGTCTAACCATTTCTGGTTTCTGCTGGTCTTGCGTGTGTGTGACAGGAGCTGGGTGGCTCCAAGAGGTCTGGATGAGTCAGTGTGGGATGAGTGGGACATTTGCGTTGAGAGTAGGGGGAGAGTAGTTGTTGATAGCCTGCCCTGCCTGGTACAATGCTGGCTCCACCTCCTGCCAAGCGGCTGATGGCTCTGTGCCTGCCATGGACGATTCTAGCCCCACCTCCTGCCAGGTGGCCGATAGCTCTGCTCCTGCCAGTGTCAATGCTGGCTCCACCTCCTGCTGGGCGTCTGAGGACCCAGCCCTGCGCAATGAATAGGCCAGGTGCTACTGCCTGGCTCCACCCGCAACAGACCCAGGATGTTGGGAAATTCCCCTGCATGGACAAAGGGATCAAAGCCGATAAGGGGTATAAGAGAAGGACCCCTGAACCAAGAATTTAGATCACTTCTGACAAGGAACCCTGTAACCAAGGACAAGAGGCCTGCTGATCTGAGGACTTGCTTACCCCTTCTGCCAGTGTACTGTTTGCTGGGGGGAATCCTGCAGTGCTTCTTTATTTTTGCCAAGGAACCAGGAGAGAGGAACTGTGTGTGTACTCTCACGCTTGCTAAGAAAATCTCCATGGACTGGAAGAGTGCCAGTCTCCTGCTGAAGTCACAGGGCTAAAGGACTTCATCTGCTTAAAGTGCTATTTGCTGGAACCTGTGAATCCGGCACCTCTGAAAGAGCCAGCAACATCGACGCCGACGGACGTCCCCGAATCCAGCTCGACGTAGTGGGTAACGGCCCCAATGTCCCGCTTCCTCGACGACCGGCCGCCGGGCCCGACCGACGCCAGCAGCAACGCCAGTGGGTGGGAGTACGGCTCCAGCTCCAAGGGACCTCGTGTCTGCACCGCTGCTGATCGCATCGCCCTCGTGCCCTCTCGACGCCGTGAGCGCTGCTCACTCTGTGCAACCGCATCATCAACGACGACGCCTGCTGAGGCCTGATCGACACGAAGACGCGACGCCGGATTGCTCGACGCCCCTGATCATCGTGTGCTTCATTATCCGAAGGTACTGTGTTGTTGGGGGTCCGTGTGACTCCGGGCTCGACGTGGCGCTCCTCGCGGTCGACGCCGAACCTTTGGATTAACTTTGCCTCGACGTCGTGTAGCCCCCGTGTGGGTTACCCTGTTGCTAAGAACTGTATTGCCAAGAAGATTTGCTTTGATACTAAAGACTTTTGTGCTAAAGAAGAAACTACCGTTGAACCATCCTTTTTCCCTTCCCAGAGTATTTATTAAGATTGTGTACATTTTTGTCGTTATTTGGTCTTGTGCTAAGCCTTATATAAAAATACTTATTTTTATAATACTACGGTGTCGTGTCCATTTGTAGTGTATTCACGTTATTACTGTATGTGGTCATAAATGCTTAACACACAGCCTCTGAGATAAGCCTGTCTGCTCTGCCAAGCTACCAAGGGGGTGAGCAGGGGTTATCGAAGGGTGTGATCCCCTTGCCCTGACTAGAAAAGGTGTGTCCTTATTTGTCAGAAGTGTATACCTCTGCTAACTAAAGACAGCCGGCTCTAACATTGGTGGCAGCGGTGGGATTTGGACCTTGCATTTATGACTCATGTGCAGTGATTAGTGTATGCTACATAGTGAAAGCAGACCATGACGCAGTCACAATCTAATTGGGAAGGATCCTATTTTTGGTCCTCCGCTTTTCTGAAACTTGATTTTTTGAACACTGCCAGTTTTGACCATGAGTGACACCGGAGTCACTACCCCTGTTGTTGTTGTTGAGGAGGAATTCGACAGAGCGAAGTTAAACGTCTACAGATTGGAGGAGTTGAAATCCTTTTGAAAGAAGTTTAAAGTTCCTACCAAAGGTCTCAAGGCTAAGGAAACCTATCTCAAAGCATTGCAGGCCTGGTTGGAAGCCAGAGATCCCACTGATCCGGTGGTGGTACCGCCAGTGGAAGGGGATGAGGAGGCGCCAGCGAATGGGCCTGAGTCCTCTCCCGGAAGCAGTGTTTCCTCCAAAGGTCTTTCCCCTGAAGAACGAGAAGAAAGGGCGAAGGAGCGTGCATACAACATGGAAATGGCAAGGCTAAAGATAAATGGGCAGTTGGAGTTAGAAAATGCAAGAGGTAGAAGAGAAGCTGATTTGGAGACCAAAAGGTTAGATTTTGAAAGAGAGAAGTTAGCTTTGGAGCGTGATACCAAGTTGAGGGAGTTGGACATCCAAGCTAAGAAGTTAGAATTGAATCCCTCTGGTGGCAGCATTCCATCTGGGCCTGCAGAAAGTAGGTTTTATTTCCCGAAAGATGTGATAAAAGATTATCATAGGAACGAAGATATTGGTCAGTGGTTTAAAGCGTATGAGTTAGCATTGTTGGCCCACCGGGTCCCTGAGAAGGATTGGGGAGCGGGGTTGTGGGGTCGCTTTGTGAATGAGGGAAGAGATACCCTGTTAGACATGCCTGTTGAGGATAGGATGTCGTATGCTCATATGAAAGATGCTTTAATGTTGCGGTATGGCCTAACCCCCGAGAAGTACAGACAAGCTTTTAGAGAATGTAAGAAGTTGCCTGGTACGACGTGGGTTGAATATGTGTCTTATTTTTGCAGAGCCATGGATGGTTGGGTAAAGGGCAGCAAAGTGGAAAGTTATGAAGCTCTTTATGATTTGTTTGCTTGGGAGCATTTGTCCAATAACTGTTTTCCAGAGCTGCGCCAGCACCTGATTGATAGCAAGATATCTAACCCTAGAAAACTTGCTGAGGAGGCGGACCGCTGGGTCAGTACCAGGGTCCACAAGGGTCCAGTGGGAGACTCAGCCAAAGGTGGGCAGGGTCCCCAGCAGAAGAGTGGGGGGGACAAGGGTAAACAGAAGGAGTCCCAGAAAGGGCCCCAAAGTAATCCCCAAGGGAACCAAGGGAAAGGTTCCCAGCCTCCCCCTGAGAAGAAGCCAGGGGCCCCGACAGGTAAACCTGTTCATAGGGGCCCCCTAACCTGCTACACTTGTGGGCAGGTGGGACACCGGTATTACGATCCCCAGTGTCCCATGAAGAAATCGAATGCACCGCCGAGTGCACCCCCCGTCAGTTGGCGAGTGTAGCCCTGGGAGGGGAGGAGATGGTTGTCCATGGTGGGAGGGGTCCCGCAGAAATGTCCCAGGTCTCGCTAGGAGACATGCAAATGGTCCCTCCACCCCCTCTGCCTAGTAACACTAGTAAATATAGGCAGTGGGTGACCATTAATGGCCATAGAGTGGAAGCTCTCAGAGACACCGGAGCGAGTGTGACAGCTGTCAAGTGTCACTTAGTGTCCCGAGAGCAGGTGGTTCCCCACGCATTCTACCCCGTGATAGCTGCTGACAACTCCCAGAAAGAGTGTGAAGTAGCTCAGGTTTCCTTTGAATGGGGGGGGAGTTTCAGGTACTCTTCAGGTTGCTGTGAGGCCCGCCATGCCTGTCGATTGTCTCCTGGGCAATGATTTAGAAGACTCCCCTTGGGCGAAGGTGGAGAGAGAGTCGCACTTGAAAATGTTGGGCGTGCCAGAGTGGGTGTGTGCAACCACTCGATCGATGACGGCGAGTAAGGGTGTTGATGGGGTCCCGGAGCCTGAAAGTACGGCCCAGGACCCAGCTGTGAAGAGAAGAGGCAGGAGGCGCGGGAAACCGGCCCCCGTAGTTCCCGTGCTCCAGGAGGAGGTAGACCCTGAGGGGGATGCCCTGGAGCCCACAGGGGAACAAATTGCCGAACTGGGAGACTTGCCCGAGCTGACCCATTGGCAGAAGGATGGTGGTCCCTCCAGGGAGGAATTCTGTGCCGAACAGAAGGTGTGCCCTTCTCTTGTGGGCATGAGGCAGCAGGCCTCAGCCCAATCCTCAGGTGATCAGTCAGGGTCACATTTTGTGTACTGGGAGAACGACCTCCTGTATAGCGAGCCTAAGGCTGCTGAGCCTGGGTCAGCTTGTGTGCTGGTGGTACCCCAGCGCTTCAGAGCCTTCCTACTGAGTTTGGCTCATGACGTTCCGTTAGCTGGACATCTGGGGCAGGACAAGACCTATGACAGGCTTGTCACCCATTTTTATTGGCCTCAGATGCGAAGGGATGTAGACATCCATAGCAAGACTTGTCACACTTGCCAGGCAAGTGGGAAAAGCGGAAGGAAGCAGAAGGCTCCCCTCCAACCTTTTCCAGTGGTCAGCACCCCCTTTGACCGGGTGGGTATTGACATTGTTGGGCCCCTGGACCCCAAGACAGCCCTGGGCAACAGGTTCATCCTGGTCTTGGTGGACCATACCACACGGTACCCCGAAGCCATCCCTCTCAGAACAGTGACGGCCCCCGTGGTGGGACGGGCACTGATGGGTGTTTTCTCCCGGATGGGGTTCCCCAGAGAGGTGGTGTCAGACCGGGGCACCAACTTCATTTCGAACTATATGAAGTCTCTGTGGAAGGAGTGTGGGGTAACCTACAAGTTCACCACTCCTTACCACCCTCAAGGAAATGGGCTGGTTGAGAGATTCAACCGGACCCTGAAAGGCATGATCATGGGACTCGAAGAACCAATGAGGCGGAAATGGGACGTCCTCTTGCCATGCCTGTTGTTTGCTTACCGAGAGGTGCTGCAGAAGTCTCTAGGGTTCAGCCCCTTTGAGCTCTTATACGGTCACCCGGTAAGAGGGCCTTTGAGTCTGGTCAAGGAAGGCTGGGAGCAATCTCCCAGGAAACCTCCCCAGGATGTATACAGTTACATGCTTGCCTTTCGGAACCAGACTCGGCGCTTCAGAGAACTTGCTCAGGCAAATCTGGAGGCCAGCCAGGAGGAGATGAAGCGTTGGTACGACCGGAATGCCACTCTGGTAGAGCTTCAGCCTGGTCAGGAAGTGTGGGTCATGTCCCCTGTGGAACCTTGTGCGCTCAAGGACAGGTGGACTGGACCGTTTAAGGTTGTGGAGAAGAAGAGCGATGTCACCTACCTGGTGGACTTGAAATCTCCCAGGAACCCCTTGCGGGTCCTGCATGTCAACCGTTTGAAGCCCCACTTAGAAAGGTATGCTCCTAGCTACAGATGCTGGAATGGAGGAGGAGAGTGAGCCTCTTCCTGACCTCCTGTGTGCTAAAGAGCAAGACGGGTCAGTGGATGGTGTGGTCCTCTCTGACACACTGACCCTTGAGCAGAAACAGGATTGTCGCCACCTGTTGGGACAATTCCCGGATCTGTTTTCCTTGGTTCCGGGTGTAACTCATTGGTGTGTCCATGACGTTGACACCGGAGACAGCCCTCCTGTGAAGCACAAGGCTTACAGGGTGACTGACAAGGTTAGAGCATACATTAAGGAGGAGGTCTCCAAAATGTTTGCGTTAGGGGTGATTGAGTCCTCTAGCAGTCCTTGGGCCAGCCCAGTGGTCTTGGTCCCGAAGGCTGCAGCGCCTGGTGCTTCACCATAACTCCGGTTCTGCGTGGATTACCGAGGACTCAATTCGGTCACGAAGACTGACGCGCACCCCATCCCCAGAGCTGATGAGCTCATCGATCGGTTGGGGGCTGCCCGGTACCTCAGTACGTTTGATCTAACGTCTGGGTACTGGCAGATCGCCTTGACTGATGGGGCAAAGGAGAGGTCCGCATTCTCAACACCAGATGGGCTATACCAGTTCCGGGTGATGCCCTTTGGGATGAAGAATGCCCCTGCCACCTTCCAGAGGTTGGTCAACCAGGTCTTGGCTGGACTGGAGGATTTCAGTGCCGCCTACCTGGACGACATCGCAGTGTTCAGCGCCAGCTGGGAGGAACACTTGCGCCACCTTCAGGAAGTGTTGTTGGCCCTGCGCGGAGCAGGCCTCACAATCAAAGCCAGTAAGTGCCAGATTGGGAAGGGTTCGGTGGTGTACTTGGGGCACCAAGTAGGGAGCGGCAAGGTTGCCCCCCTGCAACCCAAGATTGATACCATCCTGGCTTGGGCACCGCCCAAAACCCAAACTCAGGTGAGAGCCTTCTTAGGACTCACGGGTTACTACAGGAGGTTTGTCAAGGATTACGGTAACATTGTGCACCCCTTGACTTCGCTTACTTCCAGCAAGCAGCCACGAAACGTGATCTGGACTGATGCCTGTCAAACGGCCTTCGGCACCCTGAAAACTGCAATGTGCACAGCACCTATACTCCAGGCACCCGACTTTTCGAAAGAATTTATTGTCCAGACGGACGCTTCAGAGCATGGCGTGGGGGCTGTTCTAGCTCAGGTAAATGAAGAGGGCCGAGACTTGCCTGTAGCCTTCATCAGTCGGAGGTTACTTCCCAGGGAAACGAGGTGGAGTGCGATAGAGAGAGAAGCATTTGCTGTGGTCTGGGCGCTGAAGAAGCTAAGACCCTACCTGTTTGGGACTCACTTCCGGGTTCAGACAGACCACAGGCCCCTCAGATGGTTGATGCAGATGAGGGGTGAGAATCCGAAACTGTTGAGGTGGTCCATTTCCCTACAGGGGATGGACTTTACGGTGGAACACCGCCCTGGTACAGATCACGCCAATGCTGATGGTCTGTCCAGATTTTTCCGCCTTGGTGATGAGGACTCCCTAGGTCAAGGGTAGTTCTCCCCACATTTCAGCTGGAGGGGACACGTGTTAGACCTGACATCATTGGCTTGAGTCTCTCCTCCATTTTTTCTGTTTGCCTCCACTGTTTTACGATGTTTTGCTGGTATATGCTTTGGGCGCCGTGCCACTGCTGATCAGTGCCATAGCGCAAGTGCTCCCTATGTTAAATTGATGTATCTATTGTATCCATGTTTGGCTTATTTGGTTTACTGTCAGTCCCTAGTCTAGTGCACCAGGAGTGCCGGGGCTTGGAAATACAAATGCCGCTCGTGGGCTTGCAACACGTGTTGTGCCACCCACAGGAGCGGCCTCGTAAAAGAATGTCTACGGGTCGGTCATTGCGAGACCCACGTGCAGCCTCGTGCTGTCACGCAGGCTGCGCAAGTATACCTACTTGCCAGCCCCTCAAACCTTCCCTTGACTTCATATTAGTCACCCCTATGGTAGGCCCACGGGCAGGGTGCATTGTAAGTGTGAGGTAGGACACGCCTGACCAAGTTGGCATGTCCTGATAGTGAACAACCGCCATCTTCGTTCTTCACTATTGCGAGGTAGCATGCTCTCCATTAGTTAGAATGGGTCGCCGGGATTATTAATGCTATGATCCTAGCTGGCTCGGGGAGCATGGTGCAATGTCGAGTTTGGTATCCCTGAACTCGGGGTTTAATTGCGCATCCGTTGGTGTGGATGGTTTTTGGACTCTGGGTTCGAAAATAGCACTTTTAGAAAGTGTCTATTTTCTTGTCTAACCATTTCTGGTTTCTGCTGGTCTTGCGTGTGTGTGACAGGAGCTGGGTGGCTCCAAGAGGTCTGAATGAGTCAGTGTGGGATGAGTGGGACATTTGCGTTGAGAGTAGGGGGAGAGTAGTTGTTGATAGCCTGCCCTGCCTGGTACAATGCTGGCTCCACCTCCTGCCAAGCGGCTGATGGCTCTGTGCCTGCCATGGACGATCCTAGCCCCACCTCCTGCCAGGAGGCCGATAGCTCTGCTCCTGCCAGTGTCAATGCTGGCTCCACCTCCTGCTGGGCGTCTGAGGACCCAGCCCTGCGCAATGAATAGGCCAGGTGCTACTGCCTGGCTCCACCCACAACAGACCCAGGATGTTCGGAAATTCCCCTGCATGGACAAAGGGATCAAAGCCGAGAAGGGGTATAAGAGAAGGACCCCTGAACCAAGAATGTAGATGACTTCTGACAAGGAACCGTGTAACCAAGGACAAGAGGCCTGCTGATCTGAGGACTTGCCTACCCCTTCTGCCAGTGTGCTGTTTGCTGGGGGGAATCCTGCAGTGCTTCTTTATTTTTGCCAAGGAACCAGGAGAGAGGAACTGTGTGTGTACTCTCACGCTTGCTAAGAAAATCTCCAAGGACTGGAAGAGTGCCAGTCTCCTGCTGAAGTCACAGGGCTAAAGGACTTCATCTGCTTAAGGTGCTATTTGCTGGAACCTGTGAATCCGGCACCTCTGAAAGAGCCAGCAACCTCGACGCCGACGGACGTCGCCGAATCCAGCTCGACGTAGTGGGTAACGGCCCCAGTGTCCCGCTTCCTCGACGACCGGCTGCCGGGCCCGACCGACGCCAGCAGCAACGCCAGTGGGTGGGAGTACGGCTCCAGCTCCAAGGGACCTCGTGTCTGCACCGCTGCTGATCGCATCGCCCTCGTGCCCTCTCAACGCCGTGAGCGCTGCTCACTCTGTGCAACCGCATCATCAACGACGACGCCTGCTGAGGCCTGATCGACAACGAAGACGCGACGCCGGATTGCTCGACGCCGCTGATCATCGTGTGCTTCATTATCCGAAAGTACTGTGTTGTTGGGGGTCCGTGTGACTCCGGGCTCGACGTAGCGCTCCTCGCGGTCGACGCCGAACCTTTGGATTAACTTTGCCTCGACGTCGTGTAGCCCCCGTGTGGGTTACCCTGTTGCTAAGAACTGTATTGCCAAGAAGAAGATTTGCTTTGATACTAAAGACTTTTGTGCTAAAGAAGAAACTACCGTTGAACCATCCTTTTTCCCTTCCCAGAGTATTTATTAAGATTGTGTACATTTTTGTCGTTATTTGGTCTTGTGCTAAGCCTTATATAAAAATACTTATTTTTATAATACTACGGTGTCGTGTCCATTTGTAGTGTATTCACGTTATTACTGTATGTGGTCATAAATGCTTAACACACAGCCTCTGAGATAAGCCTGTCTGCTCTGCCAAGCTACCAAGGGGGTGAGCAGGGGTTATCGAAGGGTGTGATCCCCTTGCCCTGACTAGAAAAGGTGTGCCCTTATTTGTCAGAAGTGTATACCTCTGCCAACTAAAGACAGCCGGCTCTAACACCGCCCATCTCCCGCCACTCAGCCTCATGTTAACCCCCAAGAGGCATACCCAAAGAACCCCTATAGCATAACATCGCAAGGTGTATGCCACTGGCAAAATGAATGAGCAATAAACAATTCCGAAAAAACCCACAAAAGTCAAGTAATCAAAGGCATCCGCCATGGGGGGCAGCAACGCCTCGCCGGTCAGGCAAACTTATGTATCAAGTTACGAATGAACACTAGAATTGTGCCAAATCATGTAGTCCAGCAAAAAGGATAGGGAAAAGGAATAATGAGTGTTCAGCCAGTCCCTGGGTCCGTGAATAGATCTGCGCTGTCCTGGGAATCGTTGTGCACAGGAGAAAGCGAGCCAGAAGTGTTAGCCGCGCCCGACCCTTGTTTCTTATAGTTCTGGCAAAACTTCTGCACCCCCGTGGGGGTGTCGAAAATGTGAAACCTGTTGGCAACGTCAACTTTTAACCGTGCTGGATATAGCATAGCATCCTTGAGGCCCAGGTTCCTCAGATCAGTCTTAACGCTGTTGTACTTGCGTCTCGCCTACTGTACAACCAGGGTGAAATCCAGGAAAACGGATAAGGTACTGCCCTGCCACTGGATCTCACCCTTTTCGCGCGCTGCCCGCAGAGCAGCATCACTATCTCGGAAATGTATGAGCCTTGCGATGATGGGGCGCGGAGGAAGGCCAGGGCGAGGATGGGGAAAGATCTATGAGCCCGCTCCACCACAAACCCCTGTGTGAAGACTTCTCTGCCAAACAGATCCATGA
Organism: Lissotriton vulgaris; assembly: GCF_964263255.1. Classification (NCBI taxonomy): domain Eukaryota; kingdom Metazoa; phylum Chordata; class Amphibia; order Caudata; family Salamandridae; genus Lissotriton; species Lissotriton vulgaris. The sequence goes on along the minus strand of NC_141696.1, from coordinate 1,443,991,179 downwards.
GTAACTTTTCCACGTAGGTATCCATGCGTCCAGTCGAGGTCGTCTCCGCCACGCCAAGGATGCGGGTGTTGTTGCGTCGGCTACGCGATTCGAGGTTTGATTTGTTCAACGCTCCATCCATCATCCCCTTTTGTATAGTTATGTTCTCCCTAAGTTGGCAGGGTATGCTGAGACTTGAGTCCCTTGCTCACTTGGCCACTGGATTCAAGATAGCCTGGCTGTTGAGGATTATGAATCCGAAACCGGTCCCAGGATGCTTGTTTCCGGTCCATGGAAGACATGGCTTGGCAGTTCGGGCTGGACTGTTCCCATGAGGCACAGGGTCAGACTGATTTGCATATGGCCATGTCTGAACTGGGGTGGCTGAGTGAGCTAAAGAATGGTGATGGATTAAACCCAGATCAGTTGACTTGGGGTGAGTGCTTGATTTGCTCAAATGCTCCGTCCACCCACCCCTTTTGTATCGCTTTGTTCGCCCTAAGTTGGCAGGGTATGCTCAGACGTGAGTCCCTTGCTCACTTGGCCACTGGATTCAAGATTGCCTGGCTGATGAGGATTATGAATCCAAAACGGGTCCCATGATGCTTGTTTCCGGTCCAGGAAAGACATGGATTGGCAGTTCGGGCTGGACTGTTCCCATGAGGCACAGGGTCAGACTGATTTGCATATGGCCATGTCTGAACTGGGGTGGCTGAGTGAGCTAAAGAATGGAGATGGATTAAACTCAGATCAGTTGACTGGGGGTGAGTGTTTGATTTGCTCAAACGCTCCATCCATCATCCCCTTTTGTATCGCCTCGTTTTTAATGGCCACATCCTTGAGGATTTTTTCTACTCGCTCCAGGCGTTTCAGTGATTTTGACATGCCGTCCTCAATATCCGATACCCTTGACTCCACCACTTCCAAGTGTCGGTCGTGATGGCCAATTTTTGCTCGAGACTGTCGAATCAGCTGTCTAGGGACTTGAAACCAGCCCTTATCTCGCTCATCATGCTAGTGACCAAAGACGCGTCGTCGTTTCAGTCAGCAGAACACACATCACCCGTGGAGGAGCCAGGGGGGGGGGGTCAGTGGTAGTAAGGGAAGCCTTGTCAAAGCTGAGCTTACGTTGGTTTGGATCCCTCTTCCCCATGGTGTGGGAAGGGAGATGGCAGGCAGCAGCAGGTCCACACTATTGTCGGCGACCAATGACCTTGCGCACGAGGTAGGAAGCAGGGCCCGGTAAATGATCCCACAATGTCACAATCGAACAGGCAGAGACAGTGCCAGAGACCTCGGTGGTCAGAGAAGCATAAAGGGAGCGCTAGTGTTGAAGACGGAAGAATTAACACCACAGCTCGTGCACAGTCAACCCTCCAGTCAGGAGACAGCCAAGGTGCGAAATCACAGCACCTCGGGCCCAGGAGCAGAAACAGAAAGCCGCGTCCGCCCCAGAAATGGCAGTGCAGTGTAGAGAGGCAGACTCGCCCAAGGACAGTCCACGGGCAGTCAGCGCCGCCTCCCCATGCGCCTCGCAACCGCCAGAATCATCCACCAAATGGTCAAGGCGGGGGCCCAGGGAGATTAGAAGGCAGCGGGGTGTAGCGGAAGACTCGTGACAGCAGGGCACCGGCAGCCGGGGTAAGTGTAGAAGGGCTGGCGCCGAGGGTAGAGCTGCAGCAGGATCAAATGCAATAAAGAACCCGTGGGGCCGCCACAGGTCAGGGGAGGCACTTACCCCCGCAGGACCCGCCGCCACACCCCACTGCGGCCCTCGGAGAGCCCACCCCAAGCCCCCACGAGTCTACATGAGCCCCCTCGTGGCCATCGCACGCCAACACAACCTCAACATAATCTCCTACGCCGACGACACCCAGCTGATCCTCTCCCTGACCAACGACCCCGCCGCCGCCAGAGCCCACCTGCACGAAGGGATGAAGGAGGTAGCCGAGTGGATGACGACGAGCCGCCTGAAACTGAACTCAGACAAGACGGAGGTCCTCATCCTGGGCTCCTCGCCCTCCGCCTGGGACGACTCCTGGTGGCCCCCCGCCCTGGGCACCGCACCCAAACCGACAGACCACGCACGCAACCTGGGCTTCATCCTGGACTCCTCCCTCTCCATGACCATGCAAGTCAACGCCGTCTCCTCGTCGTGCTTCAACATCCTACGCATGCTTCGGAAGATCTTCTGGTGGATCCCCACGGAGACCAGGAAGACCGTCACCCAGGCCCTCGTCACCAGCCGACTGGACTACGGCAACGCACTCTACGCCGGAACCACCGCCAAGACCCAGAAGAGACTCCAGCGCATCCAGAACGCCTCATCCTCGACATCCCACGACACAGCCACATCTCCGGACACCTAAGAGACCTGCACTGGCTCCCGGTCAACAAGAGAATCACCTTCCGTCTCCTTACCCACGCACACAAAGCTCTCCACGATCAAAGCCCGAGCTACCTCAACAACCGCATCAACTTCTACGCTCCCAAACGCCACCTCCGATCTGCCAGCCTCGCCCTCGCCGCCGTCCCACGCATCCGTAGAGCCACCACAGGAGGAAGGTCCTTCTCCCACCTGGCCGCCAAGACCTGGAACTCCCTCCCGGCCGACCTGCGCCTGACCCAAGACCACCTCTCCTTCAGGAAGAAGCTCAAGACCTGGCTGTTCGAGCAGTAGCGGCACCCCCCCCCCCCCCCAAGCGCCTTGAGACCCTACGGGTAGGTAGTGCGCTCTACAAATATTTTGATTGATTGATTGACCTGGGAGGACCGCAACTACAGTCCCCGGCCCGGGACAACGCAACAGGCCCAAGAGCCGCAAGCGAGCCTCAGAAGCCAGGAACCGGACTGCCCAACCCAGCGGAAGGTCGGGTGGAGAGGGGGGCCCACCGAGCGCCGTGGAGGGGTGCAGCAAACAGCACGGGCCCCACAGGCGCAAGACTCACCAGCCAGTCGGGTGCAGATGGAATGTCCAAGGGAGAAGGCAGGGTGGCCCTCGATCCCCTCTGCCGTTCTCGAACCACACATCATCGCCAAACTCCGTTCGAGCGCCGTATGTCTGCCTATTGGGTCAGCTGAAGGATGGAGAAATATTGCTGGGCTTAGAAGTTGGTTAAAGCATGGTTAGGTGGACCGTTGGAAGCCCGATCGATGGAGCTTCAGACAGAGGCAGCCATCTTGGTTGCTTCCGTCGCCACTCCCCCCTACTTCAATAAAAGTTATTGTAACTTATAATGGCAATAGCTTAACGTTTTGTAAATAACTTTTGTGAAGATTATGTTCAGTGTATTTTATTGTGATGAAAATCCAAGAACAGAAGTGAAATATTAACATCTTTTTGTTACATTTGTAATAAAGCTTGAAACATTGAGTGAACATATTTGAACCAGGTGCTGTTGAATGGTTGCACAGATTGATGCTGTGGTAGCGCTGATTGATGTTGTGAGGGCGAGCGTTCAGTGATGCTTTGGTAGCGCATAGTGATGTTGTGGTGCCCCTGAGTGATGCTGTGGTGGTGAGGAGTGATGCTGTGTGCTATGCTATGTTTTGTTTTGCCATCCTATGTTTGGTTTGTTATGCTATGCTATGTTTTGCTATCCTATTCTTTGATTTGTTATGCTATGCTGTGTTTTGTTATGCTATGTTTTGTTATGCTATGCTATGTTTTGCTATGCTATGCTTTGTTATGCTATGCTATGCTTTGTTATGCTATGTTTTGTTGTGTTTTATTATGCTATGCTTTGTTTTGCTGTGTTTTGCTATGTTTTGTTATGCTATGTGTTGTTGTGTTTTGTTATGCTATGTTTTGTTATGTTATGCTATGCTATGCTATGTTTTGTTTTGCTATCCTATGCTTTGTTTTGTTATGCTATACTATGTTTAGTTTTGCTATCCTATGCTTTGTTTTGTTATGCTATGCTATGTTTTGTTGTGTTTTGTTATGCAATGCTATGTTTTGTTGTGTTTTGCTATGCTATGCTTTGTTATGCTATGCTATGCTTTGTATTGCTATGCTATGTTTTGTTATGCTATGTTTTGTTATGCTATGCTATGCTTTGTTATGCTATGTTTTGTTATGCTATGCTAAGCTTTGTTTTGTTATGCTATGTTGTGTTGTGTTTTGTTATGCTATGTGTTGTTGTATTTTGTTATGCTATGCTATGTTTTGCTATGTATGCTGATTTGTGGTGTTTTGTTATGCTATGCTATGTTTTGTTATGCTATGTTTTGTTATGCTATGCTTTGTTTTATGTTATGTTATGCTATGTTTTGTTATGTTATGCTATGTTTTGTTCTGCTATGTTTTATTGTGTTTTGTTATGCTATGCTATGTTTTGTCATACAATGCTATGTTTTGTTTTGCTATGCTTTGTTATGTTATGCTATGCTTTGTTGTGTTTTGCTATGCTATGTTTTGTTTTGTTATGCTATGTTTTGTTTTGCTATCCTATGCTTTGTTTTGTTATGCTATGCTATGTTTTGCTATCCTATGCTTTTTTGTTATGCTATTCTATGCTGTATTTTGTTATGCTATGCTATTTTTTGTTATGCTATGCTGGTGAGGGTGTGTGAGTGTGTGTGATGGTGAGTAATGGTGAGTGAGGAGGACGGGGTGTGAGGGTGAGGGTGTGTGAGGGTGAGAGGGTGTGAGGGTGAGGGGGTGTGAGTGAGGGTGTGTGTGTGTGAGGGTGAGAGTGTGAGGGCAAGTGAGGGTGAGAGGGGGTGAGGGGGTGTGAGGGGTGTGAGGTTGAGGGTGTGTGAGGGTGAGGGTGTGTGAGTGAGGGTGTGTGAGGGTGAGAGGGTGAGGGATGTGAGGGTGAGTGAGGGTGTGTGAGGGTGAGTGAGGGTGTGTGAGGGTGAGGGGATGTGAGGGGGTGTGAGGGTAACGGTGTGTGAGGGTGTGAGGGGGTGTGAGGGTGAGGGGGTGTGAGGATGAGGGGATGTGAGGGTGAGGGGGTGTGGGGGTGAGGGGATGTGAGGGTGAGGGGGTGTGAGGTTGACAGGGGTGAGGGGGTGGGAGGGTGTGTGGCTGAGGGGTGTGAGGGGGTGTGAGGGTGAGGGTATGTGTGAGGGTGAGGGGTGCGAGGGTGTGGGGGTGTGGGGGTGTGAGGGTGAGGGGGTGTGAGGGTAAGGGGGTGTAAGAGGGTGAGGGTGTGTGAGTGTGAGGGGGTGTGAGGGTGAAGGGGGTGAGGGTGAGGGTGGTTGAGGGTGAAATGGTGTGTGAGGGTGAGAGGGTGTATGAGGGTGAAAGGGTGTGTGAGGGTGAGAGGATGGGTGAGGGTGGGTGAGAGGGTGAGTGAGGGTGAGGGGTGTGTGCGGGTGAGGGGGTGTGAGGGTGAGGGGGTGTGAGGGGGTCTGAGGGTTAGGGTGTGAGGGAAGGTAAGGGGATGTGAGGGTGAGGGGATGTGAGGGTGAGGGGATGTGATCGTGAGGGGATGTGAGGGTGAGGATATGTGAGGGTGAGGGGATATGAGGGTGCCAGGAGGAGCAGCTGACAAATGGTAAGCAAAGAAGCAAGAATGACGTGGGAGTCTACCAATGGTAAATAAAGGTAAGTAATGGGCTTTTTAGGATAATTGTTTTCGCTGACAGCGCATGCTCTCTTCAGGTGAAACCTAAAAAAGGGCGAGACAGCACTGAAGAAGGCTTAAGAGGATAAAGAGAAGGAAAGACAACAGAGTAGTTGCAGAGCGCAACAGAGGAAAATGTGCAGGGAAAGACAATATAACTCTTTCGCTGCGGCGGCTATTCCGAACCGTTCCGTCAATAGCCTCGAAGAGGTTAAAGGAGAGAGAAACAGGAAGACAAAAGGGAGGGAGTAAATCACCTTGAAGAACAGAGAGCTGGGAGAGAACAGATCCATAGGAGAGAGAAGGGAAGGCAGAGTGGAGCACACCGGAAAGATAGGGAGGAGAGGCAAGGTGGGCGGTAGAGAGAAGAAAGACTGCAGAGAAGGAGTGGAGCTCAGCTAAGGACCCAGAGCTGAGAAAGGGCAGCTCTGTAGGAGACAGAAGGGGTGGACGGATAAGAAGGGAGAGACATACCTGTAGAAGACAGGCGGGAGGAGACAGCAGGGAAGACCTGAGGGATCGCAGAGGAGAAAAAAAAATCAGAGAGAGGTTACATTACGAGGAGAGAGAAAGGAGTAAACAGGCAGGGTGCCACAAAAGACATAGGACAGGGACAGACAAAACAGCTGGAAATAGAATGAAAGACAGCAGACAAGCAGTGGAGTAACAGATGAGGGAAAGCAAGGAGAGGCTACGTGGGTAGTCAATGCAAGGAACGACCGCAAAGAAGGACTGCGGCATGAGAGCGCTGAGGAAATAAACTGAGAGGAACTGCAAGATTAAGTGAGAAAGTAGAGTCAAAGAGCAGAAAAGTGTGATGAGGAAGACGAAAATACTCGAAGAACAGAGAGCTGGGAGAGAACATATCCGTAGGAGAGAGAAGGGAAGACAGAGTGGAGCACACCGGAAAGAGGGGGAGGAGAGGCAAGGTGGGCGGTAGAGAGAAGAAAGACTGCAGAGAAGGAATGGAGCTCAGCTAAGGACCCAGAGCTGGGAGAGGGCAGCCCCGTAGGAGACAGAAGCTGTGAACGGAGAAGAAGGGAGAGACATACCTGTAGAAGACAGGGGGGCGGAGACAGCAGGGAAGAACTGAGGGATCCCAGAGGAGAAAAAAATCAGAGAGAGGCAACATTATGAGTAGAGAGAAAAGAGTGAACAGGCGTGGCACCACAAAAGACAGTGGACAGGGACAGACAAAATAGCCAGAAATAGAATGAAAGACAGCTGACAAACAGTGGAGAACCAGATGAGGGATAGCAAGGAGAAGCTACGTGGGTAGTCAATGCAAGGAACGACCGCAAAGAAGGACTGCGGCATGAGAGTGACGAGGAAATAAATCGAGAGGAACTGCAAGATTAAGTGAGAAAGGAGAGTCGAAGAGCAGAAAAGAGGGAGGAGAAAGACGAAAATAAATGAATAAGGAGGAAAGAATGAGGCTAGAGGCGAGGAGATGAAAGGAGTGAGTGACGGACTGAAAATAAAAGTGCAAGGGAGAGAACGGAGAAGTTATAGAAAGTAGGCAGAGGACGTATGGAAAAGAGAGAGGGGTGATTGAGCGGAAGGTGAGAGAGGGAACAGGAGCAAACATGGTGTAGGAGCAGAAATACTGGCAGCGCTGCACAAATCAACATTGCATACAAGTGTGTCGCAAAATTACATAACGTTGTATAATATAACAACATAACATAAACAGCACAACATGGAATGTTAGGAGGAAAGGTGGGGAAAGGAAGCAAGACAGAGTGGGTGAAGTGAAGACAGAGTAGGAAGAACTTAGAAGGGATTGAGGAGAAATAGGAAACAAGTCAATAAAGGCTCACGAGAGCGAGGCCAGCAAGCTCGGGAGCGCATTCCTTTGAAATCTGATGGGGGAGGGGCGGGGGAGTGTGGGAGGAGCTTCCTTTGAAGTCTGATGCCAAGGCTCAGACAAATGGTGGTGTGTGAGCGGCTTCCTTTCAAGTCTGATGGGAGGGCGGGGGAGCAAATGGCGAGCGCGCCCGGCGCACATGCACTGGCCATAATCCGCATTCCAAATCCCTCTGGCCGGCTTTCCTGGAGCCCCTACATAATTCTGGCCGGAGCAATGCGCAAGTGCATTGGCTCAGCAGGAACTAAAAAGGACTCCTTGCACAATAAAGAACAGCCAAATGTCAATCTGAGGAGTTTTTTTCATCCAAATCATCATCTCCAGAAGGTTTCATGCTGCTAGAGCTGATATTCTTCTCCAAATGGAAAATTTCACATGTTCGAGTTTTCGAGCTTCACATTACTTCCGCCGCCGCGTCCAAAATGACTTGATTGCGTTCTCTCGCCCCCTGTCGCGTTGGATATGGCGTGTTCGGGTTCTCTCGCCCCTTGTCGCGTTCAATATGACGTATCTGTATCCTCACGCTCGCGGTGTAGAATGACGTGTTAGAGAACTCAATCATCTCATACTCTTGCGGTGCATGATCGCGAGAAGAAAGACGTGATCGCGCGACGAATAAAGTGAACGTGCGACAAATGACTCTATTGCGGGTGCGAACTCGAGAGAGATAGCGCAAAATGGCTACCACAATCCAACATCTCCTGGAGAACACGACCGGATCGGGAAAACTTGTCGGAGGGATTCAGGTAAAGGGATCGTGCGGACGCGAGAATGTATTTTTTTACAGAGCGAGCAAGACAAAAATATCCGGTAAGATGCGGATTGCAGAAATTTTGACATTTTCGCACTCTCTGCAGTACGCGAAAATGTCAAATTATCACAATTTTCGCAAGCGGAACGGAATTTGCGCCCAGGTCTAAAACCGCGGCCCCCATCCTCCTGGACCTGTCAGCCACCTTCGACGCAGTCTGCCACCGCACACTACGAACACGCCTCCACGACGCCAGGATCCAATAAAAGGCCCTGGACTGGACCACCTCCTTCCTCTCCGGCAGAACACAGAGCGTCCGCCTCCCCATTCCACTCCCAAGCCACCGAGATCATCTGCGGCGTACTCCAGGGCTCATCCCTCAGCCCAACGCTGTTCAACATCTACATGGCACCGCTCGCCCACATCGCCCGACTGCATGACCTCAACATCATCTCTTAAGCCGATGACACCCAGCTGATCCTCTCCCTCACCAAGGACCCCCACACTGCCAAAACCGACCTCCATGAAGAAATGAAGGCCGTTGCCGACTGGATGAGAAACAGCCGACTGAAGCTCAACTCGGACAAGACGGAGGTCCTCATCCTCGGTTCCACCCCCTCTGCCTGGGACGACTCCCGGTGGCCGACCGCACTAGGAACAGCTCCAACACCCACTGACCATGCACGCAACCTAGGGGTCATCCATGACTCCACCCTCTCCATGACGAAGCAGGTCAACGCCGTTTCTTCCTCCTGCTTCAGCACCCTCTGCATGCTCCGCAGGATCTACAAGTGGAGCCCCACCAAAACGAGAAGGACGGTCACCCAGGCCCTCGTCAGCAGCAGACTGGTGCGAGTTGAGCTACGGAAACGCCCTCTACGCGGGAGCCTCGGCCAAACTCCGGAAACGGCTCCAACGCACCCAGAATGCCTCCACACGCCTGATCCTTGATATCCCGAGCCGCAGCCACATCACACCCCACCTGAGAGACCTGCACTGGCTCCCCGTCAACAAGAGGATAACCTTCAAGCTCCTCACTCACGCACACAAAGCACTCCACAACACCGGACCAGCGTACCTCAACAGACAACTGAGCTTCTACACCCCCACCCGCCAGCTCCGCTCTGCTGACCACGCCCTCGCCACTGTCCCCCACATCCGAAGAGCGACCTCCGGCGGCATATCCTTCTCCCACCTCGCCGCCAAGACCTGAAACACCCTCCCCATCCACCTATGGCAGACCCAAGACCTACTGACCTTCCGAAGGCTCCTTAAGACCTAGTTCTTCGAGCTGTAGCAGTACTCTCCCCCCCCGCCCCCCCCAGCACCTTGAGACCCTCACAGGTATGTAGTGCGCTTTACAAATGCTATGATTGATTGATTGATTGATTGATGCTGTTTTGCAAAACTGAGTCTTCATACATCTAGCCCACAGAGCCTAGTCAGAGCAGGTATCTGGACAGAGCCTTTAATGGCTCACCCACCTCAACTGCCTAGACATGCAGGAGCCTCACTAGGGTGGGTGCAGCGAATTGCACACATGTCCCTTCACCTCCTGCACTCCCCAGGCAGCCTTTTGGCTGCTGCAAGCAGGGGCAGGGGTGTGACTGTTTTAATTACAGCATGTGATTCAGCAATAGGCAGAATCAAGGCTGGGGTGATTTAGTAAACTCAGAGATCTTTATTTTTATCAAGCGCCTCATCATCAGGGCTCAGGAATATTCCTTCAGAAGCCTACCGCAATGGGCAGGTTAAGGGGTGGGGAAAGCTGCAGAGGGAGAAAAGGAGATGTTGTCCTCAGCAAGGTAAATTAACAATACAATATTATATACCAGGCATGTACATGTTGCATGTCTGCTGATGGTGTAGCATTTAAATGCAGAGGGAACACAAGTGCAGCCTCAGAGGATGATCAGAGCACGCATCCTTAGTCCAAGCATTACATAGTAAAAAGAAAAACAGGAAAAGGAAATGGCATCAAACACCTCATGAGAGAGAACATAAGGGATTGGGAAAGTCAGGAAGAAACTAAGGAAGGAACAGGCATGATGGAAAGGGAAAAGAAAGAGAATTAAAACCCAAAGTGGACAAGCTACAGAGTTAGAGATTATGGGGCCAGGGAGTCCATTTAGGTGAAATATATCAGTCAGGAATTTCCTAGTTATCATGCTTGCAGTTGGAAGCCTCAGAAATAGGGAAAAGTGAGTAATCTTGGAAAAATGGCATACAGTGACCATGATCACTGAGTTTCCACTTGAAGGGCCTAAGCCTGCAATAAAGTCTGTGGAAATTGTCTGCTAAAGATGAGGAGCAATATAGTCGGTGGAAATTGTTAGCTAAAAATGAGGAGGAACAGGCAAAGGCTGAAGAAAACCAAAGAACTTATGACAGACTGACTTGGACTGTGCGCAGATAGGAGAGCAATACATCCTGGAGAACAGTAGGCCATCAAAAGGAATGCAAGACAAGTTCTAAGGCTGATTTCACTCCACAAAGGTCTGCTGTTGCTAAGTCTTGACACATTTTTTCAGAATCTTTGTTTAATGAAAGAATGAATGAATGAATGATAGATTTATAAAGTGCACGGCTACTCAGAGGGTGCCCCAGTGCTAGCGGGAGAGTACAAGTGCACAGCCTCATCACAGAAGAACTACTTCACCCCAAAGAAAACACAAGTCTTAAGTTTTTTATGGAAGACAGGTTCAGAAACAGTCCTTTGCAGCTAACAGGGCCTTCCTCATTCCAGGCCTTGGCAGACAAAAAGGAAAAGGCCTTATGGCCCCTTCGAACCCGTTTAAAGTGTGGAATAAATAAAAGAGAAGTGGAAGTGGAGAGCAGCGTCCTGGGAGGAATATACAGAGGGAATATATCGGCCAAATATCGAGGGCTAGAAGAGAACACTGCTCTATGGACCATCACTAATGCTTTGGAGTGGATACGTTTCTTAATAGGCGGCCAGTGGAAAACATTGAGAGCAGCTGTTGTTGCGAAATGCCTAGGCAGACAGAGAAGTAATCTGGCTGCTGCATTTTTAACCACCTGCAGGTGCTTCACCTGGGCTTCAGCAGCTCCCAACAACAGAACATTTGCATAGCCAAGATGCGTAGTGTTCATGGCATGGACCACTACTCTTCTTGCCTACAAAGGCAGGAAGGGAAGACATTTCGTAATGGGACGGAGCAGCGCAAAGCATTGACTGACTACAGTCAAAATCTTAGCCTTTCAGGAGAGGGAATTGTCCAGTTTTACTCCCAAATTTATACCACTAAAGAACAAGGTGGTGGGGCAGGAAATACAGAGGGCCAGAGATCTTCCCACCAGTTGGGCAAATGTGACCCAAAAGAGGTCAGTCTTCTCTGCATTGCATGTCAGTTGGCTGCTCTCCATCCAATCAAAGACGGCATGCATGTAGTCCAAGAAAGGGGCTACGATAGAGGCAGGCGAACCCTCAAAGGCAAAGACCAGCTGCATGCATCAGCGTAAGAAATTATTTTACTCCCAAACGGCTGGACAACAGATACTAGGAGGGCAATGAAGATGTTAAAAAGGGTAGGGCTAAGAGAAGAGCCCTGTGGGACCCCTTAGATTAAAAGGTCTTAGTTGGATTCAACAAAGCCTTCTGGAAAAATATGGATCTGGCAGTAGGCGAAGCACACTTGATACTGTGGAGCATCAAGGTCTTCTGGAGAGATCTCAGGGTGAGCGTCCATCACAGGCTGTGAGAATTTTATTAGCCAAGAGTTTGCATTTCAGATTGGCATACCTTTGTTGGCATGGTAAAGATCAAAGATGGTATGCTTCAGATTGTCATCCTACAGGAGCTGAAACAAAACTGCTCCCACAGAAAAAGTTGAAGCTTCAGATCCCACCAAAAATGTTTTTTTATGGATATCGGTGCCTGATAGCAGGAGCTAGGGTGAAGGTCTTCTTGAGCTAGATAATGGCCTCCTGAACCTTTATCAAGGTTCTCCTTCTTCAGAGTAGCAGAAATGTGACGAGTCATTTCAGCAAAGTTCTTAATAGACTATCTATAATCATAAGCCAGTTCCAAAAACTGTGGGCTTCCTTCACAAACTTGGTGGTTGGCCTGTCAAGAAGGGCAGAGATGTTCAGAAGTTCCATAAACAATTCATCTGTTGAGAGGCGATAACTGAGATACTCCACTTCTGTTCTCTTGAATCCACACTTCTCCGCCTTACAATATATATGGATGGTTTTCACAAAGATGAAGAAGTACTGAATGAACATGGACTCAAAACTCCAGAAGGTAAGGAGAGAAGATCAAAATATCATCCTGGTATACCACAAAAAACTGGCTCACAATGTCAAAAAATATGCTATTGACGAACCTCTGAAAAACTGGAGCATTAGTAAGACTAAAGGGCATGACATAATATTTATAGTGTCCGAAAGGCCGTCTTCCACTCATCACCTTTTTAGTCAAGAGCAGATAGTAATCTCCATGAACATATAACATTGTGAAATATTTTGCACCACTAAAGGTCTCAAGTAACGAGCCTTAAAGAGGATCTTTTTTAACCCACAATAATTGATGCAAGGTTCCAACTCTTTGGACTTCTCAGGGATGAATAAAGGTAGCGCTCCAGCAGGTGATGTAGACCAGAGAATCAGCCTTTTCCAATAATTCTCATCTAAATATTTCTTCAGAAATTGTTACTCAGGCTGTGACAGGTAGAACATTCTACAATAGGGAATTATGGAATTATTGCTCTGGGTATGGTTGGGATTGCACATTCCAGATCTCTATGTGGGGGGGGGGGGGGGGGATACAGAGCTAGGATTCTGAAATGCATCAGAAATTTCCTAGTAATCCACAGGAATGGACAAAGTCTGACCATTTGTAGCTTGAGACTGGTTGTCAGGATGTGCAATCAAAGGATCATTAGACCTGCTGTATACAAGAAAGACAAGCTATTTGCAGGGATGCATCAGGACATAGCTTATCTGGTCGAAGCCTTTGCCGCCAAAGAGATACCATTAGAAGGTAATATTGCACTCTGTATAATTGTCATGCTCCATTTAAATTGTATACACTGAACAAAATATAACCAGTGTCTAATGCCAAAATATAAAAATGTTTTCCTTGACCAATGTGGGGGTCATCCTTGCCACAAAAATTTGATACTAAGTCAACATTATGCCCTGAAAGAAAAAGCATTCCCTAATTGGTGGTGGAAGAGCAAAGAAATAAGCATAATGCGACAAAACTCGAGGCAATGGAAGCCATGCCCCTGTTCTCAATGTTTTGCATCCAGCACCTGAATGGCCGTGGACCTCAGACAACAGAAGTCCATACCTAAGAGAGATTCTTCTGGCAACCACAAGAGTACTAGAGAATTCTTTACTTGAAGACAGGTCTGGTATGGGATAATACATGTGTGTTTGAGGAGAAGGAGGGGTTGGTTGATATGTTGCATCCTTATTTGCATGACTAGAGAAGCCACAGAGAGTATTAAACACTCATTTAAGAAAACTCTAAGGGGCAATTGTTTTAACACTGGTTGGAAAGACAGATGGTCAATACAAAATCAAGTAATTTTGAGAGCTAGTTGCCCATAAGTGAAAAAAGACCCAAAGAGCAAGGACATTGTATTGTACAAAAGAGTAATTGTTGATATTTGTAAACATTCTTTCTGTGAAGTTAATTTGATAAAGCACACAATTCATAGTCTGTGTGTACGGCGTACAAGCTAGAATGTAGCACTTGTACCTGGTATAAAGATGAAGAATATTGGATGTAAAAATAGCACTTGAATAAAGTTGTCTTACGCTGATCAATACCCATAACGAAGATCCCAGGTCTTACAAAGGAACATAAAAAATGCAATTGGCATTGTGGAGATAACTAGGGGTTTCAGCACAGTCACTACCCAGGGCAAAAAAAAATGTCTCCTTTCTGATGTTGGGGAAAGTTTAGGAAGCTTAGTGGGAGATTTAGTATAATAAAAAAGTTGTTGAATTCTCTTTGACATGGTGGGGCCCAAAAAGTATATAGATAACATGCAGCACTCCAAATCAATGCCTCTTCCCAGGGAACCCGCAAACCACTTCTAGCCCATCAGGTATTTATTATGGTTTATCTTCCTCCTTGAGTGTTGCACGCAAGTTAGCCATTCCCTTAGCCCTGCTGGAAAGGTTTTCAGTGGATCCTCAGAAATTGAATATGTTTTTAACTCAGTGCTGTTTGCATTTTCTCTATCATCTGTCAGCATTTCTAATGTCCGAGCCTCGAGTGACCTTTATTTTATCTTATCTCTCAGGAGGTGCCACCTCATGGTCGATATCACTGGTTTTAATAGCCCTGTATTGTAATACTTTAATACATTTCAAAGGGAATTATGTTGGATTTTCAATAGACAAACCATCACTCAAACTGTTAATAGAATTACATCAAGAAATTAAACCTGTTGAGTTATTTGGCTCATTTCATTCATTTGTCATCAATGCAACCATACAGAGAATACAAGGGCCTACATTTTCTGCAGGGGCCTGAAGGACTAACTGGAAGATATACTTGCACAAGTGGCCAACAGACCCACTTGCTGTGAAGCCCAATTGACTTGGTTTTTGCAAGTGAACCACAGCTTAAGGGGGAAGAAGAAAATCAGATAAAAGAATTTGGTTGACATTAGACCAGTCGCTTCAAACTCAGCATTCCAGAAAACTCATGCAAATCGGAACTATCAGACCACAGCTAAACAAGAAGGAAAAACAAAAAAGGTAGCATGCCAATGTATGTCCATACTCTGGCCAGGATATACCTTGTGTGGAGGACATTAACAAGAAACCAAAACGCAATCAGAAAACTTCCCCTGTACCAAAAGAGCTCCACAGTAAAGATGGTTGGATAAGTCATTCAGGCAGCACATCAGTACTTAATAGTAGAAGTATCCTTATTTTTTTGGGTTACCACATATCTCAGATCCAGTGATGATTGATTCAAGGGATACAGGAATATTTAGCAACTTACCATTTGCTTAACAGTATTTTAGTATTCCATTGATTAGCAAATTGGTCCAAGGAATGGTTCGAGCAGTGGATGAGTCACAATTGCCTTCATGGCCCATTACACAAAAAACCATCATGGGAAACAGATAACTAACTACAAAGAGAAAGTACAATTCGACCTAATGTTATGTTATATCATGTTAGTTTATATTTGTAGAGCGTCAAATCACCAAAAGGTCTCTAAGCGCTTACAGCATTGACCATGAACCATGGAATCCTTTATTCCTGCCGGGCTCAGCACGTTTAGGGTGAGTTTATCTAAATGCCTCAGTAAACAAGATGGTCTTGAGTTTCCTCCTGAAAGGGAGTAAGGAGGCTTCCCCACACTTACTATCCAGTAGCTTGTTCCAGAGCTGGGGAATCACAACTGAGAAGGCCCGCCCCCCCCCAAGGTGGCTTTATTGAAGCGCGGGCAGGCCAACAGGCTTGACTCAGATTGATGTCCCATTGTACAGAATGATCCTTGGGTTGCCCTGGCTATGGAAGCACAATCCGGCAATAGCCTGGGAGACTGAACTGTTCATTTCTCATTCACATACTATTTCCAACATTGTCTGCCCCACTCTAATCTCTCAGAATCAATACAAATTCTGATTATGGTCACAGCAAATCTTCTGCTGCAATATCAAGAACTCAAAGACATTTTCAGTGATGAAATGGTGGAAACTGTGCCTTCCCATGGAGAGTTTGACTGTCAGAAGGCTTTGAACCAAAAGTCAATCTGCTTGTAGGAACATTTACGTGGACACTGAAAAAGACACAAAATACTTGAGTAACTAAACAAACAAGTGCCTAAACAATGCTTTTATTAGATATTGCAAGTTCTGGATGTCATCACCATTGTTTTTGGCCCAGACAAGAACAGGGAGATGAGAGCTTGCATTGACTATGGAGCACTGAATAATGTAACTATTAAAAACTGCTATCCTCTTCCCTCAATTCCTGTACTTCTAGATCAGATAAAGACAACTAACATATTTTTCAAAACTTGATTTAAGTGGAGCATGTTATATATTACTAGTAAGAGAAGGGGATGATTGGAAAACGTTTGCACCATATTTGGTCAGTTTGAATGCAACACCCCAGCTGCCTTCCAGTACCTAGGGAATTGTATATTGAGGGAATACATTTATATGTTTGTCAGGTTGTATGGCATTACAACGCAGGCTTTTACCGCGCGTGCCATTACAATGCTGTTTTTACAACGCAAGTCGTTACAATGACTTGCGCTGTAAGCGCTGGACAGTGGAATAGTTTAATATTCTATTCCAACTCCAGCCCACGTTACAGTAGGGAAGGTGTTGGAATAGAAAATTAAACTATTCCCTATCCAACAGCACCCTCCAGTGCAAGTCGTTGTAAAAACTTGCGTTGTAATAGCAGCGTTGTAATGGTAGCGCGTGGTAATACCCGCGTTGTAAAGGCTGTTCCCCGTTTGTCATCGTAGATATGAAATCATAATGATTTATTCAACTTCAGAAAGAAGACATCTCCCATGTCAAAAAGGTTTTGCAGGCACTTAGGGAGAAACATTTTTATGGAATACTCAAGATGTGCAAGTTCTATGTCACAACTTTTCAATTCCTAGGGTAAGTGATTTCCCCCGTGGGGTTCACATTAGACAAGACTCAGTTTCAGACCATTCTTCAATGTCTTTCTCCAAACATCATGAAACATGTCCAAAGACCATTTTTGATGAAACAGTTTTTACCGATGATCTATCCCCAAATCTTCTTAAGTAATTTGACCCATTACCTCACTTCTTTGAAAAGGCACAGCGTTTGCATTGGACCCCTGCTGCAGAAGATGTCTCTTTGAAACTAAAGAGGGTCTACACCTTAGCACCATTCCTCTTACAGCCTTATGTAGCCCAATCTTTCTTTGCTGAAGTTGATACCTCGGATGTGGCCTTAGGGACAGTAATATCTCAAACGCATTACCGCGGCCAATTACATCCAGTGCCTTCTTTTCCAGAGACAGAGAAAAATGATGCCATCTTTGTCAAAAAAATATTAGCCATTGAGGTCTCTTTTTTGGAATAACGGCACAATAAAGAGATGGCATTCATATTGCAACCTCTGTCCTGGGTAAAAGGGCTACGGAACCCATATTCCTGATGCAACTAGAAAGTGGGGACTGCGCTGTCAAATATCGGTACTGTTCTGTGCATATATTCTTTATCAACCTAGTTTTCTTAGTTAAAACACACAGTGCTCTCGACTTTGAGGAGAGACTTAGATAAAGGGGAATGGAAGCAGAAGTCACAGTGGTGCCTTCAGAGTTCAATTATCACAGGCACCAACGTCTGCTGGGCAGTGGGGCTTGAGCATGAACAACATTTTAGCTGCGAGGCTTGTGAAACAGCGCCAAAGCTTTTACTCTGCATAGGAGCACAGGTTCCAACAGTCTAGCTTTCTTTAATCTTATTCTCAATTCAGACTTGTTGAGTTGCTGTTGCACCTGCTTTAGAGTGTGAACACAGGGTGGGCCAAAGTTGATAGGTAGTACTTTAGGCACTGGACTCACACTCTACTAGGGTGAGGGGGTCTAAACTGTGGAGGGCAGTACAGGTTTTCGCAAACTACGCACTAGCACTGGCATTATACCTTCTACATGAGAATTCCAATCTCTACCCTTATCACCATATCACTACTTAATCATTGATTTCTTTGAAGAATGAAAGCCTAACTTGCAGAGCAGCGGCGCTGGATCACCCTTATTACTTTTAACTCTCCAGAGTCAACAGGAGACAATCTTTTTAACTTTATTCATCAGGGCTCGGTGGAGTGTGGGCGCCATCTTTGCTTGGGCTGGTCAGGCGACCTAGCTCGGCGCCACACCCCCGCGCTCTGCCCCTACTTAAACGTCCCCCAATGAGGAAGCGCAGCGGACGAGCGCAGCGGGCGCGACGAAGGCGCGCCAAAGTCGAGCCTAAGTCAAGCCCGTCTGCGCCCGTCCGCGGCCAAACGGGGCTAGGGGCGTGTTATCATGTCCCCTCTTACTCTTCCTCTGATTTGCTTGCTCTTCAGGGCCCTTGGCCTTTGGCTGCACCCACTGTCAGGCGCATCTCTGCTCTTGGCCTTGACCCTACCTCCCATTACTCCATACCTACCAATTTGATCCCTTCCCTGCCCCATTTTCCTGATCCTGACCCCGCGCCCCTTTCCCCCCCCTGTCCCTTATTCTACTCAATACCAGGTCGGCAGTAAAGCACCACCAGGAGCTATTTGTGCTGCTTGATACTCACCAGCCTGACATGTTACTGCTAACAGAGACATGGTTTTGCGACTCCTCCCTGCCCTATTTGTTGGCTGCCCTTCCTATGTGGCCCTTCGCGCCGATCGACCAGCGGGTAAGGCAGGAGGTGGAGTGGCTCTCATTGCTCGGTCCGAGCATAACTTTCAACTTCTCACCTCCTCTACTATAAATCCTACTGAGCACTTGGTAGCTCGTTCACTCGCCTTTTCTCCCCCGCTCACCTGTTTATTAATGTATCGCCCACCCCAGCCATCTCACCTGTTTTTGCCGGCTTTTCAGGACCTATTGGTCACTTTAGCGATTAATCACGCCTCAGTTTTGGTTTTAGGGGATTTTAATTACTGGCCTTTAGATCCCCAGGAATGTACTGCCTCTAAACAATTCTCTGATTCACTTGCATCTTTTAACTTTATTTCCCATTTGCATACCCCTACGCACACCCATGGCCATGTACTTGACCAGGTTTGGTCGCTCAATGCCTCGGTCTCTTCCATGACTGTGTCCCCTTGCCCGTGGTCAGACCATGCCCTGATTTCCTTTTCCCTTCGCCTCAAATCGGCAAAAAAGATCCCGCCGCCCAAAAACACCTGGGCACGGAATTGGAATAGGGTAGACCTTCCCGCCTTGTCATCCTCGCTTTTGAACTCCGCACCCAACTTAGAGGGCTTATCTTCCATCTCTCAAGCCGCAGCAATTGACACCTGGCTTGCTGGAGGCTGTGACACGGTAGCCCCATTACGACGGATTTCGACCCGTAGATCCAAGGAGTCTAATCGGTGGTTTGGTGACGACTTGAAGGCAAAAAAACTGACCCTTCGGCAGGCCGAGAGACAATGGAGAAAGGACTATTGCCCGCTACAAAAAAATCGATACCTGACTTTGCTGAGTGACTACAAAAGAGCCATACTAAGTGCTAAAACTACACACTTCTCAGCAAAAATCCTGGCAGCGGAAAACAAATCCAGGGAGATTTTCTCCATTGTCCAGGAATTGGCCTATTCTGACAGGGCCACTCTCAAGCCCCTCCCTTCTCAGTCTGTCTGTGATTCTTTGAATACTTATTTTCTAGAAAAAATTGTCAATATTAGAGCTAACATTCCACCCCCTTCCCCCACTTTTTCTGAGCCTCCTCTCCCGACTATTCACGGTTCTCTTTCTTCTATACCTCCGATCACTAAAGAAGGGTTTCTGGCAATACTTCCCAAAGTAAAATCTGGTTCCCCGGTGGACATTTGCCCAGCCCACATTCTGCAACAGATTTACTCCGCTTGTCCCGAACCGCCCATATCCTTTCTCAATAGCTCGCTGGCCCAGGGGGTGGTAATTCCATCTCTTAAATCTGCCACCATAGTCCCCATCCTCAAGAAGTCTGGCGCGGACCCTTCCACTCCAGCCAACTACCGTCCCATCTCTCTCTTGCCCTATCTAGGCAAGGTGCTGGAGCGGCATGTAACATCGGTCCTCAGTGCCCATGTAGAAACTAATGGGGGCCTTGCGTCCCGCCAGGCAGGCTTCCGGCCTAGGCACTCCACCGAGTCCGTCGTGGTGTCGGTCCTGAACAATCTCAGGGAGGGCATGGACCATGGCAAATACCAGGCTCTTGTGCTCCTCGATATTTCTGCCGCATTCGACACGGTGGACCATTCCACCTTACTTTCACGTGTCAGTGCGGCGGGGGTCGAGGGCTCAGCCCTGGTCTGGCTATCGTCCTTCCTGAGGGACCGCACCCAGGCGGTCCGGTTGGAGGATTTCTCGGTCACCCAACTCAAAGTCACTTGTGGTGTCCCTCAGGGCTCTTCTCTCTCCCCCCTCTTGTTTAATCTCTACATCTATCCTTTGATTGTTGCACTTCAACAACTGGAGGTCACTGTGTTTAATTACGCAGATGACCTCCAGCTTATCTTTAATCTGTCTTCTTCCCCTCATTCTATTTCTAATTTTCAGTCAATTATGATTTTCATCAGAGACTGGATGAACCACAACCATCTGAAGTTGAACCCAGATAAAACAGAATTGGTCCTTACGGGTGGTTCCTCCAGTCCCTGGAACTCTTCCTTCTGGCCTTCTTCTTTAGGTTCCCCTCCTGCACCTTCTTCCTCAGTTAAAACTCTGGGCATTAAACTTAATAACCATCTCAACCTTCATTCACAAATTACTTCTGTGGTTTCTTCTTGCTTTTTTATTCTCCGAACTATCCGCTCTGTTTCTCGCTTTTTCACTCCTCTTGCACTTAAGCTAATCATGTCCGCTCTGGTTATTTCCCGGCTGGACTACGCCAATGCCCTCTACAACGGCATCCCAGCGTATAGCCTGCGGAAGCTCCAGCTGGTTCAAAACCAGGCGGCCAGATTGGTGTATGGCCTCCCACGATCCTATCACTCTACTCCCCTGTTGAAAGCACTACATTGGCTACCTGTGAGGGAGCGTTCCCTCTTTAAAACCGGATGTATGGTCTTTCAGGCGCGCCAAGGGACTGCCCCTGCCTTCATCTCTTCTTTACTTAAAGAGTACATCCCTGTCCGCGAGCTTCGTTCATCTACACAATCACTCCTTCAGGTTCCCCGGTCCGTCCTCAAGAAATGGGGTGGAGCCAACTTTTCTTTTTTGGCACCCTCCTTTTGGAATTCCCTTCCCGATCACTTGCGCCTGGCCACACATTACTCCTCCTTTCGTAAAGATCTTAAGACCCTTCTTTTTACCCAGGCCTTTCTTAATGTAAATTGATCTTTTACCCTCTATCAGTCCTGGGTTTTTACTGCTAATTGAGCCTCCAAAGCGCCAAGAAACCGCATGGTGTACGTTGCGCTATATAAATATTTTAAATTCAAATTCAAATTCTAATGTCTCATATTGAAATTGCATTTATAAAACTTTTACATCATTGCCAAGTGGCCCTTTGTCTTGTGTGACACCTTTAGCTAGTCCAGCCTTTTCAGGAACAACAGTGCTGAATTCTGGGATTTCAATTTAAATCATTTTAATTCAGGGCTGAAAATCCCAGCAAACAACATATTGATGGTTAAGAAGTCAGGACTGTCTGAAACAGACAACCATGCCATCAGAACACTTAAAGGCTGTTTTTAAGTTTAACGAATTTAGGGTAACTACTACATCTAGATCATTACAGGAATAGTTTGAAGTCCTAGATTTTTGTGTGATACCAAAGTGCATTCTGGATGTTGTAGTACTGTTTTGCTCCCTTTCAAATTGTCAGCTCGCAAACATATCATGAATCCAACTCATTACGCATGCAAACAGCTAAGACCGGTTGCTGTGTAGTCTCTTCGACCGGAGCCATCACTTTGTCTATTACATTAAGCTCAATAGCAGATGCTGAAACATTAGGGGAGCAACTTAGTAAGTAAAATTGGGGGAGGAGCTTTAGATTTCCCAACAATCACATTATACGAGAAGCAAAGCAGGAGGGGGGCCTTAAGGCACTGTAGGAAGGGAGAGGAGTGCAGATTGTGAGGGTTACTTATAACTAAATGTTTAGCAAAATAACAAATATTAAGGCCTTTAAAACAGAGACAAGAGTGGTGTGTGTATGTTTAGTCTCCATGTGTATGTAAAAATCTCAAGTGAAATCGACAAACACCTCACTATACCAAACTTAAAGCACCTGTACACAACTATTTACTTCAAAATATGTTTATTAGTGGGGCTACTGCTCTGTGAACATTCCTACAAGAATGACAGGGTTGGCGTTTTTAAGTTTTATGTAAGGAAATGATAGGCAGATTACATAGAACATGCTATGACTAAATATAGCAGCAATGCATACAGATCCTGAGTACAAAGAGCTCCATTCAGTTTTAAGTAAAATCCGGCATAGATTTGCCTCCTAAAAGGTAGAGAAAAAAGTCTCCTCAACACAGAAACCCACATGTCCTTTTATAGGACACTAGCAGCCCGTCACTTTGTGGGCATTGTGGGCGAAGACCGATGGATTGAGATGTTGTTCTGTGCTATTGCCAGTGTCTGAGATTAATGCAAGCATTCCATCCATCACCCTGTTGCTGTTGCAAGGCAAACTACAGCACTTGTTCAAACTCAATTTGACTTACAACCCGCTGACGGAGTTTCAGAAAGCTCTAAAATGGAAAAAGGCAGTCATGAGAGTCTTTATGGATTTTTATGGTGAACTTTACTCGCTAAGTTATCTGAGCAAGACAAGACAGACAGAGAGAGAAAGCATGTGAAGAAATGGAGGCCAATCTAACTTCCTAATGTAGAATAATGTAGACTACAAAATCATAGCAAAGGTGTTGGCAAGTCAGCTAAAGCTGTCTTTGAGCCAGACCTAAAAAGAATCGTCAGATCAAATGATGCATGCTGGGATTGTAGCAGCTCTTGGCTGCTTTCATGTGTAAGTACAGTTTTCCATTCATAAAAAGATGAGATGTATATTTTAACAGTGTCATTGTTCTCTCTTTAAAAACAGATAACAAGGAAAAGAAAAATGCTTGAGCTGCTGTTCAGCTCCATGTATTTATAAAATCCTATTTGGAATTTCTGATGAGTTCTTTAGTATGATGTGTTAATTTTTTTAATACTGCCCCTACACAGAGACTGCTCGTATAAGGTTGGTGAGATAAATTTCTATGTATGCCAAGACGTGCGCGTTCAGTAGTGTGTGAACTCGAGTTTCCCTACTTTATTTTCCTTGCAATATTATATAGCGCAAACTCGACAACATGGCATGAGCACAATTTACTTTACAGAAGAACACATTGATTTGTGGTAGGCACAGGGAGACAAATCGATTTGCCTGGAATCACAGTATGTTGAGCTGATGCCGAAATTCTAACGTAGCTCCCCATCTCTAAAGTTCGCAATTCTAGAACTTGTGGTGGGAGGTGTGTCTAAAAGTGTATGTCGGTGCTGGGCATCAATGAGAGAGACCTGTGCATTTTTCCAATTGGTGGTGAATATGAGTATGTTGCTGGAGATGTGGGTCGCCGTGCCACCAATGTACTTACGGGGGGGGGGAGAAACACCCATTATTCCGCAAATTTCTTTCCGCATACTATCACTCTGCATACTTTCATTACAAAAGTACCATGACTCCGCAATGCCATTATAACGCATGGCATTACATTTTATATGCTTTTACCACGCATACATTTACAACGAAATTCGTTGTAAATGCATGAATGGTAAAAGCATGTTTTTTTTAAATGTTTGGATAAGGCAAGTATGGGTATAGGGGTATATGTTTTGGGGTACTGAGGTATATGTTTTGGGGTGTTTGGGTATTTTAATGGTTCAGATATAGTTTTGGGTTATGGGGAACAGGGGTATTTTTAGGGTTCAGGGCTAGGTTTGGGTTTTGGGGTATAGGGGTATTTTTAGGGTTCAGGGGTAGGTTTGGGTTTTGGGGTACAGGGGTATTTTAAGGGTTCAGGGCTAGGTTTGGGTTTTGGGGTACAGGGGTATTTTTAGGGTTCAGGGCTAGGTTTGGGTTTTGGGATACAGGGGTATTTTAGGGTTCTGGGCTAGGTTTGGGTTTTGGGGTACAGGGGTATTTTTAGGGTTCAGGGGTAGGTTTGGGTTTTGGGGTACAGGGGTATCATATATTCAAGGTAAAATAACAAGTATTTCTACATGCTAAAATGCATATAGTCATTTCACAAAAGTGAAATTAGCTTCCAGCAAGCAGTGAGAGAGGTGATGATTTTGAGATCAAGCCCCTGCAAACCATTATGGGACGAGATTAGCAGTGGGAAGTGAATATTATAGTATCCAAATAATTCTACAAAGAGCTGCAGTTCACCTCGTTCTCTCCAGTTGTCCCCAAGAGGCAAATGCAATAGCATTTAAAATATTATACATCAAGCTGCAGTTCACCTCATGGTCCCTAGATGTCCCTGATGAGGCAAATGCAATAGCATTTAAAATATTACACATCAAGCTGCAGTTCACCTCGCCATCCCTAGATGTCCCTGGTGAGGCAAATGCAAAAGCATTTAAAATATTATATATCAAGCTGCAGTTCACCTCACCGTCCCTAGATATCCCTGATGAGGCAAATGCAATAGCATTTAAAATATTATAATTCAAGCTGCAGTTCACCTCGTCGTCCCAAGATGTCCCTGATGAGTAAAATTCCAAAACATTGAAACCCTTTCATGAATGCTAAAAATTATGCTAAGCTTATCCCATAATGCTTTGCAGGGCCTTTTAGTTGTATTTTTGCCCATAACTGTGCTTGGGGTGGTTCTAAGAGAATGGGACCTCCACTGAATTACTATTTAAAGGGAGCAGGAATGTTTAAAACCTGGGAAGAAAAAACAACACTTGTGACGGAATGCCCCCAGCGATTGTCACGCCCCCAGCACACACCCACAGCACAGGCAGACACGCCCACAAGGAACTACTTTGCTGGCACGGTTCTTTTACATTTTAAATGTATATGGTGGGCGTCTGCATAGCCTATGTCCTTCTGCTGCAACTGCCCTTTCCAACGCTGTATTGGGTGTTGTGATTGGTGCTGTGGTTCCCGAGTTTACCTGGCCAAAAGGTGCAAGTTCTCTCTTTATAATAGTAGTATAGATTAAACAAAGACATTCATACATTATACATGAGCACACGGTTCTAAGTATATGCACCAATCGGGAACAAGCAAGAAAAAACATTCTACTACAGAATACATTCAAAGATTCTATCATGGTAGTAATACATTGGGTTTGCAGACATTCTCACAGTTTATTTGAGCAATTCAACTGATACATTGTATAGCAATAGCCTGGGACAGTTGAAATGTCCTTGATTTGTTACAGTAGGGGGTAAGTCTCTGGGAACACTCTGTTTATTGTTGTGAATCTTGATATATCTTAACTTAGAACAGGAAGAACAGGAATAGTCATCATGTGATATATTATTATGGTGCAAGATTATGGACAGTGTAAACACAATCCAGGTTATCATAAACTCAATTTATGATGTGTTTTTAATAGGAGGGAAGAAATACAACTCCCACAACTAATTTGACACAGACACCAGAAAATAATGATTGATGGGTGAAAAATTCATGACTGGAGACCATGTCACTAATGACCTAGAGTGAGGTGGTCACTGTATACAAAGTGGTCTATTCCGATTACAGTTACTGCTAGATCCACATTAAAACCAACCACAAACCTTGTTCACATATTTTTGGAAATGCGCTATTTCAATCACATCATGGATGACCACAAGCATTGACATTGACATTTTTATATTCTGAATAGTGTGTAAAGAAAATGTTTTCACCAGGCTTCACTATCAGACACAGGTATAACAAGGGTTGCAGAAGTGCAAGCTTTTCTAGCATAAAACAAGTAGATTGGAAAAATGGTAGAGTGAGCAACCGTGTATGCAAGTGAAAATGTATGAGACAGTTTGTGTGTGTGTGCGTGTGAGACATTGTGTGTGACTGCATTTGATGATGAGTGTGTGAAAGAGTGAGAGTGAAGAATTGATTGTGCCTTCCATAAAAGAACCGAGGTACCTGTATGGGAGTGAAGATGGTAGGATTCCTCAGTTATATAGGGGCTTGTGATGGTTGCTCAACCTGCCTGCAGATGTATTTGCACCACAAGACAACGTATTTATCATTTCCAGGAGTAAAGACATTTATCGGACTCGACAGCCCACATGGTATTTGCTCTAGAGACCCAGACATAAAGCAAAAAAGAAATAATAGTTGCTTGCAAGAATCACATGGGTATGTCATAAACCCTAATGTTCTATTGATTTCAGTGATACAAAAACATCTGGTGGCAACTACTAAAGCTCTCACAACTAGCTCATTCATAATCTAGATCTTGAAAAGTAGGACAGGAAAACTAGGAATAGTAATTGAAGGTAATCCTCAATTACTGAAACACCTCAATCTAGAGCCTTTCTGGTTCATTTCTGGCTAGCACAAACCTAACTTGCACACTCCAACCTGTCAAAAAGTCACATCTGTTGAAATAGTAAGATAGAGGCTCACTGCCCCACCATGCACCATACCACCAAATATTTTCATGTCTTTTCATCTGTGCATTGAGCACTTAAAGATGGCTGCCCAAAACAGACTCTTTACCCACCTGGTGGCAATCAAGGCTTTTGGGAGCAGAAATCGTACACATTCAAAGCTCTTCCATGTGTAACTCTCCCTGGTTACATCTACAGCATGATGCTCCTTGAGGATATTCAGAAAAGGATTACACCCTCACTTTTTCTGAAAGACTTTTGTTTGACCTACATTCAAGTAGAAAAGGAGCTCATTTTACCTGCTCATTCACTGTGGCCGTAAATGGCAACTGAAACCTTACTGAAGAATGAGCCCCCTCCCCTGCTCTTCGTGACCTATACTCCACTCAAAAGTGCTTTGAAAAGGCCCTTCAGCTGAGTTAAGCCTTACATAAAAACAAAAAATCGAATTAATAAAATTGGATTAGATTAATACATTACAAAAATATTTGAGGAATGATAGCTAGGTACTCTCGGTTTTATGAGACCTATATACTTCATTTTGGTGTCAAAACATAGGTTTTGGGGGCCTGTAGTCTGATAGAAACAGAAAATAACTCATCAGAGCAACCCGTTTGCCATTTGCCAAAATGATGGCTATAATACGGGAGGAAGAGACATATATAGAATTGAAACAAATAATAATGGTTTTTAATCCTTTTATGTACACACCAATGAATGTTTCTGATTGCAATATGAAAAATAAAATGTTTATCACTCCTGTTTTAGACACATTTTCATAGTTCTGTTTTATCATTTGCTTGGGAAATCACTTGTGGTACATTTGCAGAATGATATACATTTGGAAAAGAGCCTATCAACAGGGACATCTTTTTATAGCGCTGGTTTTGCAAGTACATGTACGTGTAAGTTCTGTGGATAGAGGCTTTAGAAATTTGTAGGTATTAGCACCTCATTAATATGTTACCAACCAAATTCACACAGATCTTTCTCTACATATGCATGATCCAAAACATTTACACTTTTTCTGATCAAGTAGAACGCTCTTTTAATGTGCTCACTCACATAATATGATGTTTGGTGAAGATCACTTAGCGGTACTGATCTCTCGACAAATGTGTGACAGTCAGAACTTGTTTTCCACACATGCACAAGGTATTTTCTACATCTTTCAAGTCACATTCTTCTTCTGTCTCAACAAATCCTTTCAGAAATTTCACAGGTTCAGCAGTTAAAGCTCCAAGCTTTGTTACAGTTTTGCTCATAGTGTCATCATCCAGAATAATGTGCCTTGTTAAGAACACTGGGCATCCCTCGGTCAAGTTTCTTGTATAGGATATAAAGCAGGCATTAAGTGTCTTTTCTCGCCTGTTCCATAAAGTATCCATAACTAAGACGACCCTTGACTAATGAACGTTGCAACAAATCTTAGTAGCAAAAAAATAACATCTGTGGCATTTGACACTACAATGTCTCAATTGGAACTATTTTGAATAGCCCACTCAACATGTAGTCCAACACGAAGGTCAGCCTCCTCCAATTTGCTGTTAACTTCTTGAACAATAAGTCCCATGCCATTTAAATATATTTCTGCAAGCACCACCTCCTCATTGACAATAATCCCACTTGCAATAATTGGAAATTCAGTGCTCACTGAAGCATCAGCAATGTTTTGGTGAGTTAACATCTATAAGTTCATCTTGTTCGATGTTGATGACCAGAGTTTATCAAGCTGCACAGGTATAGGTGTCGAATTTACGATGCATGAAAGGTCAATTGTTCCACTTGTAGACATTTGTTTGATTCTCTCCCTTTGTTTAACCGGTAGTTCAAGATAACTGTCAAAGACAAAGTGCAGCTCTTGCAAGGTGCACACTGACTTTGATATCTCTGAAGTTTTGTATGGATGAAATCTTGACCATTTGCAAATGTGACATATAGTCCACAACAGCAGTTTTCACTGAGGACAACTTTTCGAATTGAAATTCTTCAGGTGAAAGGTTTTTTCCAAGCTCTTGTACGAGTTTGTACTTCATTGGTTTGGTTGCAGCATCTCAATCAAATAGCACGTTTCTTGGAAGAAGATCATGCAACAGAAAGTCCTTGATAAATTCACCCCTTTGTTTTGCTAGATCCATCTCTATATGTGCTTGCAAAAGTAGTTTTTTTGAAACCGGTTTTGTAGTGGCTGGTCGGACGAAACTTTCTCTTTCAATACAAATCTCGCCTGTGTCATTTCTGCGTATAGTTTCGATCTATGTTCTAGGACATCTAGACATAATCACATATTGTTTGATCACAAGGTTGTGTAGTCGCACAGGCTAAATCATTTCAAAGCAGTTTACTTGCTACTGCATGAAATGAAGAAGGGTGTCAATTTGTTTATTAAAACATTCCCCTATCTTTCCCACAAGTTCATGGTGAGATACAGTTTCACAATGGTCCACTCATTTTGAATTTGTCATCTATCTGAACACATAGCAAATAGAAAGGACTTCATAGTAAACTAGCTGCTATAGAGCAACATATTCACTTTCACAAGTCTGACCAACAATTCCCTTGGAGCTTTTCTGTAATCTCTGGATTGTCTGTTCCAGTTGCATATCTTGAGCCACAGAATCTTTGTCTTTCACCACAAAATGTCTTTGGGTGAATTTTCTGTAGAAGTATGGTTTTTCCACCTCTAGATTCTTCACTCTTTCCAAATACCAGGACCCATATCTCAGGTAGTTTATGCAATCAAATTTACATAACACAGTAATCAGTGACTCTATCGTCTTCACATGCAGTTCACAATCACCCTCCTGATCAGCATGTGCCAAGTTTTTCACTACAGCTATCTCGCGTAAAACATGTGGCAGTATCATGTGTGCTGGATATTCCAAAGAAGATCTGTCTTCAAAATCAAAATTATCAAGAGCAACAATTGTAAATCCTTTCCTGTTAAAGTGACTTGGAAGTGGTATGCTATCAGACTGACAAGATTTTACAGCGTGGGCTACTACCAAGTTCCTACTCCGTACTGTCATTATAACTTGTTGATACACCAGTCCTATTCATTGAAGTGATTAGCTCTCTACTTATGCACTTGTCATAAATTGCATGGGCAGTCATCATATGTAGTGGAATTTTCTTTTTGCCGTGATGTAATTCATAAAAAATGATCAGGAAAAGATAGTAAATTTGCACAGCATAAGCCTGTCGGTTCATGGGATAGTCTTCCACTTCTTCACTTATATCTTCAAAGCCATCATCAATGTTGTCAGCTTCTGTTCCGAACTCAAGAACTTTATGGGCATATTTACAATAGAAGTGGTGGAGCACGGAGTTAGCCTCCTTGGAATTAACATGGCGCTCCAAATGCTGAAACGCAGGACTGCACCATATTTACAACAATACGGTGCAGCCCTGCATTTCACCCTGTGCTGGTGCTAAATTCATCTGCCTTTGGCCAATGCAGGCACCCTTGCACCATAGAGCAAGGGTGTAGGAAAGTAGAATCTGCTTTCATGGTCACCCCCACATTTTGCCAGTGTCATTATGTTTTACTGACTAGTCTTTTTGGGATCCTACTAATCAGGAGCCCAGTCTATGTGCTTCTTCCCTAAATTGGACATGGTGAGTACTTAGGTACACTCCAGATTAGCTACTCGTGTACCCTTGCAAGTCCCTAGTATATAGTACTAAGGTACCCAGAGCATAGGTACACCAGGCGTCTCCCATGGGCTGAAGCATATATTATGCCACCCATGAGAGACTACTCAAATTGTGACTACAGGCCTGCCATTGCAGCCTGTGTAAGCCGGTGCTAGCACTACTTACGACAGATATAAGTTTTGTTATATCTGAGGTCACTGCAATTAAAATCTATCAGTCACTCCTAAGGCAGGCCTTTCAATCCTGAAGGCAGAGTGCTCGGTTCTAAGTGCGAGGATGTCCCTGCATGAGCAGGACACTCATACAGGGGCATGTACGTGCATCAGCCATTTTGATACATATACATAGAGTGGCCATGCATTATTAAGCAATGGCTATCTCTAAACTGGCTGTAACAAACCCTGTCATGTCTGGTATCAAACATGTTGAAATCATACCCGCACACCGTAAACTGTGTGGGTGGTATAATTATAACATGTTGGAATCATGCCCCCACACCGTAAACGGTGTGCGAGGTATGATTCCATGCACTGTAAAGCTTCTCCGGAAGGGCATCAGTGCTCCTGGTATCAGTCTTCTAGACCCGTACAGCAAATTATGGCTGCTGCCGACCAGAGACTCCAGAGAGCTCTGCTCTCCTACTGCTGAGCCCAGCTCATGCAAGAGAAGGCAGGACAATAGGTTTCCTGTCACAGGAAAGTGTGATTACCTCTCAGACAGCACTTAGTGTATTGGGACAGGGTGGGGGCACTTGCCAGCACCACTAGACTGCTTTGAAGGGCGCATTTGGTGCCCTCCTTGCATATTCCAGTTGAAACCAGTTCAGGGAGCTGTTGGCTCCCGCCCTGGGTTAAAACTGGACAAAGGACACCACTGTCCAGCCCCTCCTCTGGGAGGGACCCCTGATTCGACCCAACCCTTTCCTTAGGGTACTTAAGGGTTACCTGTGGGTGGACCCCTTAGTTCATCGTGGGACAAGATTCAGATTCAAAACCACTTCAACTTTGATCATCTGGGCACTTTGGACTACGCTGGACTTCGCTTTGCAACCGAGACTGCAACTGGGAAGACTACTGCTGCTCCTGGTCTCATTGTTCTGCTAGTCTTCTGCAACATCTGTGCCTGTGCTCCATACAGGTTCTTCACAGGGAGCGTGGACAACCAAGACACCCAAAGGAATCTCCTTTTGAGTGAAGGAGTCACTCATTGCATCTGCAGGCACGGCAACTAAGCTGATTGGTCTGCTTTTCCTGAGCTCCTACAGACTCAGAAAGGTTCAGCAACACAGGGGGTGATTCTGCAACTCCCTTGAGGCCCGCCCTGTCTTCACAGCTAGTTTGCAGTCAATATCCTTTATCGGAACCGCAGGAACAGTACCACTGTGTACCGCGTCAACTTGCAGTTGCCAAGCCTTGTTGACTCTCTCCCTGCAAAGATATTTGGGCTCCAAGAAGCTCCAGACACAAGCATCTCCTGAAGCCAAGATCTTTACCTGCACCACATCCTCTGCACCATGGGCTCATCCTTTGGTGAGATGCTCATGAGCCTCTTGCGACTCCTGTGCCTCTGGCCTGTGGATCCCCTCGAGGGTCTTCTGTGGCTCCAGTGGGCTCTCCTAGTTGCTCAGGGCCTGCTCTGACTCACCTGCTCGTGATGAGTCACTTGGACCTTGCTGGTCCCGACACTGCACCTTCTTCTACAACTACGTTGGTTGCTGTTGCCAAGGCTTGTTGGTGCCCGTACTGGACACTGACCCCTTGGCTCTTGACATCCGACATGGACAGCTCATGAACGGCTCCTAGTTATCCACAGCTTCGCCTAGTCCACACAGCTGCAGCTTTAATGGGCACCATCAACTCTACTGCATCCCCAAAATCGGTGGGCATTCGTCTTCCGTGCAACCTGATCACACCTGAGTGGCATAGACTCTGTCCCCTCTGCTTGCAGTTGCCTCTCATGTTGAATCCACCTTTGGGTGCCACCGGACTCTTTCACCTTCTTCATCAGCAGCATCTTTTCTGAAGTCCTCCATTGTGGTCTACGGCGGTTTCCGGCGTCACTTTCCACCTATGCACCGGGCTTCCCTGGTGTAAGTATCCTGGCCCCTGGGGTATCCATGGGTGGGGTGACTCTCCAACCTTCCATCTTCCACATGGTTTCTTCAGGGTCCACTGTGAAGAGTCCTTTTTCTTTAAAACTGTAACAGCAACTTTCCCGTTGACTTGCATTGAGTACGCGGTCGTGTTCCCACACTGCCTCTGTGGGGTTCATAGATACCCACCTTGGATGGTTCAATGGGTCCCTGACTCTACCACATCTTCTGCGTCCAGTCTCGACTTAAGTCGTGGTTTGCACTCCACTTTTTCAGTACATGGTTTGGTCTCCCCCCTGGAGACCACTGTTCATTTCTGCTACTTATGTGCTCTTTTTCCAAAGTATTTGTGGTATTGTGTTTATATCTCTGGGTAGGAGATATTAAAATGTGTTAGTGAGTGTTTATAATAAAAACATATTTTTATAAGTACACTGTGTGGTTCTATTTCACTTAGCCTATACCATAAGATTACGTACTGGTAAAACAAGCTGCTTTACACTCCTTCTGGACTAAGCCTGAAGGCTGCTATCCACAGCTACCACTTAGAGAGCTTTCTAAGGTCTAACCCCTCTAAAATCACCATAAGGGTTGTCTGAATTAGTGCAGGGTGCTACACTTACATAAGTGAGCACCATATACTAAGCCAGCCTCCTACAAAGGGTGTCTGCATTGCAGGATACGATTGTTTACGTGCAGGAAAGTGTTCCTTAATGCAGCACACAAATAAGTTGCAAAATGTAATTTTTTTAATGATTGTTTATGTGCAGGAAGGAATACCTTCCTGTGCATTTACAATTAATGGAGTTTTGCTGTTTCTATGTGTGCTGCACAACACAGCACACATGGAACAGCAGAAATGTTTAGAAATTAAACAATTCCCCTTGTTGCACCATGGTAAGACCAGGTTTGCCCTGAGTGGATTAGCCAAGCTGCCTTGATTAAGTGTTCTGGTAGGGCAGGGACTATCTGATGGAGAGAGTTCTGTGGGAACAGAAATGCCAGAGCAGGGGTTTGAGCCAGAAAGCATCAGCTTCAAAGGTCAAGCAAACCTGTCAGCCAAGTAAGTAAGCTTAAGTAAGGAATTCACAGATTTGAGTAGGGGAGTTTATGGAAATAGGACATACTCTGAGTTTGGTTTAGTGAGCACTTGCTGCTCAGCTGAAATTTCAGCCATGATGGATTTTGAGAGAATAGTGCTTTCTGGGACAAGACTATGCCACATCTCAGAGGAAGTTGTCATGCTTTGGAGTGTTAGCCCTGCTTGTTATCCGGAGAACACTGGATAAATATGTCAGAGGGGCAGAACCTCTCAGTTCTGTTGCCTGAAACTACAAGAAGAAGGAGGATTGTCCTGCTGGAATCTTGATCTGCACACAAGTGCCTGCCTGGTGAAGACGGTGCCTGCTGCAATATCTGGGACTACAGCTATGAAGAGTTTGCCTTGGTTCAAGAAGGAGTAAGGAGTGGACTCCCTGCAGCTACAGGTTAACAGAGCTTAACTGGCCTTTGTACCGCATGAGTCCCCCTCTAGGAGTGTGTCTAGTGGAGTTTTAAGGGGTTGACCAAGTGCATTGTGGGATGTGCAGTCTAGGCCTGCCAAGGACCATCTAGGAGATTCCAGACCCTTGAATTTGTGTTTTGGACACTTGGGGGCCCATTAGGATGTCGGGCAGATCACCACCGCCATGCAGGCGGTGGCGATCCGCCCAACATCTTTGCCCGCCCGCCACCCATTTGCCCCGCCATATTCCTATGGCGGGGGACCGCAGAGGACGGAAACACCGTCCGCCGCTTTTCCGCCCTGGTCGCCTTGCAACCGGGGCGGAAAAGGGTTTATATAGTGGCGGTGTCTATCAGACACCACCAGCCATATTAGGATGGGCTTTAGAAGATGCCTCATTGCCGCCACCGAAAGGCATGCAGTCTTCTAGCTTGGGGGCCCGTTGCGGGCCCCCAGGATGGCTGGGGTGGGGGAGGCACATGGACAACATGGCAGGCACCACGGGGTGCCTACCACACTGTGCATGCACATGCACAACATGTATTTTTAGCATTGTGGCGTGCAGTGCTGAGAGCACCGCCCGCCACAATGTTAAAAATGCTGGAGGCGCCCGCCACTGTGGCGGGAGCATCCTAATTCCCCCATGGGACCCCCGCCCTTATGGCGGGTGGTCCCGTTATCCAATAGGATGGCGGGAGGACAAAGGCCTCCCGTCATCCTAATGACCCCCTTGGAGTCTACCAGGAGACCTTCTGGAAGGACCTTCAGAAGTTTGTGAAGAGGTGACCGACCCGACTGAGAGAGCCAATCCGGCACCTTCAACTGCGACCCAGCCTGGATTCCAAATTCGTCCCGCTGAAGAGCCCTGAAAGTCAAGTCGGTGAACCCTCCCCGAATCCTAATTGGTGTAGAGCAGCAAGGGCCCTCCGCGGGAAAAGCCCCAGAGACGTTTCTAAGTCTGAAGGGTACATTTTGACCGAGGCCTACCGCGTGGGGTATCAGAGCAGGGCACCATTTCAGTCAGCCTCAGACTTTGACTTTGTCCCGGTCAAGCATGTCCAGATGTCCAGAAGTAGCGATATTCGGTTCTAAGCAAAAGAAAGTGTTTATTATTTAAAAATTCATATCGTCGTACATGTTAGTATGTTTACTATGTTTATCACGCAGCGTCACTCTGCGTCACCATAGCAACTCATTTTGTATATAGGTGACGTCACCTGTACTTGGTGACAGATGACAGCTGACTCTTAATGATGCTAGTTGTATCCCGCTACTGCTGGTCCTTGTTAGTAAATAAATAATCTTAAGTACACCATTCCTCTTGTCATCATTGGTGTACGCTACAATTGGCGACGAGGGTTCACAAGGACCAGCGGAAATATTAGTGATCGGCGATGATTGAAGATCGTGATCTCTTTGATGAGGAAAAGCGGGAGTGAAGTGAAGGTGCTAAACGGAGTGAGTACGCGAAATAAAAGCGAGCGCTGACATTAGCAGAGAAGTTAAGGACGCGCTATTGTTCGGCACCGTGTATATTTAATGAGCTTGGAGCATTTTGCACACGAAGAGTGTGAAGAATAAGTGCAGCGTAAAGTAATCGTTTAGCACCTGAAGGAAATTAAGTCTGGCTGCTGCGTGAGGAAAAGGCATAAAGTATTCGAAAACGGCGCTTCGTGACATCCAGCTGAGGCGTCAGTCAGTTACCTCAGCTGAGTCGCGTGAAGCATGCCGGGAGTACGATGTGATTGGTAGATGGCCACGCACGCCATCGACGTAAGCAGCGTGCGGCCATCTTTGAAGTTTTCAGTCAGAAAATTGAATACATTAGAAACGAAGCGCTGAGAGGAATAAACGCGCATTGAAAGAAAAGAACAAAGAATAAACGTGCAAGTGTACAAGTAAGCCATCGAATAAAATCGGATCTAAAGCAAAGTGATCTACTGCCTGTACTTTGATAAAATTGTCGAAAAGGCAAGTAATAAATAAAGTTTGGCATGGCAGAATGTAAAAATATATGTGCTCCTCCTCGTTTCCTGGATGAGCCTGGAAAACCCACTATGAAGTGGAAGAAGTGGGTAAGGGCATTTGAGAATTACATCATTTCAATTGATGGAAAAGCTTTTGATGCAGAAAGAAAATGTTCCTTATTGTTTGGACTATTGGGTAAAGCAGGGCAAGATATTTTTGACAGTTTGCCTGAGTATGAGAGCCCGCCAGGAACATTCATACGACTGAATGAGTATCAGGAAGCGCTAAAAAGATTGGAGAGGCAATTTGACGAGGAGAATAACATAATGGTTGCCAGGCATAAATTTGCACAAAGGAAGCAACAGGAGGGGGAGTCTGTCGAAGATTATGTTGCATGCTTAAGAGTTTTGGCAGTGGAATGCGAGTATGAGGAAATGACTGATGTATACATCAGAGACCGAATAGTGTTTTACTGCTACACGAGGAAGGTGCAGGAGAGGTTATTAGCTTGCAAAAGGCCAAGCTTGCAAGAAGTCATTGATATTGCTAGAGGTATCGAAAGATCTTTGACTTCAACAAAGGAATTGTCCACTACTGGAAATAATGCTAATGTATTTTACTTGCAGGAAAAGAAAAAAGGGGATGGTAAGACAAACGAAAGAAGTATGAGTGAAAGAAAGGTGGGAGGTAAGCAGTTATGCTGTTTTAGATGTGGTTCTAGTGAGCATCTAGCTGACTTTAAAAACTGTCCAGCAGTAGGTAAGAAATGTATAAAATGCAAGAGATATGGTCATTATTCCACTTTATGTAAAACAAAAAGGATAGGCAATAGCGTGAGCATAAACACTGTTGGGAATTTTGATGAAGAAATGTGCGCTAATATAATGTTGTACATAGAAATGGAGGACGGGAAAATTAAAGGTCCCATTAGTGATGTAAAAATTGGGGAGGTTGAGTTAAAGTTCACTGCTGATTCTGGTGCCCCAATAACTACAATATCCGATACCCTTTTTGAAGAAAAATGGAAAGGCGTGCAGTTGACTGAATCTGATATGAATCCTAAAGCCTTTGGAGAGAAGGATATAAATATGTTGGGGTATTTCATTGACACTGTAACCTTCAAAGGGAGAGTGATTGAGACAAAAGTCTATGTAGCAGAGAAGGGGAGAATACTTGTAGGATGGAGAGATTTGGCCCAACTGGGGGTGGTTTTGGTTCCGGGAGCTAAAGACCCTGTGATTTTAAGAGAGGAATGGATGAACAGTATTTGTGTAGGAAAAGAAGAAAATACTTTGAGTGAAGTTTTGGAAAAGCATAAAGATGTATTTAAAAATGTAATTGGATGTGTAAAGGGATTCAGTCATGACATCAAACTAAAAGAGGGTGCTATTCCATGTAAGCACAAGGTAAGATCTGTGCCTTTGTCAGTTAAAAATGAGCTTAGAGAAGTGCTTGAAAAACTAAAGAGGGAAGGTGTGATTGAAGAAGCAGAAGAATCTGAATGGATTTCTGCTATAGTAGTATCAAAGAAGAAGGTGACAGGGGACATAAGGTTGTGTGTTGACCTGAGGTCGCTTAATAAAAATATAGTGATAAACTGTCATCCCTTGCCAAAAATAAAGGACATTCTTCAGTCAACATCTGGATCAAAATATTTTTCACTTATAGACTTAAGGGCCGCGTACCATCAGGTGTGCTTGTCTGAAAGGTCCAAAAAACTAACAACTTTCATTACGCCATTTGGAGCATTTAGATATATAAGACTCCCTTTCGGTCTAGCGTCATCTTCAGGTGTTTTCCAAAAACTCATGGATGTATTGTTCGGAAAAATGAAAGGGGTGGAAGCTTTTCAGGACGACATTTTGCTGCACTCCAAGATGGAAGGTGAGCACATACAATTGATTGATACAGTTCTGAATGTGTTGGAAAACAGAGGCATGACAGTTGCTAAGGACAAATGCAAATTCATGGCAAAGGAAATTGAATATTTAGGGCATGTCCTGTCTGCAGAAGGTATTTTGCCAAAGAATGATTTGGTTCGTGCAATAAGGGAGGCCCCTGAACCAAGAAATAAAGAGACACTCAAATCGTTCCTTGGCCTCAGTGAGTATTATGCAAAGTTCATCAAGAAATATGCAGAAAAGGTGGAACCACTCAGGAGACTGCTAAAGAAAAATGTAAAATATGAGTGGGGAATGGAACAAAATGATGCATTCAAAGTTGTCAAAGAGGAGATAGCCAAGGCGCCAGCGCTAAAACCTTATGATCCGCAGCTAGAAAATATTGTAACCGTGGATGCTAGTAATGAGGGAATAGGTGCAGTGTTCTGCCAAAGGAAAGGAAATGAAGAGAACACGATCGCATTTATTTCCAGGAAGTTAAATGACACTGAGATTCACTACAGTACAATTGAACGTGAGACTCTAGCCTGTGTGTGGGCTGTACACAAACTCAAGGATTATCTATGGGGCAAGGGTTTCACGCTTGTAACTGATCACAAACCTCTTGTGTACATGATGGACGGCAAGGGGCGAGGCAATGGCAATGCTAGTGCTAGGCTGATCAGGCTTATGTCAAAGCTTCAGGAGTATAATTTCAAAATGGAACACATAAAAGGTGGAAAGAACAGTAGGGCTGATTGTCTATCCAGGTTACCGGTAAAAATAAACACTGATGAAGTACTGGAAGACAACGAATGCGTGGTAGCACATATTGACGCAACTATAATGTGTGAAGGATCCATAAAAGATGAGGAATGGGAAGAGTGTGCAAAGAATGATACCGTTCTGGCCAAAGTGAAGGAGTATGTGCAATCCAATTGGCCACATGTGAGGAATTTACCTAAAGAGCTTAAGAATTATCAGCAAGTAAAAGATGAATTAACTCTAGAAAATGGTTTTCTGAAAAGAGGAGAAGTGTTTGTGCCGCCACTAGGACTCAGACAAAAGATAATCCAGATGGCTCATAGAGGGCATCCTGGCACAACAGCCACCAGAAATGTCCTAAGGATGTACTATTGGTGGCCAGGAGTGGACAACGATGTTAGGAGCCTTGTAGATAAGTGTGAGCAATGTTTGAAGTCGGACAAACATTGGAGAATGGAGAAAAATGAGCTGCAGATGGTGCAAATTCCTGATGGACCTTGGGCCAAAGTTGCAATAGATTTTGCTGGACCCTTCAATCTATTACAAGATGAATGCAAATATTTAATAGTTTTGACGGACTACTACACTAAATGGGTGAGTTACAAGTTTGTGAAGGTGATTACAACTGAAGTTGTAGTAAAGTTTCTGGAGAAAATTTTTGAAAGGGAAGGACAACCTAAAATTATAGTGTCTGATAATGGATCACAACTTGTATCACGTGTAATGGTAGATTTTTTGGAGAAACGTGGTATAAAACAGGAGAAAACACCCCTGTACAGTCCCAAGAGCAATGGTCAAGTTGAGAGGATCAACAGATTTTTTAAAGAAGGAATCCAGATGGCAATTGCAAATGACATGGATGTCAAGGAGTTTATTAAAGTAAAAATAAATGCATATAATAATACTCCCAAGGAAGCAACAGGGTTTACACCATTTTTCCTGATGAGAGGAAGAGTATGCAATTGTGTTATAACACCTAAAATAGGGGAATGGAAAGAAACAGATGTTGAAGCAAGACAAGTATGTGACAAAGAACTCAAGGTGAGAGAGAACATAATATGTAAACAAATGAAGAATAAAGCTTATTCTGATAATGTAAATCGAGCTAGAGATAAAGTCATAGCACCTGGAGATTGGGTGCTAGTAAGGAAGCCTGGTCTGGTTGCCAAAGGAGAGTCTAAGCTCAGCAAACCAATGAGAGTTGATAGAGCAACTGGAGGAGCTGTACTAGTTGAAGGTGATGGATGGCGCAGCAAAGACGATGTTGTAAAACTGAAACATGGTCAAGAACAGATCATAATGGGAAATGCAGAACCAGAAGAAGAAGGTCTGAATGACAGTGTTCTAGAGTGGGATGATATGTGTAGTGACCAAGATAGGTCATTTACCAATGGTAGGCAAGCAGCATCTGAGGTTTCAGAGGAAGGTTTTGCTGGATACTCTTCTGATCCCATGGACACTGTTTTAGTGCGGGACGGTACAAGGAGAGACAATTGTGCTGGAAGCAGTGAGAGTGATGTCACGGGCATGAATGATGAGGGCAGTGTAACCAGGGGGCACCTTTCCAGAACGGGCAGAGTGATCAAAATGCCCACCAAGTTTAAAGACTACATTATGGAATGAGTTTTCTGTTTAAATGTTTTATGGAGGAAGGGAGATGTCGTACATGTTAGTATGTTTACTATGTTTATCACGCAGCGTCACTCTGCGTCACCATAGCAACTCATTTTGTATATAGGTGACGTCACCTGTACTTGGTGACAGATGACAGCTGACTCTTAATGATGCTAGTTGTATCCCGCTACTGCTGGTCCTTGTTAGTAAATAAATAATCTTAAGTACACCATTCCTCTTGTCATCATTGGTGTACGCTACAGCCTACCGCGTGGGGTATCAGAGCAGGGCACCATTTCAGTCAGCCTCAGACTTTGACTTTGTCCCGGTCAAGAATGTCCAGATGTCCAGAAGTAGCGATATTCGGTTCTAAGCAAAAGAAAGTGTTTATTATTTAAAAATTCATATCTCTGGTTCCCTGGTTTGGATTTTCATTGTTTTGGTGTCATTTTAAAAATACAAATATTTCCTATTGTTAGAAATTGTGTAGGATTTTTATTGTGTGTTGTGTCATACTTATTCACTGTATTGGTATTTTTAAATGTTTTACATGCTTTAAAGGTCTACATACTTAAGTTAAGCCTTAGTGCTCGGTATCAGCGACCAAGGGTTGAGCAAGTGACTAATTTATAGAGACCATATTTAGGACCCAGTACCAGGTTGGTGGTCTTGTTGCTGGTGTTATGTGCCTACCTACCAGTTCATATAACCCACCTTCCAACAGTCTGTTCAAACAAAAATACATCCAACGTGTTTTGGTGAAATACCTTCTCCGGGGCAATATCATTTTCATTCAATAATTTCCTAAATTGATAAAACACAAACAAATGAACAAATCCACAACTTATGTGATAATGTTTCAAATATCAACATTCACAATCCTAATCATTTGCTGTCCCTGTTTTTCCATGTATCCTGCAAATTAGTTGATGCTATTCACAACAATACTAGTTCACCTCTCACGTCACTGAAATGTGAGTAAATCTACAACTTTATGTACCTTTGTTTCAATTGCTAATATTTGCAATCCTTAAAGTTTGTTCTCATATATGTTTGAGATCTAATTCTCCTTTCACTCTCGTTTTGAAAAAGGGTCTTTTACACACCATGTTTTTCAATTATTTTGATGTTTCTGCGCTTGGTGTTCGGATATTACTCTATTGTTATGTTTTATGTGGTGAGCATTCTCTTTGTCATTCAACATGGAAACTCATCAAATCTTTTTCAAGTTTTTTTGTATTGTATTATAGGTTTTAAGTAAATTCACACACATCATTTTTTAGTAATCCCATGCTCGTTCTACCAAATAGAAGCAGCGTGATAATTAATGTTATACTGCTGAAAATATCTATTGTTTTGGTGAGGCGGAGCATGGGTGGAACTTGTTTTGTGAGGCCATTCTGTATTTTTAAAGTTTATTATGGACAATGTAGCTTTAGATTATTTAAAATTAAAATGTAGATTTGAAATGTTGTAAGTGCTTATTACTCTCCCAAATACGTGATCCTGAGAATTCTTTACACTTAATAAAAAAATAACGTTTATCTGTTTCATTTAGGCAATGTGTTTCTACAGAATTTAAATGGTCCCTCGAATATATTTCCCTTTGGAATCGTGTACTCTCATTATTATCCCCACACAATGGTTTATGCATTTTCTCAATTTCAATTTTCTTGTAATTGGCCAATGTACGTGAATTATCACCTCTGTATCACAAGTTGCACATGTGCTTATAGCAATTTGTTCTTCTGTGATTGGATGCTGTACATATGGGCCTTTAATGATGGCACTAAAATTAACACAAGTCAGACTGCTTCACGTCCCTAATCTGGTAGTAGTTAATCGAATTGTAGGGCGTCTTGTGTCTGCCTTTATTAAACGCTTTTGTAAGTTTCATTTTTGTTTCATTACAAATATTTATTTTTGCAATAGTGCTAATTTCTCTACCATTTTCAGTACTTTCTATTTTCTTTCTATACTTTTCTTCATTCGCATAGTTTGTACTGTGTATGGAAGAATACATTTATTTAATACAGTCATCAGCCAGTTCTCTCTATTTGCAAAGCTTTGTAATGTGTTGGCATTCTTAATTAGCATTCTTGACGAACTAGTGAGGCATATCCACATTATCTAAATTTCTGTAACATTTGACCCTCACACTACAGATATTTTCATCTGATACAATTCTCGTTCTCACAGTAGTTGACTGTATGGGAGGTTTCTGTTTAATACATACGGACGTGGTTGAACACATAAAAAATGTCAAGAATGAACAGCTTGATAAAAGGTTAATCTCTTTGATTGATATCGTCAAACCCACATATGAGGACACTGGTGATCTGGGGGTTGGTGACATTGCTAGTCAAGCCTCAAGATCTACGTATTACAGGTCTTACATTGTTCACTGGTCTCCTATAGAAACAAATTAGAGAAAACGTGTTAAATCATCTCAAAGCTGCTAATCATGCACCAGACATTTAAACATTTGAATTCACGTGAGCTAAAGTAGGTAATTTGAATATTTATGAAATGTAAAAGGTGACTCACAATGAAATTAGTACCTGGAATTAGTTTTTTCACCTTTCATGACTTAACGATGTCTGGACATTTTTAATTGGGGAGAACCTACAGACTAAGCAAGTACGAGCTGTAGGGTTACTACTTCATCCAGAAAAAAATCAGGTATGTGCCCTCATGTTTACATTTTGCTGAGTCACTTCAAAATGTCATGTTTCATGACCTCATTCCCACATCTTTAAAAGTTGAGCTAGATTAATTTAATGAATATTTTAAAGTAGGTTTCAAGGTTATAAAGCACGACAAATGGTTGTTACAAGTTTTTATTCTTGAAAGATATATATTAAAATAAAATAATATTCACTTTTGTTGGTTGTCATACTGCAATCTCTATAAAGGATTGTCAGCCAAACTGCAAAACTATAATTCAAATGTCTCCTGTGGCACAATCAGCAGATATCTCGCTTCATAATATCCAGGTCCTTTCTTCATGTACAACAAGACTTCCACCCCCGAAACAGGTACAACCAAGATTAAAAGGTTACAAAGAGCTTTAATATCTCATATATGTATCTCTACAATTACAGCATATCAACATAAGACATATAAAAATTATTTTCACATCCTATTATATTAAAACCAATTGTGTGTCACGTAGACAATTGACAGCACCCTACAGAACAGTACTCATGTATCAAGTCACTATGAAGTAGATATTCTTCACCTCTAGTCCCCTTTTGTGAAAGGGTTTTGTGTTAAAAAAAATCGTCAACACATTTCGGTAACAATGCAACGACCATCTTCAGGACAATATGATTAGGTATATAATTCATTCATTGTCTACAAAAAACACATATAACAAAGCCTTAAAACACCATAAAATGTCACAGTTTGGACAGAATCAAAACAAAGATTCATACATGTTAAATTGGTACCCAAAAAGTAATAGGACCTATTTTATTTTCTAAAGGGCACATTCAGGAAATCAAAAAACTAATTCCCTATCGAACCTCCACCTTTGGAATAGTATTGGTTCAATATATTCCTAAAGGTTTGTCTGCCCAGGTACCTCTGGGAACCAACCACAAGGAGTGATTTTAAACCCCTGTTTATTCCTCCACTCACTGCTGCACAGGTTGTCCAGGCTATGTCCACTCACCCCACTTCCAGGTACATAAATGTTCAATGCGGGTTCCTTATGACTCAGAACTCCTGTTCGCTCTTGGTGATGAGTCTTTCACAAATTTTGAGTTCTGACTTGACATTGGGATGTTTTATCCCCTATTCCGCAGACTTTCCCCAGTTGGTGTTCACAATTGCACCACCTGTGAACAACATTCCCCATGAGAACGTAATAGACACTGGTTACGATGAAAGTGAGCTTTGTGGTAACTCCTCCGGCCTTCCAGACTTTCCCCATATCTTGATTGCTTACCTCTATGGCCATACGGTCACATAAAGCGTCTCAGAGTGTTTGAACACTAGATATAGCAGATACTTCTCGTATATAATGATTAATATTTCCGCCTGCAAACAGAGCCGGAAATGGAGGATATTAGAGCCTCATCCCTACGACCTGTAAGTATTGGTGTTTAGACTCATGATTCCGCCCACTATTCCTGCTGTTAAATAACCCGCACCTGTATAGTATGTTGAGGTAAGCAAGCATCTCAAAACTCTGCTACTCTGTGCGACCTCACACTCCCCCTCAGGCTGTGCTGCTACTCGTTCCCAAAATAGCCATGTATCTTATAAAAAACTCCTATCACTGTTACATACCGGCAGCTCCACTCATGACTGCCCTTCTAGACCTCTACCATTGGATATCGGATCGGGTGCCTTTACCCCGATCAACATAATAAATAAGTTCTACCATCAACTGCCTTCATATTGCACCCCCTACCCAAGAGTGTCCCCTGCTCGCGCTCTTACCTTGCCCCAGATGCAACACCCCCTAACCACAGGGTCATTGTGATAAAACAACCCGGTTAAGTAACTCCACCCTTTTTCCTATCCCTTTCTTAATTGGCTCCCAACTAAATTGGGAGGGTCTATGGGCATATGGGTACAATGGTGCAAAAAAATCTAGCACCATTTTGGAATTTGTTATGCTTCCTCTATTCTAAATACTTTTATTATCGCTCCCAGTCCAGTATTCATGCACATTCAGGTAAAGAATAAAGGATTTGCCCGAAATTAAACAGGCAGTGGCCTCCCTTACATCTAAATAAAGACACTGTCAGAATTGCAAGTCCATCGAGGGGTCTGGGACGATATCAATTAGATTTCTCACAACCACAACTTGTGTGCTTCAAAACCGTGTGGCCCACCCTATATCAGTGGGCA
Organism: Lissotriton vulgaris; assembly: GCF_964263255.1. Lineage (NCBI taxonomy): Eukaryota > Metazoa > Chordata > Amphibia > Caudata > Salamandridae > Lissotriton > Lissotriton vulgaris. Next base: position 1,443,946,417 of record NC_141696.1, on the reverse strand, counting down.
ACCTGCAGTATGCTATCTGACCTCACTAGGGATCAATCATTTTTTCGCATACCTCAGAGCTGGCATATGGGAGTTCTTTATTCTATTCCTCTAGCCTATCCCACATTCACATTATGCCCTAATAATAATATACAGCCCCTAATCCTACTCCAATTCTCACAGCATGGGACAAAAATAAACCTACCTCATGAATCCTCCATTGGTCACTTCTGGGGCAACTTAGTGTAGAGACAAAACATTTCATATCCCAGGAGTGCATGGGACTGTACTACATGCCTGTAATATTGCGGTTCCAATCCCCTCTACTATTGACGCCTTGTCTAAAGGTGTTAAATCGCAACATATACCATTGTTCTCTCATCTTCCTTCTCAGCTAAATATTGCACTCTTTTCGCCTGCCTTGAATTTTCATGCAAGATGAACCATGTAAAGTAATTGTTTCCATGACCTTTTTCCATTAAAGTGGTCTACCAATGGGACATTACTCTTGGACGTCCTTATGGCAGATCTGTGCTAATATATTCTTTGTTGTAGTTCTCTGCCTGTCTCCTCTACATAAACTAGTCCACAGGGATCTAAGAGAAAATAGATAACATAGTTGTTAAGAGTTGTCTCCCCATGTTCAATCCCCTGATACTTCACCTTTGTGAAGAACAAACACTGGTCACAAATGCTGCAATTTCCACACTTGTGCTTCCCTTTGCTCTGCTCTTCATCAGTGTACTTTGTGTCTTGCTACTGTTCTCCCTATATGTATGTAACGGGGTGTACACGAGGTCCCCAGTCAACGGACTGACCCCACCTCCTACAACTACCAGAATGCATTGTACCAAGGGGGACTCCGGGGATGAGGACTGCAATGTACCTTTACCATACTCCCCTGTCTCTCTCTCCTCTCAGGACCCGGAAGCCAGTACGGACGTTCTTGCTGTAGAGGACTGGCCCTTTAACTCTTGGCCGGAGGCGGACTGGGAGGAGTCGGCCTATTACTCATTTCCGACAAAAGGACTCCACCCCGAGGCCCAGGTGTGCTTGATCACCCGGAGGACGGAGGAGGAAGGAGAGGAGCGGACGGAGTGCGAAGAGGAGAATACGGAGACCAGAGGAGAGGACGGCGAGAGAAGAAGGACAGCGGAGGAGAAAGCGGAGAGTAAGAGAGGAGGAGGACGAAGACGGCGTGGAACATCAGAGGCCGGGGGAGAAGCGGCGAGTCACCTACCAGAAGCAGAGTCGGCGCCTGCTACGGACGGAGAGAAGCCAGGAGGCCACCGTTCCTGCGAGTCGCCCAGCCACTCACCCAGGGGAGGTGCGTGGCTTTCACAGGTGCGTGACCGATTGCGGGGCTGGGTAGATCTTAGAGGTACCTTAGGTACCAGACCACGGGAAACCTAACCTCCCGGGACCCCTATCCTGTGCACACGCCCCTCCCCTTCACATTAGTGCACCTTTGTAATTACGAGCACCGGTGGTTTCCCTCACTCCCCTACCCTGACCTCGAATTATTCTACAGTGAGCTGATACCTCCCTTGTTCTCTTTTTGCCTTCTGGGGAGCGAGAACCCGGCATTCGCAGCGACGGACTCCGACGAGGACGAATCCCCCCCTCGAAGCCCGGAAGGGGTCCGAGAAAAGGAGAAGATCACCCGACGACGGCGCAGCAGGAGTAGATCCCCCCGGAGATTCAACCCGATAAGGAAGAGTAGTACAGATCACTGGTTTTCTGCAATAAAACCTTCTTTACCAAGAACTCGCCTGTTGCCTATATCTGAACCCCCGCCACCCCCCAGTGTCACAGTGGTGGAGAATGCGGGCACATTAACCCTCGATACAGAGATGGAGACCCTCATTCAGCAACTAATTAAAGGACAGGAGAAGCTGGGATGGATGGTCGAGCAACAGCTAACCTCGGCCCAGGCCGACCGAGAGATCTTGAAGAAAGCCCTAGCCTCAAAAGAGGAAACCCAGCAAGTATGGGTGAATCTGGGGACTACCGGGACCATCAGGGAGACGCAGTCTATACCACACGGCACCTCAGCAGTATCCCTCCAGAAATACCATCAAGGGGATGACCCGGATTCCTTCATGCTCAATTTCGAGAGGGCTGCTAGAGCCTGTGGGTGGCCCATCAGCAAATGGCCTTTCTTTTTGGCTCCGCTCCTGTCAGGAGAAGCCCAAGCAGCCTACCAGGTTGCCAACCCAAACGGAGATACTCCCTATGCGGATGTAAAGAAAATCATCCTAGACCATTTAGGATTGGACCATGAAGCCTATAGACTCCGGTTTAGGAAGGAACGAGGTGCTCCAGGGGAGAACCCTAAGACGCTATTTGTTCGTTTAAAAATGGCTGCAGACAAATGGTTGACCCCTGCCACAAGCACGAAGGAGGAAATCATGGATAGAATATATCTCGAACAATATCTCGAAGCGCTGCCTTTCGCTACACAGAGGTGGCTCAGGCAACATCCCAACCTGACTACTACAGAAGCCGTAGACATGGCGACCAACTTCACGAGGGCCCAGCCACGCTCATCCGGCTGGGAGCCAGATCGAGTCCACAAACCACCGGTAAAGACAGACCGGCGACCCCCTCCATCCCGCCCTGTGGATCCCCCTAAACTTCGAGTCTGGAAACCTGAGACCCCCACCTCTGCCGGACCGCAATGTTTCGAATGTGGTAACTGGGGGCACATTGCCCGGTATTGCCCCACCAAAAGACCTCCCGAGGAGCCCATGGAAGTGGGATACTTGCCCCGGGCTGTTCTGTATTCCGCGGAGATGGGGAGCACCTACAGGGTAAGTGTACAGGTGAACGGGTCCTCCATCCAGGCACTGCTAGATTCAGGTTGTAGGCAGTCGGTAATACGAACGAAACACGTAGCTAACTGCCAATACTTACCCCAGCAAGTAGTAGCCATCCGTTGTGTCCACGGGGATGTCAAAACCTATCCTCTGGCTCAGGTCCCTATTCACCCCCCCAAAGGCCCCCAGCAGTTGATACGGGTGGGAGTCCTCAACACCCTTCCTGAGGATTTAATCATAGGGACAGACAACCCCCGGTTCCTCCATTGGTTTAGACACAGTTTACAAAAACTCGAGATCCCCTCTATGTCCCCCAAACCAGCTCTTTTGGCACCCGAGCCCTGGGTACTAGACCGGAGTTTTAAGTTTGCCCAAAGCAACGATCCCTCCCTCTTCAACGCATGGGAACAGGCACACCAGGATGGTGACAACCCCCAACCTAGGTATCCCCGTTTTATCATCCGTCAGGACCTACTGTACCGACAGGGTAAAGAAGAAGATGAAGGTCAACTCCTGGTTCCCCTCTCCTTCAGGGAACAAATACTCTTCTTCGCCCATAGTCACCTGGTGGCCGGACACATAGGATCAGAAAAGACGACGCAGAACATACTGCGATATTTCTATTGGCCCGGAATCTATAAGGACGCTAGCAGATACTGCCAGGAATGTAGCGTGTGTCAGAGGAAGAACATGACCCGACCCCCAGCAGTACCTTTACAGCCTCTTCCCATCATCGGCAAACCATTCGAGAGAGTAGGAATGGATATCATCGGCCCGTTACCCAAAACCAAGAAAGGATTCCAGTACGTGTTGGTAGTTGTGGATTACGCCACCAGGTTTCCGGAGGCCTTCCCCCTAACCGCCACCACTACCCGACAGGTTGCCGACAAAATGATAGAATTGTTTAGCAGAGTGGGGTTCCCCAAAGAAATCTTGACCGATCAGGGAACCCCCTTTGTATCCCGATTGATGACAGAAGTCTGTAAAAATCTGGACGTCCATCAAATCAGAACCTCCGTATACCACCCACAAACGGATGGGTTGGTGGAGAGATATAACCGTACCATAAAGACCACCTTACGCAAAATGATGGAAGTCAACGGCAACGAGTGGGATCAACTACTTCCTCTAGCTCTCTATGTCATCAGGGGACAAAGGCAAAGTAGCCTAGGAGTATCCTCCTTTGAACTTTTGTATGGACGACAGCCCAGGTCGCTGATGGAAATGACAAAAGACGCCTGGGAAAATGAGATACCCGAGGAAACCTCTTCCACCCTGGAATATGCCCACAGTCTCAAAAGCAAGTTGGGAAAACTGAGAGATTTGGCCTACACCCATCTAGAGGACAGTCAACACAGACAAAAGAAAGCCTACGACAAAGGAAAGAAGTGGAGACAGTTGAAGAAGGGAGACTGGGCTCTAGTACTCCTGCCCTCCTCAACCCAAAAGTTTAAGGCTTCCTGGGTCGGACCCTACGAAGTGGTGGAGACGATAGGTAAAACCACCTACTCCTTACAGACCGGCCCCAGGAAGACCCAAACCTATCACATAAATATGCTTAAGAAATGGCTCGGACGACCCCCCACTGATGTACAGGTAGCCCTCAGTACGCCTGGGGACAACAACACCACCAAAGAGCAGCTGAATGTAAATGAAGACCTAACACAAACACAAACCAACGACCTAAAACAACTCCTACAACGACACGAGAGCATATTTTCAGATCAACCGGGACGAACGACGATGGCTGAACACTGTATCAAGACCCGTCCTGGCCAAATCATACAGATCAAACCCTACAGGGTCCCCGAAGCAAGGAGAGCCGCCATCCAGAAGGAAGTGAAAGACATGTTGGACCTTGGGGTAATCAGACCTTCTACCAGCCAGTGGTCAAGTCCCATCATGATGATCCCCAAACCAGACGGAAGTCGACGATTTTGTATGGATTTCAGGGCGCTTAATGAGATCTCGGAGTTCGACGCATACCCCATTCCGCGCGTCGACGAAATGGTAGAAAAACTGGGAGAAGCAAGATATATAACGACCCTGGACTTAACCAAGGGTTATTGGCAGGTGCCCTTGAGGGAGGAAGACAAAGAGAAAACCGCCTTCAGTACAGATACAGGGCACTATGAGTTTACTGTCCTACCGTTTGGGCTGCATGGGGCCCCTGCTACATTTCAGAGACTCATGAACACTGTTCTGGCCCCTGTCTCTTCCATCGCAGCAGCCTATTTGGATGACATTGTGGTACACAGCAAAACGTGGGAAGACCACCTACAGCATCTACACCGGGTCTTTTTGGCTTTGGAGAATGCAGGGCTCCGGGTCAATGCAAAAAAATCCAAGATCGCTTTCCAGAAAGTGAAATACCTGGGGTATATGCTGGGCCACGGTGTGATAGAGCCTCAAATTGAGAAGGTAAGGGCCATTGCCGAAACCCCCTTCCCGACCACCCGAAAAGAAATGAGGGCCTTCCTGGGCTTGGTCGGGTATTACCGTAGGTTTATACCTTCGTTTGCGAACATAGCAGCCCCCCTTACGGACGCCTTAAAGAACCCAGGTAAATCAGGTGCCCTCATACGCCCTACTGACCCCATGTACGCTGCCTTTCGGCATTTGAAACGCCTCATCACCTCCACTCCGGTGTTAACATCCCCCGATTTCTCAGTGCCCTTTATTCTTCATACCGATGCCTCGGAGTATGGGATTGGGGCGGTGTTGTCACAAAAAGGGGCGGATGGTCTAGAGCACCCCATTGTTTATGTGAGTCGTAAACTGTTCCCAAGAGAGTTAAAATACGCGACAATTGAAAAGGAGTGTTTGGCGGTTAGGTGGGCAGTTGAGAAGCTTGCCTATTACTTGGAGGGGCACCCGTTCGTTCTGTACACAGACCATGCTCCCCTTTTGTGGATGGCCCGTAATAAATCGAACAATGCACGGGTAATGAGGTGGTTTCTGGCGTTACAGCCCTACTCATTTACCGTCAGACACACCAAAGGAACGGAGAATGTAAGTGCGGACTACCTCTCTCGACATCCGCTCCCCGATCGGGAGCATCCTAGGGGGGAGGTGTGTAACGGGGTGTACACGAGGTCCCCAGTCAACGGACTGACCCCACCTCCTACAACTACCAGAATGCATTGTACCAAGGGGGACTCCGGGGATGAGGACTGCAATGTACCTTTACCATACTCCCCTGTCTCTCTCTCCTCTCAGGACCCGGAAGCCAGTACGGACGTTCTTGCTGTAGAGGACTGGCCCTTTAACTCTTGGCCGGAGGCGGACTGGGAGGAGTCGGCCTATTACTCATTTCCGACAAAAGGACTCCACCCCGAGGCCCAGGTGTGCTTGATCACCCGGAGGACGGAGGAGGAAGGAGAGGAGCGGACGGAGTGCGAAGAGGAGAATACGGAGACCAGAGGAGAGGACGGTGAGAGAAGAAGGACAGCGGAGGAGAAAGCGGAGAGTAAGAGAGGAGGAGGACGAAGACGGCGTGGAACATCAGAGGCCGGGGGAGAAGCGGCGAGTCACCTACCAGAAGCAGAGTCGGCGCCTGCTACGGACGGAGAGAAGCCAGGAGGCCACCGTTCCTGCGAGTCGCCCAGCCACTCACCCAGGGGAGGTGCGTGGCTTTCACAGGTGCGTGACCGATTGCGGGGCTGGGTAGATCTTAGAGGTACCTTAGGTACCAGACCACGGGAAACCTAACCTCCCGGGACCCCTATCCTGTGCACACGCCCCTCCCCTTCACATTAGTGCACCTTTGTAATTACGAGCACCGGTGGTTTCCCTCACTCCCCTACCCTGACCTCGAATTATTCTACAGTGAGCTGATACCTCCCTTGTTCTCTTTTTGCCTTCTGGGGAGCGAGAACCCGGCATTCGCAGCGACGGACTCCGACGAGGACGAATCCCCCCCTCGAAGCCCGGAAGGGGTCCGAGAAAAGGAGAAGATCACCCGACGACGGCGCAGCAGGAGTAGATCCCCCCGGAGATTCAACCCGATAAGGAAGAGTAGTACAGATCACTGGTTTTCTGCAATAAAACCTTCTTTACCAAGAACTCGCCTGTTGCCTATATCTGAACCCCCGCCACCCCCCAGTGTCACAATGTATGAACTAATGTATTTTCCAAATTTTGTTATGCTTAAAGCAAAAAGAGTTCTCCAGTGTAATTTTTTCATCATTATTCAGAACTTTTCCAAATCTTATTACTCACGTTTTTAGGTCTCGGCTAGGCAGCGCTTGCGCTGTCTCGTTGAGACATGCAGTATATACTATTGCACGGAAGCTTTATTTAAGCTCCGCCCATCTTTTGCATTGGCTTGTGTGTTAAATGCTGCCTTCCGATTGGTTGTAGGCTTGTTAGTCCCTCTTTCTGATGGCCATGTCGTCATTTGTGTCCTTCCAAGGCTATTGGCCCCTTTACTGCAGGGACTACTTTTTTCTCCCTCCTCTCCTTTCGCAGTCCGATGCCTTCTCGCTGCCCCTTCCCCCTCGGGCCTCGTCGCCGGCACGCATTGCCATTGCAATAGGTATCGCGATTGCTTTGCCAATGCTTGTTTGATACGTTCATTGATAGTTTGCGCACGCTCGGTGGGGGGGGGGGGGTTCTGGTCCTTTTGTGACGCTAACATTAAGTTAAGCGCATGCGTACATTTGTGACACTGTTCTGGGGTCAGTGTTCCCAGATAGGGCTAGATAACGCACAATTGGGCTATATTTTTTCCGGTTGTGCAGTAACATTTTGGTTTGTGCTAGTTGCCAGATTATAAATATATATACAGCGCTCCAGCAAAGTAGTATGTTAAAGCGCTTTACTAGACAGAGATTTACTTGGCAGCCTGATGCAACATCAATTCCAATGCATTCATCACCTGCTTGACACTGTCCCTGCCCCTTCTTCCTTAAAGTAGCAATTTTGGGCTATTTTGGGCTACTTTTTGGTTAGCTTTGGGTTAGAGAATGCTTAAAAAATCTGGCAACACTGTCTGGGGTTCACGCGGCGCATGTGTCAGTGATGGGGAGGCCGCGCAAACGTGTTGTCAACTCTTGCTATGAGGAAAACTCGGAAGCAGATTCTGGTGCCTGGCGGCAATGATGAATCAGTCAAGGCTAGGGTGGATGAGGAGGAGCCGGTTAGTGAAGAGGAGCCCCCGCCTGAGCAAACGCCAGTTGTCAGGCGAGGCTCAGAGTACCGCGAGCAGAGGGTTTATGATGTAGGAATTTGACCCATGGTGAACGCTAAGCAGTGGATTAAGTGATGGTGAGGAGTATATGAGGAAATATAGAAAGTGGGATGTTAAAGTAAGTAGATAACTTTCAGTCATTTCCTGTGGCGCAATACTGTGAATTGAATTCTCTCTACCATGCAATGTGCCAGTTCGAAGGGTGCCTGGTTGGAACACATTAGTGCAGAGGCGTTGTGATTGTGAGATCCTGGCTTGAAGCTAAGTTAGGGAGCATCAGCTATGGGTGGCAAGAATAAAAAGCTCTGTGGCGATAGAGCCCCTGTACCTCACATGACAGCCGCTCCCACAGCCAAAGCCCGCAGCACAGGTGCTCAGGGATCTGAAGAGTCGAGCACCAGAATTCGACAGGGGCAGACATCCCCAACAAGAGGGCCCAGGCGTAAACAAGGTATGAGAGTTATTTGGCTCTAGATCAAGTTTGACTGCAAAAAATATCTGTTTAAAGATGTATGAAGAAGTTGAAGTTTACTTCCCCGTCGAACATGTATACGCTTCCTAAGTTCATCTACCTTGGTCAGCCATGTGTAATAGGTATTCAGTCTTGTGTCAACAGGCATCTATCTGATTGCCTGGTCCACTCAGACATTCTTCTTCGTCCACTGGTTGTTGTGCAGCAAAGCCTGTTATATCCCCATAGCTGCTAAGTTTTTAGATTGCTTATGTGTGACATTTCAGTGCACTTATGAGTTACTTTGAAATGCAAATGTGTTGCACTTAAAAGTGACACTTTCATGCGAGTAAATTCAGTAGCAGGCTCGTACTTCGCAGCACTGTAATACTAAAGTTTCTATTCCCTACTGTGTTATCAGGACTATTATTTTAGTCTCTCTCGTTACACACAAAACATCAATTACAAAGTGTGCAGGTGACTGTGGAGGCAGATACTTAGCCTGCGAAGACCTCATTCAAAGATCTATATACACTTATTAAAGAGTTTTGCACAGTGTAACAGTAAACTATATTTATACAGCGCTTATTAAAGTCTCTCATTGAAAACCCGCCCAGGGCCCCCAGGTGACCCATTTCCACCTGTGAGTAGCTCTTCTAGTCCATACTTTTTTTCTTTGCAGCTGGGATCTGTAGCCCTGTTTAACACATTATAAAACCAGGGCTACAAGATCGTTCTTGGACTAGATGAACTGCTTATGCATGGCACTGGAAAACCTGAGAGTTCTCGTGTTGTATGGCGTTTTAGGATCCGAGCTAAATTTCCCGATTCATGCCCTTATATAGGTACAATTCAAATTGCCCTTATATAGGCATAGAAATCTTACCCATATTTAGACATAGCCCATGCAGTCCAAATACAGACATGGCTACTTCCACCCGTACCAAAAAGCCACAACGATTTCTTGGAAAATTGGCTTACGCAGTCAAGGACAGCCCCTTACTTGAATATTGATTTGTCCAAGAACTCACTGAGTTTTCAATGAACTACCACTCCCTTGGGGTTCTTTGATGACGTTATTATGCCCGCCTTTTAGTTAAACTAGGCACCTTCAAGGTATAAATATGCATTCACTTGCTCTAGCAAAGACACAGTGGTTCAGAGCAGTTCGACTATCTACTTGTCCGATGCGGCTGAAGGAAGCCAACTCTCCAGCTGACGCATTGATCGAGAAGCTCTCCTTTCTCTCACTGAGAATCCAGCTCCAGTGTTTCCAAGCTCCCCTCGCGGGGCGTTGGGAAATCGAGTCCCGAGATAAGAGATACCAGACCTCCTTCATTCTAAACTAAGGTATGGAGCTGATTAGATCCTAAGAGAAATCTTAGATAGATTCTTGACAAAGGAAACTAAACCTATTCTACGCCACACTTACTTCTTCCCTCGTACTAAACTTAGGTTAGGTACATCGGGGTAGGCGTATTGTAGAAGCACCAGTTGAGTACTTTTAGCCTTTGTTATTTATGTATGTATTTTTCTATGGTTTAGAAACCATACAATGCTGTAACAGTATTATTTTATAATACTCTTCTCGCTGTATGCATTATACTTTGCAGCCTGTCTTAAGATTGCAGCAGTTCACTTTACTTGCATGAGAAAGAAGACTGTTCAATAAATCCTTTTATTGAAAACACCCTTCTCTCTATTTCTCTGCACCTCTGATGAAACGAAGCATGCACAATTGACTGAGTAAAATATCTATCTATTGTTTCCACGACTCTGAAGATACTTTTATTCTTGGGGAAACAAAGTTGTCATGTTTATGCGGTTGTCAGAAACTAATCCCTTCTTGTTTATTCGAGAAAGTTTCTATTGACCTCTGAGCTAGCTGGCACTCACAATTAAGTCTAATATACTCGATAGAGACCTAGTAGACATAAGTCCTACGTCAACTCTATAGGATATTTTATTGCAATGCGCAGAGCCTATTGGGAACATAGGAACTACACTACATGGCGCCCAACGTTTGGTAAGGCACTAATTTAACGCTAGATACTAACGTAACTCTTTTCAGCTTTTTACAGAGACCCCTTTTTCCCTTAAAATACTCCAATAGACGTCTGGAGTGGGTAAAAGGATAAAATATAACTGAGTAGGATGAAAATCCTATGTATTCGTTTTTGGTTTGTTCAACGTTGAAGGATACAGTGTTCCAAAATATTGTGCACCTTATCTTTGTTTCCTTGAAACTTGCTCTGCAAACTTTCATTAAACAATGTTGAATAACGGCAACGGCACCGAGATTGGTGGAGCTGCAGCAGCTGCAGCCCAAACAGGCTTAGACAATACAGGTTTCCAACAAGACGACCCGGATGCAATAATCATCCCAGAAAACTTTAGAAAAACCATCACTATAAAGCTTATAACAAATGGCCTATCACCCAGAGGTGGTAAGGTAATTGTTGTGATATCGGCAGAGAGAGGTATTCTATTCATGGATTTTCTCCCCCAAAGCAAATCCAGTATCACATGTGTCTCACTTCTACAAAGTAGAGGAAGATCCAACGGAATACACTCCTTTCCAGGATGTTGAAATTCCACTAACATACCAAGAGCATGCGCTCTGGTTTAAAGGCGCCCTACAACATCAAAATCACATTACCAGGCTCGGACCACTAGGTAGACCAGGAGCAACATGGCCGGTACAAGCCAGCTATACACCACATCCTGACATTGAAGAAATGTTGGATCCGGAACTATTAGTTCAAGTTAAACAACTAATAAAAATACATAGACAATTAGTTCAATATGTCACACGGATTCCAACAGTCCAACCTCCTATAAGGATTCCACAACAAACCCCTTACAAGGGGAACACAAATAAAATCACACCACAGACTATACAGTCAGTCATTGGTAAATTTCCCAAAAAAAAGGGAACAAATTCAATTCTGGATAGCTCAAAAAATTACTCAAATAGAGGCAGTATTTCCGGATACTACCCGTCATGAGAAACACAGAATTCTTACAATCTGTTTACCAATGGGGATCGAACCACACCTGGAGGACTGTGACACTTGGGGTACAGTCTTTGCTGCAATCTACACAAAAACACATGTTTTTCTGTCTATGGCGGTTATACCAGATGTCCTGAAACAGATTCAAAATTAATACGGGGCAGAGCCTGCTTTAAATCTGGGTATGAAATTACTGAGAGATTTCAAACAGGTCTCAGCTATAATATTAGCTAATATTAAAGGTGAGGCAGCATCTGTGGCGATCCGCCAAAAATTAAGAGAATTTGATGTAACTAAGCAACCATATGAAGTGGCCAGAATAATTGAAAAATCCTATGAGGAACTAGGTAGAGATAGCTTGGGTGGGAAACCAGTTAAACCCCAACTAACAGAAAGTACCGAGAAGGTCTTTATTAAAAATACTCTCACTACTCCTAAAAAGAAGTGGGAGAACACTAAGCAAACTTCTAACGAGAAACATTTTCAGTCCCGAGGAAGGTCTCCCCAAAAGGAGCCCTCTGAAAAGAGGTATAACCTCAGGAATAGGGATAATTTAAAAAAACCTGATAGATATCAAGATACTGATACACGTTCCTCTCGTACCTTTCAGACTTCCTCACAGAAATCATAAAGAAGAGGACTGTCAGAACACAAGGAAGAACACGTGAAGTCCAAAGACGATCAACACGTTCCAAAAAATAAGAAAACCCAATTCACCAAAACGAAGGTAGCAGGTCTAAAAATCAGACATGCCGAGGATCTTGAGGACACAACTCAAGAACAGGGAGTGGGCCCAGATAATGCTGGACAGTGCAGCAGAAGTCACCATAGCTCGCAAGATCTTGAAGGATCATCTGGAGACAGTGGACTTGAATGAGTACATCCAAGTTGAAACTGCTGATACCAGGGTTAGTGTACCCCATAAGTTATATGAAATAACGCTGCAGATGGAGGGGGACATAACTAGGAAAATAAGAGCACTGTGTTGGGAGAAGCTCTATAAAGGTTATGACATTCTTCTAGCTGAAAAGACTGGCCACCAAAATTTGTCAGGGAGTGCCCACATGGCGAAGACATCATTATGCCAGCCTGCTTCAATCATATACCAATTCATTTAAAATACACCTATGCCAGCAAATGGGCTGTAGCCCAGGCTCCAGCATTATATAAAAATCATGTAGGATGGGATGAGGATTCTCCTCACCATAAAATCCAGTTAAAAACTCAACCAACTGCACAAAGGCAGTATCCAGTAAAGCAAGAAGCTAAAAAACAGGTCAGGGAGATATTAGATCAACTTGAATACCAAGGGGTGATTGAAACATGCACCTCGTTAATGAATAATCCTTTGTTTCCTGTCTCCAAACCAGACAATACATATTGTCTAGTTTTGGACTACAGACATTTAAACTCTTGTTGCAAAACCTTTGCAGTACAAAATGTACATAGTGCAGCACTAATGAATAACATTGTGCGTAAAAAATATAAAACCACATTAAATATTTCTAACGGTTTCTTCTGTCAAAACATTGCGCCTGAAAACAGGTACTTGACCGCTTTCTCAATTATGGGGACACAACATCACTTCTGTCGTCTCCCCCAGGGATTCAAGAATAGTCCAGGGTTATTTTCAGCTAGAGTAACATAGTCACTACAAACGTATGATAATGAGGCATTATCTTATCTCGATTACATCTACCTAACAGACGATGACTTGGACAGGCACTTGAACAGAGTGAAAACCATTATACTTGGTTTTGCCTCTGAAGGGTATAAATTACAACTTTAAGAAATCAAGAATTGCCAACCTCAATGTCCTTTTTCTAGGATATGAGTTATCAAGTGAAGGCAAAAGCCTGCCGGACAACTTTTTAGAAAAGTGTGCGCTGCTCCAACCTCCAAAAACGCTGAAAAACATACAGTCAATTCTAGGTTTTCTAAATTTCGGAAGAACCTTCATACTAACCTACGCAGAAAGGGTTAAACCTCTCTACGAACCTGATTTCAAAACTACTAATTGGACTCTAAAACACACAGAAATTTTGCATTCAGTGCAAACTGACATATTAGCGACAACATATTTACAGACACACGTAAACAAACGCAATCTTGTAATCAGAATCATCCCAGGAAGATGCGGATACACATCCTTAACCTTTAAAGAAGGTGAAAAAGTACCAATTGCTTATAAATCACACTTGTACACACAAGCTGAAATGAAATTCACTTCTACAGAAAAAATTCTGACAGTGGTTCAAACTGCAGTAGCGAAAGAGAGAGCCCTTGCACAGGGAAAACGCATAATGGTTGTTACTCCTCTACCTGCCTTAGAGGCAGTGACAAAAGCAAGCATTCCGAATGCAAAGGCTTTACATCCAAGATGGATACAATGGCAGAACTCTCTTGCTGCAACAGACGTTGAATACGTTTTTGACCCCTATTTGAAAACACAAGAATTTCTACAATACGAACAAGAATGTCCTCTGCGCACTGAGATTCTGCCTCTAGAACAATACTAAAGTATAATTTATACAGACGGATCAGCACAGCCCGCAATTGGGGGTAAACAAGCTTATAGTGCTGTGTGCGCGATCGTTAAAGGTCGCTGGCGCAATGGTAAATTCCGACCTATGGTCACAAAAACGCAATCTCTCGGAGATTGTACAGCTCAGCGAGCTGAACTACAGGCATTCAAGATGGCACTTGGAAACACCGATCGCGAATTCCTCACACTCATAGTGTGCGATTCGTATTACTGCTTTCAATCTTACAATGAATACTTGCAGAATTGGATTCAAAACGGTTTCAAAGATGCAAAAGGTGGCACAATCAAGCATAAGTTGATTTGGAAGCAAGTAGTTCAATTATAGAAAGAACTACAAAAGAATCACGTCATTCACACACTGAGTCATCAGCATGATGGTGTTCACATTGCAGGGAATCCATTGGCTGATGAAGCCACGAAGGCAGCTGTGCAAACGGCTTCCGAAGCTACAATCACTCGCTCAAAAAGAGTAATAGACAGTGAAACGTTATTAGCAGTAAAAGCCTCAATGGAAGGTAATCATGCAGCGTTACCTCTAAACTATCCACTCACGTATACATACATAATTGATTCAAACTCCGTTCCTTTTGCTCAAATCCCTGGAGTTGGGGACAGAGTAATTCCAAACAGGAAGCGGAGAGCTTACTTGGTTCAAGAAGCAAATATGGGAGAGGGTCTGACACATCAAGGGATCTTGAAATCTCTAAAAGAATTAGAAGAGATGTACTGGTGGCCAGGAATGAGCATCCATGTTTACGAATTTGGAATCAACTGTGATACCTGTTACAGATATCATAGCTTTGACAACTACCAGATAGCTGACTACAGTGTAGCCAGCCCAGTTCAGAAGCCTTTATTAGACAGCATTAGACTATCTACACGCAGACGTCATCATGGACAGATGCGGTCCCACAACTACTAGAACAAGATTTATTTGGATATGGCCTCAGCGCTCGGCTGACGCCTGAACTGTTATAAAAGTTTTGTGAGTCTTTATCGGCACATACGCAGTCGGCACGCTACATTCTGACCAGGGTCCTGCATTTAGCTGCAAAGCTTACACGGAGGCCTTGGCCAATCTGGGCGTTGCTTTGCGGTATTCTAGTCCATTCCATCCTGAGGGAAATTCTGTAGTGGACAGAAAATAACGGGACATAAAGCAATCTATAACAGCTAGGGTATTAGGCTCGGGTGACGGGTGGGTCAAACATCTAATAAGTGTCCAACATAGTCTAAATAATCTGCCAGGAAATTCTCTGGGTGGGATCACTCCTTTTTGGTACTAGAATGATTGTCCAGGATAGTCACACTTCAGTGGTAGAACAAAAACCTTTTCATATCAAAGACCGTTTGGCTGTTTTGCAGGACTTAATTGAAACAAGTAGAAGTCAAAGCAACACATTGCAGAAGCCAACGACCACTGAATTGGAACCACCCGTCCCAGCAAGGCCTGTCTGGATTCCAAGGATTGGGGATCTAGTCAGAGAAAAGATCGCGGATAAGAAGGAATTTGGGCCTTCTTACAGAAAACCAGTACCTGTGCTAGCAATCGACGGATCAAGAACAGTGATACTGCCGCCCCTTGCTGGAAGAAAGGAGAACAGGTTCGTATCCATCGAGCTGGTAAAACCACATCATGTGGCCAATCATAAGTAGTAGGCCCAGTGGACTCCAAAGATGTAGCAGACAACCAAATCTTGCTACTATCTAAGAGGTTCAAACTGAGAGACTCAAACCTTTGAGAAATCTGCAGTGCGAAAAGAAGGACTAAGCAATAAAGCCATGGAACTTGTGCCTCATGAGACCCAAATAACAGTTCGTCAAGAAACTCCCGTCTACAATGATGTAGCATCTGACTATACTAATTTAACAAAGGATCCAGTAGCTCCAGTAATTTCAAGTAATCCTGATGCAATACCGACCATTGACAGAACTGCCTCTGGCTATTTCATTAACGTTGATACGTTTTGTGAGGATCCCAGTGAGCCTGAAACGACAGCGGGCAAATAAAACTTTTTAAAAAAGTAATGGAACTTTTTCAGCAACTTGAAAAACTTATCTGGTTTCACCATGGGTTGAACTTTGGATTGTGCTAGATGTACTTTTTCTCCTACTTTTGTTAATTCTTGTATTAAGTTTGGGAATGCTGATTAATGGGAGATATAGTAAAATGGACACAGCAAGCAAGAACATCAATTTACTCCTCAAGCCACACAAATCATCTCATCGTGAACAAAGAGACTTGACATCAGTCAACATCACAGCCAATCCTATACCTGGTGGTATAGCTTGGGACAGAACTTATTATGACATCTTTGGCCCTGCAGAGCTGTTGAAGATTCCACATCAATTCAAGGTTTCCGTGAGTGACTTTGTTTCACCCAGCACATTTTCTGATGATTGGGACTTTGAGACTGTTAATAATAGGATGTCAAACTTAGAGATGTCTGCAAAATTGACAAAACATGAATACTTAGAAGGTTCATCAGATTATGAACAAATGTACTGTTATAATCACTATGGTCATCATTATTTGCACAAATCTACAAACACTAGAAATGTTTATACTTTTAATCAATTGGAACATTGTCCAACGCCACCAAAGGGTAGCTCAAAAACATTCTATGAAAAATTTGCATACTTTTCAGATTTTAATGTCTCAAATCCGGAAACATTTTACTTTAAAATGTTAATAAGACAGGAATGAAAAGTATGTTGACTAATACTAGGCACATTTATTCTGCAGCCTTTTATACCCAGCTGTCCTCATTAGGTTTTGACTTTTGTAGTGACATCATTGAAAAAAAAACTGTCTGGGGCACAAAAGACTGGTAGGTGCAGGGAATAGAATCTTTATTTCGAGCCTGCTTTATCCCTGAACAAATAATGTTTTTGAACGACACTGTGCAACAGGCATCCTGTTTTGGTCCAGCCAAGATAACAGATTTGAACAACCTATCCATACCCACACCTACACCTGATAGTAAAAACACTACAGAAGGAGGGGTCAACGTAAAAACAATTTTACTTAAAAACAGAACTGATCCTGATTGGAAGAAGTGGTTATTCTGGCCCAAAGACACAAACAACTGTCAAAATATATTCATGAATAAGACACAAGGGTCTACATTCTCTAGGCCAAATCCAAGATATGTCCATAGACAACATCCAGGGATAGTAACAACATACAGTGTAGGAAAACTGTGCATGACTTGCTACAAAAATCCTCACTAACAGAGGTAAAATAACACTTATCTTTACTTAAAGATGGCGTTGATTTAAAGGACTTCTTACAAGGTCCTGCAAAATGGTGTCATAAACGTTTTATATACGCTGGTATATATGCCATTTATAATGAAGCTTGGAAAGTGACACAAGCAGAGACTGCAGAATGAATACAATAAATTGATTGTATTCATTTAGAGAAAGCTCTCTCTGTAGTTGACAATGGGTTAACGACTCTGTCATCCAGAATTTATTCTTTGGACAGCATAGTATCATCTGCCATAGACATAATGGAACAGGATTGCTCATGCTACAGCATGGATAGTCACAATTGCGTTCTATAATGCTTTTAGGCTGGATGTTACAAAATCTTTGTTCCTGATATGTGCCATGGCATCTAATCAACACCACATCATTGTTTTCTGTATTTAACCTTACAGATAAACAAATCACTTTGGCACAAAGAGGAGCAGACTACATGGTGCTGAGCATTGAGAAACTGGAAAGATTGCCATTAACTGTTTCGGAAAAACCTGCAACAGAATGGATAATACACGGAACAATAAATCTGCCTGTCACATTTTTTCATTTTCAATATTGTTTGAAATATATACCAGCTGGCGTGTATGAAAGGTTGGGTGAAGAATACATTAAGTCAACCTGGGAATTACCATATACACACAGATGTTGGAGTGGGGGAAAAGAAGTAGTACAAACTGCAAAAGCGCACTAAACTGTACACTTTTATGTCAGGGTATTAATTTACATGGAGCCTGTGACGGTTCTTCGACCACCTTTTCCTGCCACCTACAAGGTTCTCCAGCTGCAGTGATAGAGACAAATTTTAGGCAGCTTTCAGACGGAAGCTATATAATGTTGAATGATCACCGCTGCTGTGGAATGTTGCCAGGAATAGCCTATCTCGTCACCGTGTCAACCAGGGTCACTTGTCGCATGCAAGTATTCCTAAAACTAAGACAGACGGGAAGTCGCCGCTATGGCCTTCACTGAACATCTCTTCTATACGAATTGATACTTTAAGCAGGATGAAAGCCATTCTTTTACAAAAAACTGTGCCACTGACCACATCCAAAGAGACGTATGAACTACAAGTTGCAAGGTCCTCTGCAGAGATACATGCCCTTTTATCGACAAACTGCCCTGTACATTTCGTAGAAATGTTAGGTCGTATCTTAAACATGTCTGATACCAGTGGTATTGTACATGTATTTAAGACAGTTTTTTCGGGACTGTTAGCACCTTTTGAAGCCGTACTCGGCATATATCCAAACTTCGTGCACTCTGTGTTCGGCGGCCTGCCTCTCATTTTGGGACTCATTGCAGGATTACTATTCTTGTTCCTTCTGCTCGGATAAGGCAAGTCCGGTCACAAGCGACACCCAGATTACCATAGAGAACACTCTCCTGGCAATGAAGTGTCGTGAGCGCATGATACAGATTCTGGGCTTGGCTCATTTGAGAGATCTGAATACCACGTGGTTTCTATCATTCCGACCAATATGGCAAGATTGCTTCTTACCTGTTCTACGATGCCTGCTATGTCGAGGAGAATGCATGTTGGACATCTTTCTAACACTCCCATCAGTCCTGGCAACGGATGTTGATACTTTGCTTTATTCGGTAACGGCCCATGCTTTGTGTTGTCCCCAGCAGCTACCAATCCTAATGACGGCATTCATTGAGGTCTCACAGACCCAATCTGCTGACAGTGAGATACGTGGATCAACAGGCACACAGGTACCATCTCCATTGAACATTGAACATTGCTAATGGGGCTGACGACGATGCTTCACATTTTTGTGCAATCAGTTTACTTAACTAAGTGGTCCAACTTTCACCTACTGTGGTAGACGAATTCTTTACCACCTTAGAAGATTTAATGTTTTCTCCAAACAATGAGATTGACTTTTGAAATTAGCACACATCGTTCTCTGGGACTCTGTATTTGACCTTCACTTCTCAAAACAAAACTTCTAACGTTAGAACTCTATTTTTCTACGAGTTGACTTTTTCAAAAAATGATTTTTTTTTGACACAAAGTAATCTGCTTAAAGTAGAACTATTCATAGAGAACAAGAATTCTTTTTGAATACTTCCAAGAGACAATTTTTGTCCTTGTCCACAACCAAAACAATTTATATATTCTGTCATGGAATGGTCTTGACTTTTTTTCTGTATTTAAGAGCCTTTTCATAAATGTACTTTCATGATTCATTCGGATAGCATTTCCAATATCATACTGTATGCTTTGAATGAAAACATTGCTTGTAAAATGCATACAGTACAAATGCTCATTTTTATGTACAACCGTTTCGAATGCATTTTATGTATTCTGGGTGGGTTTTACACATCATGCTTTAGATATGTTTTAAAATGCTTAGAATTTAGTAATATCGAACATAATAAAGTGGAGTGGGTGTTGTATGGTGTATTAGGATCTGAGCGAAATTTCTCGATTCATGCCCTTATATAGGTACAATTCACATTGCCCTAATATAGGCATAGAAATCACACCCATATTTAGACATAGCGCATGAATTCCAAATACAGGCATGGCCACTTCCACCCATACCAAAAAGCCACGACGATTTCTTGGAAAATCGGCTTAAGCAGTCAGGGACATCCCCTTGCTTGAATATTGATTTGTCCAAGAACTCATGGAGTTTTCAAAGAACTTCCATTCCCTTAGGGTTCTTTGGTGACGTTATTATGCCAGACTTTATGTCAAACTAGGCACCTTCAAGGTATAAATATGCCTTAACTTGCTCTAGCAAAGACACAGTGGTTCGGAGCAGTTCGACTATCTACTTGCCCGACGCAGCTCGCTACAGCAGGTGCCGAAGGAAGCCGACCCTCCAGCTGACGCACTGATTGAGAAGCTGTCCTTTCTCTCGCTGAGAATCCAGCTCCAGTGTTTCCTAGCTCCCCTCGCAGGGTGTTGGGAAATCGAGTCCCAAGATAAGAGATACCAGACCTCCTTCATTCTAAACTAAGGTATGGAGCTGATTAGACCCTAAGAGAAATCTTGGATAGATTCTTGGTAAAGAAAACTAAACCTATGCTACACCACACTTACTTATTCCCTCGTACTAGATTTAGGATAGGTACATCGGGGTAGGCGTATTTTAGAAGCACCAGTGGAGTACTTTTAGCCTTTGTTATTTATGTATGTATTTATCTATGGTTTAGAAACCATACAATGCTTTTACAGTATTATTTTATAATACTCTTCTCACTGCATGTATTATACTTTGCAGCCCGTCTTACGATTCTAGCAGTTCACTGTACTTGCATGAGAAAGAGGACTGTTCAATAAATCCTTTTATTGAAAACGCCCATCTCTCTATTTCTCTGCACCTCTGATGAAACAAAGCATGCTCGATTGACTGAGTAAAATATCTATCTATTGTTTCCACGACTCTAAAGATACGTTTATTCTTGGGGAAACAAAGTTGTCATGTTTATGCAGTTGTCAGAAACGAATCCCTTCTTGTTTATTCAAGAAAGTTTCTAGTGACCTCTGAGCTAGCTGGCACTCACAATTAAGTTTAATATACTCGATAGAGACCTAGTAGTTATAAGTCCTACGTCAAATCTATAGGATATATTATTCCAATGCGCAGAGCCTATTGGGAATATAGGAACTACACTACACTCAAGCCGAGGAGGTAGGTGCTCTCAAACGTTTTGGAGGGCTAGGGCTATTTTAGATTGTATTAGGTGAGTTGGACCTACGTGTTAAGTTGTGCGTTATAGTTGTAAGGTTCTTAAGAAGGAAAATTATACATAGGAAACAGAGAATATTTAAAATAGTGATCAAAGAGTAGTGCTTTTCTTTTGCTTAAAAGCACAGCAATTAGCTGTCGATCAAAGTGTTAGAAAATGATGGGAACAATGATCTTGATGGCATTGGAAGTGGGGGCACACTCAGTGTGGGTAAGTGGGTTATACACATGGCTAAAAGTAGCTCAATATTTGGGAACTATTTTGTTGGCCTTTCACCTACAGGTAGCTGCACATATGATATAATAGACACACCTTAGATCATAGGTACTCACAAAATTTCTCTCGGGGGCCAAATTTACAGTGTGGTTTGTGGCCGAGGGCCGCACTGGTTGGGGCGGGGTCAGTGGGGGAGGGGGCGGGTCTAGAGCAAAATAAAAACTGTGACCATGAGGTTGAACACAGGCCCCTGCAGCGGACGCCTTCGTCCACTGAGCCACCAGACCCGGCACACACAAATATTTCTCTCTCTCTCTCTCTCTCTCTCTCTTCTGACTGTGTCTCGCTCCCTCTCTCTCTCTCACTCTCTGCTACCCTCACTCTCTCTCTCTCTCTCCCTCCCTCCCTATGTCTGTCTCCGTCTGTCTCCCTCCCTCCCTCTGTCTCCCTCTTTCAACCTACCTCTGTCTCTCTCCCTGTCTCCCTCTCTCTGTCCCCTTCCCTCTCTCTGTCTCCTTCCCTCCCTCTTTCTCCTTCCTTCCCTCTGTCTCCCTCCCTCTGTCTCTCTCCCTCCATCTCCCTCTCCCTCTGTCTCACTCCCTCTGTCTCACCCCCTCTATCTCCCTCTCCCTCACTCCCTCTGTCTCACTCTCCTTCCCTCTGTCTGCTTCCGTCTGTCTCCCTCCCTCGGTCACCCTCTTTAACCTCGCTCTCTCTCTCTCCCTCTGACTCCCTCCCTCTGTCTACCCCTCTCTCTCCCTCCCTCTGTCTCACTCCCTCTGTCTCACTCCCTCTGTCTCACTCTCGCTCACGCCCTCTGTCTCACTCTCCTTCCCTGTCTGCTTCCCTCTGTCTCCCTCCCTCTGTCACCCTCTTTAACCTCGCTCTCTCTCCCTCTGTCTCTCTCCCTCTGTCTCTCTCCCTCTGTCTCTCTCCTCTGTCTCCCACCCTCTGTCTCCCTCTCCCCCGTCTCAGTCTGTCTCCCTCCTTGTCTTCCTCCCTGTCTCCCTCCCTCCCTCCCTCTGTCTCCCTCCCTCTGTCTCCCTCCCTCACTGTCTCCCTCCCTCCCTCTCCCCCTCCCTCTCTGTTTCCATTTACAGATTTCTGGCTGGTAAACCTTTATGTAAAGACAGTACACTTCTAAATGATAGCCATTCAGGAAGTGATCCAGTATTGAAAGTGATGGGAGAGGGACTTCACGACCACCACTGATTTAAATGATGCATATTTTCACATTGCAGTGCATTCATTTCTCAGTTTTATCTTCTTTTTGTGGCAAGCGAACATATCCCCAATTTAGTCTTGCGTTGCGGAATAATGTCAACTACATGGGTGTTTACAAATTGTTTGGTAGTGGTTGCGGCACATATACATTGTTAAAGTGCCCATGTATATCGTAAGTCCATAATTAGATGGCTGGTGTAAGAGAGCACAGCTCAAAAATGTCATTACTAGAAAGACCTAGTGTTGTAGCACGAAGTAAGGTACATTCTAAAATTATTAAACAGTAAGAATGTGATGCTGAGCAGAGTTTTGCAGACCCACATTCACTAGTAACTCTGTCTCCCTCTGCCTCTCTCTCTCCCCCCCTCCCTCTCCCACCCCCCTTCCCTCCCTCTCCCTCCCTCTGTCACCTCACCTGGCGTGCGTGTGTGTCAACCAGGGCTGAGACAGCTTGCCGGCTGCACCCGGGTACTTCACAGGTCTTTAATAGACCACTTACCCGTTAATGAGGCTTTGTTGTATATTGCCTCTTTTTAGCGCCCCTGAATCTCCACTCTGACCTTCACTGGAATAGCCCGGCCCCCATAGAGCGTTGCTGCAACTGCAGTGTTTGTAGGACACTCTTTACATTTTAAAAAAAAAACACACGGTGAAAGGGTCCATCAATCCCCACCCAGCACGAGGGCACAGCTCAGCAGAAAGAGGCCCTGGCACCGGGCGCTTTCAAAGGCTCCACAGAGAGGCCCTCAGCGCCCCACGGGGCTGCTGCCAGCCAAGGCTCAGAGAAAAACAAACACAGCTTTTGGAGGGCGGCGCAAATCATTTAATATGCGTCTCGCTCGCTTCTGTAACACTCACTGCAAAGTAATAATCGTGCACACGGCAGGGTGGCCAGGGGTCCCACACACAGTGGGTATTACAGATGTCTGCATGGTCCGCGGGCCGCAGCGGAAGGCTTGCCGGGCCGCCACTGGCCCGCGGGCCGTACTATGAGTACCCCTGTTCAACTTACACTTATATTCATCTAAGGGATGAATATAAGTGTAAGTTGAACTTGTGTGGGCAATTCATTGTTTTGGTAGAACGCTCACTTGGTTAATGTGATAACTTCCCTTGTCTGTGTGAATGTGTAACCAGAGGCTAGAGATTAGTGGCACGTGTTTCTATAGTATTGATAAGGCCCAGTCTGTGACAGGAAACACCGTGACTATCCAAGGCATTAGCTAAAAAAGTCTATTACCCACATTATATAAGATGGGCTGCCACAGTTTAAAAAAATGTATTGAGCGCAGTACAAAACTGTATGCCAGAAAATCTGCAAATGATTCAAAAGTTCTTTTTAGGTCTCAGTTAAACAGCATGTGCGCTGTCTCGAAGAGAGGTGTTGTGTTTAATCTGTTAGGCTTTAGCCCACCCATAGGCTTACTGTTTGCTCGCCTCATCGTCTATTTCATATCGTTTGGCCTCATTTGTCCATTTCATGCATGTGTCATGCCTTTTCTTGTGTTTAGTCCTCCCCAAGAGCATGGGCTAAATTTTAAGACCATCCACTGCTTCCGTTTTAGGAGCTACTTTCTTTAAGCATGAGCACTCCACGCAAGTGCACCCCTCTACTAAATAAATATATATTTTAGAAAAATTGTATATTCCCTCAATATATGTCTCATCATTTCACATGCAAGAAAAGGTTTCTGATAACACGACACGATGATTTTGTTTCTTCCAGCCGCAGAACAAAAAATCAATATTCACGCTCCCTACATGGATGGTTCACTAGAAGGGAGCTAAATGACCAGCAGAAAACCCAACTACTCTCATTTTCAATAGTTGGCATATACTGAAAATGCATGCTTTGTGTTTTGTATAGAGACCTCCCTAACAATAAAGAACTTCACTGAAAAATCTGGTGAGAAATTCTCAATTGTGAAGCAATGTATTAAAAAAAAAAAAGATAAAAATGTTTTACTGATATAACGAGCTGTGCAAGAGGACAGGCTAGGAAACCGTTTGAGACAAGCTTCTTTTTGCTTTTCAAAATTTATACGGCGCAAACCTGACTCAAATGTCTTGGAGCTCTTTAAATGAGCACCAGTTACATTACACAAGGATGTATTTATTTTTGTTTTTTAGGCACTGGAAGGTAAAGTGGTTTTACAGGAATCACAGGATGCTGAGCTGACACTCGAACCTTGTTCCCCAGTCGGCCGCTTTTAGGGCCTCATTTATGAAAAGTGACACATTGCTGCGTGAAAACAGCGATGCGTCACTTTTCACTATGGCCGAGATACCCGCCACCCCCTCTCAACACAATCCCCAAGAATTGGGAAACCGGAAACAGTTCTTGAACTTTTGGAAGGCGGGAAGGGAGTCACCCTTCCCGGGCGTATTTATTAAAATATGAAACAAAAGAAAACATTAAATTAACAGTTTCATATAATGTACAATTTCATTTCCACATTACGATGTTTGGCTAACCTTAACAGATCTCTAATACAAAGGTTCTCCTAGCCGAACTAACATCCTACAAAACATTTGACTTGAAATTGTACATCCTAACGTTAAGGGCCAACGGCAAGGTCGTAACCGGTGTCAGATCCCTAAACCAGAAATACCCCCCTCACTTGTGAGAGGAGCGACCGCACAGAGGCGTACCTCAAGTGCATCAACCAATTTCCCTTTGTACTTGACGGGGGCCCCAATAAACTCGACGCCATTTAACGGTCGTTCGAGGACTCGTGTGAGGTGTCTAAAAAGGTAGCGTAAACCCCCTCCCGCACCCCACACAACTTACCCATCTGCCGTCGCAGATGTCCTGGCCCCGGGAAATTCCCCAGGAGGGGCCGTAGCCCCTCCTATCCAGGAAGGGGCCTTGACCACCTTTCCTTTCCTTCCGGCGGCCTCTCCTTAGACAGGACCGCCTCCCCGTTGAGGGGCCAATTGGCCACCTCCCCCGCGCGCTCCCATCTGTAATGGGTGACGCCCCCTCATAGGGATCTTCGAATTACTGCTCACCGATCATGACCTTACCGCCACAGGCCGGATAGTTGACCGGCTATCCGGACCCCCCACAACAGTCCTGCCTAAAGGTCATTTCATAAAGTCTTTAGCCAGGCTATCAGGTCTCCTATGAGTAACTCGTTCCCCATCCCGGACAAATGAACACCATCCCCTGAATACATACTGTCCCCTTTAATACAACCATGCGAAATAGAATGCAGTGTACTTGAACGGAACAGTCTACTCACTTTATTATTAATTTTCCTTACTGAATGATTCAGAGCAGAAACAGAAATAGCCCCCCGCCACACTTTCCGTGGGATCATATGGGACCATGCAATTGTGCACCCTGGAACTCTTCTCGCCAACCAACTTACCGTGGAAAGCATCGCCTCAAGAAGAAGTCGTCTACCAGTGGTCACCAAATCATTGCCCCCAAGATGTACTATGACTACAGACGGCGGTGACCTTGTCCGCCCTAACACACCCTCGAAAAATGATCGAAACTGGTCAATACAGAGCCCGCCCTTTCCGTAGAAGGACACACTGTACCCGTATTCCCCAGCCACGTGAATCATGTCACCTGCTTTGAATACGTCCGCGGAACGCCTCACGTATGAGTGGCCCACGACCCACATCTCCTTTTTCACAGCCGGTAATGTCTGACCGCTGGCCCCCCGGTGTCGGGTCGACTGGACAGTCCGCCCCGCCTCGTAGGCTTGCGCAACTGAAAACCAAACAAAAACAAGAAGCGTGAGTACATCATTACAGCTTCACAACATGTGCAACCGCACATACCTCTTATAACAGTTCGAGGACCAACGCCCCACACGTTTTACTTGTTCAACATTCAGACCCCTGGCTGTAGCTTCCGTAGCAGCCCCTATCCGAAAGGAATGGGTCCCAAAGTCGCCGGGGTTCAAGCCCGCGGCAGAAATCGACATCGCAAGCACCCGCTGAAACTGAAACCTCGTCAGTGGGGTGGCGTCAGCGTGTCTTAACAAGGTCCCCCCCCATGCTGCCACCCTCTGCGCTAAATATTCCTCTACGCACCCAACAGGGCACATGGCAGACCCGGGGATCCTCTGGATGATTACGCAGTCCCCGATTGCATCCTGATCGGATTTGGACCTGACAAACGAGACCGTCATTGTCTCCTCCCTGACCTGAATGTGTTCCCGGCACAGTCCCCCCATCGTATCCTGCTTGTTCTTTGCCACTAATTCGCTTACCCGCATAGCCCCATGGAATGCTAATGCAAATGCGGCTCGGAACAACACTGCTTCGTACTGGGATGAACATGTTACCGGTAGCACGGATAATAACAGGGCCAACCTATCCAGACCTATCGGGTGCCTATCGTCTACTCTGCGACCCTCAAGGCGTTGCCACCCACGTAGCGCTTTCTGCACAACGAAAGACGCTGTCGGGTCCTGGATCCCATGAGCCCTTGCCATGAAGGAAATGGCGGCCCGATGCCTCTGGGCCGTAGCTACTGACTTGCCTGCGTGACGTAAAGAGAGCAGGAATCTCACTACACACTCTTCCAGACCCCAAAGCTCCCTCCCGGCAGTACCCAAAAAGGCCCAATAGGAACGGAACGCCCCTTCATATGCCTTCCTCGTCCTAGGTGCTAAACTCTCTCCCACGAGGTCTTGTAGTTCGGGGCACCGAGAGACCAGAGAGCTTCGGGAAAGGGTGTCGCCACCGGGTCCGCTGTGGGCAGAAAACCCCAGAAGCCCTGCATACGGAAACGAGAGAGCGCATCAGCCGCTTGGTTCATCACCCCCGGCACGTGTCGCGCCCTAAACAGTACATTCAGTTGCATGCACAACAACACAATTTCCTTGAGCAGTCTCAGAATCAATTTGCAACGTGCTGCCTGACTATTGATACACTCAACCACGGTCATGTTATCAGACCAGAACACCACAGAGTGACCCCTAAACCCTTCTGGCCATGTTTTCAAAGCCACCAGAATAGGGAACAGTTCGAGAAAAGCAATGTTACTCGTCAACCCGCACTCATGCCACCATGACGGCCATTTTTGAGCCGACCATTGTGTACCCAATATGGCGCCAAAACCCATACTCCCCGCCGAGTCTGTCCATAGCCCCAACTCCTTGGAAGACACTGCTGGTTTATTCCAGACAATTCGACCATTGAAATCCGCCAGGAATGCAATCCAAATGCGCATGTCCTGGCGAACCTCTGCCGAGAGTCTCGTACGATGATGTCCTTCCTTCAAGCCGACCATGGACTGTGCAATCGAGCGGGAAAAGGGGCGCGCCATCGGCATTACTCTTAGGGCAAAATTCAACTGACCCACCACCTGTTGCAATTGATGCAGGTTCACTTTCGTTGCCCGAATACATGTCTCAAGGGATAACCTGAATTTTAACACTTTTTCTTTAGGTAATCGAAAACAACCTTCCACCGAGTCGAGCTCGATCCCCAGAAACTCGATCAAGGTCGAGGGACCCACCGTCTTACCTGGCGCCAATGGCACACCGAATTGATTCATTAGGACACAAAATTCATGTAAGGCCTGTCCACACTCAGAATCCCCGGCTGCCCCCAGAAACAGAAAGTCATCGAGATAGTGCATAACATGTTGAAAACCTGTCTTCCTCGTGAATACCCACTGCAGAAAACAACTGAATTTCTCGAAATAGGCACATGAAATCGAGCATCCCATTGGCATACATCTATCCATGTAATAGCGACCCTGAAACTGAAAACCAAGGAGACGCTGATCGTCTGGGTGTACCGGGAGCAACCGGAATGCTGACTCGATGTCCGATTTGGCCATCAGCGTCCCGGGCCCCAGGCGATTCAACATGGCAACGGCCTCATCGAAAGATGCGTACCGCACCGAACATACTTCCGGGTCTATCGCGTCATTCACGGAAAGACCACGTGGGGCTGACAAATTATGTATCAGCCGAAACTCACCCGGGTCCTTCTTGGGGACCACCCCTAGAGGAGAACACACAAAATTAGCAACTGGTGGCAAATCGAATGGACCGGCGACACGACCTCGAGTCACCTCTTTCCCAATCTTTACCTGCACCACTGCCGTGTGCTGTAAGACCGACATTTGATTCTTACAGTCCGGTACCCCCTGAAAATCCCCACTGGGATGCGGAAACCATATGAAAACCCGTTCCGTAACACCCCAGCGGAAGCATGATCTGGGTATTCGCTGAGCCAAGGAATCATTGCCATGGTATCAATCGGGGTCGGTAAAGGCGCCCCTCGGACTATATTAGACCTGTTTGGCGCCTCCCTTACCACCGTTATCACCCGTTTTGGCTCTGCACATGGACTCAGGATGGGATGGCTGCCCGCACCCCCCACACTCATGTCTGAATTTGCATGACCCCTGGGGCCTGGTACATTTGCCCCTGTTAAAATTCCAACAGATCCCCCTTTTACCTGTGTTGCCACTCGGCTTCGTGTGGAACTCGTTACCTGCACCCGTCCGAAAGGGCGTCCCAGAGTTTTGGCGGGAGGATTCCCCCCCGTTACTCCCTACTAATGGCACCTTCAACATCCCTGTACTCTCCATTTTTTGCCAAGACACAGAGTCGTAACAATCCCAAGACAACAACGGGTTGTGTTCTTTAGCTTTTCTAAACAGATTATCATAGCAGAACCACTGATTGCCCCCATATGCCACAGAATACTCCATAATACGTGACTGATAAATGGGTAACTCGGTCAACAACTCAGGCCTGCGCTCCCCCATGATGGAAGTAAAAATTCCCCACGCTCTGCCCCAAGTACCAATGGTCTCGTCGACCTTAAAGGCGGCCATTTTTGCGCGCCAAACACTCGGATGCATGAGCTCCTTTTGACTCTTTACATGCTCGATCTCGTAATGGTCGGTAAGCAATGAAAACATGTTTACATATTTATCCGCCCAAATCAATTCCTTGATCTCTAGTGGGACGTGCTGGGCAATCTTCTCCTTTCGAGAAGGTGCAGACTCCCCCCCCGCAATCGGCAATGGCCGCTTACCTGAAGTAGACCCCACGCTTGTCGCCGAACTTGGGCCTGCTGTACTTCCAACCGCCGGGACCTGTGGGGGAACAGAAGATGGCGTCTTCGCAGCCTCCCTAGATTCCCGCAGTTGCCTCATCACTGCCCGGGCGTCGTCAGCCGTGGCGCCCTCGCTATCGTTTCCCAACCACGCTGCCAATTGTGCCGCTAACTCGGGGGGCATATCCTCCCTGTTCGCAGGGGTGACCACCACAGGGATTGGGTTCCCCTCCTTTGGCGCCGGGGTTGGCTCCTCTCGTGGAGCTTCGGGAACCGGGGTCTCCCCCCCAAGTGCTCCCCTTCTGGGCCTCTTGCTTTTTCCACCGGGAATTGTTCCCTGTAAAGGCCGTTTCGGTCCTCCCTCCCCGTCCTTAGCCTCAACCTTTCTCTTCAGATCGGCTATCTCCTTCATGAGTATGCGGAGCATCTCCTCAGTACCGACCCGCTTTCCGACCTTCTTGGGCATTCTTAGACGGGATATCTGTAAGACAAAAAGAGGGATTACAACGCTCAAAATTGCTCTTCGTTCCGTCTCGAGCTCACGTGCAGCGGGGAGGTGCAGCTTCAGAGCACAGGAACAAGAGGATGTTTTCTTGGCTTCCGCTCCTTTTATCCGTCTTCAGGGTGGGCGTGAACCCGCCCCCGCCTGCCTCCGAGGGCGTGGCCGGCCGCGTTGGTGTCTAGGCCAGCCCACTCTAGGGCGGGAAAAAGGCGCGCCCCGGCTACGCCGCTTCGGGCATACCAGCCGAGACTCGCCTCCCGCCCAAGATGGCTTCCCGGGGGGATCGTGGTACTCCACCATACGTTCGGGGGGACCGATTGGTCGCCCCTTTCCATGCGCTCTCCCTGCGACACTAAGGATGCATCATATTTACAGTATGACGCATCATGTCGCAAGGAGTTACAGATACGTCAGTATTTCTGACATATCTAAAACCTCACCTGCACTAAAAGCGCCTCTCCCACGCGCTAAGCAGACCCCTTGAGGCACTCCTGAGACAGCGGCAACCAGCGCTGAGACAGGAGCAACAACACACCGCCATCGCGGTTCGAAGGCTAGCCACGCCCCCTGCAAGGCCACGCCCACCCGGAAATCATATATAAACGCTGAAACGAGCGCACCAAACATTGCATTGATCCCTCTGAGGCGGAAAGCCGGAGGACGGTACTTTTCACTATATTTTAAAAATCTACTTGTATTCTTGTGTGTATTTTAAAACCTCACCTGCACTAAAAGCGCCTCTCCCACGCGCTAAGCAGACCCCTTGAGGCACTCCTGAGACAGCGGCAACCAGCGCTGAGACAGGAGCAACAACACACCGCCATCGCGGTTCGAAGGCTAGCCACGCCCCCTGCGAGGCCACGCCCCCTACACTACCATAAATGTGCCGCCCCCACCAGCGCAGCGGACGAGCGCAGCGGGAGCGCCGTTTGCGCGCCGAAGGCGCGCCTAAGGCAAGCCCGTCTGCGCCCGTCCGCGCACGCCCGGGCCTAGGGCCAGAACCCCTGCCCGACTCCCTCCACTCAATCATAAGGTACTCCCGCAGAGACCTATTGAGCCTCAGACCCCCCCCTTCGCCCTGTGACTACACCCACAATCTCAAGGGACCCTTCACTGGCTGCTCCTTGTGCAAACCAACGCAGCTCACGCTACCTACTAGACCCAGCAAACCTTCCACCCTTAACTTTGCCTCCCTGAACTGCCGTTCACTCC
Source organism: Lissotriton vulgaris (assembly GCF_964263255.1). NCBI lineage: Eukaryota > Metazoa > Chordata > Amphibia > Caudata > Salamandridae > Lissotriton > Lissotriton vulgaris. The sequence continues at coordinate 1,443,915,251 of NC_141696.1, read as the reverse complement.
CCAAACACGCGACCCAGATCGCCGACATTATAGAAGACCTTGGAATTGATATATTCTTCCTCACGGAAACGTGGCTCGGCCCGCACTCACAATCCGACATGGTCCTAGCAACCCCACAGGGCTACTGTATTCAATCCCTACCCCGTCCTCTAGGGAGAGGAGGCGGGATAGCCATTATCCATCGAGAACACCTTCACTTCAAAACCTACGACGCACAGATTACCGACGCAGAAAGCCTGCACTTTTCCGTCACACTCAATTCAACCACCTCCCTTTCAGGACTCCTCATTTACCGCCCCCCCGGCACTCCGGGTCCCTTCACCTGTTCACTTCTGGACCTAGTCACAACCCAAGCCCACTCCACCTCAAACTACATGATAGTTGGAGATTTGAATATCCACCTTGATGACCCGGCCAATTCAGTAGCCCTTGATCTGATTCAAGATCTAGCGGCACTCGATATCCGTCTACTAAACTCCGGAGCCACTCACACCAAGGGCCACCTTTTAGACCCCATACTTACCAACTCGCCCTCAATGTTAGCTAAGGAGGCTTTGCCCCTCCCCTGGACAGACCATTTTTTGGTCTCTTTCCAATTACCTGGATCCTCCACGAAAAACCGTACACTCCCTACCTTCAGCAAGGATAGGACCTGGCCCAGACTCTCTACGGACGAATGGGCTCAGACCCTGGAAAAAAACATCCCCGCTCAGGCCGAAGACCCAAATACAGCTGACAGAAAATTCAGAGATTGGATTACCGTCTCCTTAGACCTTATACTTCCACTCAGAAACAGGGAAAATAAAAACGGCAAACGTGGCTCAGCACCATGGTATTCCACAGAGCTAAGAACACTGCGCAAAAATTGCAAAAAGGCCGAACGTCTCTGAAGAAAGACCTGGCAACATGCCAACAAAGAAGCCTACCAGTCTGCGGTCAAAATTTACAAAGAGGCTATCAAATCAGCCAAAGCTTCCTATTACAATACACGTATACAAGAAGCATCCAATTCTGCCCGAGAATCTTTTCTGATTGTCAAAGAGCTGACCAAGGTCCCCACCACCTCCTCCCACAACACACCCAAAGTTGACAGAAGTAACGAGTTAGCCAACTTCTTCAACGAGAAAATTACCCGTATCCTGGCCTCCCTGCCTCCCCCCAGCCTTCCCAGCCTCACGGAAAGTAGTACTACCTCCGAACCGACTGTAAGCATCTGTCGTCCTTCACTTGGGACTTTTCGACCTGTCACCCCCGCAGAGGTTGAGCGAACCCTAGTAAAAATGAAAAGTGGATCCCCCCTGGACCCAGCCCCTATCAGGTTCCTCAAGACAGTAGCCCCAGTAATTGTTCCTACCATTACGGACCTTATCAACTGTTCGTTCTCCCATGGAATCGTCCCTGACAGCTGGAAGAGTGCTGTGGTTAAAGCACTCTTAAAAAAACCCCAACTGGATCCATCAGACCTGTCCAACTATAGGCCAATATCCCTACTCCCTGGCATCAGTAAAGTCACCGAGAAATTAGTAAACACCCAACTATCCCAGTACCTTGAAACGAACAAACTGCTCAGACAATCCCAAACCGGATTTCGCCCAGGCCACGGAACGGACACCGCACTGCTTGCGGTGATTGAAGAGGCAAGGGGCTTACTAGATTCAGGAGGATCAGTGGCAGTGATCCTCCTGGACCTAAGTGCAGCCTTCGATACGGTCAACCACCGTGTCCTTCTGAGCAGACTGGCAAAAGCAGGACTTACCGGGACAGCCATCAAATGGATCGAATCCTATCTTACAGGACGCACCTTTCAAGTTTGGGATGACAACCATCATTCATCCACCCTCCCACTTACTAGCGGCGTTCCCCAGGGCTCCTCCCTAAGCCCCACGCTTTTTAATGTATATATGGCCCCCCTCGAGGACGTGGTAACACCTTTTAACATCAAAATGGTGAGTTACGCCGACGACACCCAACTAGTCGTCTCCCTGTCCCAGCTGACTGACCACCCTGAAAACCTGACTAACTGCCTCACAAACATCCACAACTGGATGAACGAATCATCATTGAAATTGAATGGGACTAAGACGGAGGTAATGTTACTCGGTAAGCAGTGGACAACTATCCCTCCCACGATATGGCCCGATGTGTTCGGTGAAATTCCCCCCCCTAAATCAGAAATCAAGACACTCGGGGTGTGGCTAGAGCCACAACTTACGATGAAGACCCAGGCAACCAAAACCTCGGGCACATGTTTTGGGCTCATGCGTACGACTCGTAAAATCCTGCCCCTTCTCCCCCCCATGTCCAGAAAGCTCCTTATCCAGGGCCTAGTACTGTCCCGTTTAGACTACAGCAATCTGGTCTATTTGGGAGCACCCGAGGCTACCATCACAAAACTCCAGCGGACGCAGAATGCGGCAGCACGCCTGATCACCAACACTCCCTCCAGAACTTCCGCCAAGCCAGCCCTTAAAACCCTGCACTGGCTCCCTGTTCGCCAAAGAGTGCACTTTAAAGCTATGTGTACCACTCACAAGCTCTATAACGGCTCAGGCCCAGCGATCCTTAGCAAAATGATTACACCCTATATAGCCTCTAGATCGCTACGATCTCAAAACGAGAATCTAGTCCTCATTCCTAGATTCAAAAAAGTCCGCACAGGAGGCCGTCAATTCTCCGTTCAGGCGGCTAAAGGCTGGAACGCACTTCCTCGCACCCTCAGACTGGAATCCAACTTCCTTGCGTTCCGAAAAAAACTCAAGACCCATCTGTTTCCCAAATAACTCCCTTCAGCCAGCTCCCCTCTCAGTAGGTTCAAGCTACATAGCGCGGGGATACCCACGGGTCACCAGGCGCTGTAGAAATCGCTAAATAAAATAATAAAATAAAATAATATCATTAGGCGCAAAAGTGAAGCATTGCTGGAGTGTGTCACAAAAGTTACGCAACTCCAGCAATGTGTTCTTTCACATGGGCAAGTCCCATTTTGTTAGTGCCTGCGCCAGTCTTACGCCTGCCATGAGGCAGGCATAAGATGTTGATGCATTAGCATCCCAGAAATGGCGCAGTGAAATCTTATAGATTTCACTGCGTCACTTCTATGACTCTTTCTTGCGTCAAAACGCCCCCCTGCATACATTATACATGGCGCAGGTAAAATCTGGCACCGGGGTTTACAAAGTGACGCATCTACCTAGATGTGTCACTTTGTAAATATGGTGCAACAAGGCACATTTTTTACTCCGCCGGTGCGTCACAAAAGGTGATGCACCAGCGGCGTAAATGTGACGCAAGGGCTCACCAATAGGCCCCTTAGATTGGCTGATTAATAGGTTGCGCACATTTACATTTTTTCAAGTAGTAGGCACTGTTTCTTTTTCAGCTATCTGTTCCTCCTCTTACTTCATAGTAGAGGAGACAACAGTCTTCCATTTCAGCCTAAGGGAACTCAAGATCGCACAAAATGGTCAAGAATGGCTGTTAGTTAACAAAACTCATAGGAACTGCTTTGGGGAAATTTATAAACATTATTTTTGTAAGATTAGGTCTAATGTTTAAATATGTTTTGCAAGTGCAAAAGAGTATTTTGTTATTTGCTAAATCACTTTTACTAGTCAGGACAACATTTTCGACTTGCCAAAGGGGTAATGCTTCTTATTTTAAATCGCAAAAAAGAAATGGTTGTTTAAAAGTGCCGCCCTCCTACATCACAAAAGTGCTGCGGTGCAGACACTCGAAGAAAATACTGCACTCCAATCCAGGAGAACGCACTTTTCTCTCTCTAGGCAGCCGCAGCCCGTGGAGGGAGTTCTGGTGGGGCAGAAAGGCGGGGAGGGGCAGGGTGGGGGGTGCTAAAAACTGGAATATGGGTAATTGAAGGTAAATAAACAGTTTAATTAATAAAACGAATTTTTTAGTGCGTGCTGCATCTCATTTTGCGATGCAGGCCGCTTTACGAAATTCATTTCATGTGCAATGAAACTATGTGCAATGTCAAGCGCCACCACAGTTCATCCATGGAGAATAGGGGAGTAAAGGCCTAGAGTGTCCTCCCTTGCATTGCCTCAAGACGGAGTCACTAGTGGCCCAGGACAGGCAAGAGGAGAGTTGCACACTCCAAGTGCAGTTGCCACTACATCATGTGCACTGAAGACATGCAACATGTGGTTGGACGCCGCATCGCACTGCAAGCAAGAAGGAGCATTGCACACAAGGTGAACGACCTTGCCAAGCATGCCTGAATGGAGGCAGGAGCAACTGCCACAACAGTGTAGGCTCGTGGAGCAAATACTATGCCCTTGAGCGAAAAAGATGGAAGAAGGTGACCTCCATCCAGACAGAGGAGAACCGTGAAAATCCTTGGGGAGGGAATGGGCCTTGCAGAGGTTCATGAGGAGTAGAAACATGTCCCACTGACAGGAGAGACCAGCGACAGGTCTGCAGCAGGAGAATAAGATAGACAACATCCCAAGAACTGGACGCCAACAGGCGAGATGTCCATATGGGGTGAACATGAGACATGTGGCATGACGCCACATGAGAATGAAGAACCTGGTCGGAAGTAAGCAGGACACCACATCACGAAGGAGGAGGAGAGAGTGGCACGATGCTACAGGGTGAACAATAACCACAGGTGTGCAAGAGAAAAGGAAGAACAGCGTTAAGACAGAGAACTCATGCCAGCACCAGAGAAGGTGTTAACCACCACAAGCCAGACACCGGTGTGCAGGGATGTCACTGGAGACAGCTTAGCAGGAGGACCAACCGCAAGTCACTAGCAAGCGCGATCTGCGTCCAGACCCCATGATTCACAGTGTGGCCAAACAGTCACCTGTCACCGGCTGCTTAGCAACGATGGCATCATAGCTGGCAAGTGCACCTACCAAAACATAGCTGCAAGTGGCCACAAAGTCCCTTCAGTCCGCCTCCCTCCCGTGACCTGTCGCCCAAGTGTAAGAAAGTAATCGTACTCATTACCCTGGAGCATCACCTTAAATACCTAAGGAGCATTGCACCACCAGAGTGGATCCAAATGTCTGAAACGTCTGGAGACCAACGAGACATTCCTGGTGGCGTGGGAGGCTAGCCACCGAGAAAGCTTCTGTGAGCCTCTATGAACCTGAGGCCTGGAAGACACACTCCCAGACACGTATGAACTGGTAGTAAGTGGATGAGTCACGTACTCTCAGTCTAATGACTGCACTGTGTGCATCTAATCTCTGCAGCATGTACCACTTAAACATACTAGGCCACAATTACTGGTAGTTTACAGCATTCAGAGGCATGTTTTCCTTTATTAATTTTTCAGGCCTGGAGCACAGAAATGCGAGGAAGAATGAAGAAAAGAGGTATTATTTTGAATTTTACACAGAGAATTACTGATTTCAATATATTAATTGCTCTGAAAGATGTGTTGAAATTCCCAGCTCCATGCAGATGTTAATGCCAAACTGTCAGCATTGCATGGAATATACTGCTCAGATGCCCCCTCTGAAACCAGCTTAAATATCTTCTTAAATGTGAAACTTGAGAGGTTTTTAGGTTTAAAGTATTTTATTGCAGCAAGGAAAAAGAAGGAAACAACATTACAGACAAATAACCACAGGTGCACCTCAAAGCCAGTGTGCACGATACAATAGATGCTTAAAGGCAGTTCTTTCAATGCGGCGGGCACATTCGTGCCAGAGTCTCACAGCCAGCGCACCTGTGGGTGGGAACAAAGGGGGAAAAAGAAAAAGGGGAACAACTCCTTCCCTCCCCCCTCCCAACCAACTGCCCCCCAAACCCCCCGAGCCCCCCCCACCCCCTGTACTGTGCCGTCAACCACTCGCTCTTTCCCTGTGGCAGCTTGGCGCCCCCTCCTTCTATCAGTTGCCTACATGGGCCACTTAATCAGGTGGATCTGGCGGCGGCGTCAGCCGTAGCAGTCTAAGATACCTAGGGCAAGTGATTTCCTTGAATTCTGAACTTAACAAAGTATGGAATGGTGCCCACAGCTCCTCAAAAGTGTCCAGTCCCCCGCCACTACTAGGGACAACTTCTCCATGCCCAGGACATACCACAATCTGTGTAGCCAACCAACAACAGTGGGAAGCGTGGTAGTGCGCCAGTGTATGAGTATGTTCTGTACTGCTGACCCCCGGGCTATCGCTGTCTGTCTACCTCTCTTAGATCGCAGAGGGTACATTAAACCATTCGGCAAGCCCAGTAAGACATAGGCGGGGAGGCGGGGTAATTCTATCCCAAAGCACTTGTCAACCTCATTAAGGACTTCTTCCCAGTAAGGAGCCAGCAGGGGACAGTCCCACAGTACATGAGTGAGTGTGCCAATCTGGCCGCAGTTGCGCCAGCATGTCCCGGGTATCGAGTGGTCCATGTCATGTAATTTCTCAGGGGTGCGATACCAATAAGTTGTGATTTTGGTGAAGGTCTCCGTGAGTCCGGTGTGATAGGCGGAGTGACGCGCTCGGTAGGAGATGTGGTCCCATTCAGTGTGGCTCAGCACTCGGCCAAGTTCCCGTTCCCACCGCTCCCTCCCCGGGTTGTAGATGTGAAAGGGGGGAGGCTGGAACATCCTGTACAAGTCAGAAATAAGCTTGGCGTCCGATGAGCGAGTCACTAGCCAACGCTCATATGCCGTGATCGTCCGATCCGCAGTCGCTCGCACCTGAGGCTGTAGCGCCCAGTGACGCGCCTGCATATATTGCATGCGTTCCGTCTCGGGGAGGCCATACTCCCGTCGCAAGTCCTGGAAGGAAACGACACCCTCCGGGCCATACAGATGAAACAAAGCGAAGCAGCGGGCCGCTCGCCAATGGTCATAGGCTCCCGGCTCCATACCTGGGCCAAAGTTCGGGTTACTAACTATTGGCGTGAAGGGAGAGGGAAAAGTGGTGAGGTCGTGCTTGATGGCCACAGAGTCCCACACACGGAGCGGGACCCGTGTCACGAAGTGTGGAAAATTAATACAGTTTGGTAAACATTATCTGCGCCATCTTGCCCTTTCAACCGATGCCACACTTTTTGTCGTGCATACCCGCCATTTTAGGTGCCTTGGTCAGAACCACACTATGCACGCCACTGACCCCTAGCACGGCTCTTCGCCCTCACAAGCACATCCCCCGCACGCTGACAGCCCCCGCTCTCACATGCCTTGGATCGTAAACCCCTCTTCCACGCAGCTCTGCCTCGGAACCCCATCCTGTTCCCAGCACGACACTTCCCTCCATCCCTTTCATGGTCCCGGATCCCTTGATAACACCCCTCTTTCCTTTGTGCCCATTTGTCTCACCCGTTCCCAAGCCGCCACCTGGCCCGGCGGATACTGTCATTGCCCCCTTCCTCCTGTACAGTAGGAAACACCCCCCCCATCAAAGGATCCTCGAGCTGATCAAAGCCCCCACCCCATGAGATCCGATCAACCTCACACATTCCGTGAATCGGCAGAATGTCCAGCTGCGCGATAATCATCATCTGTTGTGACCGGGGTGGGGACTTCAACTGTAAATGTGTGTGGGAACGGGCCTGAAGCGGGGATTCCGAGGATGTCTTTCCTTACATCAAAGTAAATGACAGAGATGTGTTCAACGTAATAAAACAATAAACTTGTGTATAAGAGGCCAGGCCTCAGAGATGCAGTTAGAGCACCTCGTGACGATACTTGCTGTCTGAACTGATGTGTTCTCCTCCGGAGAGAATAAACCCTTGTTTCCAGCCTTCCAGTCTCCAGCGCCTGCCTCTTCATTGATTAATAATTTGTGGGTTAAAGAGGCGACACCGCCGGGCAACACTTAAGGATCTTTGTTTATTGGTTGCTTCCTACCTTTTACAATTGGCGCCCCAAACGTAGGGCCCATCAGCGACACGTGGATCCAGTGGGAGAGGTCCTGACGACAGAGTGAACGACTGCAACGATCGGGAGAGCTCCTGCCCAATAGACCCTCGTCTGGCAGCCGATCATCCGAACTTCACTGGTTCCGAATCGACCTCTCTCGAGTGATCTACGGTCCTGACTGGGAACCCTCAGGAGTGCCGTGGCAAAATCGGAGATTGGAGGACGATCGGGCGCTGGACGCGGAAGACGAGAAACAGCCCATGTAGTCCGGGTAAGGTCGTGTAAACACGACGAAATTGCGAAATGATTGTTCGATTGTTTGGAAAATACTAGTATTACTCTTTGTTGATTCGTTTGGAGATTCGCTGTCTGCAAACGGAGAAACAATAGGCTCTCCCTTTGCAAGCAGTGAAGGACAGGTAACGCCCCATTGTAATTCATCGTGCCTATCTTTCTCCCCCACTGATTGATTGATTGAACCCGAACTACGGTTCGTGGATTATTCTCACTGATTAAATGATTGAACCCGAACTACCGTTCGCGGATTGTTTTCTGGAGATTCTCTATCTGCAAACAGGAAAGAACAGATTCCCTCTTTGCAGATGGTGAAAGGGTAGGTGACGCAGACCTTTGCGGGCCTACTTATTCTCCCCACTGATTGATTGACTCATTGACTGATTGATTGATTGTAAGGGTAGCTCCCTGTTTTATTGTCAGAATAGATTTTGCGTTTGAGATATTCACTATTTGCAAACAACGTAGAATAGCAATATTCTGTCTAGTCTTTGCAGGTAGTGAAGGATAGGTAACACTGACTTTTGTCCCCATAGTGATCTGTCATGCCTATCTTCTCCTCACTGATTGGTAGCTGGTTCAACCCGGACCGTTTATTAGAGGTGGACCATCTAGCTCCGCTGGAAGGCACCCCTAATAAAGACATGTTCACGAAATATGGATTAGTTACCATAGCCTATAGTAAGCTGTGGCATAAGTATACCAAAGAAAACCAAGAGAAACAGTGGCCACTGATAGGATCCTTCGACCTTGATAAAATAGAAACGTTAGAAATAGCCCTTTGTAGTAGTAAGACAACGCCTATCATGCTCGACAGTCTCGGTATGTGGCGCAAAGAAGCAATGCAACGAAAGAAAGGAGACGAAGTCAGAGTAGGTAAAGAAACGGGACAGACAACCTTCCAAACATCTGGTAGGCCAAAGGAAGGGATAGCGGCGACACGGTTCCAAGGAGTAAACACAGGAAGGGAACGGTGTAAAGGGGTATACCGACAGGACAATCCCAAGACACAACGACCCGAAAGTAATCCCCCGACACTACGCATAGGACGAACAGACTTAGGGCAAAACCAATGTGCTTTTTGTAAATATTCCGGACACTGGAAAGCCCAATGCCCGACTCTACTAAACACGGGTAAGAGCAGAGGGCCGACAGAAATAACAAGCCGGCAAAAAGGAAAAAGGCGCGAGAAAAAGACGAATCAGACTGACACGGACAGGTCAGATAGAACCACCACGTTTGATTACGCCCGATGGCACAGATTTCGCCAGACAGATTTCAGCGACATGTTTGAGTTCTCATAGGTCGAACAGCGCTAAGACGGGAAACCCAGTCAAGCTCTAGGTTACCCGGTGACGAACCCCGTACTACCGCTACTGTTCCCGAACACAAAAGCCACCCTTTCGGATAACATACAGAAACAACACACAGAGTAGTTTCGGACAGATTAGTACACATTCCATTAATGAACTCAAACTTTGAGCGCAATGGGACTGATTACTCTCTGCCGCCCCCACTCTGTGGACAAAAAGCAATTACAGGCCTGCATAGACAACCCCCCGCTCAGGAAAACTGTTCTTGTGGACACCCCACCCCCCCCCCATTACCCAGGCATAAATACCTACCCCCACTGCAGTGAGGTTCTCGTAGTAAAAAGATTCAAGGAAGCCAAGTCTCTGTCATATAATTTAAGATTTAATTCCAGTAAAGTAACACCATACTAATAGGAGCAATACAATACATATTACACCCACTCCGGAAGTTCCCAAAATGCAACAGGTCGCCGGTCACGCCCATCCGGAAGGTGAAACACTCAGCACGTGTGGGGCGGGGTCCTGCCGACAGCCAGCAATCCCGGAGGTCGCCGGTGGGATGCCCAGGAGGCACCATGGGCCCAGCATGTCCCATCCTCTTCTCCCATATGGTCTCGCGGTTAGGATTCCTGGTTTTTCACCGCCGCGGTCCAGGCCACGAGTAGGGAGGGGGCAGATGCAGATGACCCCCTCCCTCGTATCTTCTGGTCCGGCCATCACGAATACCTCCGCTGAAAAATTGGTGCAGGGTGGGCTGGGAGAGGGAGGCGGCGCGAACGAACCTCCCTCGCCTCCCTAGGTGGAGGTTTCCCAGCCCTGGCCCGGTGCAGAAATCCTCCAGCCGGGCGACGACCCTACCTGCGCAGCACAGAACATAGAATGGCTGGCCACCCTACTTGCGCAGCACAGAACATGGAATGGCTGGCCACCCTACTTGCGCAGCACAGAACATGGAATGGCTGGCCACCCTACTTGCGCAGCACCGGACACAGAATGGCCAGCAACCATACTTGCGCAGCACGAGACATATGATGGCCCTCAAGTGTACTGGTGGAGGCACCACAGCTGCACCCTAGCGCCCCGAGCTGAATGTCCTGCACCTACGGCACAGTTCCGTTTTTTCGCCCTAAGAAGTCTATGTAACTAGGACGCTTGCCCACCTGGGCACGAGTCCCCACCTCCGACAGCATCTCCACGACCTTGAAGATTCTACAAGAGTCCCAGGAGCCCTCGGCCCCTACAGGCTTCCGGTGGGGAACGACTGCTTTGATCACTAACGACGTAGCCACAAGATGGTGGTGCTCTCGTGTCAGCGCCAGCTTCAGTCTGAACCATCCAGAAAGATTGTGGGCTAACAAATTCGAGCAAGCTCCGGCTGAACCTCAACGTGACCCGGTAGGGGAAATTTTGCTTCCCTCCCCTTTTTGATTGATGGTCCACATTGCCTGCCTCTTCTGTTAGCACAAGTCTTTTTGAACTACCGAAAGGGACTCTGGTCCAACTGCCGGTTGTTGGAGACATTTTGTCCCTGATGCTGCTTCCGGACTAACCCGGCCTCGCCCAAAATGGCGCCGGTGTCAACAGGAACTCACGAACACCTCGTGGTGTTTTTTAGCTAATAAGATTTGATGTTCTGAAATATGTATATGATCCTTTGTACACTTGACGAAAAAGAGGGAGGGTTCACTTGGCGAACATGTAAAAGGATCCCGTTAAAATGTTGTTTTCAATGTACGATTTATTATGATATTACTCTAGCTGATACATAACGTCGCTTATGACACACGCCCACGGTATGCATATAGGAAATTTGATTACAACTAGTCTGACTATGCTTCCAATAATGAAATGAATGCCCCCTGATCCCTCAACTATTGATAGATGTTTTTAGTTTCCTGCAAATAACTAATAAAGGCTTTTAAAATGTTTTTAATACTGCAAAATAGCCCCCCCCGCCCCTACTGTACGCGCTTCAGTCAACGCCGTGTCCGGCCGAATACGATTACACTCTCATATATACATGCCGAACAATTGTGCAAATAAAGGTTTTTCAAACTATGAACAGGTATCGTATACTTTTGTAAATGTGGGATCAGCGGGAGGGTTTTCTGTGCGATCTGTTTTGTTCTCTTTTTAAGGTTACTAGAAAATGGTTGCTCAGCCCCGGATTGATGATCGAATCTAAGGCACGATACGCTGCCACCAAGTGTGTGACTGGCTCAGGAACAAACGCATGGGGAAGGACCTCGACTTCTGAGAACGGGTAAAGTAAAGCGGTATGAACGATAAAATGTTATAAGGGTATGGTACTCGAAGGTACTAGGGAACAGGGTTGGCCGAAGAGCTGGTATGCCTTAGGACATCACAGCATTGGAAATGATTTAAGGATTCCGATTGTTAGATACATCTACAAACCAGGTACCTCGCACTAAACGCCTCTGATTTTTAACGTTTCCCTACACATGACCTATAAATGCCACACTCGGACCGTCTCCCTCATGAACAACCTATCGCTTGCCACCCTTACCACACTGACACAATGGTGCCTTTTTACTCAATACATGTCCCTTTGTACCCGGCCTAATGCTCGTCCGTCCCAAACTGCATGCTTTCTAAATTCTAACACAGACCCGTAATGTCTCATGTTGTGTAATGCGCTGAATAGCCTATCCTAGTACACGGCCACTCTCCATGTCTCACGTGTACTGTTTAGCCTATTATTGCATCTCTCTCTCTCTCTCTCTCTCTCTCTCTCTCTCTCTCTCTCTCCTCCACACTCTCACTCTTCCTAACGACTGGCACCTAATTGGCGAACCACCATCCATGGTGCCCCACCCAATTGGCTCCAAATACCGCAAGTATTTGCACAAATTTGTCTTAATAAAATCACATTGATGCCATGTTACTACCTCTCCTTTCTGCTAAATATTGATAAAAACTAGATTGGCAAGAAGAGAAAGGACAGGTAAGACGACTGAGGTTCCCTAATCTGACCCGTAATCAGGGAATCACATGTCAGTGGCTTTTATGATAAAAATGCCTAAGGTAACGCGACCCTCCCCGTCCCGAATTGTACAAAGTTTAGAAATTCGAGAAAATGTCCCTGAACGCTTACCAACTGAACTGTAGCCTTCTGCTAGATAACACCCTTATGACACAAAGCAAGACGATAGTCCCTCACCCCAGTCTACTATGTTCCTAGTTGTTTTCCATAAGACCCCGGTCACCCCAAGGATGAGATGAATAGTTATCGCAAGCCCCCCCCCATTTTTTAATGAAGTAGCTAGGTTATGAGAGACTATGTAGAAAGTGGAGTGATGTTTGCGAATTTAAGATTAGATCGAAATGAAGAAATTGTTGCAGTAAACCCTGTTGAAAGTAAAATGTTTAGCTGAAAGATAGGATGCATTGATACAATGGAAAATTGTTTAGCCCATGTTCATTCCTCAGGAAGATATCTATCAGGCCATGGTGATAGCACGTTGCACTTTTTCGTAAAATACAGAGCCCTGAAGAGCGGTATAGCTTTGCAAGACTCATACTAGAAAAGCGGGTCTCTGCCAGAGGAACTGATGTGACGGTAATAAACAAATGCAATAAATAGGTATCAGACCTCGTACCACGACAATGAATGTAATACCAACAAAATGCCAAAGAAATAGTTACGATGGAAAGTTGTAGGGAATCCAGCAAACCTATCATCAATTATTTATACGTTGGTTGTAAACCCCAATGTAACGGATGTTTCCCCAGATGCTTGGAGTTGGGAGAGAAATAGACTTATGTGATCACCTTCCTCTGCCAGTTCTCTAAAGACTGTCTTTTCAAACTCATTTAAGGGTACCACTGTCGGAGGAGAGAGAGACCGGATGTGGGAGCACGCGGCCTGACTGCAGATCGTGGAACACCTGCGACATTGACCAAGGTGGGACCGCAACAGTAAGGAGTCGCAGGACGAGGCACTGTTTCCGACAAAATGAAAAGAAAGGGCTGACCTGATGCCCCTGCTCGATGATCGACATGTGCCGAAACGTCCCCGCCCTCTGAGCCCGGCCATGGGCCCACCTACCTGAAATTTTCCGTCCCCTTGGTCTGTTCCCGATCTGGCCCTGCTCCATCCCCTCTTCCCCCGACCTACCACAAGGACTACCCACACACCCCCTTCTTCCACCTGAACTCTTTGACAATCGACTCGAAAAAGAGCAAAAACTGCAGTCCGATTGAATAGAGTTTTGTTGCAAACTAAAATGAAACTTGGGTGCCCTGTCTAAGGTACCCATGAAAGAACAGTTAGGACACAGGGCGAAAAAGGACCTTTTTGACCAGAAAAACGAGGAAAAGGTCGCGCCCTGCAACGCAGGTCCCGGAATAGAGCTGAACGCATAGCTCCACCACCGGTGCTCAACAGTGCCAACAGAAGACGACAAAGAATGCTGAGAACTCACTAATAACGGTCCACGACAATAAGACACTGGAAAAAGCAACACCCCTCCTCTTCGAACAGTGACACCCCTGATTATCGTTTTTACTACGTCTCATTTCTCTCCCAGCCACCATTGTATCGATTATGCTCCAACCGAGTATGAAATGAACTTACATATGTAATAACCTATCAGTTCATATTCCGAATGACTATAAGCATCTATGAAATGTACCCAACGCTATCACTACAGAATCATTTTTGTCCGACATTGCATTACTATGACTTTCCCGCAACGAGCTTAACGATGGGCCCGCCTCCTAAGATGAAAGATTTTAAATGTAATGTTTATGCACAGTTCCTTCGCCTAGGTTCCTACTTCTTTACTTATGACTGCCGCAGTAGACATAGATAGGAAATAGGCCAGCAAGATGTCTTTTGAATGTTAAAGGGAGGACTGTGGAAAATTAATACGGTTTGGTAAACATTATCTGCGCCATCTTGCCCTTTCCCCCGATGCCACACTTTTTGTCGTGCACACCCGCCATTTTAGGTGCCTTGGTCAGAACCACACTCTGCACGCCACTGACCCCTAGCACGGCTCTTCGCCCTCACAAGCACATCCCCCGCACGCTGACAGCCCCCGCTCTCACATGCCTTGGATCGCAAACCCCTCTTCCACGCAGCTCTGCCTCGGAACCCCATCCTGTTCCCAGCGCGACACTTCCCTCCATCCATTTCATGGTCCCGGATCCCTTGATAACACCCCTCTTTCCCTTGTGCCCGTTTGTCTCACCCGTTCCCAAGCCGCCACCTGGCCCTGCGGATACTGTCATTGCCCCCTTCCTCCTGTACAGTAGGAAACACCCCCCCCATCAAAGGATCCTCGAGCTGATCAAAGCCCCCACCCCATGAGATCCGATCAACCTCACACATTCCGTGAATCGGCGGAATGTCCAGCTGCGCGATAATCATCATCTGTTGTGACCGGGGTGGGGACTTCAACTGTAAATGTGTGTGGGAACGGGCCTGAAGCGGGGATTCCGAGGATGTCTTTCCTTACATCAAAGTAAATGACAGAGATGTGTTTAACGTAATAAAACAATAAACTTGTGTATAAGAGGCCAGGCCTCAGAGATGCGGTTAGAGCACCTCGTGACGATACTTGCTGTCTGAACTGATGTGTTCTCCTCCGGAGAGAATAAACCCTTGTTTCCAGCCTTCCAGTCTCCAGCGCCTGCCTCTTCATTGATTAATAATTTGTGGGTTAAAGAGGCGACACAGCCGGGCAACACTTAAGGATCTTTGTTTATTGGTTGCTTCCTACCTTTTACAGAAGGAGGCATAGAGGTTAGGAGGGCGGTGGGCCCTCTTCAGGAAGGGCACCTCCTGTAGCGTTCTGCCCGCCACCGCCTGGTCTTGAAACAGCCAGTGTTTGTCCGACTCCCACCGGCTCCACTCCACCAAATAACGCAACTGAGCAGCCTGAAAGTACTTCTGCAGGTCCGGTATCCCAAGGCCACCAGACTCCGGCGCCAGTGTGGCAATGGTTCTTTTGATCCTAGGCTTACGGCCCTGCCATACGAAGCGCGTGATAGCAGACTGAGTCTCCGCTTAACCCTGGGCGTAGTTCGCGGAGTCGGACTCCGCGGAGCTCCGCGAAGACGTAGTTGCACTCCGCGAACTACGCGTAGCTCCGCAAGCATGCGGAGTTGCTTGCTGGGCCCGTTCGCGCGCCGTTTTTCGTCTTCGGGAGCGCGGTGCGCGTGTTCGGGGCGTTGCCTGCATGCTCGGGATGGCTAGCGCGCTAAATTACCACAGAGGTTTGTCCCGCCTGCTTGCGTTCCCTTATTTCCTGTTCCGGGTCACAATTAACGTGGTCGCGTTGTGCAAGACATGTTCGGGAACTCATCTTCTCGTTCGCACTACAAAAGTGCGTGATCGCGCTAAATATCGCGCGAACCTACCCATGCGGTCGCGATGGGCGCAGCCATCTTGTGGATCACACACTCTGGCTATGGTTTTGGGCCTACTTTTGCATCCTGTTAAAATCTCTTTAATCCTTGTCTTTTTACCCACTTTTTCTAACTTTCTTTAGTTATTACCTATTTCTCTCTGTGCCTAGGTTTATATTTTTCATTTTATTTCTACTTTTACAACTTTTCTATTGCTTTTTACTTCCTTCTTGTTCTTTTACCTTGCTTCTTCTTTCCCCTACCTTTTTGTCTTGAACTTTTAGTTTTCTTCTACCCTCCACCCAGAACCATGGTCAAGGGCGCCAGCAGCAGCGGCGGCTCAAAGGGCAAGGCGCCAGTGCCCCAAAAAACTAGGCTGCCTTGCGGCAGAATGCGCCCCCAAGGGGTGAGGCCCCGCCAACTTTTTGGGGAGGAGGAGGTGGCTGCCCTTGTTTTTTTTATCCAGCGCCACCTCCCCTTGATGTTGGCAGCAGGTGGCAGGCCCGGCTCCGGCTACCAGCATATTGAGGAGCGTCTCCGGCGGTGGGTGAAGGTGCGCCGGGCAGTCTTCCGCTGCTCCGGTATCCGGCGTACCCACCACCAGCTGACCCACCGTTGGGCAGACATTTTGGACCGGGAGCAGGACCTGTTGGACCTGCTTGGCGTCGAGGTCGTGGGTCTTGGTGAGTGGCTACCCAAAAAAAAAGTGTGTGTAATATATCTCTATAGTAGTATAAGTATTGTTGTTGTATCTTTGTAAATCTTGGCTGAATAAGTAACGCAATGACTGGTGCTCCTAGTTACATTTCCGATGTATTCCGTTATTATATCTACTGTAATTGTATGACACTGGTCTATGCTGCGCTTCTTCATCTTCACTGACTCTTGCGTGTTCAATTTGGCGCTAGCTTTTGCTGTTTATTGGTGTGAGATTTTCTTTATTGTAGAGAACTGAAGTTAGTTAATGCTATTAATAGAGTCTTGTCCTTCCTTTGTCCGTCAGTGAAATAGCCGTTGATGGATAATTGTACGTGTTTGCAATGCATATTGTATCTTTTTTTCACGGCCTTCTCTTCTGCATGAATAATACTCCTCTGGCAATGAATGCAAAAGTTACTTTGTTCTTCTTACCTCAGCCAGGGCCGGATTTAGGCATGTTCAAGCTGTGCAACTGCACAGGGCCACCAAACGCCAGGGGCCACCCCACCAATATATATCCTTAATTTAATAATCCTCAGAGGATGGATACATATTTGCGTGGTGGCCCCTGGCAGGGATTTGGTGCCTCCGGCTCTGTTCCACTTCCAAACACCCTGACTCCCCCCTCTTCACTGGCCTCCGTGCTCCGCCCCGACCTCCTCTTCCGGGCCCCCCACCTACGCTCCCTGGCCAGGAGTCCAGGACCACCATGAGCCTATAGCTGCCCCTGCCTCAGCCCTCCATAGAACTGATGTAGTTTGTTTATTGAGTGGGTAGGGCAGCAGTAGCATTCAGTCAGTAGCAAAACAAAATATGATGCCATGAACGTACAATTTCGTGTTAGTTAGTATGCACAAAGTTAAGCTTGTCTCCTCCTTGCGATCTATGTATTTTGCTGGCAAAAAATGAAAAAGAAATGGCTACTTACATTCTTGAATCTGTGGTGTTGTTCAGGTCTTACTGCCTCTGTGTTACTTAGTAATCTGCAATCAGAATGTTTATGGAACATTTGATTTGTTTTCACCAAGTACACTAGTCAGTGAATCATGCAAGGCAGTAGTCATTTGGTAGACCAATGTTTGTTTCTTTTAATGTTGTAGCAGTGGTTTTTGAAATGCTTGCTGTCTATGTTTCACAGCACTCAATGTTTTCTCTTTCTTTATTATTTCTTACATGAACCACAGAACCCAGGGGCAAGCAGAAGGCTGGGACCGAGTCGGCGGGTGAACGTGATTGTGAACCACAGGCACAGAGCTCCTCTACTGAGGATCCTGCTGCTGTCCCTAGTAAGTCCAACAGTGTTTTCTTTTGGAACAATGATATTTCCCTAACTTTCTAACGGAGCTTTTTTTCCAACCGATTAATGACATTTCACCTAACTGTTTAGTTAAGGTATCAATCTTTTCAAAAAATCTGTGATCGAATAGCGGAAGGCACAGGGTCCACTCCTGTCTTATGCTTTTTCCTCTATAATGTCTCTTCTTTGGCAATTGACACCAACCAAGTATGCATGCAGATAATGGTCTACTATTTTGTAAGCGTTAGTAAGAATACCACTACTAATCTTGCGGGTATTCTTCTATGCAGTGACATACATAACTATGTATGCACCCCAAAATTGGATGTTGTTGTTGATAGGCAGGTTGGACCTTACTTACTTACAGTCTTACACCTCAGTCACAGAACTCAGAGGAACCCACAATTCAATGAACGACAACCTATATGGGCTCAGTCATTGGTCAATTATTCAATTACCCCTTTCCTGAACCCCAATATGAAGATGCCAAATGCTTTTTTTATTACACAATCCATAACCTAAGTAACCCCCTTTTTCTCACTCTCTCGTGTAAGTCTACAAGACAACAGACACTGAAAATATACTCCCGAGTCAATGTGGTACTTCAAAACCTTTATTTTGTTAGAAGTAACTAAGTAAGTAACATCAATGTTTTTAAGTTGTTCTGTCAAATACGTCAAGGGCAGGGCCACCAGAAGAAATCCAGAGTTAAAAAAGGCTCAATAAAAAGTATCCTACATTTGTACAGCTACCAGTGCACGATAGGGAAATGTGGGAAATGTCCGAGACCCCTCACCATTGAACGTATACTGGTTGCATATGCCTCTTGTTGGTAAGCTCTGCAAATCTTTGCTTCGTAGAAGTAAATCTTCTCATCTGCCGAAAGATAATGACAAAAGTGGTGCACGTTAGACAGTATGAAAACATTACATACATTTATTCAACTTTTTAGCTGTCATGCAAAAAAGAAGGTGTAACCTGAGGCTGTAAGGAAACTGGACTCCACAATCCACATTCAAAAAGTAAATACGGGCCTCTATTTTCCAAACTCTTCAGGTGTATGCTTTGAACTATCATGTGGCCTCAAAGGCGTCTCCTCGTACTGCGCAACAAGCTGTGAGGTAGCATGCGCAAAACTGTAGACATGTCATTGATGTACAAAGTAAACTGGTTAGGTTACATGGTTCAGTCTAACTTTCCAAGGACTAGAGTACCAGTATAGAATAGATGAGATGAGCTTGGGTACCATACCATACCAAATAAATGCTGATATGTGTAGTGTGTTACTTACTCTGCTGTACTAGGCAATGTGGACTACTAGTGATTACGTTGTACTTAACTGTTTTGCAGAACTCCGTACTTGGTGAACAAGTACAATGGGGGCTGTGCATCCATCTAAAAAGGTGTACTTAATTACTTATTTTTATTTTTGCAGAACCGGTACCATCCACCAGTGCCGACGGGGGCAGCGGCGCTGCAACGCCGTCAGCAGAGGCGATCCCGGAGGGGAATGGAGGACCACCACAGGCACCTACAGCAGCACCGGCAGCAGCGGGGGAGGAGACAACAACGGTGGGCGATGGTAAGTTACATTCAATAGTGATCCGCATTACTTGGTGGGTGGGGAAAACTTCCTCACTGTACTCTGATATTTATAGTGAACTTGAAGTTCTACTGGACAATATATGACGCCACTGTTCTCATTACCAAGCTTAGCAAAAGCATTACCACCGGCCAGAATTGATAAAATTAGTTATACATGCCTCTTCTATGTGACTACAACTCAGCTGTGAAAGGTTGGTGGCAGACTAAAAAAGTCTTATCCACAACATTACATGACCGCGATGGATTAACATGAGATTGATTTTAACTAAAGTATGATGAAAGTTGCAAGGAAAAAGCTCTAATCATATAATATAGAAGGATACTTTGGAATCAGCAATGCAGGTGTTTGAGAGCAGTTGGGTGCGTGGGTTGTTGTGGAAGCATAGAAAGTGGAAAACACAGCTGCCTGCGTGGGTGGGAGACACATCCAATATTGGTGGTTAGTGGATAGTGGATACTAGTGTTGGCAGCGGTGTTTTGGTTAAACACAAAGGCAAGGGAAGGAGGGGACCACTGGATGCATTCTGGGTCGTTGCTGGCGAAACACAAACCACCTAACGTTTGTTGGCGATATAAAGAATGATAGTCTCTAGAGTAGACATTTATTAGTACTAGCTGGCCACTATTAATTTAATGTTAGTTTGAGACTGTCACTTTTCCCGGAAGCACAGAGTATATGATATAAAAGAACGAGATATGAAAAAGACAGGTGTTCGTATGTGACCGTTCAAGTACACCCATACTATGTTACTAGGGCAGGCATAATGCCGTGCCAAAAAGGCAGACAAATGAAGTATATAAGGCGTAGAATAGAATGTTCAAGATAGATAAAACAACATTTTAGGTACTCAACTTGCTTGCTATTGCTACTGTACTGTGCCGCCCACTATGTGTTGGATCCATTTTGCGTTCTTTATTTGCTGGGATTTTTGATTACAACAATTCTGTCTCTTTCTTTATAGTTACTCCTTCTAAACCAACCAGGAAGGAGCTGGCAGTCCGGGCCCGTCAGCGGAAACTGCAGGCCATCGTTGAGGCCTACCGCCGGCTGGTGGCTCAGGCCGAGGAGGAGGAGGAGGAGGCGGCGGCAGCAGCTGCTGCCTCTTCCAATGCCCCGGCCCCCAAGCCTGCAGGAGTACGTCGGCGTGCTCAGGCAGCCGCCCGCCGCCAGATTTTCCCTGCATCGTCCACCCCCCCACAACAACATGGCTGCCAATGTAGGTGCCGCCAGTTCCAGCGAAAAATTCTCCTCCGGGTAGCCAGGCTGGAGGCTCAAAGCAGTCAGACTAAAAAACAGATAGAGGAGCGTGTCAAGATCCTGGTGGATCAACACTTAAAAGCCCGCCGGCTATAAGATGGACCCTGTTTGCCCCTTTTTCAATCCTTTTGTTGGTGGGTGGGAATTGGGTGTTGGGTTTTTACTTTTTTTTTACATGACATTGAGCGTGGGAATTTGGTTGGGGTTAGGGGAGGCGGGTAGGGGGACAGCTTGGTGTAGGATTTATATATATTTTATTTTTGTATCATCTTTAGTTATATATATATTACATTATGTTAAAATAAACGAGACAAAGTTATTGTAAAAAGAAAACATTTGAAGTTCATTTGCGTTTCTTGTGGGGTTGGAGGGGGGAGTGTTTCACCAAATAATGTACGTTGTGCAACCTCGCAAGGTTTAATTTGGCCATGCAGGTCGGCGGACAGTGCTTTTTAATAATAAAATATATTGCCCACATCTTTAACATGCAAACAGATAGATGCAGTAAACCCTCACCGAGTTATATTGGTAGTATTAGAAGAACGACCAGTCTGTCTTGCGTTATACCTCACTGCAAACTTATCTTACCTGTGATTGCTGATGAGATGATGATGATTTATCATGAAGTGTGGCACTGCAAGGGCTGCATTTGATTTCCAAGACAATGGCGAAGAATCTGTGGTTCAGAATCAGAACTTCTGTGATAGTAGACAGACCCTGCCAGTAGCGACAAAAAGAAAGAGACAGTCATTCGCGTGACAGACAATGTGGGGGTAGTATAAGTAAGTACAGTACATTGCATGGGTGACCCAATATTGCAACTGCTAAACTGAAACAAAACAATGGTTTTGGGGACTGGAAACAAAGTGCAAGAGAAGATAAGAAGTTCAACGTTACTTGTAGTACTCACGGCAACGTCAAACTTTTCTAAATCATAAATGCTTTACACTTTAAACCCAAAAAATAAATTACGCCAATTCATTAGATGCATTCGTTGTTTGATGTTAAATGGTAAATTATTTGGCGTTATACACAGAGCTTGAGTTGGGAAGCCGCAGAAGATCCTGGCCATGCCTTGTTGACATTTCACTATTGTTGCTTTGACCACATCTGCCCCAGCAAGCGCGTGATCAAATTGTTGGTGTATATTTAATGTAAGAAACATCACACCTCAATGTAACCACGCAGCCCGGGGGAAGAGGGTTAGGGATTGTTTAATGGATGGGTACGGGGGTTTTGGGAAAGGTTTGAGAAAGAAAAACAGTACGCATGGAGATTGGAGACAACAAAAGCAAAACAATGAAGACGATGATTTATGATGTTGATCAGCTAGCTAATGATTGTAAGCAATGGACGTAAGAAAAGGACACGCTGAATATGATTCTTGGTTTCCCGCAATCCAATTGCTTGATGATGAGGATCTGTGGTAAGGATGAGAGTTGATGCTCATACTATAAAGCAGTGGGTGAACCGTGAAAGATGTCCAGCCTGAAAAAGAAAAGGCAAATACAAAAGAATGTGAATGACCTAAACAAATTGTAATACAGTGAAGATAAAAAAACAATACAAAACAAGAGGAGTAGTCGTATGAGAGGACTTTCAGACTGAGGCGGCTTGGATACAATTTGTATAAGTCTACTAGTTGCATATCATTTTTAATGTAGAAGTACAAAAAAAGACAGGAGCAAGCACACAACAACAGGCCCACGACGACACAGGTTTGGCCGTTATACAAACTGCATTTCCCTAAAAATTTCAGACCCACAGAAAGGTGAATGAAATTGAAAAAGCAACCTAGCATTTACAAAATTAATCAACAAAATCAATGCGTCATTCTCAGTCATCAATCATACCACTATTGTACTCTACCACAGCACTGTGCACAAACATGTAGTAGCCTGGGTCTACTGTGCTGTGACTCTTATTTGTATTTTATTTATTACCTTGTATTCCACTCCAAGAAACATCGTGCATCAATCAGCTCAGATCCAACCGCCGGACAGCAAAGATAAATTAAGTCCTGACTGCATCTGTAGTAGTAGGAACACAAGTGCGTAAATAATTTCTATTATTAGTAAATAACATGGAAGAATTGGCTATCACGTGAGTCTGAACTGAAGTTACTAATATACTTCAACTCCATGCACATTAGCTCAGAGTCAGCCAAAAAATACATCCCATGCAATGCATGGCATTCATTTTTATACCTGTTTTGCTCTTCTTCTCTTTCACTGTCAGAAGATTGATCACAGATGCTGCCGAGCCTTTGTAATGCGAGTCATCATCACAACAAGTTGACTTCAGTTGTGGATGCCTGCTCAAGTTTCTTTTGACACAGAAGAGTCGTCTCTGAATGCCTGCAGACAGAGGTGGTAGCCTTAACAGTAAGACTCAGCAAGGCAGTTATTATGAGTTGCAGATTTCAAATGAAATAGAGGATGGCTGTAGTCATGTACGGTTCACTTATTATGGAGGGACTGTTAGAGGCTACATTATTGTTATTGTACTATACTCCATCTACAACATCAAATGTATGGCTGCCAAGATGGAATTGTATTGACTTGAGTGGGAGTCAAGAAGATGCAGCAAGACTCTGAGGAGTGCAGTCAACATGGAACATAAATGCACAGGCGTGCAACTCCAGGAGGTAACTAAAAAAGATACAGCGAAAATAAAATGCACAGGTGTGCAACTCCAGTAGGTACATTAAAAGAATGAGTGGTGGGGATGGATTTGGTTGAGCTTTTTATTTTAAGATTAGCAGTTATGCACCAGAAAGTCATTTTTAATAAGAAAATAAATAACACAAATAAAAGAAGGGAAAAAGTCACAATTTAACAGCCTATTGGTCAGGGAAGAGGTGCTCGTCCTCAAACTCTGCGGGTCCGGACAGCAGTAGGTCATGTAACCCAGCAGTGATAAATTCTTCGGGCTCGCTTTCTTCATCCTGCTCTGATTCACGTACAGTATAGTCTGGTGGTATGAAGTGTTGATTCATTTTTATCATTGTCAGCCTCTCAACGCTTTTGGGGGAGAGACTGGTCCTTTTCGATGTCACAATGGCACCAGCAGCACTGAAAACCCGCTCAGAGGCGACACTGGCTACAGGACAAGCCAAATACTTTATCGCCAGCCTGCTCAGCACTGGCCACTGTCTCCTTCTTTCATACCAATAGACCAATGGGCTTTGCTCCATGAACACCTCTGTTGTGTCATCCAGATAGGCCTGAACCATCCGCTCAGTGTTCAATGGTGCTCGGCTTTGCTGCTCCTCTTTCCCCTTTGCAACAGCAACGGACTTACCCATTCCCTTCTGTAGAAAAAAAGCAGTTATGCTTTTGGTTGTGTCTGCTGAATCAGATCGTGCAGGTGCTGCTTTTGGTACTGTTGGTGCCTGCTGGGAAGCGGACGCACCGCTCTCATGCTGTGATGAACTTGCCAGAGTTGCCTCAGGAGGATGGCCTGGAGTACTTTGACTGTCCTGGGCTGGCACTGTCAGGCCTTTAAGTAACAGCCGTTCAGTTTCGAAATCATTAGCTTCCACAGCTATGGAACTTTTGTAATTGGCAACATCCCCATCTGAAAAAGGAATGACTGCGCTACTGCTGACAAACAATTTGTACCGTGGATCCAAGATTGTTGCAGTTATGTAATTTGGATCTGACACAATCATTTTAAGCCTTGCATTTACAGATAAGCGGTTGCGTAAGGCCTTGGCCAAGGTACATGCATCAACTTTTTCTTCGTCACCTTCGTATGCTTCACAGACCTCCTTCAGCTGTTGCTCGAGCATGTACAACAATGGGATGGCTTGGCCCATAGTACAGTCCTCCCTGCTAACTGCACGTGTGAACACCTCAAAAGGTTGTAGCATCTCTGTCAAGCATTTATTGATGTCCCACTGCCACATCTCAACGGTCAGGCTTTTAAGATTAACAGTAGGATCCACTAATCTTCTTGACATTACATAAGCATTCAGTGGTATGTACTGCTCAAAGAGACGCTCAAGCATGAAATAAGTCGAGTTCCAACGTGTTGGGACCTCCTGGATCAGTGCTTTGACTGGCAAATTATGCTCCCGCTGAATGACGCGTAGCAGCTTCCGCGCTTTGAAAGAATGGTTAAAATGCGTGCATATTCTTCTGCAGATGGTCAGTATGTTGCTGACTTGTTGTTCATGTTTCAGAAAGTCTTGCACGACTAAGTTAATGCAGTGTGCCAAACAGGGTACCCTGAAATACTGTCCATCTTTCATTGCCCTCACTACATTACTGCCATTGTCGGTGGCAACAAAACCAATCTTAAGGCCTCTTGGTTTCAGCAATTCAAAGACCTTGCTGTTAAAGTCAGACAAAATGTTGTCAGCAGTATGAGTTTTCTCCATACCAAACATGGCTACAGTTGCATGTTTGCGAGTGTCATTGAAAATCCCAGCAACATCAAGAAGGCCTGATGTTAACTTGTCTTTCACACCTGCAAAAGAGATCCAGTGTGCGGTGATGCACATGTAATCTGCTGTGGCTTCGCGACTGCTCCACATGTCGGTTGTCAGGTGGATACAATGGACAACACTCTGTTGTAAGGCTTTCCCAATCAATCCCAGCACGTCGTGGTGTAGTGCTGGAATAGCAACTCTTGCAAAATAGTAGCGACTGGGAACGTCCCATTTTGGGGCGAGTGTTGCCACTAATTGCCGAAATCCCACTCCCTCAACAAATGAAAATGGGAGAAGGTCCAGTGCCAACATTTTTGCAAGTTTCGCATTGTACAAACGTGCTGTTGGGTGGTTCCGCTCGTACTTTCCCTCCTGCCTAAACATGCCAGTAATGGTAAGCTGCTTGGTAATTCTGTCTGTTCTGCTAGACGGACCACCTTTCAACGCAGACTTTTCACTCCTTGCCCTTGGTGTCTCCGGCTGACTCTGGTGCCACTGAGAAGTTGCTGATGCTGAGGATTTGGACTGCACCACTCCAGTGCTGGCGACAGGGCTCATTGGTGTACCACTCCCAGATAGAAGGTCATCGTCTCCCTCTTCTTCCATGAGTGGACCTTGTAGTACTGTATCCTCCCCACCAACACCAGTGCTTACATCTTTTTGTAAGCTTGCAAGGTGGTTCTCCCATACAATTGTGTGTGTTTTTTTCATATGGGTCGTTGGGCCTCCAGTACCATAGTTTGTACCAATCTTACCACGACTAACATTGGTGCGACAAATGGAGCATATAGCAATGTTCTCCTGATGTGGGTGAACCGTAAAAAAATCCCAGACTGGGGAGCTAAACTTTTGTCTCCTGCCATAGGAAGAGGAGGACCCACTTCCAATCCCGGATGAACTGGAGCCTTTTGGTTGCATTTCCCTATGTGACAGTTCAGTACTAGTACTGCCACTACCTCCTTCTGTTGAGGTGGCGCTTGCGCTGGATGTCGCACGCTGCCGGGCCTTCGCTGATGCAAAAATGGGAGCTGGTGTTACTTTGGGCGCTGAGTGTGTAGGAGTTACACGTGCTACCTGCTCATCACTAATCGCAGCCCTTCTAGATAGGGTGAAAATGCTGGTCTCTACATCCTCTGCACCAGGAATAACGCTTGTGATGATGACATTGTCAGTGTCAGACCCGTCTTTATCACCATCAGTATCCTGTTCACCTACATCGAACTCCGGAAGTTCAAGCCTTGACGGATCCTTCCTTTTTCCCAGCCTGGTCTTTTGATGCCTCTCCTTTGAATGCTCAGTTCTTCGTCCTGGATGATAATCCTTATCAAGGTCATCTGAAGGGATGCTATGCGAAGAACTCGATGCACTGCCACTAACCCTCCTTTACTTTCGTAAATTTAAAGACAGTAGATCACCTCCAGAAGTGGCTTCCTCTTCTTCTTGCTCGGAATGAGGCTCTACTTCCTGAACTGCCCCGACATCGGGAGGAACAACTTCCACTATTGCGTGTGGAGACGGTGGTTGTTGTTCTTGAGGAAGTACTATAGCGTGCTGTGGTTCTTCAACAACTACTACTGTGGGATTTGGTTGTTGTTGTTGAACAACTATTGCGGGCGGTGGTTGTGGTTTTTCAACAACTATTGCGGGAAGTGGTTGTGGTTGTTGAACATCTACTGCTGGCGGCGGTTGGTCAGCACTTTCAGCTTGCATAGATTGTGTGCTACTTTGAGACAGCGATAAGTTAAGTTCAGGCTCAGTATCACTGCTTTGTAACACTAGGTCGGCTACCTCTTCGACCCTCATGTGCTTGGCCCTGGGTTGGTGGCTTGCCCCCGCTAATGCCGATGTGCTGGCTCCAGCTTGCACCATGGACACCGCTGCTGCAGGCGTACGTTTTGGGGGCCCAAAAAAGGTTTGGGGGTCCATACCAGCCTTAAGTGACACTTCCTTTTTCTGTACCTTCTTCTCAGCAACTTTCTTGGTGGTGGAGGACCTGGTAACTGCTCTCTTAGGACCCATCTTCTTCTGATGTCAGCAGCACACAGCAGCACTCAGTAGCACAAATTGCAGAGATGTGTGGTCAGATGAGTCACACCCCACACGTGGCGTACAATTGAAGGACGTCCGTCTGGCAGTTGAACGGGCGATGGATGAAAACAGCCAGCACCTCCTCAGTCTTTTTCTGTGCACCTACAAGCAAAGAAGACAGAAAACGTCAGTCAAACAAGCAGTAAGCCAACAACACATGAACAATTGAAAGACACACAGGGCAATGTATAAAACACAAAAAAGAAGACTAATAGTACGAGCACCACAGCTCCCAGCTAGAAATAACCAATAATAAAGTCAAGCAGGCCTATCATATACCAACATGGACAGAAAAAGGAGGTTGCCTGCTACACATGAGTCATGACAGGTTAATGCAAGGAAAATCAAAATACACCATGGCTAAGAGTTTGTAAAACTTCACGGCAAAAACACATACAAGTCATAAAATTATTCCACACACAAAAAAGTTACCTACCCCCCTGCCCAGACAACCAACTTGGAAATGCAATGGCATACACACATGCCGTAATGATGGTAATTAAATAGACCAAATAGAAACAGCTACATAAAGCAGCCCCGCTCACTAGTAACTAACTACCACCTCTGGGAGTCTGTCCTACTATCAGATCAGACCAAAAGCAGGGAGGCCAATGATAAATGCACAAAGGAAGTACCTACAAAATGGCCGCCACCACATGGCCTGTTCAGGAAGACAAAGCTACAACCAAAGAAGTAAATAACACAAAAAATGAGGACTTTTTGGTAGCACAGGGGACACATTAAACATTTTCGAGGAACTTTTATGCAACTCGGGACATATTGTTCGCGAGAATGCAAAATCGGCGTGTTCGGCAACGCGAATCGAGTAAAAAGTCGTTATCGCGTTCCCGAGCCAGTACATTGAGCGCGCGAAAAAGACAAAAAAGGTAAGGTCGCATTCCCACACGGCGCGACGTTACCAAAACTACCCGAGCTGTATTCCTAGGGTTACCTAATGGCAGGAAGTGCCATAATAGCTACACACAAGCAACCAAAAAACTAAAAGTACCACCATTACAA
Source organism: Lissotriton vulgaris (assembly GCF_964263255.1). NCBI lineage: Eukaryota > Metazoa > Chordata > Amphibia > Caudata > Salamandridae > Lissotriton > Lissotriton vulgaris. Next base: position 1,443,887,036 of record NC_141696.1, on the reverse strand, counting down.
AAAAATGTGAAGCAATCCAAAGCCATACACGGTGTAATTAAAGTTACACCACAAAAATAGTTGATTAACTTGAATGCACCTATGGCTTTGAGTGGTAGTACCTACAAAAGCCTTGGATGGCTATGGCAAAAGAAGAGGACCAGGGAAGGACACAGAAAATGGCCGCCTCCATAGGGCCAGGAGGACAGGGACACCCAAAGACAACATGGAAAGGGGATGCACCCAAAATGGCCTCCACCACATGGCAAAATCAGTCACAAAGGAAGCATACACAAAATGGCCGCCACCACAAGGCCTGCCCACCAACAACAACATAGCAGAATCATCACAAAGGAAGTACACACAAAATGGCCCTCACCACTACATGAAAAGAAAGAGAGGACAGACAATAAATGCCTATGCCAAAGGGACAATGCTTTGCTTCACAAAATGAACACACCAGACACCACCCCCCAAATTGGTCACCCCAACCATAAACAAGAAATCATTACATAGAGGACAGAAAGGAACTGGGAGTGGCCCATGCTCCAGGAAGACAAAACTACAACCAAAGAAGTAAATAACACAAAAAATGAGGACTTTTTGGTAGCACAGGGGACACATTAAACATTTTCGAGGAACTTTTATGCAACTCGGGACATATTGTTCGCGAGAATGCAAAATCGGCGTGTTCGGCAACGCGAATCGAGTAAAAAGTCGTTATCGCGTTCCCGAGCCAGTACATTGAGCGCGCGAAAAAGACAAAAAAGGTAAGGTCGCGTTCCCACACGGCGCGACGTTACCAAAACTACCCGAGCTGTATTCCTAGGGTTACCTAATGGCAGAAATTGACAGACACCCGAAACCTGACATACCCCACACATAAACATAAGATTTTCTAAATCAATCCAGTCCATCCATGATTTCCTAATTAGAGGTACACCAGAAAAACAGTTGATTACCTTTCATGACCCTATGACTAGTACCTCTGGCCTACTGGAAGAGTAGGCCACAAGTTTGGAGGCCTATGGCAAGACCAAAGTGGCTGGGAAACATAAAATGGCCGCCAACAACACATGGCCAGGCCAACCACAGAAAGTTATTACAATGAACTCAAACATGCCTACACACTAACTACATGGAGTACTAGGGTCAGCTATTGGCTTAAAAAAATAAAAAAACTTTTTCATTACACAAACAGAAATTCCACAGCAGACATTGCTATTGCATAATGATGACCATAATCCAATGCCAGCCATGATGTTTGTTTACAAACTTGAATAAAAATTTAAACACAGAATTATGATTTTACCCATGGGTACCTCTCTATGTAGCCTGGATGAAATTTAAAAAGAAATACAAGTTGGGACCTCATAAAAGTAGGCACCCATCAATAATTTAAATCAAGGAATGAATAATGTAGTTAAAACATTTTAAATCAAACAAACACAAGTCTACAACATCATACTCACTCATACATTACTGAACTTACTTGAAAAAGAGAATTCAAAATCCAAAAGTCCTCAGTAAGATTCAAAAAAAGCAGTAATGCAGCCAACACACACAGAAAGTGATCCTGCCAGCTCAAAATCCAAATGAAAGTGACCACCTCATGGACAAAGCACTGGGAGGAGCCTGGTGGACAGGAACAGGAAGTTGTAAACTCCAGAGCCCTTCCTCCTTAATATTCAAAAATACAGTAGAAACAGAAAGAGGACTCCTTCCCCCCAAAAAATACATCCAAAGGTACAACTTTGAGGGGTTTCTCACTTGTTTGCTAACCAAAATGGTAATTTATTATTATGGTTTAACTTTTAACATGCTCGCGAGTTATTCTGTGCAAGATTGCAGGTTCTGCGTGTTCGGCAACTCGATCTTACCAACAAACATACTCGCGCGTCCTTATGGCTTTATCGCGCTTCCAATGACGTTATCGCGTTCGCACAGCTGCACGGAAGGGTTTACAAACATGGTGGCCGACGCGACCGGGAAAAAGCGAACGCAGAACCAAGGTAAGCCATTGCCGCGCACGCGATAATGTTATTTAGCGCGCGACAATGTTATTTAGCGCGCGACAACTACGCTCCGCACCGGATAGCGGAGTTATCGGCAGCTACGCGAACTCCGCGGAACGCGGAGTTGCCAAAACTCCGCAAACTCCGCAAACGGAGCGTAGTGCTTCGCCCAGGGTTATCTCCGCTAGCCATCCTTTGGGGGGTTGTAGCGGGAGCGCCCGAAACAAGTACAAGACCTGTGGCAGGAGGGTCATCTTCACTGCGGCCACTCTGCCCAGCAGCGACAACGTGCCCCTATCCCAACGGGCCAGTTCCTCCTTGATCTTCGCACTTAAAGCCGTGTAGTTGCCCATGACCATAGCGGGGACAGAGGGTGCCAGAAGAATCCATAAATACGGAATCCGTTCCCCAGACCAGCTCAGAGGGAATAGCCTCTGTAAGTCAGCCCTGGTGGCGCAAGACAGCGAGATGTCAAGGGCCGCAGACTTTCCAAGGTTCACCTTGAAGCCCGCCACTGTCGCAAAGAGGTCCAGTTCTGCTATACATGCAGGTAGAGATCTCCGCGGATCGTCGAGTGTCAGGATTACATCGTCCGCATAGAGACTGAGAGCATGATGGAACTCTCCCATTCGGACCCCTACGACGTCGGGATTCTGGCGAACCCTTTGCGCGAACGGCTCCATATAAAGAGCGAAAAGCAAAGGGGACAGCGGGCATCCTTGTCTGGTACCACGCTCTATGGGGAAGTGCGGGGAGCTGCACCTGTTCACCCGCACTACCGCGGATGGGAAACGATAGCAATTGAATACCAGGTGCCTGAACTTCTTGCCGATGCCAAATTTGCCCAGGACCTTCTCCAAATAAGGCCAATGCACTCTGTCAAACGCCTTTTCCGCGTCGATGGAGAGGAGCATGCGTTCCCCGGGTATCCGCGAGGCCTTCTCCAGGATATGGGTCACCCTCTTTGTATTGTCGACAGTCTGCCGGCCTGGTACAAACCCGGCCTGATCCGGGTCAACCATGCCCGGGAGGTGGAGCGCCAGACGTGCCGCCAGAATACTGGTGAAAATCTTCAGGTCCGTGTTTAAGAGTGAGATCGGGCGGTAGGACCCGCAAGCAGTCCGGTCCTTGCCCGGCTTCGGAATCACAGACACCGTAGCCTGAAGGAATTCTGGGGGGATAGCACCCGGCTCCGAGAACGTATTAAAGAGGCGCGTCAAAAGTGGCGCGAGTTCCTGGCAAAAGGTCTTGTAGAAGAGAGGGATAAAACCGTCAGGTCCCGGGGCCTTCCCGTTCTTGAGCCGGGAGATCGCCGTGACCACCTCCTCAATCAGAATCTCCCGCTCCAGATATTGGGCCTGATCCGGCGTCAGTGACGGGAGCGACACCGACTCTAGGTATTCTGTTTCAGCTCGCGCGGAGGGGGGAACGCCGGCGTAGAGATCAGCGTAGTAATCACGGAAAACTTCCGCGATCTGTCCGTCCTCTGTGACTGACCCTCCAGCGGGGGCAACTAACTCCTTCACCCGGTGCTGTTGGTGCTGCACCCTGAGCTTATGCGCCAGAAGCCGGCCGCACCTGTCCCCGCCGGTGTAGTACTTGTGCTTCAAGCGAAGCACTGCGTACTCCGCTCTGTCCGTGTCAAGTACGGACAGGAGTTTCCTGGCGGCCTTCAATTGTCTCCGGGGGGCACCTGTCCGATGATGCACCTGCTCTAGCTCCCGCACCTGGCGGGTAAGCTCGTCTCTTTTGAGCTGGCGATCTTTGTTCTCCGCCGAGGAGATGGCGATAAATTCGCCACGGAGCACAGCTTTCAGGGCAGCCCATTGCGTCGCGCGAGTGGTGTCGTCGTTGTCGTTAACGCGCTGAAAGTCCGCTATGGACGCACGGATCTGTTTCACCACCGATTGCCTATGCAGTAAAGTGTCCCTGAGACGCCAGACCCCTCTCGAGTGAGCCATTGGAGGCAGACGGAAGGTGCCCTCCACTGGTGCATGGTCTGAGAGAGATAGGACCCCCATGTCGGCGCTCGAGGCCAGTTCAAACATCGGGCCCGTCACTAAAAGATGATCCAGCCTCGCGTATGACTTATGGGCGTGGGAGAAATAGGAGTATGCGCGGGTTGCAGGGTGGAGACGGGGCCACATGTCGTGCATATCAAGCTCCTCCAATCGGGTACGAACTGAGCCCGAAAGCTCCCCCGATTGTTGGCGCCTCTGCACCGACCTGTCCAGAGATGCGTCAAAGACCACATTCAGGTCCCCCCAAGGACAATGTGCCTGTCAGGTGTGGATGCCACATCTTCTAGTGCCCTGTGTAGAAACTGGTCCTGATGGTCATTGGGGCTGTATATGGAGCCTATAGTAAACACTAAACCCCCCACCTTGAACCTATACGCCAAGAGCTTCCCTTTCTGCTCCGCTATCTTCTGCAAAACTTCCCCCCTGAACCTTCTTGATATCAGGAGCGCCACCCCTGCTGTTTTGGAGGCACTGGAAGAAAGGAGCTGCGTGGGGAACTTAGGGGTGCGCAGCCTGGGACAATCCTTGGCCAGCAGGTGGGTCTCCTGCAGTAGGCAGATGTCGGCCTGGGAATCCTCTAACAGGGACAGTACAGCCCGTCGTTTGACCGGATTGTTCAGCCCCTTCACATTCAAAGTAACAATTTTAAGGGCCATCAGTGAGGGGAACAACAGAAACGCACAGGAAGGCGGGCGAGGCCCACCGGACAGAACACATGGGCCATAGCAAGCGGCTCCATTGCACAGAGAAAGCAAACCACCCCACGGCACAGTACAGTCCCCAAGCCCCAAAACTCCCCAACTGTGTGAACCCTCTCCCCCCGAATCCCCACACTCCCAACTCCACACTCCCCCCTTCCTCCCCCCCCGGCGAACCCCAGACCCCGAACTTCCCCGTCCAACTCCCCTTCCCACCCCCCTCTAACCAAACCATTCAAAAAGTGTAATTGTCCCAGTCCGGTCCTTAGCGGACAAGGCCGTGGAAAGTCGTTCTAGTGGACGTCCAGCCACCACCACCAGCACCCCCGCCACCCCCCACCCCCAGAACCCCCGCACCTGCGATGAAGATGGGCTAATGTAGACTCCCCCCGGAGTAAGTTCAGGCCGTCAAGGCCACATCGCTGTTCGTCATTGTCCTGGAGGCCTCCTGGATGGCGCTAGACATTTCCGCTCGAATCGTGGGCGAGTCAGGCCTCGCAGGTGGAGGGGATCGCCTCTCCCCGACCAGTTGCCAGCCGTCTCGAGTGCTCCGCCTGGGGTGTCCATGTCCGAAGCAGTGATCCCCAGTACCCCGCAGACATCCTGGAGGGACCGGAGCTGGTGCAATGTTCCATTCCATCAAAAAATCAAACGGAAGGGATGCCCCCATGAGTACTGCGTTTCGTGCTCCCTTAGGAAGTCCGTGGCGATCTTAAAGGTCTTCCTCTTCTGCAATGTGATTGTGGATAAATCCTGATAGAGCGCCACCGGGTGATCCCTGAAGCGGAAAGGCTGCTGCAGCCGCGCCTTGCGGAGAATCCGCTCTTTCAAGGGGAAGTCCGGCAAGAAAGCCAAAATGTCCGGGGGCGGCGCCGTAGCTCTGCGAGGACGGCCGACCCTGTGCGCCCTGTCGATCCGAATCTGGAAGTCTTCGGACTCTCCCAGGATTTCGCGGAACAGGGCTCCCAAGTAGGCGGCCACGTCCTCACCTTCCTCGTTGGACAGAACACCCCGGACCCAGATGTTGTTCCGCCTGGACCGGTTTTCAAGGTCCTCGGCGTGGGCCTGTAGCTCGATCTGTTGGTCCCGCAGCCGCAGGACCTCCTGTTGCAAATGGGTGATCTCCTCGTCTCTAGAATGGCCAGCCGCCTCCACTGTGTTAACTCGCTCTCCCAGGGAGTCCACCTCTCTCCGGACTTCCCGAACCTCCCCGGCCACCTCCTGCTTCAAGGCCTGAAAGTCCTCCCTCAAGGAGCTGAATAGGGACTCCAGGAACGATCGAGTCACCGGGGGCTCTCCACCATCGGCGCCCCTTGAGCTGGTCGGGGGGCTCGGGCGGGCTGGGTCCTGTCCTGTCTCGGGGCGCCGCGTCCCAGCATGTCCGGCAAAGTTCGATCGCCTCTCCTCTGCCCCCTGGCATTCGACATCACGGAAAGGTGGGAATCACCGGGGTCCGCAGCTTCGGTGAGTAGGCGCCACAGGCCGGGGCCGTTGAGCAGCAGAGGCCGGCCGGACACACAGCCACTGGGGTGGAAGCACTTCAAGCAAGGAGCCCTCGTACGAGGCCGGGCAGCCGCTCCGCACTCTTCAAAATGGCCGCCCGTACCGGGCTAGGGAGCCAACGCCCGAGGATCGTGGCAGGCCCCCTCCGCGGGTCCACACGACGGGTGCCAAGGTGTTCAAGTGCGCCGGAAGCCCACCCCCACTCCGTAGCGGCCAGAGGAGGGGACCCGGACCGGCCACGTGGCGCAGGCCCTCCCGATCCCCGGACTTGCGTAGTTGCTGTAGGCCGGCTCCGCCTCCGCTTCCACCGTCTACGCAGCTCCGCTCTGCCGATGAAAGCCGGTTCGCGTGCAAATTGGCGGCCCGCCCTTAGTCGCAGGACCACCACGCCGGAACACCAAGTCCTCAAGTCTTGCGGCTCTCGGGCCTCCCGCAGGTCTCTCGGCGGCCACCGCTTCGGCTGGCTCTCGAGCAGAACCGCCGCGGCAGGGCAACCAGGGCTCGCAGGCTGTTCTACACCACCACGGGGAGCACCGGGTGCGTTTTCCGCTCGATCTGGGGGAGATCAGCGGTGTTGAGCGGTGCAGGGTTTCCAGGGGCTCGGGAGCACACGGTGAGTGCGTCCTCTCAGCCCGCCATCTTGGCCACGCCCCCCTTGAGAGGTTTTTAAGGCGTAAATGGGCTTTAAGTCTGACTGCTCCAGCAGCAAATGCAGCCTAGGTCTCAGAACAAAACAGAAACAGGGAAACAATATTCTATAACTATTTTGTTCATCTTTCATTTTCAGTAACAACCACACACCTAAATGAAAAATAATAAATCACACAAGTGGATGGGAAATGCATTCTTTTACATTAAGATTATGAGAACCGCAATTGTTTAATACAATAACTGCATATATTTTGTGTGTAACTAGAGAAAAACAGAATTTTGCCCTGGTTGACACAGTGGGAGATAGTAAATTATGTAATTTGTATTACATACAGGATAAGATAGACTGTGGAAAAATATGCAGAGAATTTGTGCTATAAAGAAAGTGTTAATCTTCTATTTCAGGAGTTTTGCTGCACTTTCAAGATAATTTTAGAGCTTCTCCAGGGGTGGCTACCACATGTAAGAAGAGCAGTGGGGCAGTGGAGTGGGGTGGAGGGAGAGTCAACAAACGATGGGGTAGTTAAATAACATTTAAAAAAAGTAAAACTACTTTCTTTGCGCTCGATGCGGCAAGCGCCAGGTTAGTGGTTTTATTTATTTAATTTTACCTATCCTGTCATCTGTCGATTTACGCCCCATCCCCATCACCCCACCGTTCTTACCTGTGCTGGCCGTGCCTGAGCTTCTCATTTGTCAAAAGGGTGTCATTTGTGATATTTGTATTTCTATGTACTTAATTGCTTGGTTTTACTCGAGACAAAGTGTCACTCTTGGCATCAACAATGTCACTCATAGGTGTATGTAAATCACTTCATTGCTTGGCTTTACTCGAGACAAAGTGTCACTCTTGGCATCAACAATGTCACTCATAGGTGTATGTAAATCACTTCATTGCTTGGTTTTACTCGAGACAAAGTGTCACTCTTGGCATCAACAATGTCACTCATAGGTGTATGTAAATCACTTCATTGCTTGGCTTTACTCGAGACAAAGTGTCACTCTTGGCATCAACAATGTCACTCATAGGTGTATGTAAATCACTTCATTGCTTGGTTTTACTCGAGACAAAGTGTCACTCTTGGCATCAACAATGTCACTCATAGGTGTATGTAAATCACTTCATTGCTTGGCTTTACTCGAGACAAAGTGTCACTCTTGGCATCAACAATGTCACTCATAGGTGTATGTAAATCACTTCATTGCTTGGTTTTACTCGAGACAAAGTGTCACTCTTGGCATCAACAATGTCACTCATAGGTGTATGTAAATCACTTCATTGCTTGGCTTTACTCGAGACAAAATGTCACTCTTGGCATCAACAATGTCACTCATAGGTGTATGTAAATCACTTCATTGCTTGGCTTTACTCGAGACAAAGTGTCACTCTTGGCATCAACAATGTCACTCATAGGTGTATGTAAATCACTTCATTGCTTGGTTTTACTCGAGACAAAGTGTCACTCTTGGCATCAACAATGTCACTCATAGGTGTATGTAAATCACTTCATTGCTTGGCTTTACTCGAGACAAAGTGTCACTCTTGGCATCAACAATGTCACTCATAGGTGTGTGTAAATCAAGGAAATGTCACACAAAAGCAATCTGAAAACTTGGCAGCTATATAACTGCTTTTTCACATGAAAATTCACCAGATACGGGGTGCACGAAGTTGATAGAATCTATGAGTTTTCCTTCACCTGTGCACAGATCTAGAAAGAAAACCAACGAATATAATGTTGTATTATTTTGGGAAATTTCTAAACAGCATTTAATATTCTGAGCACCTACAGGCTTTCTATGTATTCTGCATTTCTACTAGCACTGCCGCAGTACATCTCTATAAAACAAATAACAAAGGAAGAACGAATCTCCTGCACAAGACTTCCCAGTCTTTAGTACTGCTCCAACATACCGCAGACCTCAGCTGAATAGCAGGCGCCACGCCCTGCACTCTGGACAAAGAGCAGACCAAGCAGGCAATATGGCGTCCGCCTGAGGAGGGGGAAGTGCCCTGCGTTTCATAGGTGTGTTATAAATTGAGGCCAGTGGCTGTGGGGGTATAAATCAATTGTTATCTCCATAAACAGACACGTATAAAGGGCTTTTAAATGTATCTTGCCACGAAAACGCCGTCTGATAAATGGTTCCTTTCCTAGAAAGACTGGGAATTTGGAAGCTGAGATTTCTGAGTAAAAAGTAAACGCTGCCCTCTACCGGCTATTAATGAAAACTGCTAGACTAAGAATGAGTGATGACTGCACAAAAAACGCTTTTTTTAAATGCTTAATAAATCTCATCCTTGTGAGCAAATAAAGTATATATAGAGTGATTAGTGAACCCTGCTGAGGGAAGTAGGCTACATTCTGTTAATCTTGCACTCGTAAAACAAATTTCTTACTGATTTATTCATATTTCTTGCAGCATCGTTTAATGCTACTGGATGGATCTATCTATCTATCTATCTATCTATCTATCTATCTATCTATCTATCTATCTATCTATCTATCTATCTATCGTTGTATAAGTATATATATATAAATATATGTGTATATATATATATTCATATCTATATATATATATACACAGTAATGAGATGATAACAATATCAGACATCAGTGCTTGTGATAATTTTTCTTTAAACATTCACTTGGTTAGTTTTCTTAATACAGACAACATGTGTTTTGTACACCCTGCGCTTCTTCAGGGCTTGTGTGAACGCTTATTCTTCTCATGCACGGTCCCCTTATAAATGATTGTCTTTCGTATTGGATTATTTTAACTTTCCACACTTCTTTCTGTGAGAAATCTTTTATTATCACTCTTGTGAAATCTAAGCTCTTCCTTGTGTATTCAAAGTCATCGTGGTCCTTTCTCAATGTAATTAGATTGTCTTGTTTTTAGGTTCTTTTTAATCAGAGTGTCCCAATGTTTTACAATTTGCGTGCACATAGGTTCATCTTGATACGGGATTCGCGCTTCTGCTTTTTACTTTTTTTCTTCGATCAGTTTTCAGTGCACCAAACCCTTGAGTACACAACAAAGAGTTTAGATTGTACAAGAGTGATAATAAAAGATGTTGTCTGATATTGTTATCATCTCAGTACTGTTTTTTTATGTATTAATATTACTACATTGGCAGGGTACTTGTGCGCTGAGAGCAGTGCTGGGCAATATTCCTGTTACCCATATATATATATTGCCTCTGTCTATGTAGGGATATACATTTATTTATTTATTGCGATTTTGCACGTAAATAATGTAAAGTTTTGCACATAACATTGTGAAGAAACTATACGAAAGTATTTTTTCCATTGCGATTGAAAATGTTAATCATGTGACACACTTGAATTATGCACTGCCACTTTAAAAATGTTTCCCAATTGCACAATATTTGTCGAGTGAACAAGCGGCGGAAGCCTCGAAACGCGTCTCTGACCTTTTGGGGAATAAATAATTGAAGCACTGATACTGGGTCCGTGTCCTGTTTGCTGGCGGCAGCGCGTGAATGACTACGTGACGGCTGAATTGACAGGATTGTTGGATTTAATAGACTGGCTCTTCCGAAATCAGTCAACCACGGACCCCTCCTCCACATTCGGGCTATGCGCATAACGAAACTCCTTCCGGGGCAACCTGGAAGACAATTGCAGATCCACGAAGGAATTAACGCCAAGCCCCCCCCCTGCACCGAAGATACCAACTGGCAGCAGTAGCAGTACGAGGAAGACGGCTGAGTGGACGTTCCAAGTCCACATAGCAGGAAGCCCCGGTACAAGCGTCTACCAGGTACAGAGACATCGGGATTGTGGGGCGGAGGAGTTTGCAATGTTACAGCAAGGAACAATTCGGTAACAACAACGGTCCGTTTTTACTTGCTAAACGAACTAAAAACTACATATATAAAACCCCAAAGTGTCGAGCGACATTGTACAAGAGAGGGAGGCGGCAGAAACTGGAATGTTTAAAGATACCCCCCTCACGTGAACCGAAGCTCAGGACCTAACCAAGCTATGTGCACGGCTAAACCTGAAAAAAATATGAAAATGGAATTAAGCAAATGGTGGGAATCAAGGTCCCTCCAAAGTTATATCAAGGTAGGACATATCCCACGAAACACAAACACCACAAAACTACCCTACACTCTAGAAAATTACCCCCAGCACGACCTTATACTACACAAACACCTCAACACTACCCTGAACCCTAAAACACTACCCCAGCACGGGCCTACACTACACAAACACCACAACACTACCTTAAACCCTAAAACACTACCCCAGCACGACCCTACACTACACAAATACCACAACACTACCCATAACCCTAAAACACTACCCCACACTACACAAACACCACAACACTACCCTAAACCCTAAAACACTACCCCGGCACGGCCCTGTCATGACCCACCAGAATTCAGCAAAGTACTAGTAGCAATCTAGTACATAGCCAACAGTTTCCTATAAATATTGCTTGTACTCTTTTGCTTTAATTTTGCATTGTCCATTTGTGCCTTGTTTTATTTTGATTGACGCTCAAGAATTGCATGACTGCATAGATGTCAGGGCTGTACATGTGCAGACTGCTCATGGCTTTGTTTGCACTTCTGTGTTTTTTTTCCCATTTCATTTTGACACTACATCCTTAAATTGTGCATTAACCTTGTAATGCGTATTGTCACCTTTGCATGACACTGTATTCACTTCTTGGTATTTCCGCGCTGCTTCGCGTTATGAAAACACCTTGGAAATATATTCAGCTACGGCCTCCGTTTCCGTCTCAGCGTGTATAAAAAGGAGCTGCGCCCTTCATCTGCTGCGGATTATTCAGGATCGCGGTTCGAGGCTGCTGTGTCCCAAGGCTCCCTGCATCTCCGTCGTGAGGCCCCCCGGTCTGAAAAGAGGTCAGGTATTTCTTTAGTGGTTTGTAGGTAAGAATCTTGGTTTTATTTTTTACATTACGCAGGGTGATTACATGTTCTAAAACGCATTCTGAATCTGGACCCTTACGAATTTGTGAAAGCAGATGGCATTCATTTCTAACATTAAGCAGGGTGTTTACATGTTTTAAACGCATTCTGAACTTGGACCTTTACAAACTTGTTAAAGCAAAGCAAATGCTAATGTATATTTTCAGGCCTAAGATTGAAGGTAAATCTTGCGAATTCATCGACAAAGACTAACCTCATTTGCAAGACCTTCTGGCTAAGAATTAAGGTCAAGATCCTGCAAACTTTTGGCAAATTGACATTTCATGTTTAAGCAAGTGTATTGGATTCAAAGGTTGAATTCCTAAACGGACTATTATGTAAACTGCTGATATTCTGATTGTGCATTTAACTAGATTCTAGTATTTATCGTCAGACATGTTTATTTGATTTATGTACATACTGATAACCAGAAATACAGTTCTGATTCGTATTACTGTAGGTGAATGTTAACCCAATAGTATCATAGGTTTATTCTAACCATGTTTTAGCAGCACTCAGCAAAAAACTAAATCTGACGAAAGTTTTACTGGAAGTATAGTAAGTCCGAGGATAGCTGCAGCCTCTGCCTTTTCAGATCTCCCTCCCCGCAGTACCCTCCCTTACCCTCCCCTCATCTGGCCATCCTGATACTCTGTATTATTTAATTCAGAGTTGGGGCTGCCTGAAGGTGAGCTTTTTGAGGGTACTGCTCCTGAGGAACCTGAACTTTGACAGAATGATCCTTTGTTATATGATTGGCGAGCTTTCAAACGAGAATTTGAAAACGTTTTTGATAGAAGAACCATTACTGGATCTGCTGTTCGTTACTTAACCCAGTTCAATGGCTGGAAGATAAGAAAGCTGCTCTGTTTTATCAAGGGTTATGAGATGATCTGAAGGATTTAATTGCATCAATCGATACTCAACTCACAATTTGTGAGGATTTAATTGCTTTAACGTTACAATTGGATCTGAGAATGGCAGATGGAAAAGGTGAGAGATGAAGACCTGAGATTCGAGTTTTCTCTAGAACAAAAGAACGAAGCATAGCCGTGCATCAAGACACCGTAGAGCCTATGGACATTGGAGGAGTCAGGAAGCCTCTGACTCAAGAAGAGAAAGATCAACATTGTAAGGCTGGCCAATGTTTATACTGTGGTAAGAAAGGACATTTTGTGCGGGAATGTCCTAATAAACCAAAAGGAATTGGAGGCACACAGGTTGGAAAAGACTCTGAAAAAGGTCCGGGAAACTAAAAGGCTCGGGAAAAGAACAGGAGTGTTTCTAGAGAAATCTAGGTCAATCTCCTGAACAGTCTTTGGCCAATACAGTTCAAAGTGCAGTACCTCATCTATCCATGAACGTTCTGTTTGAAGTTGAAACTATCCATGAAACTCTCACGGTAATGGTAGATTCCGGAGCTACCGGAAATTTTATTGATTCCACCTTGTGTCATATGTTGACAATCCCCACACTAGTTAAGGCTCAACCAGAAAACATTTGTGCTGTTTATGGAACATTATTGACATCCGGGCCTATAGCACAAACTACTGTCTCTATAAAAATGACTTGCTGTTTGCAAGACCTTTGTCATACGGAGTATATCAGTTTTGATCTTTTTGATGCACCGCAATTCGGAATAATTCTGGGCATGCCGTGGTTAACTCTACACAATCCGTTAATTGATTGGGATAAAAGAACCATAGCCTTTACCTCAGAATGGTGCAACACGTCTGTTTACAGAAAGAATCACCAGTACAAACTTCTGGGTCAAAATTTGCATCTAGCAGAAGTGATCTACCATCTTCGGAGCAGAGGATTGCTACTGCAGCAGAACAGAATACAGTTCTACCTTCAATTTATGAATCTTTCCGAGACGTGTTCAGTGAAAGTTAAGCTGAAGTTCTGCCACCACATCGCATTTATGATTGTGAAATTGACCTAATTCCAGGACCAAAGTCCTGTGTAGTTGTATATATGCTTTAACTGAGCAAGAAAACACACATTTGAGAGAGTACTTGGATAAGTATTTGCAGAACGGTTTTATCCGACCATCTAAGTCCCCAGCAGCTTCTCCTCTCTTTTTCATCCCAAAGAGCAATGGTGAGTTGCGCACGTGCATAGATTATCGCACTTTGAATAACATCACAGTAAAAAACGTTATCCTCTACCTTTAATATCGGTACTGTTAGATCAAGTACGCGCAGCCACTATCTATACGAGTTAAGAGGAGCGTACCATCGCGTCCAAATAAGAGCTGGGGATGAATGGAAAACTGCTTCTCGAACTCGTTACGGTCCTTTTGAATATTGCGTCATGTCGTTTGGGCTTTGTAATGCCCCGGCGGCTTTTCAATTTTTTGTAAACGACGTGCTAAAATAATTTTTGGATTGTTTTGTCATTGTATATATCGATGATATTTTGATCTATTATACCTCGCAATCCGAACAACAAAATCATGTTAAAAAATGTTGTGCACCTTACAAGACAATGGTTTGCTTTGTAAATTAACCAAATGCGAATTTCATACAACTAAGGTGGAATTCTTGGGGTTTATCTTAACTCCAAAAGGCATCACTATGGCAGATAGGAAGATTCAAGCCATTCAGGAATGGCCACCTCCTAAATGTGTTAAGGACATTCAGCGGTTTCTAGGTTTCGCAAATTTTTACCGACGGTTTATTCACCATTTTTCCACCTTGGCTAGTCCATTAACCAAATTGCTCCAAAAGAAAGTAACCTTTCATTGGGTTCCAGAAGCAGAAAATGCTTTTGAGCAATTAAAAAAGGCCTTTATAACCGCTCCAGTTCTCCAACACCCAGACCCAAGTCAATTCTTCATTGTAGAGGGGGGATGCTTCTGAAACAGCGATTGGAGCTATTCTTTCTCAGCGAAATCGAGAGTCCCTCGAACTTCACCCAGTGGCGTATCTATCCAAAAAATTCCTTCCAGCAGAAGCAAATTATACCGTGGCAGAAAAAGAACTATTAGCCATCCGATCATCATTCAAGGAATGGCGTCATCATCTATTGGGGGCTAAATTTCCGATAACAGTATTCACTGATCATCGGAATTTACAGTTCTTACGATGAGCAAAAGCTTTATCCCCAAGACAGCTTCAATGGACACTCTTTTTTGCTGAGTTCAATTTTATAATTACGTTTCATCCAGGAAGTGAAAATACTAAAGCTGATACCCTTTCTTGTTTCAAAGAAGAGGAATCTGATAAGCCCAAATCTCGACAAGCAGTGCCTATGACTGACCCTAGTCATTTTATTGGTTTAACAAAAACTTTACATTTATTGGAAGACATTCAAAAACAAATGCCACTAAAAGACTTGCTCCTTTGGGTAAAACAAAAACCTGGAAGAACGATCAAAGACAATCTTCCTTTTCAAAACAAAAGATTATATCTACCTTCCAAATCAGTACGTCAACAAGTATTATGATGGTGTCACGACAACTCTTTAGCTGGACATCCTGGTCAAAGTAAAACTATAGAACTTGTCCAATGGAATTTTTGGTGGCCACAATGGAAACAGGACTCAATAGCTTATGTAAATAATTGTGAAGTATGTGCTAAAAAACTTCACATTTTTGCTGCATATGTCTGATACTTATTTGATGATTACATAGTGAAACTACTTCAGATTATCACTAGATCTAGAGAGAATAGTTGACCTCTGGGACCCGTTACAGGTCCACTCCCCCACAGGCTCGCCCAAAAATTAGTAACTGGAATTCATTCCTTAAGGTCTGATTTTCTGTACTATCTACTCCCCTCCCTGTGAAAGTTACCAGGGGATCCTTCCACCAACCTTTTTTGCTTCACACACTCCTCCATGCCATGCCTGCACTCCACTGCCTAAAGCCTAGCAGCCGCGGTTGGCAGTAGGAGTTCCTGTAGGGCGGTGACGTGGGGAGGGGAAGGGGCAGGGTGGGGGTAGTAATGTATGGATTGCGGAGTTTAACAGGTAATTAAACATATAAATAAAAACAACAAATTTTGTTGCATGCACTGCATCACATTTGGTGTTGCAGTGCGTGCAACAAAATTCATTTTACTACCCCCATCCTGCCCCTCCCCCTCCACACATCACCGCCCTGCAGGAACTCCTACTGCTGACCGCAGCTGAAGCCTAGGTAAGTGACCCCCTCCAGCAGGGTGCACTGGTCCTAGGTAAGGGTACAGAGGCATAAGCCCTGTACCCCTACAGTGTCTAAGTCCATTCATAGACATTGTAAGTATAGAAATGCCGTAAAGAATATATGGTATGGGAGTTGGTCACTACAAACTCCACAGCTTAATAATGGCCTTACTAAAAACTGGGAAGTTTGGTAGCAAACGTCTCAGCACATTATATCAACACTGATGTTAGTGTGGAATTTAATGTAAAACACACTCAGAGGGCATCTTAGAGATCCCCCCTGAAAATCGTCAATCCACATGCGTTTCCAGAATGGCTGCCCGCCATTGCCCCCACCAGACAGGTTTCTGTAGAGAGCCTCTGCACTATGGGTCCAGGATCAATGCCCATCCAGGGCAGAGGTGTCATGCCTCCTCCCCCAGGATTGGTGGCACCCACGAAAGGGGAAGCTTCAATGGCCTCCTGCCTTTGGATGCTGTCTCTGCCTTTTGCTGCCCCCAGCAACTGGTTCCCACTGTTTTTGACCCCCACTTGGGTGATAGAAACTGCAGGAAATCAAAGCTAGGAAGAGAGGTGTGCCCACCATTGCCAACCCCACCCCTCAGGTGAGCAAAGCAAGGTAAATCACATTTCTCAGTACCCTCCATCTTGAAGATGAGGGGACTCAGTCAATTAGGAAGACGCTCATACCCACTCCTACTGAAGGGTTGCTTAATAGAGGGTGTACTCAGCCCAAAGAAGGGGACCATTGGTCCCACTCTACACACCCCTTACCATCCCTAAATTTAGTATCATGGGGTGACCCTGAACCTTGCCTCCTAAGATGCGAGGAAGAAAGAAGAAGGACCAAAGAGCTGTGCTAACCCAGGAAGAAGCCGAGGACACCAACTGACTTGGCCTCAGCCCTACCGGCCTGTCCCAACCACTACCTGCCTACAGCAAAGAAACCTCTGTTTCCAGCAGCAGCAGACCCCCAGAGCCCGAAGGTCCTGCCCTTCACTCAACTAACAGACTCTTTCTCCCTTGAGCAATGAATTTGCTCAAACCAAAGACGAACCTTCAGTATCCGGACTCCGCAATACTCCACCACTCAGCACCCGGCCGCCACAGGCCTAGGCCGAGTGGCCCCATACTCCAAAGTTGGCATACAGTGACCCCTGACCTCCCGCAGGCTTTGACACTAAACCTTCTGCCTTTACTTGAAGAGTCCCTGTTAGAAATGGGATCCCTGGCAGGCCAGGGCTTGCGCCAAAGTCAGTCAGAGACCACCACTCCTAAGTCAGGGCAAGGGAGTTACACACCAAGATAACCCCTGCTCACCCTCTAGGTAACGTGGCGCGAGCAGCAAGGCTAATCTCGGAGGCGATGTGTCAAGCGTTTGCGCGCGCACCCAGCAACAACACCCAAGGCCCACCACAAAGGAAACTCCACACAAGGTTATATAAAAAATAGCCTTTGTATTATAGTAAAAACACATTAGATAACACACACACTTTACAATGCGCCAACAGGCACAGGCAGAATTTACAAGGGATTATGTACAGGACAGGGCCACATGGACCACTGTCAGGGGTAGGCACTTGTTAGAAATAATACTTGTAGGTATAACACTTAGCACATAAACATATAATGACTGTAGTACCAAGATAGTAAATGCAGCACACAACCAGTAATCACTGGTAAAGAGTAAATACCTCCTACGCAACCATATTTTTCAAACTTGAAAAAAGCACCACTTCAAAGTTTAGATCTCCACCAAGTGTGGGTAGTAGTAGGATACACAATCAAAAAAAAAAATATATTGTCCCAAATGAAAAGACGCTGAGTCCGAGTTGCAAGAAAGTTCAAGGTTCTTTTAATAGTTGATTTAAGAAACCAGCCAACGCGTTTCGTTCCATCAAGCGGAACTTCTTCATGGCTGTAAATCATAAAGGAAAAAGACAAACAAACAAACAAAAGCCAGTGTAAGATACATTGAAACAACATGTGTACATACATGAATAAATACATGAACAAATTACACCATAAAATACCCACATTAAAAAACACCTATCTAGAAGTTACAATCACATAAATACATTGTTGAGTTATTAAACCATTTGACTATTCGCATCTATACTGGGGATAAATCTTGCTGTATGAATAATATCAAAATTGTAATCACAAAAAAGTCACAAAAAAGTCAGCGTCTTCATTATTACTGACATCTAAGCATTATGCTCTGGTAATTGTTCCGCACCAAACATATTCTATAATTAATGATTCACATCGCATCACATAAGACCACAGGCACTTATATATAACCCCAAAATGATGTTATTTCAGGAGTGTTTGAGGAAAGAAGTTTCTATTTGTACAAACTATCAATAAAAAGCATGTAGCTAAACCCGGACAGTGAGCTCAAATTCCAAACCGTCCTTGTGAAACAATGTACCAAAAACTTCATTGTAAAACCTTTTAGTATATGAGTGCATAATCTGGATTGATTTGTCCCACAAGTTGTCACAAAAACCAGCCGGATATACATGAAAAATGATACTACACTCTCAATGGCATTCTGAGTATGACAAGTGAGATTTTTGAAATTTTTTGAAATCTTTTGTCAGTTAGGTCCAAATACAAGAAAAATATATTATATATAGGTATATATAATCCAACCGCAATCAAGGTCACCACGCGTGCTTATTATCCAAAGCAAAACGTCAAATCAAAGTGCATCTGTTCCCTCTATGCAGGTACTCGAAATGTGGTGAGTCCAAAATCAAGAAATTATTTTTTCAAATATATCGATGTTTTACAACAGTATGGAGCATATAATTCGCCTAAAGAAACAGGAAATAGAGTATGCGGGAGATATTCAGTCGCTAAATCTTCGATATATATGGCCTTATGAAACTGTATGTATAATTCCGAAAAATTAGAAAAAATATATAGGGCCTGCATACCTTTAAGTCAGACGAGCGCATTTGTCACCGTCCAACACTCCTTTTCTTAAGCCTTGCTTCAGGCATGCTTTTAAAGTTTCATTAAGGTAATACCTGAAAACAAGATATTTGGTATAAATAATTTAACCAAAAGATTGTATATATACTCATCATCTATGCATGTATGCATTGCAAAAATATGGATAAATGAATAACAGCCATGTAATCCGGAGAGTGACTTAAAGCATGGTCAATTCAAAGACAACCCACCCCCATCATTAAGTCGCAGCTTCTATCTCGTGTGTCCGTGTAGGGCACGTTTTAAAGACCATTGTTATTAATCAATACCCGAGATGGAGATAATTGCAATCTCCGTTTCTGATAGTTTGAAGGGTGCTGGCATTACATTTGGGCTACACTTAAACATACCTTAGTAATCTGACGTGCACGTTTTGCACCGTCTGATGGTCACACCTTTTTAGTTCCTCATTTGGAACAGAGTATGAAAGTTGCTTTGAGGTAATCACCTAAAAATAATAATATAAAACACTTTTAAGCTATATTATCCATATGATTCCAGTTACAGATATAATTCCAATTCCAAGTCAAAAAACTGCGGTGTTTTTACCGACCGCCATTTTCGTTTCTAAAGTGGACATATAACCAACTAGCTACGAGACCACCCGTTTTAGAAATGAGCGTGGATATAGCATACTCGATGGGGTCGACGGTGGGTTATAACATTACACTATTGTCCATAAAGGAATATCCTTGTGTGTCCTACCTGTCAGGGTCGATCGTAAAACTCCCAGCTGGCGTCTCCGGATCCACACGCCGAGTTCTTGTGGCAAGTTGAAACGGGGACCCGCCCTTCAGGGAGTTTAAATGTAGCCGCTCCCAATCCTCACGGGGCGGATGTTGGATCTCAAGCCCTTTACCACTACGTATTGGTCTAATGTGAACGCCATTTTAACCTAGTCAATCGTAGTTTTCTATGGCTGTACTTCCTTATCCGGGTGAAATATATGTCCAGCATATATTTGGAAATTATGGAATATATCACGGAAAAGATTTGACTATTTATATGAACATTTCCTAAATCGATCTGTCCACTTGTATTTCGGACCCAATTTAAAACTTTTTATTCGAATTTGCCAAATACTTTAATTACTCAACGTCGATGAAGCTAAAGATCCATTATAATTCATGTTTTTAAGTATAGTGCCAGAGCCGTACATATAACCATCTTAGATATTGGGTATGTATTATCAAGCACAAAAGTGCTTTGATCAATATGCACAATGAGGGGTACATGCCATATATAAAAAGCGGAGGTCTAAGTTTAATTTCATGCAGTTTCGAACTGGTAATGTGACAGCCCGTGATCCAGACACGCAATAGGATCTCCCAATGATATCTACAACACTTGATCTTAAACACTATGTCTAACCACTTAAAAAGGTTGTATACAGATCTTACACATTTGTCAATCTATGTATTTTGTCTGGCTATTGACCACAGGGTAAGTTACAAAGATCGATCAGAAAGCAAAGGGAGTCTAACCAACGATAATGCGGGGTAGAATACAGATCCCCTGATACTGGCAGCAGGCAATATGTACTGTGTCAATGATACACAACATGTCACACAGATATTAATATTGACACACTAATTTAGTGCAAATAGTAGTGCATTTCATCTTCTGTGTTGTGTCCCCTTTCTACACATCTCAAACGGCATATCCATGCTGCTTCACTTTTCCTTAGGGTAAGCTCACGATTCCCCCCCCTCGGATGTGGGGGTACGTGGTCAATACCCAGAAACCATACTGACTTGTTATCCCTGTGGTGTTCTTGCATATGATATGTCATGGGGTATTTTGAGTCATAGTTCTTCATGGCACGTATATGTTCTTGAATCCTGAGTTTTAATGGTCGCACAGTGCTTCCAACGTATATTTTTTCACACCCACATCCAATGACATATACCACATAGCTTGTGTTGCAGTTTATATAGTGCCTTATCTCATATTCGCGTTCTGTATTATATTTGAACTTTTTGATTTGTTCTTACCAAACGGGCAGATGTTACAGCCTCCACAGGTGTAAAAACCTTTGGGCTTTGTAGGTATCCATGTTCCTACCCTTTTAGTGATAGGATAACTAGGACACAAAAAATTCCGTAAAGTTTTGCCTCTCCTGAAAGTGACACTAGGTGTATCACTAATGTCATCTTTCAGGTTGGGAACTTCACTCAGAAGCCTCCAATGTCTTCTCAAAACCTTGAACATTTCAGTGCTGTTTTGAGTATATTGGGTGATAAAGGACATATTGGATTTCTGAATCTTTTTGTTGTTCTTTGCTTTCTTGATTAGAGTACTACTGCGGCCAACAGTCAGAATTCTCTTTTCAGCCTTGTCCAAGGTTTTTCTGTTGTACCCTCTGTTGGTAAATCTGATTTTGCTGTCCCTTATAGTATCTTTAAAGTTTTGTTCATTACTGCAATTGCGTCTAATGCGCACCATTTCTCCGTAGGGTATATTGTTAATAGTGGAACTAGGGTGCGCACTTGATGCGTGCTATACGCTGTTACACGATGTACTCTTCCGGTACAGATTGCTCTGTATAGTGTTGTTTTCCACATAGAAGAGTATATCCAGAAATTCTATCTGGGTTTGGCTTGATTTAACTGTCAGCTGTACATTGTAAGGGTTGTCATTCAGATAGTTGAAATAATCTAGTAGTTGTACTTCACTTCCTTTCCACAGCATAATGATGTCATCAATATACCTCCCCCAGAAGATAATCATATCTATCCAGGGGGAGGCATATTTACCCCAGGCATGTTCGCGTTCCCACCACCCCATAAAAAGCCCTGCGTATGAAGGAGCAAATTTGCTTCCCATCGCGGTACCCCTTATTTGGTGGTACCAGGTGTCTTTGTGTAAAAAGAAATTTCTTGAAAGTATCAGTTCGGTCATTTCAATGAGCATTTCATTGTGGTCAATATGATCTGCTGTTCTCAAAGATAGAAATGAGGAAAGTGCTCTGATGCCAAAGTGTTGCGGTATGCAAGTGTAAAGTCCAGTCACGTCTAGGGTGACAAACATAAGATCCGTAGACCATCACATTTTTTCAAAATGCCACCTGAATCTTGTATGTAAGATGGTAGATTGACCACTAAAGGTTGTAAAAACCCATCCACATATTGGGAAAGACGTTCTGTCGGGGAATTGATCCCTGATATAATGGGGCGTCCAGGTGGAAAGGAGCCTCCCTTATGTATTTTGGGGAGTAGATAAATACATGGTGCCATGGGATGTGTTACCTTGAGGTACCGACATTCTTCTTCTGAAAGGAGACCTACTTCAGCCCAATCTTGTATCCGACTGTTAATGTGAGTGACAAGGGAGGAAATGGGGCTGTTTTCTAGTTTTTTATAACAAGTAGTGTCACTTAGTTGTCTGATGATCTCATTATCGTAGTCAACAGTGTTCATAACAACTACATTTCCCCCCTTGTCCGCTTCCTTTATTGTAATGCTGTTGTCTTTCGCCAGTCCATCAAGTGCCAGCCTTTCCTTTTGTGTCATATTTTGTTGTTTTTGTATGTATCTATTGGGAGAATCAATCAGTTTGAAGAAATCCTGTGAGACTCTTTCTTTGAACAAATCTATGTTTTTGTGTGTATTTGTAGGAATATATTTGGAGCGAGCCTTGAGACCACTACTGATGGTTGTGTCTTCCTCAATGTTCAAATCAGAGCGTATTTCCTGCAATGAGGGATTATCGCCAGTCTCAATAGACAGTAACAATTGTGCATTTTCTAAGTTAATGATAGTAGTGGTGCAAGGAGAGGCGGTAATCGAATCACAACTATGAGATCTAGGGTTGTTTTGAAAATGATCTTTTAATTTCAAAAGTCGTGTAAATTTAAACAGATCCACCATCAATGACGTTGGGTCCCCAACTTGTGATGGGCAGAAACTTAAACCCTTTTTTTTAAGATGTTAATTTCCACATCTGTAAGTTTGCGGTCTGATAGGTTTACAATAGACAGGGCGTTATCGGTAGGGATTTCGGGGTCAATATTGGGACTTGGAGTTTCAAAAATAGTCAAATTTTCTAAGTTCTCCTGGATCTGGTATCCATTGGATGTACTGTCCCCCCTCTTGGCTGTACTGATTTTCCACCCTTTCCCTCCCCTTCTGGTTTTGGGTCTGGGTTGGTATTTGGTTTCTTTTTCCCTTGCCGCATGCGTTCCATCTCCAATAAAAAAAATTGTTTTGGAGAAATGGCTTGACATGCCCCGCCATCCTTAGAGGATGAACTGCCCAAGGAGGAGATTGAGCTTCTACTGGCATTCATCGATTCCTCTCTAGCTCGTTTTCCGCCACCTCCTGGTTTTAAGTTATCAAATTTGTGAGCAAAGGTATAGATACGCCCTGTCTTGTAATCGTTATCGTCACGCTTTATTTTGCGTAATTTTTTATCACGCAAGTAGATTTGGTACCGACTGATTACATCATCAAATATTTCATAGTTCTTTTTTATGCTGTCTTTCAAACTGGATTAGTCTATTTCACGTTCCAACTCTACAATTTCTTGTTTCAATGTTGCAACCTTTTTTTCAGAATGGCGGATCAATATTTTCATCATAGTGTGAGAAGCCTGTTTCAAATTCTCCTCCCAATCCCTGAGGGCATCGTCATCCAAGTCCTCAAAAGTTGGGAAGATCAGAATCCTCAAGCCTCGTGGAATCTTCTGATTGTCTTAATATTTCTGTAGTGTTATTCCGTCCCACCATCTGGACATCTCTAGCTTTTTGAGTCTCTCTAACTTTAGGAATTTGGCTCGAAGGCCTTCTGTACTGGGCTCTTTTGGTGTGTTAGCACCAACGGACTGACTGGTACCAAATAAATTTGAGGCCATCTCTTCTCGAGTATCTTTAAATTTAGACATAGTGTTACAAAATTGAATCACAGGTTAAGATGAATGGTGCGTACTAAGTATCCCACAGCAAAATACTTCCAATACCGGAAACAATACAATGTTCTTGGTTTGGATTGTGCAACAAAATTATGTAAGATTTCATTACAAATTGTGTTATGTAAGATTTCATTACAAATTGTGTTATGTAAGATTTCATTCAAATTGTGTTATGTAAGATTTCATTCCTTGCAAATTGTGTTATGTAAGATTTCATTCCTTACAAATTGTGTTATGTAAGATTTCATTCCTTGCAAATTGTGTTATGTAAGATTTCATTCCTTACAAATTGTGTTATGTAAGATTTCATTCCTTGGACAAATTGTGTTATGTAAGATTTCATTCCTTGGACAAATTGTGTTATGTAAGATTTCATTCCTTGGACAAATTGTGTTATGTAAGATTTCATTCCTTGGACAAATTGTGTTATGTAAGATTTACCTCCTACGCAACCCTAACCACTGTAGGAAAATCACGCAGGAAACTAGGACCTTATCATCAGGGCCTATGAAAGGAAAACCATCACCTAAGCAGGTCACTTTTAGCAAAGGGAAGGAAACCTAAACAATCACCTAAGCAGGTCACATTTAGCAAAGGTAATAACATAAACAATCCTCTAAGCAGGTCACTCTTAGCAAAGGGGATAAAACATAGAATACCTAAGCAGGTCACTTTTAGCAAAGGTAATGGAACATAAACAATCCTCTAAGCAGGTCACTCTTAGCAAAGGGGATAAAACATGAAACACATTGCACATGAGGCATTAAAACACATTCAGAGGTGCAGGTAGAACATGTGCGCAGGAATCAAATAAGCAGTAAATCACAATGCGCAGGGTGCACAGAGCACAACACTAGAATTGTCCCTCAGGCCAACTGGCCTCGCAAGGGCTGAAATGCCCTGAGTCCAAATTGTCAGGGAAGGCTGCGCAGGCAGCACAAAACACAAAGCCTAAACATAGCAACTGTCCACTAAGTGCTGGACAGTTGTAAATCAAGATGATGCCAACGTTGGAGCCTCGTGGGCACAAGAACACAGGTGAGGGAACACAGCGTGGGAGCCACGGGGCTCTGACCAACTAACTGCCTGTGTCCCCCTAGAGCCTCTCGGGCTCGTAAAACAAATATGGGCTGGGAGCCTCGCAGGCTCTAAAGTACAATGGCGCTGTGAGCCTCTCAGGCTCTGAACAAGGACTGACCCTCCTGAGCCTCTCAGGGCTCGTGAAACAACTAGCACCTCGAGCCTCTCTGGGCTCGTAAAACAAAAGGGAAATGTAGGCGGGTGGAGCCTTTAGGGCTCAAAAATGAATGTGCTCCTGAGCCTCAACCGGCTCTCAATAATGAAATGCCCCTCTCGTTGGAGTCCCTCACGGGGGAT
This sequence comes from Lissotriton vulgaris, assembly GCF_964263255.1. Lineage (NCBI taxonomy): Eukaryota > Metazoa > Chordata > Amphibia > Caudata > Salamandridae > Lissotriton > Lissotriton vulgaris. Next base: position 1,443,861,760 of record NC_141696.1, on the reverse strand, counting down.
CAGTAACAACCGCAAAATGCCCCAAGAGCCTCAATCGGCTCTGCACACTGGAGGGGAGGGGTGGGCACCAGCAATGTGCCCCGACGCCCTGCTCCCGGATTCTGCACTTCAGGGCCCCACTCACCGGCTCTCTGCTCCTCGGCGGTGGCGGGAAAGGCTGCCGGTCTCCCTCTGCACACAGGGGACGGGCGAAGACTCCTGCTCGCGCTGCGGCGCCGAGGGCGGGACTTCCGGTCGGCCTCCTGGGGGCCGCGCTGCAATTGGCCGGTCGGCCCAACACTTCCGGGTCGCCGCGGGCAGCGCGGCGGCTAGCTTCAGGCAGGCAGGCGGGCTCTCAGTATCCGAGGAGTGGGCTCCCTCGTGATAAATTAAAAATCCAAGAACGGGGCAATGCCGGGTGGGCACCGGCTTTTAAATAGAATATAAAGCGAGGTGGGCACTCGCTCTGCCAAAAATCGGCGAAACGGGTCCAATGCCGGGTGGGCACCGGCTTCTGTAAATAAAGCGCTCCTCAGCACTATGGACCACGGAAAAGAGCTCCCCAAGCGCTGTCAGCAAAGAAAAGCGCTCTCAGCACTTGGCAGGCAGGGAATAGCACACACAGCGCTAAAAGGCACAAATAAAGTGCTCCCAGCGCTGGGGACAAGGGTAGAGAGCTTCCAGGCGCTCCAAGCAAAAAGTCAAGCTCCAGCACGGTCTGGAGGCAGGCAGGGGGGCAAGGCTGGGCCAGAGCCAGCTCACTGGGTCTCCAGGTAGGGAGACAATCCAAGTGGCGGTCCTCCTGGCCCCAGCAACAGCAGCAGCCCCCTCTGGCAGGATCCTGGAAGAGAACCAAATTGTTTGGGGACACAGCCCCTTCTTATACTGTAAAACCCTTTGTCTGTTGGTGCAGGGTGGGGGAAACCAGTCGCAGCTGGTTTTGAAGTACCCTTGATAGCTCAACCACCCATTTCATTCACTGGCAGGGCTAGGGTCATCAGTTGCACTACAGGGGGTGGAGCCAGCATTGTGTGGGGAAAGTCCAGCCCCATCAGGGACCAGGTGCACTCCTCCCAAGCCATCAACATGCTAATCTCACACTCACCACCGGGGAGACCCATCCAGCCTTCCTGGAGCCAGGCTCACCAGTCAGCTCCAGCCAATCACACGGCAGGCATATTTTATATTAATATGCCAAGTCCTAGAAGTGGCATTTCTACACATGACACACTCATGCCACATACATCATTGCGAAGCATTCATTCTCACGAGCTCACATATACCGAGTCTGCACTCCCCACGCATCAGGAACTACCAGGGACACAGACATTCCCCATGCATCCCTATGGGAGAGAAGGCCAGCCTTACTACATGCACGCACTTTACTCTGGGACACAGGGAAAAAGTGCGCACAGACCACAAAATCATCACACAGATCACAGATTAAAAGCAAAAAGATCAGGGGTGAACCTGCCAGAAGGGCCAAGTCCAACAGTCCCCCTAACCATGATCGTAGGCAGTAAGACAACCGTTCCATTGTTCGAAGTTCTCCAGGAAGTCCAACCAAGTCTGTCTGACAGACGCTGACTGCGACTGATTGCAGCTTATGGAAACCAACTCTTAAGACACACCAGCTGTTTACGCCTTCCCGGCCCTGGGTGGCCCAATCAACAGTGTCCAAGCATCCATCCAGATCCTCAGTCACCTCCTCAATCATGGGTCGCCTCCAAGAAATCTCCCCAACCGAGCCGGCAGTTTTCGGAAACCAACGCACTCCACTGAGAAACCTAGGGATCGCAATGTCCGCTTTACCTCCTGCACCCAACCTCAGTGCCGCTGGGGGTACAGTTCTTGTGTTGGTCGTTGGCCCTTGCAAAGCCAAACGCAACATTAGGAGCTTGGCTCCCACACCCAAGTGGCCCGCTTGCCAGCAGACCCCAACCAAAGGCCCCCTTAGCACCCGGCCACCCCAGTGCAGCTGGTGGTGCAACTAGAGTGTTCACTTGGACCTTCAGGATCCTTGATCCTAACCCCGAAACCTCAACCTAGTAAGTCAAATACTTACTTCCGAGTTCGATAACCATATATCCTCCCACAGAGAGCGATAGTAGGATATTTTGGGTCTAGAAAGTGTTCTATGTGTGAAAGCTGATGTATGGGGAATAGTGAGCACTATTGTAACTAATCTGAAAGTAATGAAAGAGTATTTATTGTGTAATTCCAAGTATTCGGAAAAGCAATATCAACCTGTAACTGTTACAATTACAAGAACTGAATTTCCTTGAGCAGTTGAGCATTTGTCAGTATTTATCTTCAACTGATAGTAATTCCTTCCATACTATCATCACTCAGCTTTTAATCATGCCGTTATGATGTTCACCCTCAATAAAGTTGTTCTTTAGCATCACAACAGGCATTTTTAATTCTTCACTTTTTGAGCACTGCAACCCTTCAACACTTTTTCTCCCTCAGCCCACTAACCCTACCTGTCGGCTGTCCGTCTCACTGGTGGATCCTGTTACTAGCATCCCTGAAAAAACATCCAAGCAGGGATCTAGTGGATACCAGTCTACATCTTTAAAAACCCAGATGATGAGGTTCTGCCCACGGGTGGGCTGATGGGTATTCTTTCTTGTGCTTTCTCTCTCTCCTCTGGTTTGGTCCACTTACTCTTTTACTTTACACTACATTTAAGTGTTTAGCTTTTTCCACAGTATTGTTTGAGTGCCTCAGCATCCCCTTTAGTGTTGTTTGATTATTCAGTTGGGGGATAGGGTGCAAGCTGGTCTATAAATGTAGTTTCCCCTTAGACCCTCTCCATATTTGTTGTTTAGTATTTATTACCTACCTGTACCAAGTCTTTCTTGGTTCTATAAATGAATCACAAGTATAACTTTTTTTATACTTACCTAATTGATCTGGATTCTGTCTCTGAGTGTGTGACATCAGCCTTGATTGAGTGAATACAATACATGCCTAACACACCCTCCTGATAAGCCTAGCTGCTAGACCACACTACCACACGTAGAGTTATTAGTGATTATCTAATTTAGCCTTTGCTATACCGCTGGGGACCAACTGGACTCTGTGCACACTATACCTTACTTTGGTATAGTATATATAGAGCCAGCTATCTACAGGGGTCTATAGAGTTGTGGCGTACTCTCCCACTTGGCACTACACAATTATAATTTACAGACTGCTTTGCCACGTTGGATATTGTACAAACAATTGAGTTTGTTTGATACTAGAGTTGGTGATATGAACACTTATTGGTAATCAGACCTGAGGAAGTGAACTGGAATGCAATTGTCCAGGGACGAAACACATTTTGCATAGTATGAACATTATCCTTGAAGAACACATTGGTAGCTTTTTCTTCCTCTTTGAGCATCCAATTGTTTTACTTTGTACTATTTGTACTATCGATAATTCTTACGTTTGACACTGAGGGCCTGATTACTGTTGTGGTCGGTCGGACTCCTGTCCACTATTGCAGTGGTCAGGAGACCGCCCGACAACCAGGCAATGGTTCAACCACTACATTGCAATTTGACAGCTGTGCTGTTGGTCCAAAAATGCTCCATGTCATGGTGGTTTGTCCTGCTGCCAAGGAAAAGGGTTGCAGTACAAGCCGCCATGGTCCCAAGCACTTCCTGCACGTCTGTGGACCATGTGCTATGCACCATGTTGTGCATGACACATGATGTATGTAGGTGAGTGGGGCACTACATTTGCCCCCAGGGCCACTTTTCAGTGGCCCACAACAGGCTGGGCCCTGTTGGGGGGAACGCTTATTCCTTTCTGACAACCTTTACATGGCTGTCTTCCCGCCATGAAAAGGCTGTCAGAAATGGATATCGTAATTAAGGGATACCACTCCGACCACTGTCCCGTCGGAATTTCTGGTCTAGAGCAGGAAGCGGTCTTCCCTCCAACAGCAGTGCCGGAACTGTTCAGTGGCATGTCAGTGGCAGTTTGACCGCCACCATAATCAGGCCTTGAGTGTGTGTGTGCAACATTTACCAACCACCAATTTCTCTCTATTCCTTTTATATATGCCCTACTACCAAAACAACAAAGCAACACTTACTATGAACTCTAAAACTATGTTAGACTTAAAAGAAACTACTACCCACAAATATAATCATATACTTTGAACAAGCCATGATTCAAACCTTTTATAAAATGTACCCTACACAGCCATACAAGGCTGGTACAAACATTTCAATCACAGCATATGGAGACACCTCCAGCAATCTGCAATACATATGAAAATGCTACACACATCCAATTTGCCTTTGAAATTAAAAGTATGATAGAGCCTGCCTATGTCCCTGTCACAGAGGAGGCTAACCACTACAATTTACTAATACAAAACCCTTTCTACCAATGAAACAAGACAAACTAAGCCCCCTCATTGATTATTTCAAAGCCACTTGAAGGGTAGCAGACTGCATTGCTTCGGACACAGACGCCAAACCAAATTCTAAATACTGTGGTAGAATGGTTATGACAGCACCTTGGCACAAGAAGCCAACATAAACAATTTAGTGGAAGAATCTTATATTGCCTTGAAATCCACACTAGGCGGAACCCAACCTACACGCTTTAAATTCATAGAAGCATTACAAAAAGAGCAAAGCAAATGGAGTAATCTGTTAGCCAAATTACACATAACATGGCAAACTAGTCAAATGATTGCACAACATGCTACAATTTACAAGAGTCAAGCTCTTCATAAACAACAAAGAAGTAGATTGTTTAGATAAACTAGCCAAAAACATTTAAAATAAATAAAAAACCTACAAAAGTTTCAAAAACTGTCACAAAATCTTAACCAACATGACAAATAATTTTTGATGTAACTAATAGGCATAGTATTGTATTACACCACCCTAAACATAAACAACATTTTATTTAAGACTGAGATAATAAAATAATTTATAAATCATTTACATGTTTATGTTTATGTTCATGGGGTTTGTAAAGCGCATGGCTAACCGAGGGCTTTCCCATGCTAACCGAGAGGGGCATTAGGTAGTTGTGTGTAATTTATGGAAACAGCCACGTTTTAAGTTTTTTCCTGAAACAATGTTCATATTTGACCAGTCTTAGTTCCATGGTCATGGAGTTCCAGAGCTATGGGACCTGGTATGAACAGGATCTCCCACCCATATTGCTCTCCTTATCTTACGTATGTTCATAAGGAAGTTAGATGAGGACCTGAGAGACCTCTTTCGGAAATATGGGAGACAAGGGATTTTATCGGGCAAGGACCTCTACTCTGCATGGCTTTAGGGTCTAGGCAGAGGGTTTTAAACCTAACCCTAGATTGAATAGGTAGCCAATGCAGTTTTTTCAGGGAGGTTCTCGCTGATTCCTCTCTGGGGCTTTTCAGGAGCATCCTGGCTGCAGCATTTTGGACGACCTGTAGCCTGTTGGTCACATACTTGGGAGAACCCAGATACAAGGATTTGCCGTAGTCCAGTCACAGGACCACTAGAGCCTGGATTACTGTCTTCCGAACCTGTTCTCGGATTAGGTTCATGATCCTATGAATCATCCGTGTTAGAAGGTGGTTCTGACACTCTGAGCCACCCATATTTTTTGCTTTTTGAGCACCTATTTGCTAAGCTTTATCTTGTGCACATGTGTACGGGCTGCGCAGGGGAGATTCCTGGTGTGTGCATCCCAGGAGCAGATACAAATTGAATGGTGTGGCAGGACATATGCAGAATTGAGTAGTGGCATGGAATAGGCTTTATACACTGGGAAAAAAACATGCCAGGGAAAGTCAGTGTGCTTTACCGTTTACACTTCATTATTCTCCTATAGGGATGTGGATCCCATGGGCTAGTGACATTTTCCTAAGGCCTACAAATTCCAGACACGCACTAAAGTCCACTGTAACTTGTGTGAGAAGAAGTATTCTACAGAGTACAAAGTCAAATTTGTACTGCTTTTGAGTCATCCAGAAATGTTATATTTCTCTTAATCAGCTCATAACCAGGGCCTGGCTGGGTGCTGACCCCAGCAGGCTGGATTAATGGCCTACCTTCCAAGAGCAAATGCCTCCTCTCCAAAGAAGAGAAGATGGGTGGAGCTACAGGTTCATCCATCAGCAGCTGTCACTGGGTTATCCTGATTTATTTATTTATCCTGATTTATTGAGCGCACAGCTGCCCCAGCAAAGGGGCGTGCCAGGCACCAGGTTGCACACGGGAGAAGGTAGCCCGGGGGGAGTGGCTTCCAGAGACCATGTGGCAGGAGCCCCTTGGACGATGCCATTTTGAACCACCCCAGAGGTCTGGGCAGGAAGGATGGAGCAGGGGCAGTGAAGTGATGTGTCACTGTTTGCTAGGACAAACAGAGACTTCCTGCCAGCCCCTTCCACAACCTTTAAAAAGTTTTTGCACAGGAAGAGAAGCTCTCTCTGGGCTGTGGTCTGCTGAGGAATACTGGGGCTGGAGCCTGGTGCAATGGGCATTTGGAATGAGGAACCCCCTTTACTGTTCCAGGATCATGAACAGCACCAGGAGAAGAGACCGGGACCAGTAGGGAGAAGCAGGGGCCTCTGTGCAGGGAGAAGAGAGGCCCAAGAGTAAAGCCAGGTGAAAGGCTGGTGCAGGGAGCCAGTGAAGGCAGCTTCCTGCTGACTTCACCCTCTTTGAGACCCAGAGGGCAAAAGAGACTGCTCCCACTGGCTGGGGAGCACCACCAGGAGCAAGAAGAGGCCACAATCATGAAGATCGGTCCTCTGGTGGCTGAGAAATGCCTCAGAAGGTATACAACATTTGACCTCCGGCAGACCGATGACGAAGCACATGGGCCTCCGCTGCCGGTCTTGGATATGTCCCCAGGGTGTCAGGTCCCGGGGGCTGCCCCCACAAGAAGAAAAGTCGGGGAGCATTGTCGCAATCCCCATGAAAAATGCCCCCCAGGGGGTGCCAAGAGCCCACCCTGGCCCCCCTGGACGTTGGGTGGAGGGGAGCCCCATCGTGCAGCCTCAAAGATGTTTGGGGTCCAGGACTCCCCTCCGCAGTGGGAAAGAGGGGGAGTGCCATCGCACCCCCCCAGTCCTCGCTGGGCACCCCCCCCCCCAGTCCTCGCTGGGCCGGCAGCAGTCTCTGTTTCCGCCCACTGGAGCAGGCAGACCAGAAGAAGAGTGCCGGCCCGGCAGCAGCACGCAAGGGTCCTAGCCAAGCAGGGAGCCGGTGGGGGCAGCTGGGGGTGGGCTCCCTGGACTGCTCTCCAACGTGAAGGCATGCAGGGTTCTGGGTGGGACCTGTACCCCAAGAGGACACTACAGGGAGCCCAGGTGGGACCGGGCTCCTGCCGAAGAGCGAGAGAAGGGCAAGGGACCCCGGTGGGACCGGGCTCCTGAAAATGCACAGACCGGCTGGGGGTGGGCTCCCCGTGCCGTACGACTCACTTGGGATTCCGTCTAGTACCATACACGGGAGTGGTGGTACTAGACCCCACAACCCCCGTGGGAGGGGTGGAGATGCGATGCAATGTCACAAAGTAATTCCAACAGCATATGTATATTTGTAAATTGGTGCATAGTATTGAGTTATGTGTGTGTTTTTAATAAACGTACTCTTACTTTTATAAAGCAAAGTACAGACTGGACAATCAATTATTGAATGTTATTGCTGCGCACCTGTAATGGCAATTACTGGCCCACACCTCTTCCTTCGAATAAGCCTCGGACTGCTGTGTAACGCTACCCTCTGAGAGTCAGGCGCTACAGTTGGGTGTTTGGTTCCCAGTGAAGCACAAATGTAGTCATGTTATTTGTGCAGGCCTCACAGATACTGCCTCGTTTTCCAACAATCCATGGTATACAGAAACAGGTTGCAGATAGTATTTTGGCTTGTGTTTCCATGGAGAGATTCTAGTCTAGCCACATTCCCAGGTTTATTATGCATGGCTTAGGAAAGGGGGAGGGACCTCAACCCCTTGGCTAGCTGATCTCGTTCCATGGATCTGGACCATTGCCCAGGAACATCAGCTCCGTTTTGTCACCATTCAGTTTTAGTCTACAGTTGTTCATGCAGTTTGCTATTTTTTCCATGCATGGGACCAGCTGCAGAAGGTTCGAATTCTTCTCTTCTGACACTGAGACCACTAGTTGAGTGTCATCAGCGTAGGAAACAAGCTAAACTCCTGTACGATGTGTGCTAGAGGACTCCGATAAATATCAAACCAGGTCAGGCTAAGCGCCGAGGCCTGAGGTACTCTGTAAGGGGCCAGGAAAATGTCTGAGAGGACAGCCGATTCCATACACTGGAATGATCTATCACTGAGAAAAGAGGCAAGCGATTGATTGGCTTTATCCTTGATACCTATCTTTCTGAGCCTATGTATGAGGATTTTGTGATCCAAGGTATCAAAAGCCGAAATAAGATCCAGAAGTAGAATTGCAGCAGCTCTCCCTTAGTCAAGTATCAATTTCAATTTCTGAGAAATCACTAGGAGGGCTGACTCTGTGCTATGTTCTGGGCGGAATCCCATCTGGGTCTGGTGCAGAATGTTATTCTCCTCCAGGAACTGGGAGATGATGCTATTGACATGTTTCGCAGCAACTTTACCCAAAATGGTTACTAGTGAGATGGGGCAGAAATTTCCCAGTACTGTGGGATCAAGTTGAGGCTTCTTGAGTAGAGGCTTTACCTTAGCATGCTTCCACTCTTTGGGCACTATGCCCAAGTTTAGGGATAGTGAGATGAGGTCAGCCATTTTGAAGAGAATGGGATCTCCACCCTGAAGTAAAATGTGGGGGCGGGGGGAATCAAGTGGATACCCAGATTTAAAGTTACTTAGGTGGAGGCCAGTGTGTTCTTTGCTTAGTGCTGTGAAGGCACGGAATGATGGGGGTGATGGCGATCCAGGCTGTTCTGGGCTACGGAATTTGCCTTTCATTCCTGTACTGTCCTGTACTGTCTCTTCAGAGTTATCTATATGACACTTGTGTAACAAGGTATATATATGTTTTCCACTTTGGTTGGCTAGCTCGTTGCATCTCACTATTGAAGGGTCAGGCGTGTGAGAGCTATGTACAATCGTTGTCAGTGATTTCACAATTTTAAATATTTCTTTGGGGGAGTTGGAGGCCTTATTAATCCTCTCCTCATCGAATTTTGCCTGTGCTAGCTTAACGTCATCATGATATTGCCTGATGCTTTTTTATTTGGTAACTTATGGTCTGGATAGTAGGATTTCCTCCAGCTCCTTTCGAGTTTCTTTTAATTCTTTTTCTGAGAGGATAGGTGGCTGTTGAACCATACAGCTTTTTTGGGGTCGCATTGAGCTGTCGTTCTGGGTTTACGAAAACAATTGTCTACTCAGCTGTTAATCCAATCTGACCATCGTTTATGTGCCTCATCGAGGTCTTCGGATGGAGAGGGGGTGGTAGATTCTAAAGGGTTGGTCCAACTTTCAGGTGCCACCCTGGGCCATTTCTGTTCTAGATTGATATTACCCCCTGTAGACTTTTGTATGGATGGTTTAGTATACCGAAAAGGAATAAAGAAATGGTCCGACCAGGGGATTTGAATCGGAGTAAGCACCTGAAGTCTGGGGTCATTAGAAAATATAGGGTTGAGAACATGCCCTTCTTCATGTGTGGCAGAGCCCACAAGCTGGGGAAGTTGCCGGGTCTTTAGGTGTGACAAAAGTCTGTTAAAGGACAAATAATTGGTATCATCCAAGTGGAAGTTAGAATCACCTAGGTCTATGAATATACTTTCCCCTATGATAAAGCTGGTAAGGAAATCAGGAAGGGACTCTAGGAACACTATGCATGGTCCTGGGGTCCTGTAAACAAGGGTGCCGGAAAAGGAGGATGTGGGGGCGAGCGTTATTCTGAATTGCATGGATCCCAGTTGGTTAACCTCAAGGGAGCTAAACTGCTCTTTATCAATGATGGACACCCCGCCTCCTATTTTTCCTACCCTGTCCTGTCTGCAAATACCATAACCAGCGGGAAGGGTCATGATCATTTCTGGAGTTGAGCTTTCTTTGTGCCAAGAGTCTGTGATAAACAGAACATCAAGAGTTTCATCCTCTTGGAGCGACCCGATTTCGGTTTTGTGCCCTGGGAGGGATCTGCAGTTTCTAAGGCTTGTTTTTCCAGTGAGCTTTATTGCCATGTATGCCTTGTTTGCTTCTGGGGTTATGCAGACTCGTTTTTAGGGTGTAGTTACAATTTCGATAGAGTGCTCTGCTTTCCGGCGGTATGGTTACATCCAGGGAGTGCATGCAAAGTAGAGACAAGGCAGGTCTGAGCTGCTCTAGTACCCCAGGAATATACTTTATTTAGCCTAATTGGCCTGAGTGGAGTCATTCAGGGTTCCTGGTCCCTGGTCCTGGTTGGGCATGAACGGACGCCTGCCTTTGGTGCACCAGTGGCGCGTCCGTGCAGCTGCCGTCATAAGTAGAAAGCACTCGCGGCTAGAGCGCTAACCCAGCCACTCTGTTACCATGAGGAGGAGCGATCTTCTCTATGGTCAGGTAAAGTGGAACCACCCTCTCTATGGTAAGAGGGGAGTCCCCGCAGAGAATCAGGTGAAACTACTTTTATGTTAAAATTGGTGCTCAAATTAAAACAGTTTTAAAAAGTAAAAGTTGGAACAGCGATAATGTTAAAAATAGATATTCACATCAACAACTAAACCTCTTCAACCAAAAACCTCCAAGAACAATCTCAATTTATCATGTAAAATAAACGCACATAAACCACACATTTCCAGATAATAATAAACTAATATTTACATAATCAATAAAATATAACATTTGCATTACAATTAATTATCATAAAATAAGTAACGTAACACAATATAACAATACAATACATTATTAAAACAGTGTATGAAAACCCCAAACAACATACTAGTGAAAAACACTACTATTAATACAACTAAGGGCCTCATTATGAGTCTGGAAGTACACAGACCACCAGACTCGCGCGGCGCAGTAATGACAGTCTTCCAACCGCCCTGTTACGACCAAGGCAGTCGGGCCGCCCCGGGACTACCACCAGTGATCAGAGATCCCTGGTGGTGCCGTGGTGGTCTTGAGGCCGCAATATGCTTGGCAGGGCCACTGCAGCCCCACCAACCATAATAAGAGTTTCCCCACTACCACACTTTTCATGACTGTGCGACCGCCATGAAAAGTGTGGCGGTGGTTGTGAGAAGCTGTCCATATGCTGTCCACAAATTAAAATGGGCACCTTGCACCATTCCAAACGAACCTTGTTGATGATTTGGTCAAAGACAATCTTTAAAGAAAGCTATCCTAGTAGTAGCTATGGAGAGCATCCGTCAGGCTAAGTCTCAAAGGAATGTAAAGTAGCTTGTTTTACCAGATCATAACCTCCTGAATGACCAAATTGTACAAATGAAAGGAGAACTACACAAGTGTTATTATAAAAAATATGTATTTATTACTAAACACTCTACTAATCTCTTTATGAGATTAGAGCACAAAGTACACAATAATAAATCACTAGAACGACAGTAAATATCACAATACATAGTTGGCTCCAGGGGGGAGACCAAACCATATAAGAAATATAAGAAAGTGGTATAACAATCACGACTTAACTAGACACAGTGCTTAGAGAATGTAGAATCTCTGGGACCCCAAGGAACCACCCTAGATAGTGATACAGGGGATCCACTGGGGGCCTGTGCAGTGTGAGACCACAGCCGTGAGCTCTGTAAAACTCTATGGGAAAGTCGCGGTTGGAATTTTAAAGATTAAGGACACTTAGGAGAGGACTTTGAGCAAACCCTTTCAAACATAGAAGGTTCTAAGGCCAGCACCCATGTGAGCACTGGAGTACTCGTGTTACCTAACCCAGGGAAGCTGGGTGCATAGGTGTCAAGTGATGTCGAGAATCTTCGTCGTCTTCAATACGTGATGCTGAAAGGTGCTGCTGCCGTGAAGAGGAAACGTGTCCGGTGTGATCCAAGCCTGGATCGGAGATGAGAAGAACCTGAAAGCAGAGGGGACAGAGTCTGGGTCCCTTCACAGTGACTAGGGGCTCGGTAGACAAATGCCCACCAATGTCGGGTGCTTCAGGTGAGAAGAGGTGAAGCTTGACTCTGCAACCACGGGGACCAGGAGATGTCGAGGATGACCAAAGTCTGGAGGTGAGCTGCCCCACGAAGTGCTGGGGGGTCAGTGTCTGGATTGAACACCAACAAGCCTTGGCAATTGCAACCCATGCGGTCAGAGGAAAGATGCTTCTGTGAGGACCAGCAAGGTCCTGGAGACTCTCCAAGCAATGGAAAGAGAGGCCACGTCTCGAGCAAAAAGGAAAGCTCACTGAAAGTTAAAGTTGCCCTTACAGGGACCCACCGGCCAACTGACAAGGGCTTGCAAAGGGACCTCAAGAGGAATCACAAAACACCAGCCCACGGAACACTCGAGGAGTGTAGGCCTACAAGTAGCCCAAAGCACAGTCTTAGGGATTGCCGAAAAGCATATGCTGCTGCAAATGGACACAGTGTCCAGGGGTATGGGTTGCATGGTCCCGATGAGGGCTGCGGGTCTCAGGATTGCTGAGAACACTAGTCAACCTCGGGGACATTTGGGAACTCACCTCCTGTGTTGCAGAAATCTTCAGAGTCATCAAAAGGTCGGGAGATGCAAACCGGTCAGATGTGTTTAAGGTGTCTGCTAGGCAGGGGAGTAACTCCTTTACTTCAAGTGAGATTCTTCAGTCATCTAGTGTAGTCTAGATTAAGCACGATCCGCGAATTTGCGGATTTGCATATTCGCAGATCCGCAAAATCCGCAAATTTGCGGATTTGCGGATTTTGCGGATTTTTTAAATGTGGGGGAGGTCTTCTGTGCGAGTTCAAGTGTCTCTTGTGTGTATAAATGGTCAGAGACCGATCAGAGCAGCAGATCAAGAGAAAGAAGCTCCTGGTCACAGGAACCGCACGAGGATTGCGCTCGTGAAAGTCAAGGATACAAAGGTCTCTATCCAGCATCACAGCTGATTTTCGATGGTAGATTTGGGAAGAAGGCACACCTGCCCAGCCTCGACGACGCTCACGATTGTTTTTGGGCTGATGAATGAGTCACTGAATTTGAGCTTCAACTAGTTCCAGCGACCATGTGTGTGTTACTATGCAATCGCCCCGAAGGGCGCAGGGGTCCCTTGAGTGAGCTCACTGAGCTGTCCATCATAGTGGGTAAATGGCGGGAAGATGGTGCACACTGCGAGTGTGTGAGCGGGGCCAAACGGGCGGGGCTTCCATGCGAGTTCACATGCCTCTTGTGTGTATAAAAGGTCAGAGACCGATCAGAGCAGCAGATCAAGAGAAAGAAGCTCCTGGTCACAGGAACAGCACGAGGATTGCGCTCGTGAAAGTTAAGGATGCAAAGGCCTCTATCCAGCATCACAGCTGATTTTCGACGGTAGATTTGGGAAGAAGGCACACCTGCCCAGCCTCGACGACGCTCACAATTGTTTTTGGGCTGATGAATGAGTCACTGAATTTGAGCTTCAACTAGTTCCAGCGACTATGTGTGTGTTACTATGCAATCGCACCGATGTGCGCAGGGGTCCCTTGAGTGAGCTGTCATCATCCTGTAACTATTTTAGGATGGCGCCGGCAAGCTGCCAGCGCCATCCTAAAATAGTTACTAAATTAGCTTCATCAGGAAGCACTAATAGCTCGAGCACCTCCTTTATTTTATGTATTAGTGCTTCCTGTTGAAGCTAACTTAGTAACTATTTTAGGATGGCGCTGGCAGCTTGCCAGCGCCATCCTAAAATAGTTACAACAACTTCAAGCTTGAAGGCTTGAACTTTTACCCCCCGGATCCGCCGCTCGCAGATTTGCGGATTTTCGGTAAATTCGCGGGAGTTCGCGGATTGCAGATTTACCGAAAATCCGCAAAATCCGCGAGCGGAACGGATTTTGCGCTCACACCTAGTCTAGATAGTCGAAGTACTTGGTTTCTGTAGCAGATCTTTGTCCAGGTAAATCTAAAGTCCTGCAGTCAGGGGTTCCTACTTCATACCCAAGGAAGGAGTGGGACAAACTCTGGGGACCTACCTATAGAAGGGACAACACAGAGGGTTGGTTACGCCCATGTCCTTTGTCCAGTTTTGCATCAGAGCAGGAGCCAATGGCTCCTGAAAGCGGTTTGAACTGGACTATGCCCAAGGACACCAAATGTGCCCCAAGTGCAGACATCAAAGCACTCTCAGAGTGCACCCACCCAACCCCAATACACTAAAGCCTGTTTGGAATGTGGTTACACCTCCCTGTGACAGGAAGCCTGTTATCAAGCCTTCCCCTGTTCGAGCACCGCCTCATCAGCAGAAGGGCAGACTCGTGTCTAAGGCTGGCAGCATCCATTTTGTGATGCAAGGTTCTGTAAAGCTGGTACCGGGTGTACCGGTGTTGTCAGATTTCTCCCTCTAGGAGGGTGGAATCATACCTCTAACACCAGTTACTGGTTTGGAGGTATGATTCCAATGTGTTCGACACCAAACACAACATGTTTCTAAGCAACCGTTTTAAAGTTAGCATTTACTGCAAGGTCATAATGCACTTAAAAGTATATGGTTGGCTACATCACAGAACAACCCCAGAGAATAGATTCCGAAGGCTGCAGAGGGGCTCTGCTCATGCATGGGCACCCTCTCACATAAAACCCAGCACCCTGCCTTCAGGAGTGATAAGGCCTGCCATAGGGGTGACTGATAGGTTTATATGTGCAGTGATATAAGGTAGATATAGTGAACCTATATCTAAGTAAGGGGTGCATGCACCACCTTAGACAGGCTGAAGTAGGAGACCTGTAGTGTCAATTTGAGTGGTCTCTAGGGGTGGCACAATACATGCTGCAGCCCCTGGGAGGCCTCTGGGGTACATATGCCCTAGGTACATAGTATACCATATACTAGGGACTTATAAGGGTACCCCAGAATCCAATCTGGAGTGTACCTAAAGTACATGCAATCAATTTGGAGAAGAAAGCAGCTAGGCTGTTGTCCTGGATAGTGAAACATCAGCAAAAAGTGGGGGCAACTATAAGAAGCAGCTCCTACTCTCCTACAGTGAGGAAACAAAGGGGGCCCTACAGGGGCCCATCATGCCTCTGTGCCATGAGAGGTGCATGCAGGGGGCACATGTAATGCCCCCCTGTGTGCATGCAACCCAGTACCTGCTGGGCATGGACTCCAGCAGTCCATGCCGCACAGGTACTGATTTGGGCGTTCCCATTATGGTGCCTATTTCATAGGCAACGCTGTGGGAACGCCAAAGATCCACCTGCCAGACAGGAGAAAACCTCTAATTTGGCAGGTGGTTCAACAATGGGTTTGGTAGGGCAGGAGTGGGGCAGTCCCACTTCTGCACCAGCAAACTCGTAATAGGGCCCTACGTATTATAATAAATATACAATTATTTAGTATATACTAAAAAAACTTATTTTAAAATATGTATATAAAACAGTTTAAGAAATGTTTAAAAAATGTTACACAACGAAAAAAGAGGGAAACGCACAACATACCATACTATTTAAATATGATTTACATTTTTTATGTAATTATAAAAATGTACTAAGAAAGGTTTTATTTATTTATCTATTTATATACATATTTGTTAAGTTTATATATATATATATATGTTTAAAGATAGAAAAATGTACAATAAATTAAACTTTGACAACATAAATAACATTTGAAAAATGTGTTGTGTTTATATGTAATTACAAATATTATTTATTAAAAGCATACAACTATTTGTATGCTTTTCTAAACACCAAAAATACTAATTGAATAACACAACCGATTTCTACCACATACAAATACAATTTCAACAAAGGATTTCACACTAAAATTTATCAAATTCAATAATCACACTCCAATGTCACCTATTTCTAAGAAAAGTTGGACATTAATGGGGTGGCATTTACTATTCCCACTCCAATTTTTGTTGATTATGATGTTCGGAAAGGCTCCGAATGGGATTCAGTATTGCAGAACCCGATTCAAAACACTTGTTCTGAACTAATCGTAAACATTTCCCAACCGATTACAATGCCCATAAACCATTTGGACAGCCCGAGTCCTTCGGAGCCGAATCGTACAGCTCTATGGAAACGATTTCCAAATAAGTGATTATGATGACCGATTCAGGCAGCAGTTCCAACTTTGTCTGCCCGACACGAAACGATTGTCGAAATCTGTCTATGGGGGCCCTTTGCGGGCTCCCCTTCAACTGGAGGCATCCGATTGGGGCCTGTGGGGATACCCAAGGGACCCCCCTTCCCAACCAAAAAAAAGGTGCATGGTTTTCCACAATCACCCCTTTTTTTTAATGGGAGCCTGTGTACTCGTTCGGAACACAGGCTTCCATTGAAGTCAATGTGAGTCCGACCGAATGATGTTGGGAAGCATTGTAATCAGTCATTCGGACTCGCAGGTACCGATTCCTTCGGGAACGATTCAGAGACCGATTCGTTCAGGACAGTTTCTGAACTACATCGTAGTCGGTCCCTAAACTGGTGAGATTTACTATTCTCACTCCAATATATTCCATTTTCTAAGAAAACATTTTGAGCACTTAAGGGGTGACATTTACTATTCCCAATCTAATCTAAACCAATTTATAGTGGCTGTTGGACACTAAAGGGGTGAAATGTACTATTCCTACGCCAATCTATTTCAATTTGTGGATGGTGCTGGACATTAAATGTGTGACAATTACCAATCCCATTAAATTTTTGCCACATTGGAGAAGGTGTTGGAAACTAAAGAGATTACATTTACTATAGCTACTCCAATCAAACCCAATTGAGGAAAGGTGTTGGACACTAAAGAGGTGAATTTTACTATTCCCACTCTAATCTAAGACAATTTGGAGAAAGTGTTGAACACTACAGGGGTGACATTTACTATCTGCACCCCAATTTAAATCAATTTGGGGAAGGTGCTAGACCGTGAAGGGATAACGTTTACTATTCCCACTCCAAACTAGACCAATTTGGAGAATATGTTGGGCACTAAGGGGCAGATTTATAAGCACCTTGCGCCCCTTTTACACCGCCGTTGCGTCACTTTTTTGACGCAGCGTCAGCGCAAAAGATGCGCCATGGTGCGGGGTACTTACAAAGTGACGCATCTGGGAGATGCATCACGTTGTAAAGCCCTCTACCAGAAGGAGGCGTTCCTGCGAAGGGGAGGGGGGGGTGTTCCGGCGCAGGAACGCCTCCTAAAAGTGGCTGAGTGAAATATACAAGATTTCACTCTGCCACTTTTGGGCCCATGCTGCGTCAAAACCCTGCGCCTGCTTGAAGCAGACGTAAGGATTGACGCAGCATTATAAGAATAGGGCCCCCAGAGCATTGCTGGAGTTGCGTCGCGCTTGCGACGCAACTCCAGCAATGCGCCGCTTTTACGGCACTGATGCGTCACGCATCTGTGCCGTTTTTTCCCCATGGTGCGCCGCATTCAAAATGCGGCGCATCCATGGTGGTGGAGGCATGGGGGCACAATAACTGGTGCACCCTGCTGACATGCAGGGATGCACCAGTTATTGTAAATCTGCCCCTAAAGATGTTACATTTACTATTCCCACTCCAATCTAAGCCATTTTGGGGGAGGTATTGGAGACTAACGAGGTGAAATTTACTAATTCCACTACAGTCTAAAACATGTAAACAAGGTGCTAGAGACTGAAAATGTTATATACACATTCATTACTTCATAATCACACATAATTCTAGATCTATAAAACCGTTAACATATAAAATAAAAAAGAATCCCCATTAATATATTTTTTTATTATTTACTACCAGCCCAACATAAATTAAAATAAAATAATAATTCAAAAGTAGTAATCACAAAATGAACACATATAAAAAAATAATTGTTCTACAATGACATTGTAATTTTCAACATAGAAAATTTAGAAATTATGTTAAATAATTTGTCACAAAAATTATGAATGTAATTCTTACTATTTAGCATTTTTTTTAATTAATGTACTATAATAAATTAAAATGTTATATATTTGTATTTTTCCAATTGCAATTTAAATATTTATTTTAATATTTATAATGACATCAATTTGTATCTATTATGATTGAGATGTATTTAAATTAACTACACATTTTTATTTATAGAATTATTAATGAAATAAAATTAACTAAACTATTTTGCAATATTAATTTGAATATAATTACATTTATTAATATTATACTTACATTAAAATATCCCCTTTTTAAAAAATCTACCCATCCCTATCCTCTACAAAACCCAATATCCCACTGGAAAAAATATATATATAAATTAATTATTATTTTATACATTAACACAACAAAGAAGAGAAATTTCACCAATTTTATAATTAATACATTAAATTGAAAAATAACACAAATGATATTACATACATCAATATTTTCTAAATAAATATTTTTTACCACAATATTAAAGAACAATATTTTCACCTTCGACATTCCTGTCAATGATCATTTTGACATCCTGATATCCTTGAGACAATATTTTTGTATCAAAATATTTTTGATTTGATATTCTGTTCAAACACCTCACTCTGTTGTGGACAGAAATTTGTGCCAAAATCCTGCTTCCCCCTGAGGCAAATTTCTCCCCTTTATTCCCTATCTGCATATGTGCTGCATTCTACAGCACCTATTCACAAGGGGAAATACCTCATTGTTTTTGCACAGGAAAGTATCTCTTCCTGCACAAAAACTATGCTTATCCAAAACCCAGACACCCTTTTTATTTAGAATATAAAACCAGTGGAGTGGTATGTATTCAAAAATGGTCTAGAGAAAGTATATTACTAATTCTGGGCATTAGTATGTCCCCAACCCTTAATTGGCGCAGATGTTTACAGATGAAAGGTGCCTGCACTCATTCTTTGGGGACTTTAATGTATTTTCAATGCAAGAGATTGACCCAGAGAAAGATACCAAGGGGGGAAAAGGGGATGGGACAGAGAAGAGACCGCTCCAAAACTCTACCAGTTCTGCTTAGTCTTTTCTTCTTCTAGATGTTCTGGTTAAAACATTTAAATACACATTTACAAAGTGTTCCCCTTAAACTTACTTTATTCTTAAATATAGTTGCTTATCTTACCAGAAAGTAGTTTTGGGCTTGCCTCTCTTCTTACTTCTCTTATGTGTAGTTATTGTTTAAGAAGAGAAGCTTTTAATCTAATCACTTGTTCTTTTCTTCTACAGGTCGTTCTCTTCAGACTCTGCTCTGTTGTGACATGAGAAAAACCAGGTAAGTGTTTTTCTATGAATCATGCTCTATGGTGGAATTCTTTCCGTTCCGTTCTTTTTCCCACCTCTATACTAATGCAAGTGATAAAGATGTCTTTAACTGGGGGTCTGGAAAACTGTGCTGTGTCTTCTGTGTTCTCTCTCTCAATACAATTACACCACCGGCATGAATTACCTCTTTTGTGGGAAGATATTTGTTGGCTCGTTCTGCTTATAATAATTTGATTTGATGGTAGCTGGGTTTATTTGAATTGAAGTGGAACTCTCTTTATCGTTTTAACATCATACGCGGTGCCTAGAAGCAGCCTGCTGTGTTTATTTACCTTGCCTCAGAAGAGTCAAAACGCTGCGTACAGAATGACACTCACGTGTTTAACTCTTCAGCTAATTGAACAAATAACACAGCACCAGGAAAGACTTTGCCCGCCTTAACCTTCCGGCAGCTCTGAATCACCTTTT
Organism: Lissotriton vulgaris; assembly: GCF_964263255.1. NCBI lineage: Eukaryota > Metazoa > Chordata > Amphibia > Caudata > Salamandridae > Lissotriton > Lissotriton vulgaris. Next base: position 1,443,842,029 of record NC_141696.1, on the reverse strand, counting down.
CGCCTGACTGCATTCTATACACGGCACGAAGGAATACGTGCAAGCGTCTTCTTTCTCTTTTTAATTGAAAAAAGGTACACATAGTTCAAACGTGACACAGAAAGAATTATGCCCGCGATTGAACTCTTTCTAATAAATAAGGAGTTTTCTTCCACATGAATGTCATAGACGCGACGTGTAAACAGATGACGCTGCCTCTTCTTAAATTGAAGAATTCTCCTCAAAAGGTTTAGTAATGAAAGAGTAAATATTATTCTTCGGATTTTATTTACTGCCAAGAGATTCAGAACCCTGAAACATAACTAATTTCCCTAATTAAGAGTTGCTATTGACCTACTCGTGTTTAACAGCAAAACGTCTGGAATTAATTACAGACAATAGCATTTTTATTATCAGTATTTTACACCAACCTTAGTTCAGTGAATTCTATGAAGGACCGATGGAACTAACCCCACAAATTCCGCTACTACCCTGACTAACTTGCACAACGCTAGGAAACAGGTGCTCTTCCAGTAGATTCTTCAGTGAAGTGCGCAGTAGAATGTTGAAGCAGACCTCGCCAGACTGTCATTACTTGTATGTGTATGTATGTATACTTGTAAAGCGCACTATTACCTTTCAGGCATCCTGGCGCTGTATACCGCTGTGGAACCCTTCCTGGCATTCCCTGTGAGATGCCCCCTACTGGGCACCCCCAAGGTGAAGCCAGGCATCCCAGCGCTTTCGGGCCATTGTGGAGATTAAGCAAGCTATTGCCCAGAGTTGCAGAGTGGGACCCATGATTAGAGTAGGCACCGAGGTGAGAATTATCGAGTCCATGGACATTGAGCCCAAGACCCTGCTGCGTCGGGAATTGAACCCTGGTCCCGGGTCAGACCTCTGCATCAGGGTTGCCACTTCTAACCAGTGAGCCACACTTCTCCACAATACTTAAATAAACTAGACTGCTAAACAGCGGTATGCTGTTGCAGAGTCAGAATGTTGGCAGCCATGTTGGAGTTTCTGCGGTCCACACACACTAACCCCAGCAATCTTGCTGAGGGTGGGAACCAGAGGCGCAGGGCCAAAGTGCGAGCCAGCCTCCACTATCTAATGAACACACAAAAGTGGGCTGCCCCCTGAATCAATTCCTATGTGTATCTACAGAGTTCTGTAGAGATGCACTTCTAGTGGGGGCATTTCATAAAAAGTTACGGACTGGCCTCACACACCGCCCGGTGTCATGCTTCATCATCGGCTGTCCTCGCCTGCTAAAAACTTGGTTTGATAGAGGGCGGGCATACACCTGGAGACAGGGATGCACTTCTAAATCTAAGTGATGGCCGTGGGCGAGTAATAAGTGATTTAAAAATCATCACATTCATCCAGGTGCTATGTTTATTCAAATGGTAAATGTATGGTGGTTAAAATCTAAGTGGACGGTGGTATGGGATATTATTCTCTCTTCACCGTATTAAATGAGGTCGACATGTTTCTGCTGAGGTGTCCCCGAAGGGTACGTAGCATTCTTCAGGACCTAAAAAAAGGGAGGGGTGGAAGGGGGTGTATACCCTCTGTGTCCGCTTCCTTTTAACTAGTAAAAATAGAAGGAAAATCCTGTCACTAGATCAGGGGAGGGGTTTGTGGGTAAAAACACTATGTAAATGGATATTTCCCTCTTGGTGTAGTACCACTGAGAGTAACTCCTGTATTCCTACCCTAAACGCTCCATGGGAGGGCTGAGGTGGAAGGACCTACTTAGACTTTTGTCTATTTCAGTTGTTTCAGTGCTTCCAGCTGTTCTTCCCGGAGACGTCCTCTCAGTCTCCCCCCAGCGGTGGTCTGCTAAGAAAAACATTGAGCCCCAGCACTTACTATCTATTTATCTGTTTATTTTACAAACTATGCACTGTGCATTCATGATGGCAGAGGGCATAAACCCAACATATTCAATTGAACACAAGGTAGGACAGCATTACAGGAGGCTATGGCAAACTAGAAGCTAGAATCTTGTTGTACTTGTTGCATGTCCCTGTTCCTCCTGCCAACGTCCCATTTGGTCGCTTGCTCCTTACCACCTGCCCACTCCCTCTTTGTAACTTGCCCCCATCCCGCCGATCCTCCTTGCTTGCTCTGGTCTCTCCTGCACCCCTTGCACTACCCCTTTTTACCTTGTCTGTTGTTGCTTGCCTAACCCTGTAGTAAGAGGGAATATTGTATAGCTGTTTTCAAAATAGATTTTTGACATCATGTATACCTCCTTACTTTACTGGAAGTCAGTGAAGCTCACAGGGATGTTTTAAAACAAAGACTGATCTTGCTTGTACATTTTGAACTTTTTACAATCAATGGATAGTTGTCCGTGACAGATGAAACGTGTGTGGAGATACTATAATCTATGTGAGATTGCAAGTAGGATTTGGCCCTATCTTTCCTATGGCTGAACATTAGAAAAGGGAATATATGCCTGAGGACATGAATCTGAGAGCATATCTTGGTAACATTAGCAGCTCAGTTTTCCAGGTTCTCCCCAGGATCTAGAGTTAGATCGAGGTCTCTTATCAAAGATACTGGGAGAGGCTAATTGCCCATTGTTGGTGGCCACAGATGTGTCTCCCAGATATTACCTTTGTTCAAGATCTACAGAATCTTCATCTTAGATGGATTTACTTTAAGAAAGTTTTTGTTTATCTAAGCACATATTGTTTCCAAGGTAATAGAGAGACCGGAGCTTGGATTTCTGGGTTATCCTTTAGATTGTGTATTAGTTATAGGTCACCTGTGTACAGATAGCTAGTTACATTAAATTGTTTAAGTAAAGTGGTTCATGGTTGAATGTAGATATTAAAAAGTAAAGGGAACAGGGCTAACCTTTGGGATCCACCTAAGAATAGTGGTGTGGGTAAGGACTGGAGAAAGTTCCAAGTAGGACTTGTGTCCTATTGAATGAATGATTTATCTATTGAAATACTGAATCTTTGACGCTTTAGTCACAGTAATTCGAGATTGTGGTCAAAGGTGTCAAATGTAAAAGTCCAGAAGTATCGCTACTTCTGAGTTCTCCCTGTTTACAATTATTCTTCAATCATCCATGGCACAATTAATATTCTAACCGATGTGGAAACATTGGCAGTTTTGCAGAGATAATCAACGTTGAAAATGATCAATGTTATGAAAGTTGTTGGCTGTGTTCCTCTCTAAGGTAGCACGGTGGGCACAAAAAAAAAAGGACTTGATTGTGGTCCTGTGTAATTACCAGTGGGTGAGATTAATTCAAGCAATCTAACCATTACTTTTCTGTTTTTGTCAGTGTGACACCCTAAGTGCGACGTGTATGCCCAGACAGGGGCACAATGCTATACCCTACTGAAGTTGTCAATGTCAAACAATATTTTGTTAAGTGCTCTTTTATGGCTGTTATTCAGCCGAATAAAGTTCTTTGACTGACTGAATGTCAAAGCACCCTCAACATCAAGGCGCTTCCAATAACCAAGTGCCTGTAATATGGAGAAAAACTTGAACATTAAGGCAGTCAGGAACACGAACACTGGTAAAGCCTCTCAGGAACCACTGATGAGTATTTATGTATGAAGTAGCAAGGACTGAGGTAGGAGAAGGTTCTTTGGGTCTCTTTGCTGTGCTATTCTAATTCAATCAACGCAACAGCTTTCAATACATTTCTTGACTGTTAGAGATCTCCATGTCGATACCCTACTATGCATAGGCATTAGGAGTCATTGGTAAATACAAGTGCCTTTGCATTTCTAACTTTGGGAGACTATTTTATTTTTAGGTTGAGGTATACATTTACTCAGAAAAGTAAGTTATTTTACTTTGAATCAGAGCAGTCAAGTCCAGTCCAGAGGAAAGGGGCAGGCAGGAAATAGACCAAACATGGAAAAGCCTCTGAACTATTCAGTCGGTACGCACTCTCCAACCAGCCCTTCCAAGTGATGTTAAGGAAGTAAGGTCCTCGTTTGCTTGTTTTACGCTACAGGAAGGATCTGACCTGGCATTTTTCCGACTGGATTGTTCCAACAGGATCAGGGTCAAGGCTGATTTGCATATGGCTGAAGCTACACTAAATCAAAAAACAAGGGTGCCAGGGCTCGGGTTCAATTCACAACAGCTTTTTTATTTAGCAGCTGTGTACCTTCTTTTTATAGATTCCGAAGGTTTGTATTTTCATTCAAACATTTTCAAAATTACAAGAATATTTACATTTTATACAAACAACAGAGGATTAAACATTCCTTAAACAGTTGAAACAATACAAACATAAGTCATAAATGCGATACTTTGTAAAAAGACAAATTATAACATTAATTTGTAGTTACACTTTAACTATTTAAACTGGAAAACAAACTCAATTTGGTACACCTAAAATTTGTTTTGGTACTAGTCCTTACGACCGAGCGTGCATGGTTAGTGGGACTAGACACATTGGGCCTTGTGACTTTGATGAAATCGCCCTATGTTCGTGTGCAAACCCTTAAAATTTAGGTTGCCTTTGAAACAGCCGAACAGCCGACGCGTTTCCAAACCCTTTGTTCAGTTTATAGGGTTCTTCCTCAGGGCTGAGCTGTGTACCTATGGTGTAAGATTGGGGGACATTTGGTATCTCCTTTTCTCGGGTTTGTTTGACCAACATATTGCATGAATAAAACATGGGGGGAGAGTTTTACCTCTTCTCACGTTGATATTCACTGTGGTTTTTGGATACAGGGCATCTGATTATCCTTCGTTATCACCAGTGCCTAAACGATGAATTAAAGGATGGTGTTCTTGTAAGTTTTTTATCTTAAGACGCATGTTTTCACATTTTGTATCCTTATTTAAACTATGCCAGCACTTACTTGTTGTGTGTTTCAGATTGCTCACTGGGTTGAGTTATCCGTTTGTGGAAATCTTTTTAAGTTCTGCGATGCTTAGTTCTGTTGGAATGAAGATTGGAATCAGTCCGTGTATAACAATGACTAAATGTTTGTTACGCAGTCTAAAGCAGTGGGACTTACTTATGTGTGAAGTGGTAAAGGTCTCGTTTGCGGCTCCACTTTCTTTTATTTGCTACGTGTTGTCTTCCTACCGGTTGAAGATTCTGTGAATTTAAAACACAGACAGGGCGACCATTCAGTATATTTCTGGGTGCGGTCGTGGTGTTACTTAACTATAGTCCGGCACGTTTGTTCCGAACTTCTTACCTCTGTCGCTAGTTCTCTGGTGAGTTTCAGAAATCTCCGTGTGGCCGCATGACAGTCGTTCAGTTCGCTGCGAGTCGAATGTGATTTCAAACGTCCCATCGGAACTCGTTTTCCTTTTAAATACTCTGCTAAGCATCATGGGACTTGTAGTGTTCTATGTCTTACGGTGTTTAGCGCTGTGTGGAGCTTCGATTCCACAAAGCTGAATGGAGTTGTGTTTGGGGCAGTGACTGGCATTATATCTTACAGGAAAGTGTATATTCACACAGGGTGGTTTAGCAGAGGGCTCAGTAATTCGATAGTTGTAATTCAGACATTTCGTTCAACCCGTCCACCACACAGTTAAATTTGAGAATTAGGTAGGCTTCTTTTTTCAACAACATGGCATCTATGTTTCCTCCTCTGGGAGGAACTTTAATTGCTGACAGTACTGTCCATTTAAAATCTATCTCAGTGTGTTGTTGTTCAACAAAGTGTTGTACCATAGGGGCAGTCAACACTTTATGTCTAATTCTGGATCTGTGTTGTGCTACTCGCTGGTTTACTCTTTGGGTAGTTTTCCCAATGTACAGTTTAGGACATGGGCACATAATTGCATATATTACATTGCTTGTTTTGCAATTAGAGAATTCTTTGTGTGTCCATTTCATTGTGTTGAATTGAAATTCCTCCCCTTCCATTGTATTGGGGCAGGACACGCACGAGCCACATTTGTGGTGACCTCTTATTGGTGGTAACTTCCATAGCGTGCGCAAGTCAGCTTTGGCTTGGCTGGCTCCCAGGTCAGCTCTTACAATGTATTGTGCAATACTTTTGTTTTTCTTTAGAGCAAACAATGGTTTCTCCATTGGGACTTCCGAATTCGTGATCAAGTGCCAATTTTTTAAGATTATTGACTTCAGTTTGTTTGTGTATTTATTTATTTATTTATTTACGAATTTTGTAAAGCGCACAGCTACCCCCAATGGGGGTGTCCCGGCGCTAGAACTGTCAGCAGGAGGTGAAGGAGCAATCTAGATACATGAAAATAACCACGTTTTCAGGCGTCTGCGGAACAGAGCTTCGGATGGGGCAAATCTGAGGTCGATCGGTAAGCAGTTCCAATGTTTGGCAGCAAGAACAGCAAAGGCTCTGCCACCAGTTCTTGTGCGACGGAATCTTGGCACATGCATGAGACGAAGGTTGTTAGAGCGAAGGTCTCTGACTGAGTGGGACAATCTCAATCTCTTTTTTAAATAATCTGGGCCGGTTCCGTTCAGAGCTCGAAAAGCAAGTGTAAGCGTTTTAAATTTAATACGGTTGGCTATAGGGAGCCAATGGAGTTCTTTGCGAAACGCTGATATAGGGTGTCTGTATGGGATATTGCCAATCAGTCTTGCAGCAGCATTTTGAACTACTTGCAGGCGTTCAATTTGATATAGAGGGGCCCCAGCATATAGACTGTTGGCATAATCCAGGTGGGAGGTAATTAAGGCCTGAGTTACTGTTCTGCATGCCTCCATTGGCAAAAATGGAAAGATCTTTCTCATCATTTTTAATTTACCAAAGCAGGCCGCAGTAACCTTGTTGATTTGAGGGCTGCAGGAGAGTGTATCATCAAATATGAACCCCAAATTGCGGGCAGAGTGAACCGGGGTAGGGGGGGGGTTGAGTACCGTTGGCCACCATAATGAAGGTGGAATGGTCATTTTTTTGATTAAAGAACAAAACCTCCGTCTTGTCGGTGTTAAGTCGCAGGTGGTTCGAGGACATCCAAGAACAGATTTCGCCAAGACAATGGCGGAAACTAGAGAGGCTGGAGTCAGAGTGATCTCTAAAAGAAAATATCAGCTGTGTATCATCAGCATAAGAGATCACTCTGACTCCGCATGCCTCCACTACCTTGGCCAACGGGGCTAGGTAGACATTGAAAAACAGAGGACTCAACGCTGAGCCTTGTGGGACTCCACGTACAAGAGGTTTGCATCCTGATTTAAACGGTCTGAGCAGAACCCTCTGAAATCGTCCTTAGAGAAAGGAACTGATCCACGCCAGGGCAGTGCCGCTCAGTCCAATCTGCTGGCCGAATGTTGTGACACAGACTGGCCTTTCAAGGGGTTTGGTCTCTTTCTTTCTCAATAGTTCTTCTCGTGGCGTGTACCAAGCCCGTGTGGTTGAATGTTTCAATAATTTCGAGGGATAACCTCTTTTAACTCCTTCGATGCTGATGACGAGCTCAGCTCGTCATCAGCCACGGGAGACGTGTGCGGATGACGAGCTGAGCTCGTCATGTAACGCGGTTAATCGAAAACAGCCGCACAGCGCAAAAATAACCGCAGCAGCGATGCGGTTACTTAATTGGTCACTGAGTATTTGGGAGGTGTTATGAAGTCTTCCTTTCGAGAACAGTTACGTCGAATTCTCAACATTTGTCCATACGGTAAATTAGATTTTAAACTTTTGGGGGGGTAACTTACGTAATGCAAGATTGTATTTTTGTCCGTGTTTTTGCGATGTAAGGTAGTCGTCATTTTGTTTTCATTGGGAAAAACTACTACGTCAAGGAAGGTAAGAGACGTTCTGCTGTGTGTCATTGTGAATTTTATGTCTGGGTGTCTGGTGTTAAGTCACTGATGGAATTGGGCAAGCATTTCTTCAGACCCTTTCCATTGACACCAGATATCATCTATGAAACAATACCATGTTGTTATGTTTTGTTTGAATGGATTATTGTGGTAGATGAAGCGCTCCTCATACAGGGCCATGAAAAGGACCGCCATTTCCGGGGCATAAGGACACCCCATGGCGGTCCCCTTCACCTGCACGTAGAACGCATCCATGAGCCGGAAATAGTTTCTTTTGAGGACTATCCTCGCTAAGTCAATGATAAAGTCTGTAGGGACTCTTTGTGGTCGGGGGCGTGTGTCCAAGTAGTACTCCATTGCTTCCAATCCCTCCTCCTGAGGGATTTGGGTGTATAGAGAGGTGACATCGAAGGATACCATCAGTTCTTGAGTTTCATCGAATGGGACCCCTTCAATCTTGTTAATAAAGTCCGTGGTATCTTTGAGGTACGATGTCACTTCAGGCAAAAAAGGTTTTAGGAACACATCCACATACTTGGCCAGTGGTTCTAATAATGAATCACTCCGGAGACAATGGGTCTTCCGGGTGGTTCAGTCAAGTTCTTATGTATTTTCGGTAGAAAATAAATGACTGGAATGCGTGGGCTTTTTTTGTCAAGATATTCAAATTCCTTTGTTCCTAGTATCCCCTTGTCACGACCCTCTATGAGTTTTGTCTGAATCTCAGCTTTTATTTGTGAAGTTGGATCTTCTTTTACTTCTCTGTACCACTCAGTGTTCTTGATTTGACTATTGGCTTCTGCGATGTATTTATCCCTAGCCCAGACCACCAGTGCGCCCCCCTTGTCAGCGGGTTTTACCACTATCGAATCATCATTGCGGAGATTATTCAATGCTGTTTGTTGCTCTCTAGTGATGTTCCTCTTCAGAAACATCTTTTGTTAACCCAACTGTGTGATGGAGGATAGAACGATCTGTTCAAATTCTATTATTTCCTTTGGTATTGTGTACGTTGGGGGAACGAATGTAGATTTGTAGGAAAGATTCGAGGGTTCAGCTACTCTAGTGTCCTTTCGATTGTGGAAAAATGCCTTTAATCTCAGTTTACGACAGAATTCTAGTGCTTCTATTTTCAGATTCGTTAAGTCAGTGTTAGTTGTTGGCACAAACTTTAGACCTAATTCTAGAACAGATTTTTCATGTACAGTTAGTTCTTTGTTCGATATGTTTACAATGGAGGTCAGGTTTACAGTGTATGAAGCTACACTAAGGCAGCATTGTGGGCGAAGACCGATGGATTGAGATGTTGTTCTGTGCTATTGCCAGTGTCTGAGATTAATGCAAGCATTCCATCCATCACCCTGTTGCTGTTGCAAGGCAAACTACAGCACTTGTTCAAACTCAATTTGGTTTACAACCCCGCTGACGGAGTTTCAGAAAGCTCTAAAATGGAAAAAAGGCAGTCATGAGAGTCTTTATGGATTTTTATGGTGAACTTTACTCGCTAAGTTATCTGAGCAAGACAAGACAGACAGAGAGAGAAAGCATGTGAAGAAATGGAGGCCAATCTAACTTCTTAATGTAGAATAATGTAGACTACAAAATCATAGCAAAGGTGTTGGCAAGTCAGCTAAAGCTGTCTTTGAGCCAGACCTAAAAAGAATCGTCAGATCAAATGATGCATGCTGGGATTGTAGCAGCTCTTGGCTGCTTTCATGTGTCAGTACAGTTTTCCATTCATAAAAAGATGAGATGTATATTTTAACAGTGTCATTGTTCTCTCTTTAAAAACAGATAACAAGGAAAAGAAAAATGCCTGAGCTGCTGTTCAGCTCCATGTATTTATAAAATCCTATTTGGAATTTCTGATGAGTTCTTTAGTATGATGTGTTAATTTTTTTAATACTGCCCCTACACAGAGACTGCTCGTATAAGGTTGGTGAGATAAATTTCTATGTATGCCAAGACCAACTATATGTGGAAATATATTCTAATAATAATATGAATATTGAAAATGTACGTAGGCATTACTGAGGAAGATTTGCTTTTGATTAGGCAGTTGCTGCCTGGGTGATCTCCTGACTACATATACATATCATTTTGGAAAATAAATAGTTTATCCAAAATTACTGTGTTTCTCTGGATGTGTCAAAGAGTGCCTTTAATACTGCAGACGGGTAATGAATAGCTGGAAGGGTCAGCAGTCGAAACAGAGGGGTGTCAGCCTCCTAGGACTGACTGATAGCTATCAATCATCATTCTCCTCACCTTGATAAGTCAGCACACATGGCGAAACAAACAGCCGGGATTTATTAACACTTTGCTCTGGGTTTGAGCACAAAAGTGATGCAAAACCAGCACAAAGTTTTTGTGGTGCAATTTACTATCCATTGTAAATCATAACTTGCACTGGAAACTAGCCTAAAGTAATGCGAAGAATCCTTATGCATTGCTTTGCATCAAGGGAGCTAACCATGGGTAGTACATGAACGTTTCCATGCAACCGCCCACGGGTATTGATGCAAATCTTATCTACTAAAATATGGAGACACGGATTTGACCCCAAATATATGCCTCCTTGAGGCAGGCGTAACAGTGGAGTAATTTTTAAAAGTCTTCACATTTTTCCAAATTTGCATGTGTGCTAATCTATACAACAGATATACAAAGTTGGAAAAGTATTAAAGTGTCGTTTTTGTAGTAAAAAGGTCCCCATCACATACAAAACCTTGGCTTGACAAAAAGCATCATATTTTAGTAGATAAGGATTTTATTTCACCCTTTGATGCAAAGCAGCACTGCAACTTTGGTTGCAGTTCTGCAATCAGCCAAAACTTAGTCAATCTGCCCCGGCTTTTTAGAGAAGCCCGTTGAATGCAGTCCTGGTTTTCCTGAGTTTTCCCGAGACGTGGAGCGAATTTGAGAGGAGAGGGGAAAGCTGTGGCCACCCGCGGAACCTGCGGCAACGTCACCCAGCTATATTCAAGCTGGTACTTGCCTCGGGTGTCTGCCTCTCCTGTGGCCGCCCTTTCTGTGAGGCCCTTGTGGCATCCCACTGCCGCGGCCCGCTGCACCAGAGGACAGGCAGCCAGCAACTAGCACGGACTTTGGAGAGGAGAGGCTGGGGACGCTGCGCCGGCTACCGAGGCATTCCGCGGACTGCTCTACGTGACTCCTGGGAGCCGACGGCGAGCATCCGGCGCAGCCGCAGTGTGACCCGGTGTCCGCTTCTCCAGCGGCTTCCAGCGGTCCTGCCGCACTACCACACTCCTCACTCCCTGCTGCCCACACCGCTCAAGGCTCTCTGATCTAGCCAGGGAGTGGTCTGCATCGCTGTTGCTTCCCTGCAACCCCGCTCCCCTTAGGTGCAGATTTTGGACCAAAGACAACAGGGGCGGGGTTGGTCAGCGAATAAGAGCACAAAGGGTGGACTTGTGGGGCCCAGGACCTAGGGCCACGGAGTGGAGAGGTGCAGCATCAGTTGTGAGGTACAGACACACCACAGTTTGCGGATGCCCAGGGGATTCCGGAGAAATGAAAAGAATGAGCTAGGCAGGTATAGCTGGGGATTGAGAGATTGAGAGATAAGAGGCGGAGGTGGAAGAATGAGAGGTGAGCAACGCGGAGCCAGCATTCTGTTCCCTCTCCCTTCCCCCCCACCAGCAGTATCAGCAGCAATTACTTCACAAACCTACCCTGCACACCCTGACTAACCCGTAGCCCACTATTGAGCCAACCCAGGACATTTAAGGGGCCTCTAAGGGTCCGCCCAGACAGCCAAGTTTCGGTGACATAGTGACAAGAGTTAAGAGACAAGAGCTCAATATTGCTATCCCCGAAAAGTCCGAATTGGCTGATTGTACAATTAGCCACAACAGTCAAATAAACACATTTGAACAGTAAACAACAGTTAACATAGCTTGCGCTACCACCATTAGTGGTGGTCGCGGAGATAGTGCCCGGATAGCCTGGCCAGCCATTGGTTCCGGCTCAAACTAGGTTGGGTGCAGCTTGCAGGCTTCAGTTAGCCCCGCTCGCCTGGAAAGCTCTGACCCAAGCCCGAAACCCAAACCTAAGGCACAACAATCCTCTGATCAAAACGCAAGGTCCTCAAACTCATTATTCAACTAAACAGTAACATAGAGCTGTAAGAAAGAAATAGAGACAGCTCAAAAGAAATAAGATTAGGGAAAGAACGGCGGAGCATCACAAGTGTCATAAACAATCGAAAAAAGAAAAATAAGATTCTCAAAAAACCCTCCAATGCACCCACCAGCAACCAAAAATAAGCGGGAGGGGGAGCAACAGACTTAATGGCCAATCGAGAGCACGGAGTGCTAGAAGATTTAAGAAGCAAAATCAATGGAGCCGCAAAAACATTGTTTCAACCCAACATCTTCTCTAAATTTTCCTTCGTAAAAGACGCAGGGGCAGTGCTAAACTACTCCAACAAAACACAAAGGGGACTCCCCTCACCACTAGATCCAGAAATAATTCCTCAAAAAGAGAAAGAGACAACAGTCCCAATCGGCCGACTAGCAGAGGCCATCCAGAGAAATGGCAATGGAAATCAGCAGATCCAAGCCTTAAATCCAGTAGTAGTAGACGGAGTTAAAGGAGGAAAGCCAACCCATAATCAAGCCCTAGATCAAGATACAGACCAAATACAGGTAACCAACAACAATGCTTGTAAGACATGGAAGGAAGACTCTGCTACCGAACTGCTAAAAAATGGGAGCAATGACGCCAAGCAAAAACTAGGAAACAATTTTATCACCAATTACCGGGAAGCGTCAAGTGTCCCACTGGAACCAGTTATAATGATTTGTCCTTCCCTTCAATTAAAGAAAGAAGCAATGGAGATAAACCCAGATGTAAGAGCAACATATTCCATCCCAGGCACTGATTCAGAAAACAAACAGGACATTGTGATGATAGCGTGTCCATCAACAACTACTGAGGAAGCAAAGGACCCTCAAAAGTCCCCAGGTGAGCTATCTCCCTCTAATATTAGTCTGGATACGAAAATACTGAACAGCCAGAACCAGAAAAACGACCTACCGGCCTTTAACCTCGACATCCAAGAGTCGGAAGGACATCGTTCAATTTCCACGCCTAACACTTCTAATAGCAGGGCAGAGTTGACTGGAGCTGAACAAGACGATATTCCCAGTCACCAAAAAAGCAATCTATCTTCTCTTACAGCGGAGGAATGGGAAAAAATGGTTACAACATATTCCCTAGGAAATGCTGACATAAAACTGCATGATCACGGGAACCCCCTTTGGGACAAGACCAAGGACTTACTTACAGAACAGAACAAACTATGGAAATCCCTACTTAACACCATGCAATTATCAATAAAAGCCATGGAATATCACTCCAACAAGATGGATATCCAGTTATCCGTTCTCAACTGTTTAGCAATGCACGTTACAAGTATTGACAATAAACTATCGGAATTGAACAATTTGATCAAGAGGGTTCAATCCGAAATGGTAATAAGCCCCCAAAGTTGTGCTTGCTACTCAATTATAGACAAACTAGCGACATTACCCGAAGTAATGGGAGACCTCCTAACTGATATAAAGAAAGCAAACAGTAATAAAAACAATGGATTTTATAAAATAAATGGGACAATAATCGGAAAAAGCAGCCCACAAGAAAGGGAACCTCATATCAATCTGACAGAGGAATTTTTGCTCCAAGACAAACCAAAGACGCAAAGAGGAGAGCAAAACACACCACCGATCAAACAGGGAAATATTTTTTGGTCTACACACCAAGAATCACTTCGGAACAAAGGCAATCTAAGTGGGAGCATTCCGATGGGGTCGGTTCAAACAGAGCCCCTGGACAAATCACTTCTAGAAAAGCACCAGTCATGCAGCCAAGTCGAGCAGCAAAGTAACTCAGATGAAGGGGAAGTACAGTTCCCTAAAAGGAAAACATCGAAACAACAACGTAACAAGAAGAGAAAAGGGAGGAACAAAATATCCTCCATAAAAACCTTCTTCCAAATAACGACCAAAAGCCCATCAGGGGACGGAATGGGAAAAAACAAAATCAACGATTCACCAACTCCTCAAGAGAAGCCGGAAACTGGTAAGAAACTATGTCCAAGCAGATACGAAGATGCAGGGAATCCACCTCTGCGCACAAATAAAACAGCCTTGCAAAAAAAGAGAGCCCACTGACCAGAAACCTGATAGTATCTAACTCTAGCAAAACAAATGAGGGAAAAACGGGGGAAACTACCAGTAAAGGAAACGCTGGTAAGAAAATCTTGACTGAAAACAAACTCCCAGCAACTAAAAGCCCGATAGATCAACCAGAGGAGCAAACGAAAATGTTAAAAACCTGAGAAACCACAATCAGGAGTCTGCAGTAGAAAAAACACGTACAATGCCAGTAGGATTAGAAGCAGACGACAAAAACCAAGAAACAAATAAAGTAAACCAGATAGGAGATGAGCTCTGACCAGGGCATAAACTCCAAGGGGACGAATTAGACTCTTCCTGGCAGAAAAATTTAAATATAATCCTATTCATTCCGGACTTTAAATCTAAATCTAAATCTAAGCATAAAACTTGTTCACGAAACAGGTTACCCGGAGCCATTTCTGCGAAATTACCACAACCATAAAGAAAACTTAGCAAGAACATCAAGGGCGGGCCTGCCTACAATATCAGTCTTAAGAGGTGCCCGTACCACCACTGTGGAGCTCATGGACAAACACACCCCAAGAGTCAGGGACAATTGTGAGATGGATACATCAAGAGACTTGTCTTGGGTAGCTAGAGCCATCAATAGTAGACACTCGAGCCAATGACAGTCCACAGAACAATTAAATAATCCACCGAATCTAAAGCTATGCTCGTGGAACGTAAACGGCCTAGGATCAAAATCTACGAATAGAGATATATTAACGTATTTCCAGCAGTTTGACTTAATCCTACTCCAAGAAACTTGGCTAGCGGAGCCTTTTCATTTACAAGGCTTTAAGTCGTACCATCTTCCAGCTAACAGAAGCTCGAAGTTTGGACATCTGGAAGGAGGCCTCACCATATATGCCTCAATAAAATCGGTCACCACAGCCAAAGAATTATTGAAGAAGAACGTTTTAAACAACGTAATAAACGTAATACAGATAGAGATAGCAGGCCCTAGACAAAACAAACAACAGCTAATTCTGGTTAACATATATTTACATCCGAGAGGAAAGAAATCTGGTGCAAAGTTTCTAATGTTGGAACTAACAAGGCTCTTAAATCAAGAGGAGCCACTGAATTATACTGTCTCAGGAGACTTTAACATGCTACTCTCCGCGTTAGCAGGGAACGATCAACTGGCCGAAGATTATCCTCTCGTTTGGGGGATCCCACCCCAAGAAGAATGCAAATGGGGCAAACAAACTAAGACATCTAAAGACCTATTGGTAGAATTAATTAGTCTAGGCCACCCCGGAGACCGCCCTCAATCAGGCACCTAAAACAACTCAAGGGCAAGTTCAGCGATAGTTTACACCTTCCTATCTCTGTCACTTTTTAAATTGGTTATTGATTTTAAGATCAGGACGCAAGACTGTAGTGATCACATGCCACAGGAGCTTCTACTCATGGCTCATAGAACTGCAATAACATACCCAATTGAATCTCAAAACTTAATAGTAACATCAAATTTTAAGAGGATCAAATGCAAAACGGCTGACCCCGAAGAACTCCTGGATGAGGCTAAAATCTGCTGGGAAGGTCACAAACAGCAAGAAGGTGATAGAACAAACAACTGGGAGAACTTTAAAAAAAATGTATGTGTAGCTAGTTCAAATTCAAGACCGACACAATTAAAACCCTTCGATAACAACGGAGAAAACATAGCGAGTGGGCACATAAATGATCCAAGATTGAATCTCTCAACAAGCTAAAATTGTAAATTAAGGCAAATAAAAAGGGAAATTGATAGAAAGATCCGTAAACTGCGCCAGACGGGCCCGGACGTCGACACACAGATAGAACTGAGGGAGCTAAAGCGAAGAAAAAATGAATACATCTGGGAAATGAAACAGGAAACTGCAGAGAAGATATGGGCCAAACTTTTATATTACGTAAAAATTAACAACAGCACCAGATTTTGGCACACGGTTAACAACGTAGAAAATCCAAGGGCTCATACAATCAACTCGTATATAATCCTGAGTAAATTACCTGCTGCATCATTTCAACAATGACACAGGAGGAACTTCTCAAGACATTCAAATTATCAATCATAGTCTACAAGCCCAAAAACATGAACATGTGGAGGCCTTTTTTCTGTGCACAACCAAACAAATAAAGAACCAAATCATGAAGGGCAGGAAAGAGAGCCCCCGGACCCAATGAAATACCTCTAATTTTATACAAACTGGACCCGAATTATTGGGCAGAGCGACTAAGCGCACTCTTCAAAAACATTTTAAAAGTAGGAAAAATCCCAGACTCCTGGAAGGGATCAATTATTTCCCCTATCTCCAAAAAGAGCAGCAGAAATTATGCAAAGAATTACAGCCTTATAGCATTAATCGATATAGATGCCAAATATTATGCAGGCCTCCTGCTGGAAGAACTAAAAGAATGGGCATCAAAGAGAAGCATAATTCCGATCAACCAGATGTTGTGACGTCATTCCACTCCGCGCGATGCCGTGGAATGTTGACCTGCGGAACATTCGAAGTCAAGCGCCGCTTGCCTGAGGTCAGTTCTCTCTGGCTGACTGAAGGCGATGGGCGCGCTGAAAGATGTAGACAGGACAGGAGTATCAAAAAGAGAAAGTGAAGGGGCCATTTCTAGTGTAGAGGATGTAATCCAGTAGAGTAGTGGCGCAGTCAGTAAAAAAGAGTGGGAGGAAGCTATGTCTAAGGACGAAATTCCTCAGAATGTGATGAACCTTGTTTCAAAGGGTAGACGTAGGGAAAGCACCCTGCCCATCAGCATTAGAACTTTTAAAGCAGTAATTGACGAATTGTCAACTGTTGCTGGTCAGGTTATCATGCGTGGAGACAAAATAATTCCCCCATTTGAGATTCGGAAAAGACTCTTTGACTTGGCACATGAAGGACATCTGGGCCAGACCATTACAAGGAAACGGTTGAGGAACGAATTTTGGTGGCCTGGTATGGATGGTGAGGTGGTAGATTGGGTTGAAAGGTGCAATGAGTGCTGCGAAAGTGAGAAGAGACTCAAGGTGGGACCCCAAACCGTCCCTAATTCAATCCATGATCCGGGTGTAGTGTGGCACAGTGTATGCCTCGATTTTATTGGGCCTATGCCGGGTGTCCACCCCAGTAAAAGATTTGGGATGATAGTAATGGATGTGCATACCCGATGGCTCATTGTCTATTTACTTCCTGAAATAACCACCCGAACCACCATTAAGGTTTTGCATATGATTTTCAAAGAGGAGCGTCACCCCACTGTTCTTATAGGACAACGGGACCCAGCTGACTTCTGGTGAGATGAGAGACTTTCTGAGCGAGTGTGGTATAAAACATACCTTCACCACTGTGTATAACCCACAATCCAACGGGATTGTCGAGAGGGCCAATCGCATTATTAAGGGTGCAATTGGGTTGGCAATAACCAATAACCTTGACATTGAGGAGACTCTTAGCGAGTTGGCATGGGCCTATCGCACAACTGAGAATGCTACTACTGGAATTGTTCCCTTCGTCGCCATGCGGATGTAGGAAACCAGCTTCTAAACTGGTGCCTCCGTGGATCAAAGAACTGATTGAAGGGAAGAAAGATGATGGTTGTGATGCGAGAGTTCCTGAGGATGCTTCCTGTAGAGTGCATGTAAAGAAAAAGAATGTGCCCAGCATAAATGAGGGTGACTGGGTCAAAGTTCGTTCTGGACGATGGGTGAGAGGTTTATGCAAGTTTCAAGGACCCTACAAGGTAATGGAAGCACACCCATTCTATGTTGTGCTATAGAATGTGGAAAAGTGGAATCTACGTAGGGTATCAAAATACTGCTCACTAGACCGTGTTCCTTAAACCTTGGTTAGTAAAGGGGTTACCAAGAGTTCATGTTCTGGGTACATGTTGGCCCATGACCGTCAATTGCTCAACAGGGCTCGCACAGGAGTTGAGGTGAGGGCACCGGGCCCCGGTGGGGATAACCTGAGCACTAGTCAAAGGCCAATCAACACAAATTATGATTCATATGATCTCCATGGAGCTCAACCCTATCAGAGACCCTTACGGGCTAGGAGACTCCCTCAGCATTTGCACGATTTCATTGTAGGATGATTTGTTGTTAATGTTCTTTGTTTCTGACATTTACATACCCTTCCCTATTATTGTTTTATTTTATTCCTCTCCGGCTGACTGAAGGCGATGGGCGCGCTGATGTCTTGTTGCTTATGATGAATAAAGCTTCTTGTTTAAACTTAACCGCTGTCTCATGTTGTGGCTACAACACCAGACTGGCTTTTAAAAAAGCTCAGGGACAGTGACTAATATTCTATCTCTTTCACTGCTAATAGCTACCACCATAAAAATTTCAAAGCCACTATTCGTCTGTTTTATTGACTACTCGTCGGCCTTCGACAGTATAGATAGGGGAAAACTATGGGCCAAACTGTCCGGTTGGAGCATAGATCAGAAACCTCTGAACCAATTGATTTCACTTCACTCGGAGACATGGGTGCAAACAAAACTAGGATCAGGCAACTGTTTGTGGTGGAAAATAAGGACTACAAAGGGGGTGAAGCAGGGATGCGTTCTTGCCCCAACTCTGTTTAACATATTTCTTTCCGACCTTTAGTCTGAGCTGAACTCCTGTACCCATCATGCCCCAAACCTGGGAGGTTTACCACTGTTGAATCTAGTGTATGCGGATGATCTAATACTGACAAGCAGAACGCCAGTTGGGTTGCAACATCTTATAAGTACCAAAATCAGGTTCTCAGATAAGAACGGGTTATCAATAAATTTAGAAAAATCGAAAGTGATGATACTCAACAGGAAGGACAAAAAATACTATCCTAAATGGGAACTGCAAGGTCAACAGTTGGTTGGTTTGTGATTCAGAGTTATACAAGGTCTCAGCCACAAGCCTATTTGGGAAAAGGGTTCTCAAGAAAAGTGAAGGAGTCCTATTTAAAACTTAGGATGGGAATTCTACCTGTAAATCAACATCAGCCGCCTTGTCAATGTATAGAAACAAAAATAAAATGCAGAACCTGCTGCAATTTTAAAGAGAACACTTTGCATATACTGTGCAGTTGTTCAGCCTTAAATAATGAGAGAAGACTTTTATTAAAACCACGGTGGAAACAAAGAGGAATACGAACATGCAAGCAAGCACTAATAGCCAGCTTTGACGGAAACGACATTCAACTAGCATGCCGGCTAGTCTGATTTATGAATATAGCAAAAATCAGGTTAAATTTAACAAATTGACGATCCGATTATAGTAGGCTATCATCAAAAGACAGACTAAGCTGTACAAGCCAGAATTCTGATACTCTGCCTTAAGTTTTATACGCGGACTATAGTACCGATAGAGCAAACGAACTTTACGCTTATTAATATATTGAGAGCAGGTTTCGACAACAGTTGACTGGAATGTTCTGTTTTGTTTATGGTACTTTTAATCTTGCACAGAAATGGAATGTCAAATGTGTTTAAAGGATTTTTTATCATGTCAATTTATAGTTTATGGGTATTTTAACTTAGACCGCTTTTGAATGTGTTTTTCCTATTGCAAGGATTTTAACTAATCACGCAATTAAATAATTTTGTACCTTTAGTCAATCTGCTCCAATATTTGCATTTGTACAGTGTCAAGAACAATATTTATTTGGACATAGGTGTTTCACCTCTGTATTTTCTGAGCAAGTGAAACGAGCATGTGGGGTGCCAATGATGGGGGTATGCTATCAGAGTCTGTGTGTGTGTTGGTCCACCTGCATTGTAGGTAGAAGGAGTATGCAGTTCGCAGGAATTGCATACTCCTTCTACCTACATAGCCTGATTGGGGGTGTTTGCTGGACCTTCATTCACCCCCTGCCCCCTCTTCTGTTTTGATCAACCTGCATTATCATTCATTTTTTGGAGCACCTCTCACTTTGAAGTGTTCTTCTCTGAGTGGCTCTTTCCCTGTAAGTAGTCTAATCTGTTGTAGTTTACTGATCGGGCCGAGTCTCTTGGGGTTTCTGATAGCGCTGGGACGCCTCGTTGCTGTGGCAGCTACGCGCTTTACAAATCCCAAAAATAAAAAAAAATAAAAAAATGATGTCAGTGAAAGTCTGGATTTGGTGCGTGGTTTGTTTCCTGTGTTGTCTTGCATGATCCTTGCATCAATGCATCTGAGCTCACTCTCACGCCTTCAGGGCCTGATTCAGAACGGTAAAATTATACTTTTGTGCAAGTTTACAATTTTTTGCAATTCACTAAGCCATTTTACAAGTAGCATCATTGCGACTGAAGAGCCTTCGCACTTGTGGCGGAAGCTCCGCACATAAAAAGATAGTCAGCCATAAAGATACTACTTGTTAAACTTGCTTTGTGAATTGCAAAGAATCGTAAGCTTACACAAAAGTGTCTGTTTACCTTTGTGACCCAGGGCATTAGTGTCTGCTCCTAGTTTTCTATGAGCCATAAAGCAATGTGGAGATTTTGGTGCCATCCTGGCACTTGGATTGCAATCTGCAGTGACTAGTACCTATATTATTGTTGTAGAGGTAACTAGTGAGCAGACAGCAACCTACTATGGACCCCATAGCTTGCTGCAAATGTTGGCTGAAGTAGTATCAAGTATTTCAATTCCTTGTAAGATTCTGACTTTTTTGTTGGCTGGTGTGTGTTCAAAAGAAATTTCAGAATAGTTTAGTAGAGTTTACTATAATACTACCTAGATTGTCGATATCTGGTGGCTGCATGGATATCCTGCACCACAGTGCCTATTGGTAATATCATGGAGGTGGGTGTTTGCAGACACAGAGGAATAAGTATTGGAATCAGTGCAGTTGAGTATGATATTAGAAACTACGAGAGTAAATCAATTAAAGATTGTGGCACGTGGGATATGGGTGAAAATACACTCACAACCTTATGCAGAATGCTTGGCCAGCACTCCTCTCCTGTTACATTGTCTTTCCCCCTCTTGTAGTCCTTTATAACTATGGAATGTGGAAGACATTGTCAAGGAATGTTGTCAAGACTTCAAAGATGAACTGGGGCTGCTTAACAGTTTTGAACAAAAGGTTGTGCTGAAGGACAATGCCTGACCTGCTCTGCACAACGTTAGAAGGGTGACTTTACTCATGATGGCACAGTTGAGAGAGGCACTATACAGGTTTTTATTTCTGGGTTTGATAAAAGAAAGTAAGGCCTCTGAGTGGCGTGTGCCTCTGGTGCTCCAGTCCAGGGATGCTGGTACCAAGATTTGAATATGTGTAGATCTCTGTGATCTCGGCTAAAATACTTGTGTTGACCAAATATGTGCCAACATATCAGAAGCACAATCAATGTTAAGGCGAAATAAATTTGTTTGAAATGATGGCTATCTCAGCAGTGTTCGAGTCCAGGTCCTTGACATTATTTTAATTTCCAGGTATAGTATCTTTCTGTACCTATTAATCCACTGCTGACTGTTCATCTTGGTTGCATTTGGAGATGCCATTGGTGCCCGATTTGAAGTCATCCATACAGAGGGTCAGGGAAGCACCTTTGACCACAGAGCAGTGGCACAGAGAGATGTTAGATGTCATAGCCAGGAGGCCAGGAAGTATGTGGTGGAAGGTTGCTCGGGCTTTGCTGGATTGACAGAGTCCTTGAATGTCAAGAGAACTAAGAATTGCGTTGTGATTAATTTTTCAGGGAAACAAGCTGATTCCACCAGCGGGCCTCAGAGAAAGGATAGTTATCTTGGTGAAGGATGAGTGTTTTTGCAGGAATCTCATCAAAGCAAGTGTGAGGAAAAAGTACTGGTAGCCCAGATTGGACAGACAAGTGGAGGGGGAAGTTACGAATTATGTTTTGAGCCCAGGGAATGACAAATCCAAGACGGTCAGAGCAGTTCCTTTGTAACCTGTGGAAATTCCAGCTGAACCGCAGTCAAAGTTAGGCCTGGACATTTTGGATAGTAACACATTGTATGTGTTTGATCAGCACAAGGGTTGTGTTAGAGCTTTTGAAGGAAGTATTTGCCTGTGAGGACAATCCAAAGATCGTTGTCATGAAAATGGTGTACAACTTGCCTCACAAGAGGGGAGAGAGTTCCAACAGGATCTATCAATTGCCCACCATAGGACACCATTTTTTGAACCACAATAAATTTGATTTGTTGAGCACATGAACAGAATGATGAAGTCATGTGTCCAGACAGTACTTGACCAGAGTCAATCTGAAGGACGTGCTGCGTGAGACATTACGTGAACAAGGAGTACAAATTCTTCACAAATATATCACCCATCACACGTGTGAAAGGATGGATGGCTAGCTCCAAACTACATTCATTATTGTTGAGAGGCAAAGGAAAGAATTAGGTAATTGGTGAGGGGGTTACCTCAATGCTGTGACATCAACGCAACTGCTATATTGGGACTTCTTGCATGGTATGTTTTTATAACAGGAGTCATTACTTTGCAAACAGGTAAAGAGGATTGAAAAGGAGATTTTAGGGTTTAGATTAGTTATAGGCAAAGCTTGGGGGTGGTGAGGGGTATTCAGGGTTCCGGAATGGGAGGTGTTCAGGGCTGTAGAAAGGTTTTTAGCATTCAGGAATGGATGATGCTTAGGGGGTGACAAAGTGTTTTTAGGCTTCAAGGATGAATAGAGGTTAGGGATGGTAAGGGATTTTTAGCATTTATGTATTGGGGGTGGAGATTAGTTTTCAGTGTCCTTTGATGGGTGGTATTTATGATTGAAAATTGGTATTTAGGGTTCAAGGAAGTGTTTTTCAGTTATACAGAGGGTTTTTAGGGCTCAGGGATGTGTAGAGCTTAGCTGTGGTGAGGGGATTCGCAGGTTCACTGATTTGTTGTGTTTGGGTGTAGAAAAGGCTTCAGGAATGGATGGTGCTTAGTGGGGAGAGAGGTTTTCAGGGATCAGGGATATGTGGTGATATGGGGCGGAGAGAGCTTTTTACGGTTCAGTAATTGGTGTTTGGGAGTGGCGAGCAAATTTAATTTGATGTAATGAGTTCATTGTGCTCTCTGTTCACATCTAGATTCATTACTATGTGATGTAAAGACTATTGTGGTAAAACCACAAAGGAAAACACCACAAAGTAATGTATTCCGATGTAACAACTAATAATTATGGATAAAGCCTCAGCAAGATGGAGAATACATCAAAAGAGGTACAAAAGATAGCACCTCACAAAAACAGTGTGAAAGACAGGAAGTGAAGAGTAGAGAGAAGGTGTTTTTCTGGAATCAGGGTTTAGTAAAGAAATGGAGGTCTAAGTATATTGAAACCAGCAGCATCAAGAAGGTGAATAAGAATGTGGTAGGCCTTGGATCAGGGGAAGTTTGGATTATGTCCATGTTGACTAAGCCAAAAGGTGACTGAGGAAACTAGATCAAGATCATGTGGAGCATCCAAATAGTGGTCCTGTATCCATAAAGAAAGATGGTAGAGTGGGTCTGAGTCCGAAGGAGACCTGTTCATCCTAAAGATTATGGGGCCTATTACGATACCTGATTAGGATGCAAATGAACACTGTTGGGGCGCATTCACACATTTCCCTATGGGAGCATGTGTTGCGGCCGTAAACCAGCAGTACTACAGGCTCCCATAGGGAAATTAAAGGTTGTGTGGCAGGAATCTCATGGTGCCTGCCACAAGGTGCAGGGATTAACCCCAACCAGAGGGCGCAAGGAAAGGGAGCCCTGCTGTGGTCTCCAAACACACTTTCTGACAGTGTTTCCATGTCGCAAGGCCGGCATGGAAACCCTGCCAGAAACCATGCATTGTAATCTGGATGGCATAAACCAAAGTCCATTCGGATTACGGGCCAGTTCTTATTGGCCCGTCTGAAGCCAGCCGGAATAGCCGGCCGGTTTCAATTCTGACCGGCTGAAACATAATCAGACGTTCGGAATTGAAACCGATGACACTCATCGTAATAGGCCCATATGTCTTAGACTGATGTCATTCTGATGTATGTGGTGCATCTTAGTGCATGTTTCCTGATGGTGTTGTTGTATTGCTGCCTTGTTTATGCAGCTTTTTTATTTCATATGTGTAATGTTGCTCCTGATTGTCCTGTGTTCCGTAGCCTATAGGTTCCTTCCAGGATTTATTTATTTTTGTATGGTGGGTAAGGAGTTGTCTTGGGCCTATACTTTTTCGGTGCTAGGCACTTACGGGCTCATATTTATAATTCAATGAGGTTACTGTGTAGGTGATAGCAGAGAATGTTCAGTATCAGTTGGAACCAGCCTCTGCTGTGACTGCATCTTGGTTGCGCTAGCTGCATAGTGACTAAACCTGGTTTGCAATGTACTTTCTGAACAGGACTTAACAAGGTGTACGAAAGAAATGTCAGTGTATGTTAATTTATTTTAGTACAGCGCAAGAATCACCCACAAATGTGTGTCTCCAGCGCATGGAGACATTATCAGTAGAAACAAGATATGTTAAAAAAAAGGAAAGATGGTAGTGATAGAGGAGAGGTATTCGGATAAAATATTGAATTAAAAATATTAACACGCAGAAATATTGAGCTTTTAATAACGCGATCCACAAATACCGTTGACAAGAATATACATTTCCTAAGGTAAGTAATACCGATGTAAAAAATATCTATGTTGCTAAGATTGTTTACAAAAATATTGATGTAAAAAATATCGTTTTTTAATTTGTCTTTATGTATTTTAGTATATTTTCAATTGTATGCTATAAATTGTTTGTATGATTATTGTACATTTTTAGTTGTTTTTAAATGTAATGTAATTGATAATTGTATTTTTTTGTGTTGTAGCTGGTTGTGGGGTTTGTAAAGGTACAGGGTGGGAAGTAAAGCTTTATTTTAGGTAAGTGGGAGAAGCAAATTAATTGTAATTAATTAATAATAATTTTAATTAGGATGAATTATTTAATTATGTAAATAGTGTTAAGTAATTATTTAAGTTTTATTTTAGGTGTGGGTTGTGGTATTTGTAGAGCTAAAGGGTGGGAAGTAAATTAATTATAACAAATTAACAATTCATATTAATTCAACTTGTTTAATTGAGAATTAATTATGTAAATTAGTTAATTAACCATTTAGGTGCAGATTGTTGGGTTTTGAGGGGTGTAGGGTGGAAAGTTAAAGAAATAATGTATTAATAATTAATAAATAACTACTTAATTCATAACTATGTAACTCGTGAAATTATCATATTTAAATTGTTATATTTTAGGTGTGTGTTCCTTAGTTCATAGAGGAATAAGGTGGGAAGTTAATTAATTAATTTTTCATTGCTGATTATTTATTAATTTTAATAGAAAAAATAAATAAATGCATTTATACTTTTGTAAAAATAATTAATAATTAATGATTTATATTTATATGTTACATATTAGGTGTGTTTTCTTGTTTTTGTAGGAGAATAGGGTGGCAAGTTATTTAAGTAATACTGAATTAAAAATATTTAATCAATTGTAAGTATTTGCTTTACTTACTACTTAGTATGTTAATTGCGTTATACTTGTTTTACTTCAATTGCATTTTAATTGTTGGCTGTGATGTTTCTAAGAATATAGTGTGGTATTCATCAAATTAATAATATTTGTATTAATTATTGATTAAAATCTGCAATATTTATGTACTTTGTTAATATTTAGACATGTAGTTTTTATATTTAGAATGTTATATTTCTAGGTATTTTATATAGTTGTTAAAATATGTTATTTGTTTTAGGTGAACTACTTCTCTCTACTGTTGAACAAAGTGGAGTGGGAATAGTAAATTGTACCCCTCCGAAGTCCAACTCTTTCACGATTGTTGAACAGACTGGAGTGGAAATAGTAAATTTTGCCTCTCCAGAG
Source organism: Lissotriton vulgaris (assembly GCF_964263255.1). Lineage (NCBI taxonomy): Eukaryota > Metazoa > Chordata > Amphibia > Caudata > Salamandridae > Lissotriton > Lissotriton vulgaris. The sequence goes on along the minus strand of NC_141696.1, from coordinate 1,443,816,265 downwards.
TCCAATTCTTAACCTACTGTTGCATCTACTGGAATGGGAATAGTAAATGTACCCCTCAGTTGACCAATGCTTTTCTTTCTGTTGCACCTATTGGTGTAGTAATAGAAAACGTCACTCCTCTTGAGTCCAGAACTTTCCCTACAGTTGCACCTATTGAAGTGGGAATAGTAAATTGTGCAGACTGGAATCGGAATAGTAGATTTTACCCCTCTTCAATCAATTAATCAACCAGGAAATTGTAAGCGCGCTACTCATCCGTGAGGGTCTCAAGGCACTGGGGGGCGGAGGGTAGTCCGTAGATTGTTCAGCCGAAGAGCCAGGTCTCGAGGGTCTTCATGAAGGTGTTCAGGGAGGGGGCGCGTCTGATGTCTGCCGGTAGCTTGTTCCTGAGTCCAATGCTTTCTCTACTGGTATATGGATTGGAATGGAATAAGTTTATTTATTATTTCTAGAGTTTAATAGTTTTGTTAAAATTGTTTAAATATATATTATTATTATTAAGTGTTTACGTATTTAATTAAATATTTTTTATATATGTCAATTTACGTAATTTTTAAGATAGTTTTAGTAAAACATATTTTTGTTTATTGTTAACCTTTTCTGTATAATTAAATTGGCAATATTTTAAATGTTTTTGTAGTTAATTTCAATCTTTTTTGCATGTGTATGTAAATATATAGGTTATATTAGTAAGTTTAAAAAATATATAATATAAATTACAAATAATATTGTGTAAAATAGTTTTACATGATATATGTACAAATAAACATACACATATACATATTTTGTATATTTCTTTAACATTTCTTTAACATATTTCATTTACATTAGATTAATATTATATGTTAAAATATTTAAGATGTACTACTTTTAACTATATGTATATGCGTATATATATATATATATATATATATATATATATATATATATATATATATATATATATATATATATATATATATATATATATATTGCCACAGCTTCTTCTTCCTACGTTTAGTAGACCAAAGACACGGCACAGCAACAGATAGTTTTCTGCGTTTTTTATTTACACACCAGTGCAAAAAAGAAAGTGCATCAAATGGACGGTCTACGCGTTTCGGCTCCTGCCTTCCACTGGACCATGTATATATAGTCACTGAAAAAAACATAGGTTTCAGGTACGTTATAGTTAGAAATTTGCATTCAGAGATGTGGAATTCCTATAGCCCGACGCACAGGACATATTGTTTGGGGTCAAGGGCAACACGTTTTCAAGTGTATTTTGTCCTTCGGACAAGTAGGCCCAACCCCCTGCAGCACAAACCCTTTGGCTGCCAGTTTACAGTACCACATTATGGATCAGGGAAAGGCACTGTTTTCAGTCATGGTAACATTTTGGTCCATATGTTAATGCTGTTCAAACTTGTATTTAAGGTTCATTAATTGAAAGCCTTTATTATTCGGGTGAACGCTCTAAGTAAATGTTGTAAGCTCTGACTGCACTACAACAGTTGTTTGAATATAAAAATTTGTACACACGTTTTCAAAGGTTAGCAATATGAGGCTACGTATAATTGTCCCAGAATGCCCCCTGATTTGATGCAAATATTTGCAGAAGCTTGAAAGCAAGATTGAGGATTCTTTGCTTTCAATACCATAGGTTTCAGGCACGTTATAGTTAGTTGGACATTTCACTCGTACAAAACCATAGAAATTCCGACACTATAGTTAGTTCAGCTAACTATACCTCGCGCCCCGCAATGCACTGCTGATGACATCACATATTACATCATTCATGACAGTGTCAGTGACATCACTGATGACATCACTGATGACATCTCAAATGACATCACTGATGACATCATCCACATGATAATCTGATATTCCTCCTCACACTCTAAAATAACCTTTGACGCACTCACTCTAAAATACAGACTACCATTCTCGAAACCATAGACACACCAATACCAATTACTACATACTCACTCACTGATTCCCAGGTCAACACACACATCCACTCACTCACCTATACAGTCATTCATAAATGCAGTCACTCATCAATACAGCCACTATCTTATGTACTCATACACCCATACAGACACTCAAACATCGCCACTCACCCATGGAGTTACTCACACAGCTAGTCCGTAATGCAAAGAATTAATCACACTCCTATTTACTCACCTAATCAGTGATACATACACCGCCACGCTTAGTTATACAGATACTAACACATACTTACTCTCATATACAATCACTGACACAAGCACACACTCATCCATTCAGATACTCTCACAATCGCTCATTCTCACATATAATCATTTATATACTCCAACACTCAAATATACTGCCTTTTACATATGTAGTTACTCACACAAGTACAACTAAGACATCCATTAACTCACCAACACAGCTATACACACACTCACCCACCTATACAGCCCTTCACTGATGCACTCTTGAACCCATACACCTAGTAAAATAGCCACTCGCACATCTAGGCACAGAGTCACATCCTCCCCGCCCACACAGACGCTCAGGCACCCATACAGATACTCAGACAACCAAATCATCCATTCACACACTCATACACTCACTCATTCTTCAATACACCTTGGCATATATATATATATATATATATCATATTTACACTTTATAGAAACACACAGTCACTGGATGATGTCATCAGTGATGTCATTTGTGATGTAATTAGTGATGTCACTGACCATGTCATGAATGATGTCATATGTGATGTCATCAGCAGTGCATTGCGGGGGTGCGTGTGATAGTTAGCTGAACTAACTATAACGGAATTGCTTTGGTTTTGTACGAGTGAAATGTCCAACTAACTATAACATGCCTGAAACCTATGTTTTTTTCAATATAAATATATCCACATATATGTGTGTGTCTATATATATATATATATATATATATATATGTATATATATATATATATATATATATATACATATATATATATATATATATATATATTCACTGAAAAAACCATAGGTTTCACACCAGTTATAGTTACCTGGAAATTTTACTGACATAAAACCATTGAAATTCCCACGTTATAGTTAGTTGGACTCACTGTAACTTGCGCACCTGCAATGCACTGCTGATGATGTCGCATATTACATCACTCATGACATGGTCAGTGACATCACTCATGACATCACTGATGACACCATCCAGTGAATGTGTGTCTTTCTGAAAAATCAATATGTTTTATATATGTATTTGTAAAGGTCGATGGACGAATACATTTTTAAATAAGTGTGTAAATGGATGTTTATTTTTAATAAAATATTGATTGGTTAACTGGCTTATAAAGTGTATCTTAGTGAATACATATATTAGCGAGTAATTTTTTAATATTTAAATATATGTATCAGTGTTTCACTTTGTGTATAAGTGGCTGCATGGGTTGGTGACTGACTCACTATTTGTATGTGTTTTTAAGACAGCATATGTGCGGGACTGTATGGGTGGATGAGTGTGTATATGTGTGTGTTAGTGAGTGAATGACTGCCTCACTAGTGTCTTTATGAGTAACTACATATGTTTTAATCTAGTATATGTGAGTATTGATGTATATAAGTGAGTATATGTGAGAGTGAGAGATTGAAAGAGTTCCTGTTTAAATAAGTATGTGTTTCTATAAGTGATTGTTTAAGAGAGTAAGTATGTGTAAGTTTCCTTAGAAGTAATGTGCTAGTGTGTGTATAGCTGTATATGCAAATAAATGGATGTTCAATAGTTTATTTGCATGTGTGAGTATGTGTGTGAGTGACTTTTGGATGACTGTCGGTGTGTAACAGGATGTATATGTGTATCACAACATATGATGAGTGAGTATATTTATGAGTGACTATATAGAACTGTTGCTGAATTAGAGGATGTGTATATAGATGGTGGAATTACTGAATTGGTTGTTGTAACTGGTATGGGTATCTCCATTTTTTTGAAAATGTTAGTTTCTATTTTTGAATATGTGTTTCAAGGGTTACATTACACTGAAAGGAGGTCTGTCAGTCTGTCACAAGGCTGGTGTCATCAGTGATGTCATGAGTGATGTCACTGACCATGTCATAAGTGATGTAATATGTGACGTCATCAGCAGTGCATTGCAGGCGCGCAAGTTATAGTGAGTCCAACTAACTATAACGTGGGAATTTCAATGGTTTTATGTCAGTAAAATTTCCAGCAAACTATAACTGGTGTGAAACCTATGGTTTTTTCAGTGAATTTAATGGGTTTTTTAAATGCTAATTCCTAACTATAACTGGTGTGAAACCTATGTTTTTTTCAGTGAATTTCATAGGTTTTTTAAATGCTAATTCCTAACTATAAATGGTGTGAAACCTTTGTTTTTTTTAATGAATTTCAAAGGTTTTTTAATAGCAAATTTCTATAGCTATGAAATGTAATATTTTTTATAATGAATCCTATATTGTATATTTATGTAATACTATTTTTTTAATGTATATTGTTCATGGTTTTTTGTTTTTTTTGCCCTGGAGCGCTCCCGGTGCGCGTCCCGGTGAGCGCACGGTTGGCGCTTTTGCCGTGAACGAAAACATAATCATGACGTATCGCGTAGCCGCGTCCGGAAGCACTCGAGCGCATACGATCACGCAACGTAAGCATCCGACGCGCTTACGCGACGTGCCCCTGGGCACGCCCGGCACGCGCCCGGGGGCGCGTAGCATAAGCGCGTCGGGTCATGTGACCTAAAAATAACACTTTTTATTGGTTCAGGACAGTTTTGGTTTCCAAATGATGAAAGCCCTGGTCATGTGACCTGAAAATAACACTTTTCATTGGTTCAGGACAGTTTCTTTTTTCCTGATGATGAAAGCCCCCACCTTTTTTTCTCATTCTCACTTTGTACTTTGAGTGAAGAAGACCTGTTGAAAGACCTCTCTGTACCTTTTTGGACTGAAAAATGGCTTCAGTAGCAGCAGGAGCATCTCAGCCACCACCACCAAGAGGACCACCACAACACCACAGTGGTGGAGATGAAGAAGAGGAGGAGGAGCAGGAGGAGGAGGAGGAGGAGGGGAGGAGGACATTCCTGCCAGAAGATAATACCCCATATAGGCCAAAGCAGCACATTATATGGGAGTTTTTTTCCATCCCAAAGGCCCTCAAAAAAGTGAATGCGCCAAGGGTTACTTGCCTAATCTGTGGCACTAAACTTTCAAGGGGGAACCCTAACAAGAAATTCTCATTTGGCAATAACACCATGATTCGCCACATGCAGCGCCGGCATCCTAACAACTATGCTGCGGCAGAGGTCCGAGAACTGGCCAGTAACCCTCACCAATCTTCACCCAGCACCTCCAAAAGAAAGCAACCCACTCCATCGGGACCAGAGACAATGGAGATGGTCCCAAACATACAACCCCAGTTTGGGCAATACAAGATCACTTGTATATTTTGTGGTAAAACAATCACCTATGGTGAGTAAGGCATAAAGCTCATCAACCGTGCTGGTGACAACCAACATTGCCCCAAAAAACCATAATTTGTTTCTGATTTTTTTTTGCTCCAGTTGAGCCGTTTACAATTCCCTGTTTTTTGCTTCTCCCCATAAAAATAACAAAAAATATATAAAATTGTTAATAAAAGCCAAAAAAAGTACAAAATGTTCAAAAAAACATTAAAAAAATATAAAACAACAAGAAGAAAAAAAACAGTTCTTTTTAGAACTACCACCAATGTATAAAAAAAGGCTACATTTTTTAAAAACTCTGGCATTCTTTTTCCCCCATGGTACGATCCCCGGTACGCTCCCCGGTGCGCGTACCGGGCGCTCCCCCCGCGCAAATCGGAATTTTTTTTTTACCCCGCGGGGCCCTTTTTTTGGCCCCCACATCAAACTTAGGGGATGAGGGGGGGTCTACTCTGCCCCCTTTTGGTCATCTCCCCCTTTGTTTTTGCCACCTCTTGTGTCTCGATCCTACCGAGACACAAGATGGCGGCCGCTCCGGACTGTTTGGAATGTTGACAGACACCCGAGAGCCAATCATCTTTCCGCGCGCGAACTCGCGTAGCGCGCTGGTTCGCGCCCCGGTGCGCGTACCGGGGCGCGCTTATAGATATATATATTTTTTTGAACCTAAATTACTCAAAATCCACTGGAGCACATATCTTGAAACATAGCAAAGGCACATCGGGCTACCAGTCCCTACAATTTTGCCAAGTTTGGTGGAAATCAATTCAGCCGTTCGGGCTAAAAGTGAGTTTGACCGCCCTATGGAAATTAACATGAGGAAAACATGTTTTGGGACCCCCCTTTCATCTCGGCCCCCGCTTGACGAATCCCCCCCAAACTTTCAGAGAAGGAGCAGAGCGCCGCAAGGCAAATTTTAGGAAAATTTAAGGCAGATTCCTCAACCGGCGCCAAAGTTATTCCCAATAGAATGTTGCGAATTCCCTATACAAAATAATCCTAACTATAACTACCTACTGGCGATATAAATATGCAAAAAATGATATATCTGTTTCGATTATTTATACTTATTAGTGTATATATATATATATGTATACAGAAAAATTATATTTTTGTGGCTGCACCGACACTGCTGAGCCACCATGAGTCTGGCGTTCCTTGGACTGCCTGACTCGCAATTAGGTCCTTAGGACCTAATTACAATTCTGGCTGCCCCCGGGCCACCAGACTCATGGTTGGCCAGTGGTGGCTGTCTTCCGACCATCACATTATGATCCTGGCAGTCGTGCCACCCTGGAACCACTGCTGCCACCACGGAACCACCGTTCGCTGGCAGTGGCGTAGCGGTCTTGTGGCAGTAATATGCTTGGCAGGACCGCAGCAGTCCCACCAAGCATATTACGGCTTTCCTCACTGCCACTAATTTCAAGGAGGTTTTTCCTCCATGAAAACAGTTGCTGTGAGGAAAGAAAGGGGGCCCTACAGAACCCCCTTGTGCCTCATCCCATGTGGATGCACACATGGGGGGCACATGTTGTGCATGCACCCCCAGTTCCAGCAAAGCATGGACTTCACCGTCCATACCGTGCTGGAACTCCCTTTGACGTTCCCATGGCAGTGCCTATTTTATAGGCTCTGCCATGGGAACACCAAAGAATCACCCGCCAATAACTAAAAAAGTCATAATACGGCAGGTGGTTCTCAGGCAGGTTTGGCAGTGCAGCGGCGGGACGGTCCAGCGCAGCACCTTAAAACTTTATCAGTCCCTTAGCGTTAAAACCAGTTACAGCAGGAACTGGTAATACTGATCTAGTATTGCCCCCTCCAGTTGCTGCCCAACCTAATAATGGCTGAATAATGTGAAAACAGATAGTTACAAAAGTCATGAGTATCTCCCTGCTTATGTTGCCATCCTCCATTTACCAGTCAAGTCAAAATGGTCCACTTGGTGTTGAAATCAGTTCCAGCAAGGTCCTTTCCCTCCAGTTAACAGTCAACTAATATTTGCCGATTGAGGCTCCCTCCCATTAAAAGTCAGATGGAGTGCCATTAATCTATGAAATCCCCCTCTGCCTATTACGAGTGGTCTGGTGTTCCTGCATACAGTTTTGCAGACATTATTTTTGCCAGGAAAAATCGCATTAAGTTTTGCTGTTGCACCAATCAAGCCTCATTTCATGGTTTACTTTTTCTGTTAGAGGAGCGATCAATGCTCCTGTCCACAACAAACTTAACTTTCCCTTCCTTCCCCATTCTCCGGCTTGCAACCCCTCCACTTGCATACATTTACTACTTGTTCAGAGTAGGAGGTAAATGTATGCATTAAACCTCGACAAAGTTGGGAATTCCATGTAGATTTACTACTAGAGAAATAGGTCCCATGTGATAATTCCCCATTCATTGAGATTTAACTCGCAATTGAACAGTAATGGTAAACTAGTATGGAAATTGGCTGTTCTTCCTGGTACACTCCCACTCAGAATGAGGGCCCTAGTATTAAAACCAGCAGACAGAAGCAGTGCTTAATTTGTGCTGGTGGTTTCCTGTGCTTGGTACTGGCACTTAATTGTCAACACAGGGACTTATGGCAGTCTGCCACAGGGTGGCATTGTTTGTCTGATTTAGAGAGCAGCACAACAACAGTTGATTATTAATTCAAATTACAATAAAAATGACTAATAACTGCTTCACAAGCCATTCTCATATCTTTGGGTTCCTGGAATAGTCTGCAATGTCACACTTGCAGGATTGTGATGGTTAGCAGTTGTGTTGGTACTGTCCTTGGCAGTGCTTGCAGGGGCAATGGGTAGTGCAAGCTGTGGTAGCCTCAAGACGCGGGCCCTGGCTCCTATTCTTATACAAACTGAGCACTGCACAGAAGTCATAGTACATACAGGTGTTATCATTAGTCCTCTTGAAGTCTCAAAAAGGCAGGGGAATCATAGGTCAATGCGATTCCACGCCTTCTGTGATAATGTTACCCGGAGACATGGCATCTGGCAGTGAACGATCCGGCTTTAAAGAAGTCTGTGCTGTCTGCTGGAAGTCTAACCTCTCATTTACTCCCTCTTTAATGTGCGCCAGTTCTCTGTACTATAGCAGCCCCACAGACCTGTACCGAGCTTCGCTACATCTTGAGGAGAGCTAAAGTCTACCCTTTGATTTGCAATACAGAACTAGTTATCCTTCCACTGAGCAGATGACTTTTGGTCCTTGCTCACTTGGAGATTTTTGCTTTCTGATTCTGTCAGAACTTGAGAAAAGACAGGCTTTTATTCATGCCAGCCTCGAGCTTTCTTCCTCCCCCTCCTTTACCTGCAATCCCCTGAGGCTGGGGGCGTTTTGCATATACTTTTAACATTCAGAGGAATGAGAGGGCCTATACCGCAGAGAACCTAAGATGAAAATAACAAGGTATAAAATGCAAGCATTAAAAGGCTCTAGAAGTGTATCTCAGGTATAGAAAATTGTAACTTGCTTTAAAATCAAAGCGCATTTTATGTTGGACACCTTATAAAAGGGAAGGCTGATGTCGGAAGCTTTCTCGGAAACCTCCCAAGTAAAAGAAATAATAAAAGAAGCAAATCATTTTTCAGGTTTAAAAGGTTCAGATTACACAAATAATGGTGATTGATGGCATCAGTGAAGCGGACATTACGTTACCCTTGAGCATGACAAATCTCACATTGTATGAATGCAAACTCTAAAGACAAGACATTATATTATAAGGCTTCTGCATCAGATAGCACCAGGAAATGGTCTTACAGTAGCATTGAGATTATACCACTGGAAATACTAATTAAACACGAGAGCAGTGTATAAACGAATCTAGATTTAGGGCCATATTTATCAAACAGTAATGCAGCACAGCAGTAATGCAGAACAACCTAGGTGTCAAGATAACTAAATCCTTCAGGGGCTGTTATATGTCCTGATTCATCGAGGATTTTTGATAATGTTCATACTTGCTAAAGAGTCTTGCAGATGCCCAGACTCACTAAGTGATCTCCATAATGCCCTGATCACCAAGGATTCTTGATAATGCCCAGATCTGCTAAAGAGTCTTGCAGATGCTCAGACTCACTAAGTGAACTCCATAATGCCCTGATCACCAAGGATTCTTAATAATGCCCAGATCTGCTAAAGAGTCTTGCAGATACCCAGACTCACTAAGTGATCATCATAAGGCCTTGACCGCCAAGGATTCTTGATAATGCCAATATATGCTATAGAGCCTTGCAGGTGCCAGACTCACTAAGTGATCTTCATAATGCCCTGATCGCCAAGGATTCTTGATAATGTCCAGATCTGCCTTCGAGCCTTGCAGATACATGCTAAGCTCATAATACATCATATGTCTGCCTTTTCCCAGCACTGATGCACAATGTGCTGACTAGTGCCAATGCAAGCATTCTTGCACCAGGGTATCTACATTGTATGTAGGATTGTTTTTGTGCAAGAGCAGGCACCTGCACCTTCCTGCAGAAAAAGAATCCCCTGAGGCATTTTCCTAATGCTACGTGTGCTGCAAGATGAAGCACACATAGAAAGAGGAAAAATGAGGAGAAATAAATATATTTCGCCTCCTTTAAGGAGAGGTATTTTGGGGTATTGCCAGGTCTACCAGAAATGATAAACCTGGGAATGCACCAGTCTTTCATGGGTTCTGCATGAAAACACCCACGCACCACCCGTGGAACACCTTCCTGGGGCAGAGTAATGCAATAAAGTGATTTGGGCTGCTTTACTCCGGATTTATCAAGCTACTCAGGGCTGTGCAAGGTGTCCTTGTGTGGCTTGAAAAATCACATTTCAAGGCTTGCAATGCTTTTGCACCATGCAACGTGGTGCAAAAGTGACATAGCCCTCGAAAAATATGGCCCCTAATCCCATACTACCCATAGCTATTCAGCTTTTAACAAATGTCTGGACAATCTTCCGTCTCAGCTCATGATAATAACATGACTCAACAGCTGCCCTTGATAGTGCTTTCATTTGATAAGGGCTTTAATAATATAGCCAGACGACCTCTTTTGATAATGCCCAGAACAACCTAGGTGTCAAGATAACTAAATCCTTCAGGGGCTGTTATATGTCCTGATTCATCGAGGATTTTTGATAATGTTCATACTTGCTAAAGAGTCTTGCAGATGCCCAGACTCAGTAAGTGATCTCCATAATGCCCTGATCACCAAGGATTCTTGATAATGCCCAGATCTGCTAAAGAGTCTTGCAGATGCTCAGACTCACTAAGTGAACTCCATAATGCCCTGATCACCAAGGATTCTTGATAATGCCCAGATCTGCTAAAGAGTCTTGCAGATGCCCAGACTCACTAAGTGATCTCCATAATGCCCTGATCACCAAGGATTCTTGATAATGCCCAGATCTGCTAAAGAGTCTTGCAGATACCCAGACTCACTAAGTGATCATCATAAGGCCTTGACCGCCAAGGATTCTTGATAATGCCAATATATGCTATAGAGCCTTGCAGATGCCAGACTCACTAAGTGATCTTCATAATGCCCTGATCGCCAAGGATTCTTGATAATGTCCAGATCTGCCTTCGAGCCTTGCAGATACCCAGACTCACTAAGTGATCCTTATAATGCTCTGATAACCAAGAATTCTTGATAAAGTCCAGATCTGCTAAAGAGCTTTGATGATATTCAGACTATTAATGTGAACTTGAAAATTCCCACATCTGGCTTAGCTTCATTCAAAAGGCCCAGACTAACCTTTTGTGAGTCTTGGCCAAGATTCATCAACTGCTCTTGGTAATACCCTGACTCACCAAGGGCTTTTGATATTGTCCTGTTCACCCAGGGCTCATGACAATGCCCAGACTTGCTAAAGAGCCTACAGGATGCCCACACTCAGTAACTGTTTATTGATAAAAGCAAAATAAGCCAAGTGCTCCTGATAATGCCCTGACTGACCAAGCTCTAGATATGCCCGGGAGTGTTTAAACAGACCTGGCTCATCAAGTACTCACAGGTAATGCCCAAACTTGTTAAAGAAACTACATGATATCAAAGACTCTTCAAACAGTTTTTTTGCATTACCCATATTGACAAAAGTGAGTGTGTCATTTTCCTCCACAGCGCACCCACTTCATTAAGGCCATCTCCTCAAAAAACTGAAGAGATATTTCTACAGTTGTTAGTAGATCACATTCCCGACCCTCCATGCCTGGCTTGGATTTTGCTTTGAACAACTTTAGCATCTTATGTAAACTAGCATATTATGAGGCTGGAATGCAGCAACACTACTGGATTTTATTCTCCTAATTCCACAACAGGCAGTTGCAAACCTGCAACTAGGTATTTGAAGGTGAAAACGTACACAGTTTCAGTTTTACAGAGACAAGTCCTTCAAGTACATGATCTGCAGGCTCTATCTATGCAAACTCTTTGCTTCTTCAGATGCTTCCAGGTCCCTAACAGGGCAGCAGAGAGGATTCCATCACCAGGTCTAATACAAGGCATGAATCTGCCCTGGGCACAGTGATACCCCCTCCCACCACCAGGGGTGGTGAGTAGGCAGTGGCAGTGTCTACAGCCACTGTGCTCGGCGCTGAGGCAGTTTTAAATTCGTTTTAAACCTGATGCACCTTTAAATTTGGTTTTTATCTCGCTGCTGGAATTGCTATTGCACAGAGGCTTTCACGGGATAGCGACTAAGGCTTCCCTTGTTTAAACGTGCTCTGTTAGATTGAATTTGCAGGCTTACCTGACAGACTCCGACACCGAGGGCTGATCTCTTCCCTCCTACCCGCCCTGGTCCGACGCGGTGGCTAGCACCGTTGCGCGGAGGGCAAGAAAGGTCGAGACTGCCACTTCTGGTGCGCGGGGGGCGGTTAGCGGTCTAGTGCTCCTGAGGCACTCACGCTGTGGGGAATTAAAGGCACCGAAGGAGCCAGCCGCGTGGTGGTGAGTAGGCAGTGGCAGTGTCTACAGCCACTGTGCTCGGCGCTGAGGCAGTTTTAAATTCGTTTTAAACCTGATGCACCTTTAAATTTGGTTTTTATCTCGCTGCTGGAATTGCTATTTCACAGAGGCTTTCACGGGATAGCGACTAAGGCTTCCCTTGTTTAAACACGCTCTGTTAGATTGGATTCGCAGGCTTACCTGACAGACTCCGACGCCGAGGGCTGATCTCTTCCCTTCTTCCCGCCCTGGTCCGACGCGGTGGTTAGCACCTTTGCGCGGAGGGCGAGGAAGGTAGAGACTGCCACTTCCGGTGCGCAGGGGGCGGTTAGCGGTCTAGTGCTCCTGAGGCACTCACGCTGTGGGGAATAAAAGGCAGTTGCACCCTCGGCCGAGCAGCGGATGAGCGCAGCGGGCGCGATGAAGGCGTGCCGAAGTCGCGCGCGGCCGGGCGCTGCCCAGGGCCATGTCCCCTGCCCCTCGGAAAGGTCACATATGTTGGAGCAGAGATGACCTGCTGTCCCTCCGTAACTCGTGCACTAGCAGATCCTGTCTGCATAGCGTAAGAGTTGATGAGAACACGGGTTGCAAACACTGCCAGTTGTCTTTTGACCTGTCTAAGCCGGTTAAAAAAGAGAATCACAAGCTGGTTTGTGGTTTGCTAAATGTCCGGTCGCTGCGTAGGCATAGTCTAGATATCCATGATCTCCTTAGTGAAAAACAATGGGATCTAGTCTTCTTTACGGAGACATGGCTGGACTGTGACTCTTCCCCAGAGGCCCTCGAAGCCATTCCGGAGGGCTATACCCTGGTAAGGCAAGATAGACCGAAGGGGAGAGGTGGAGGGATAGCCATTACTGCCAGGCAGGGCTTACGCTGCCATTTTGAGCCAACGGCTATCACTGATAGTGAGACAGGTGAGTTTTCCATTCAGGTCAATGGGGTGTACAGTGTGAAGGGCCTCCTGATATACAGGACTCCTGGCCCAGCTGCCGGATTCGTTGATACCCTGGTCGAAGGCATCACACAGGTAGCCCTGCGCACGGATAAGTTCCTGGTATTGGGTGATCTTAACCTACACCTGGATGACCCTGTGGATAAGATGGCCGGGGACCTCTGCAAAGCAATGAGTGCACTTCAACTTGAGCTGATAGGCAAACTTCCCACCCACTTGCGGGGCCACTTATTGGACCCCATCTTTGCCAACTGGTAACAGGTGGAGGCTGCAACCCCCGTACCCATTCCCTGGTCGGACCACTACCTGGTGCCCTTCCCGATCTACATTCCGGGAACTAGAGTACCGGAACAGGTAGTATTACATCACCCAAGGCGGAGATGGGCTAACTTCTCCCAAGTCAGGTTTAATGAGGCACTTATGATGGGGGGTGACCCGGGGGGTGAGGATGTGGAGAACGCTAACAATAACTTGAACCAGCGCATTATGGCTGCCCTAGACCAGGTTGCCCCGCTCGCCCTGGTTAGATCGGAGGGACGTGCCCTGAAAACGGCATCTTGGTATAAAGAAGAGGTGCGAATGGCCAAGAGCGCATGTAAACGCGCAGAAAGGCAGTGGAGATTAGACTATGCTGCTCAAACTAGGATGGACTATGTTGTAAGCAGGCACAACTACCATAGACTAATTAGAAAGGCTAAAAAGTTGTATTTTGACACCAGGATCAAGGAAGCAGAAAATTCCTCGCAGGAACTGTTTTTAATTTACAAATCTTTCTCGGTCGGGAAGCCTGCAGCAGTCCCAGAAGAATTCTGTACGGTGGATAGCTGTAACCGAGTAGCAGAGTTTTTTGCTAATAAGGTGGCAACTATTTACTTGGCCTTTCCTAGTCAAGCCACCATAGACTCTGAGACTGTAGAAGAATGTGGGGTAAGGGGAGGGCACCAGATGTTAACTACATTTGTCACCCCGCCTACTGAAAAACTCATTCAGATCTGTGGTTCGATAAAATCAGGCTCCCCAAGAGATCCCACTACTCCTAGGCGCCTGATGGGCGGTTTGCATATTTTGGAGCCGTACATCCGCCACCTCCTGAACATCTCTTTTGGGACCCATACTGTCCCTGAGGCCTGGAAGCGGGCGGTAGTCCTTCCCTCTTCAAAAGAAGCCGAATATCAGCTATGATTGGCTGGACAATCTTCGCCCTATTTCTCTTTTGCCATATATGGCAAAGGTTGCTGAAAAAACTGCAAACCTCCAGCTGATGGGCTTTGTAGAGGAAGTCTCCCTTCTCCATGACTCTCAGTTCGGCTTCCGCCCACGGCATTCGACGGAGTCAGCGCTGCTAATGGCAGTAAAGATCTATTGGGCATGGGTAGATAGTGAGAGGGTTTGCAGTACAACCCATTGCAAATCTGTATCACTGTTCTTGTTGATTAAAGAGTCACCGTCCAGGGAACCTTATTTGGACATTATCCAGAGCTCATGGGACAGATCATTGTACATCAAGTTTAGGGTGGGGGTGCTCCCATTATGCGAGTTTACGTCCACTTGGAAACCGCCGGCCCAAACTGTACCTTACTGTCCTTTTTGTGACCTAAGGATAGAGTCTGTGTCTCACATGCTGTTCGAGTGCAATGTTTATGCTGCCCCGAGACGTAGGTGGTTGAAGCCCCTCTGCAGGTGTTTGGGAACTCGTTCTCATCTAGAAGCACTGCGTATTTTACGTACAGACGCTAGTCCTTTCTTTTCTACCTGCATGGCAAAATTTTTGGGCTGGCGCCTTAGGACTGCAAGGAAACTGTTAATCCAGTGACTGAACCTCCACACTTAACATGCTGCTATGAAATGTTCTTATGCTGTTGACTGCTATTTTAATGTTTTTAAAAAATAATGTATGAAATGCTTTTATGATATGAATTTTATCGAATAAAGCTTACTACCGCTAATGGCAGTAGAGTCCTTACGGCAGGGAGTGGATGAGGGCCAGACTATGGCTCTGATCCTTTTGGACCTAAGCGCAGCATTCAACACTGTAGCTCATTCCACCCTTCTACAGTGTCTGAACGATGGAGGAGTTTCAGGGGCTGCGCTTGGGTGGATCCGGTCTTTCCTGACAGGCAGATGCTTTCAGGGTCGCCAGGGAGAGTGTTACTCTAGGGAGATTGGGTTGGGCCAGGGCGTGCCGCAGGGCTCGTCCCTGAGCCCGACCCTGTTCAATCTGTATGTCTCCCCACTGGCGGCCATAGTTGAAAGCTATGGACTACGTCTGGTGTCCTATGCCGACGGCACGCAGCTAGTCATCTCCCTCTCACGCACACCCGGTCTGATGGCGGACAATTTCAGAGTTTGCATGCAAGAACTGGCAACCTGGATGTCCGCCAACTGCCTGAAACTTAATGGCAGCAAAACCGAGGTGCTTGTGGTGGGGGATGCCCATCTTTATGGACGTCGGCTTGGTGGCCGCCATGCCTAGGAGAGACACCTGTTCCCTGCCAGGAAGTCAGGAATCTTGGGGTGTGGTTGGACGTAGACCTTGCCTTTGGCCCCCAGATAGGCCGAGTGGTGGGGACATGCTTCGGAGTTCTAAGAACTCTGAGAAAGGTCTTGTATTTCCTGACCATTTCTGCTCGCCGGACGCTGGTGCATGCCTTAGTCACCTCACGCCTGGATTACGGCAATTTGCTGTATCTGGGGGCCACAGGAAAGGCTCTCAATTGCCTCCAGGTGCTGCAAAATGCTGCCGCTCGCCTTATTCTGAGGCTTCCAAGAAGATCTTCCTCAAAGGCAGCACTCCAGGCCTTGCACTGGCTTCCTGTTAGGAGGAGGGTGGAATTCAGAGTCCTTGCCACGCGTCACCGCATTCTGGGTGGCAAAGCCCCGGCCCCGCTACAGAGTCTGGTCACCAGGTATGAGCCAACAAGGACTCTGCGCTCCTCCTGCACAGGTCTCCTGAAAATTCAAAAAATTAAGAAAGCGCGTATGGGGGGAAGGTCATTCAGATATTTGGTACGAAGCAGTGGAATGACCTTCCGTCAGAGTTACGCCTGGAGTCCTCAGAACACATGTTTAGAACAAAATTTAAGACTCACTTATTCAGACGGTAGACGGTTGTGCTGGCTGCTTGGACTGCATACCCCACTTTTCATAGAGCAGTGACACGCCTGTAGGCGTACACCAGGCGCTTTACAAATTTCCCTAATAATAATAATACGTGCCTCTTCCTGACACAAACTACTCCGTGCGGGAGCAATCTTCATTTCCAGTTAACTTTGCTTAAAAAACTGA
Source organism: Lissotriton vulgaris (assembly GCF_964263255.1). NCBI lineage: Eukaryota > Metazoa > Chordata > Amphibia > Caudata > Salamandridae > Lissotriton > Lissotriton vulgaris. The sequence continues at coordinate 1,443,799,650 of NC_141696.1, read as the reverse complement.
TGCCTATTAATTTACTCCCTCTATCTTCAGCCATTTGTCATGTGGTGCTATGTACTGCCTGGTGACCACAACACTCTTCAGGGTACTCACCAAATTGTGGAGGTGGCCCTGATTCTTCCTGTTGGCGGACGTGGATGACCACAGGTCGAGTCATAATGGTCCATGCAGAGTCAGCATTTGATCAACTAGTGCCTTGCTACATTCTACTGATTTCAGTTCTGCTATGTTATGTTCTGTTGATTTGTATTTTGCATTTATCACCTGAGAGAGTATCTAGGCGCTTAATGCGGCAATGATCCAGTGCTCAACACAGATCTTCTTTAAACAGCTCAGCCATTATGGAACTTCTTTTAAATCCACTTGAACTGCAATTAGTCTATTTAATCTTGGTGCTTTTGTGCAATTTTAAATCTAAAATTGTTATCTTGAATATGACTTGACGACACTGTCAACAGTCCATTTGTTACTCTTAATGTGCTTTGTCTGAAACCGTCCTTTTGTAAAGTGTTGCGGTAGTATGACACAGATCTTACATAAAGCTCTCTGACACCCATTTGAGTCCTGATGATGCTATATAAAACTATAAACTCACTGTGAAAGAAATCCAATGACTGAGGAAAGCTGACCTTCTAGCCCCCCCATGCTCTTATGCTGTGGTTTGAAGGAAGCAAAATGTGAGTGAAAGTTGAAACGTTAAGAAAGGCAGGATTCATACCAGATAACCACTGACTGGAAGTAATCGCCATTGGAAGTTCTTTATGTAAATGTAAATGTAAATGTGTAAATGTAAATGTGTTGTATTTGTATAGCGCGAACAGTAACCCGTAAGCATCCCGGCGCTTTTACTCCTACCACAAGGGAACCCCTCCTGGCTTTTCCTTGTGAGGTTTCCACTCCTGGGCATCCCATGGTGAAACCAGGCATCCCTTGTGTATCGGGGGCCGTTGTGGAGACTAAGCAAGCTATTGCCCAGAGTTGCAGCGTGGGGCCCATGCTTAGATTCGGCACTGAGGCGAGAATATCCGGTCAGAGGAATTTAAGCACGATCCCGCCAAGGCGGGAATCGAACCCTGGTCCCTGGCCAGCGCTCTGCATCAAGATCTGCCGCTCTAACCATTGAGCCACACTTCTCCATTATGCTATTTTGGAAACATATACTGACAAGCGGGCATGTATCCGGTAGGCATGAACCTACTTTGAATTAATCTGCCTTAAACACAGGTCTGAAGTCTAATTTTAAAGACAAGAGGATCAGATGAAGAAATTATTAGGCCTAGGAGATGTACCAAGGCCCGTGAGTGCACCTGGAACCTAAGATAACTATAACGCCCTAAGCTGACTATAACTCATGCCCCCACCCTGCACAGTTTTTTCATCAATCATTTTATTACAAATGTTATACTGATAATATCAATCTTGCAATAGAAGATGTCATCAATGATGTAACATGTGAGGTTGTTAGCTGTGGATGGTGAGTGTGCAAGTTATAGTTACCTTAGGGCACGAGTTATATTTTCTTGAAATAACTGTAACTATAACTGCTGAATTTCTATGGTTTGTGAGTGTAAATTCAGAACCTAACTATAACTTCCCTGTAACCTTTGGTTTTTTCAGTTAACTTCTAAGGTTTTTTTAAATGCTAATTCTTAACTATAACGTCCTTGTAACCTTTGTTTTATTTCAGTGAATTTTGAAGGGTTTTTATTTCTTTACTGTAACCTCTGAGAATGGGTGTGTGAGTGGCTGTAAAGTTCGATATGTGGGTGTGTGAGTGGTTATCTTGGTGTGTGAGTGGCTGTATGGGTCTGTGAGTGGGTGTGTAAGTAGCTGTGTTGAAGTGTGAGTGTGTTTGTGAGTGGCTGTATGGGTCTGTGAGCCGCTATATGGGTCTATACAGTAGGTGAAGAAAGGGGGCAGGGCCTCCCACAAGCTCTCAGCAATACCACTGTGTGGTACTTACTGATGGCAACATGAAGGGTTCATGGCCCTCAACGACCCTCAGCATGCAAGGGGACTTCATCCCTTAATCACTAGTGTGCTAGGAAGTGCATTTGCAGAGTTATGGAGAAAAGGAGTGTGCCTCCAATCAGCTTTCAGCAATCCCGCTGTGTGGGACTTAGTAGCGGTAACTTGGGGGGTTCTTGACACCCAATGACCCTCAGCATCCAAGGGGATTTCATCCCTGAACCAGTAGAGCATCAGGAGGCGTGTTTGCAGAGTGGTGGAGAAAGAGAGGCGGGCCTCTGATGAGCTCTCAGCAATCCCATTATGAGGGACTTTCTAATGATAATAGGAGGGATTCTTATCCGCCAACAACCCTCAGCCTTGAAGAGGACTTCATCCCTAACGTTTAGTGTGCCAGGAGGGGTGTTTGCAGAGTGGTACAGGATTTGCGGTTCCACGGGCAGAATTTGCGGTTCTGGGGCGGGTCCTCTGAAGAGCTCTCAGCAATCCCACTGTGTGGGACTATCTGGTGGTAACAGGATGGTTCTTAGCACTAACAACTCTCAGCATGTAAGGAGACTTAACCCCCAAAGATTAGTAAGCAAGGAAGAGCATTTGCAGAGTGGTGCAGAATTTGCAGTTCCACAGGCAAGATTCAAGGTATCACAGGGGGCCGCACTGAGCTCTGCTCTGCAGAGCTCAAAAAACATGAAAACAAATATTAACACACATTTTAAAATAAGAATTAGTACTTTTACCCCACTTATATACCCCACCATGGGGTCATAGAATCTCGACCCTGACCCCTACATAAACATTACAGCCAATATTTCAGCCTCGAGGGCTGTTTCTGGAGAAAAGTAAATGTGGCTGCAACTTTTCTTTCAGGTTGCGGCCTGCCAATCAGTCCTTTAATGTTGCGCATGACATCCCCTGTGGTGGCAAACTCAAATATATGGCTAAAAACAACTAAATATTCTATAAGCATTTTGTTATTTTTGTCACCTTCAAAGCAAACGCATATAAAATAATGTGCACACCCTAAATGAAAAATACATGCAAATTAAACTAACTGATGGGAAATGCATTCTTCACATTATAAAACATCAGTTGATTAATACAAACATTGCAGATGTGTGTTTATGGATCCAGAGAGTCACAGAATGTAATCCTTGTTCTCATAGTGCAGAATAGTGACGTGTATTGATAGTGTTACGAGGTTCCAGCATGTACTAGAAAGCACTGTGAACATGTAAGTCTTTACTTTAAAATTGTATTACACACAATATAAGACAGACTGCCTGTGAGAATGACCCTTGAAAGTATCACAGAAGTCGTTGTAGGGAGGAAGAAGGTCACCAGTAGATATTTATCGATTGCAATATATTTCCGCACTAAAAGCGTTTTTTGACTTGCCTATATCTTTGGGGCCGGATGACGAATCTTCACAAAATGCTTTTTAAACCCTGTGGTGATGATTCTAGTTGTGCATGGAAAGTTGTGCTTCCCATGTTCATTCCCATTGGGGTTTTGAACACGACTACAACTGAACGGAATTACACCGAATTTGGCAGAAAGGTAGGTTTTGGTTCACAGATCACACTTTCAGTTATTTGGTGTAAATCCATTCAGTAGTTTTTGAGAAATTAAAGGAAATCTCTGATTGGCTGCCAAATTTGCAAAAATGTGTGAATTGGAATCGAAAATTTAGAAAAAAAAGCACAGTCTCCTACGCTTGTTTTCAAAGAAATCCCCAGGTGGGCCAGGTCCCAGAGGCATGTAGAGCGGCATAAAAAATTAAGGAGACGCACGGCGCCCCCCCCCCAGGCCCTGGTAACCACCATAACCTCGAGCTATAATTGAAAAAAACTTAATTGGGGGGGGGGGGGCTACGTGGACCCCCCTGGCCCAGAGGATCACCATCTCACCGGGACTAATTATATTTTCTTAAAGAGGGAGGGGCACACTGCACCTCTGCTAGGGCTATATACGGCTCCAGGGACCACCATCTCCACAGGGCCGACAGATCAAAAGAGGTGGCCACTCGGCCCCTCTCCTGGAGCCATATATGGTCCTGGGGATGGCCAGCCCCCATGGACGGCTCCTGCTATGGCCCAGGATGCCCACCCCTGGGTCATAGCTGTTTGCTTTTGTTTGGCGGGAGCAGGAAAAAACAAGCTCTGTGCTTCCAGCAAGAGGGAGCTGTCAAACCGCTCCCACTCTCTGGAAGTGGCGTTTTCATGCCTTTCCCTGCCTGCAGACATGCAGGCTAGTAGAGAGATTAAACTATTTCTCTTACACACAGGGAGCTGCATTTCTAGCAGCAATGCCGGCTCCCGCAGGAGGCAGGGAGCAGGCTGGAACCACGAAGGCCTTGAGGCTCCCCTATGCGGTCCACCAGTAAACAAGGTGCCCTGGGTGGGGCCAGGGTACCCAGGGACACATGGCCAGGTCCCAGGGGATGGGGTTCCAGGGGCCATAATCGGCCTTGGCAGAGGGGTGGACCCTCTTCCCTATTTGTTTGCTGCAAAGGCCCCCGGGGGTGGGGTCCCTGGGTCAAAATCGGCCTATTAAAGTCAATGGGAGTCCAACCGCACGGCCACCTCCACCATTGACTTTTTGCAAGCCGTTCTGGGCCTGATGCTCATATCACAGAAATTAAACTTCAACGGGAAAAACTTACAAATATAAACATAACAGGTGCCCCAATTGAAACTTCTGTTAAGGACTAATGGCCCAGACCTCCTGGGCTTGACGAAGACAAAGCAAGTGTGTTTTCGCTACAATTCCACATTGAAAGACAGTCTGAAGTGCTTCTTGGAGGTAAATGCATCATTGATCTGTTGGAGAGCAATCTGTAGTGACTGTGACAATTGGGTTCTTCTTGTCCTTACCTGGTAAGAGCAGAGTCCATGGTTCTCCCTGTACATTGTACTTGTGACAGAATCGCAGAGTTCTTTGCCGAGAAAATATCAAGAATTTACTCGGCTTTCCCAACTCAACCCACGAATGGGATAGAGTTTGTGGAAAAACCTTGGGATAGGGGAAATTCACCCACCCTTACCAACTTTGTCACCCCACCCACAGAAACTCTCCTAAAAATCTGCAGATCTGTAAAATCAGGTTCCCCACTGGATCCTACCACTCCCAAATGCCTAAAAGACAGCCTGGGGGCCTTGGAGCCCTACATTAGGCATCTATTGGACGTGTCTTTTATGACAAAGACTGTGCCTAAAGAATGGAAAAAAGCGGTGGTCCTTCCTCTCAGAAAAAAACCTACCATCAGCTTTGATAAATTAGACAATTTGCGGCCCATCTCTCTTTTACCATATCTGGCCAAGGTAGCAGAAAAAACGGTCAATCTCCAACTAATGGATTTCATAGACAAAGCTGCCTTACTCCATGACACCCAATTTGGCTTCCGCCCCCGCCATTCTACGGAATCGGCACAACTGACGGCTGTGGAATCCCTACGGCAGGGGGTGGATGAAGGTCACACTATGGCCCTTATCCTATTGGACCTGAGTGCGGCATTCGACACTGTAGCTCACTCCACCTTGCTACAGTGTCTGAATGATGGAGGTATAACTGGAGCCGCACTCCAATGGATCCAATCCTTCCTAACGGGGAGAAGTTTCCAGGTCCGTCAAGGGGACCCCTATTCCCGAGACATAGAATTGGGTCAGGGCGTTCCTCAGGGATCGTCCCTGAGCCCAACTCTTTTCAATCTCTATGTCTCCCCAGTGGCTCCAATTGTAGTGGGACACGGACTACAAATTGTTACCTATGCCGACGACACACAGCTGGTTGTCTCCCTCTCGCGTGCACCCGGTCTTGCTATGGACAGTTTCAGGGCTTGCATGCAAGATCTTGCTACCTGGATGTCCACTAATTGCCTGAAATTAAATGGCAACAAGACCGAGGTGCTCGTGGTGGGAGGCAGCCCATCTGTCTGGACGTCGGCATGGTGGCCACCATGCCTAGGCGAGGCCCCTACACCTCGGAAAGAAGTCAGAAATCTCGGGGTCTGGCTAGATACTGACCTGTCTTTCGGACCACAGATTAACAGGGTGACGGGCATTTGCTTCAGCATTCTAAAAACTCTGCGGAAAGTCCTAATTCTCCTTCCTACGGCCGCCCGCAGAACGCTGGTGCACGCCCTAGTCACCTCACGCTTGGACTTTGGCAACCTACTCTATTTGGGAGCTACCTGCAAAGCGATAAATCGACTTCAGGTGCTACAGAATGCTGCAGCTCGCCTCATCTTAAACCTCCCAAAAAGATCGAACTCCAAGGCCGCCCTCCAGTCACTCCATTGGCTGCCAGTGAGGAGCAGAGTTGAATTTAAGTCCCTCTGTACCTGCCACCGTATCCTCGCTAAGAAGGCGCCAGCACCACTCCAGAACCTTATTACAAGGTATGCACCAACTCGTGCATTGCGCTCCTCGCATGGAGGCTTACTTAAGGTCCCTAGGGTGAAAAAGGCCCGTATGGGAGGAAGATCCTTCCGATACCTGGCGGCAAAAAGCTGGAATAATTTACCTCTCAATCTCCGTCTGGACCCCTCCGAATCTAGTTTCCGGAGGAAATTAAAAACTTACCTCTTTTCAAAATAAGTGGGCTCCTCCACTACTTCTCTATCAGAGTGCTTCAGTTCAGCGCGGGGACACGCATTCTGCGTAACCAGGCGCTCTATAAATGCCCCTTAATAATAATAATAATAATAACATTACTACCAGTATGAAAAAATGCTGAGAAATATGAGGATATCTCCACCAAAGAAAGACAAACTTACTTATTATAGTTAAGAAGCAGGACGCTTGTTTGGTGGAGATTTACCTCTTTGTACACCCACTGGCAGACACACTCAGACGGTCTCACACCCACTTACAAACTCACTCAGGCATTCATGCATCTACACACAGACACACTCAGACATTCATGCACCCACTCCCACATCCAGTGAGACATTTATTAAGCCAGACCCACTAAGGCACTCACACACCCATTGAGATACTCACTCACACACCCACTGAGACACTCTTGCACTCACTCACAAACTCACTCTCAAAGGTTAAAGTTAGAAAATAAAAATTTAAAAAACCTTAGAAATTCACAAAAAAAAACAAAGGTTACATGGACGTTATAGTTAGGGAATAACATTAAAAAACATAGAAATGCACACAAAAAACAAAGGTTACAGTGATGTTATAGTTAGCAAATAACATTAGAAAACCTTAGAAATTCACTTAAAAAAGCAAAAGTTACAGAGCCATTATAGTTAGGAAATAGATTTCTTTTTTAAAAACCTTAGACATTCACTGAAAAAAACAAAGGTTCCTGAGATGTTACAGTTATGCTCAGATTTCACTCATACAAATCTAGTGACATTCCGCTGTTATAGTTACCTGAGGTAACTATACCTTACACCCCACATTGTACTGCTTTGGACCTCACATATTACATCACTCATGACATGGTCAGTGACATCACTAATGACATAATTGATCACATCTCAAAAGGCATCACTGATGAAATCATTCACAGAACCACTCACACACCCACTCATACCCCCACACAACCTCTCATACACCCAATCACACCCAACAGAACCACTCCCATACCCATTCACAGACCCATACACCACTCACACACCCACTCACTCTACTATGGAGCCACTCACACACCCACTCAGTCACCTATGCAGGCACTCTGACAGCCACTCACTCACTCACTCACTCACCCAACCACTCACTCACCCATATAACAGCTCAACCTATATTCACTATATAGCTACTCACACACCCACCTATTCAACCATATAACCACTTAACACAGCTATTTACTCGTGCATACAACCTCTGAACACAGCCATACACTCACCCAGGAAGGCATTCACACAAACATCACTCTTCAGTACAGTCAATTACACAGCAACTCACTTAACCAAACTCCCACTCAAATAGCCAAACACTGACCCATACAGCCAGTCATACACCCACCCACTCTCATATAGCCACTCACACACCTACTCACCCACCCATACAGCCACTCACACAACCACTCACTCACAAGTACAACCACTCTCACCGCCACTCCCTTACCCCATACAGCTACTCACATACCCATGTATTCACCAGTGCAGCTTCTCACACACCCATTTATTCAACCACATGACTCACACACCCACCTATTCACCAATATAGGCATTTACTCACTCACTCACATACCCATACGCCACTCACATAATATATGTTAGAAATAGTATCACTCATTACTAGTACACCAAGTATTCTAATGTAACTTTTGTGGTACCTTGGTATAGATTTGTAACACTCATAAATATTAACAAACACTCCCAATCACTGGATGATGTCATCAGTGATGTCATTTGAGATGTCATTAATGATGTAACTGATTGTACAACTGAAATCTGAGCCTAACTGTAACGTCCCTGTAACCTTTGGGTAGATGAAGGATCACAAGAAAACAACTTTTGAAAAACTGCAAAGGTATTTCCAAAACCTCCAGTCACTGCTTACCGCAGAGCTCCCAATGTATAATCTTCTTATTGTGAGAGTTGAACTGAAGTAAGTTGTAACCAATGCAGGGGTTCATTGCTGTGATTCTAAAAGGTACATCACAGTTGAAACATTTTACAAACATCATCAGTAACTAGCTCTGTCACGAGAAGGACCAATGCAATAAGACAGCGCCTCACATGCCTCTCAACATGCATTATTTATTTGATTCGGTGCCAAAGCTGTAAAAAACAATATGCAGGCCAAACAGCGAATGACATCTGTACACGATTCAGGAACCACAAATCAGCAATCATTAATAAGAAACTTGAACAGCCTGTAGCCAATCATTTTAACCTTGTGGCCATTTGCTGTCAGATTTGAAGATTTTGCCTGCCTAACATGTCTTAAAGAATGAACTACTGGAAGTCAGAGAAAACGTCTGTATGTACCATTTAAAATCACTGCATCCAGAGAGACTAAACATCACTGACAATATCACTTGATTACTTCATATCTCAAGATATCTCAGAACTGCATTGATTCAAATCGAATCGTCACTCATGATGCTTTTTGAAAATTCAGCAGTGTCAGCTGTGCAGCCACTCAGCAAGCGTTTGCGTTTCAAAGCTTTATTCGACTTTTAGTCATAAAAGCAACCTCCTAAACATCATACAATAAATACTTAAAATACTACATTAAAAAACATATTAAACAGCAAAAATCGAAAAGCTAGTAATACTATAAAATGTATACATACAATTTTATAAAATTCCATATAAAAATGTTAAAAATGGACAAGGAAGGTTATACCAGCAGTTAATAAATCATATTATTCAATAGGCCGTGAAGCACGAGATCTTATTACCCACGCCCATGCAAGGAATTTTGCTACGCCTATTACCAGTGGTATTGAGGTGTCAGACATTAAAATTCTTAGGGCCAGTGAGCAACAACGAGTACCCAAATTCCTACAGGTTGGTTTTAACCACTTTTGGCGCGGGGTCACATAGAGGGGGCAGATGAAAAACAAGTGTGCAATGTCCTCTATTTCATTTTTACAATGGTTGCAATAAGCGTCCTTTAGTGGAGACCATTTTTATGTAAAAGCGTTCACTGGGAGAGTTCCCACCCGAAATTGGAAATATAGTTTCCTATCCAATGGACGTTCAACTACATCCCAGTATTTTTCGTATGATGGAATTTGTTTTGTATCCAAAAAGCGTAAGGTCAGGGAAGATTGCAAACCTTTGCAGTACAGTGTTAAATATACTGACTCCCAGTAAATATCCTTGAGTTGTTTTTTTGAAGGAAATAGGGCAACATCCTTATTACCCCACAAATGGTCCAGACCCAATTTCACCAGTGTGCTCCGCAGTTCATTTAGCCATACAATGGAATGAAAGCAATCAAACTTCACAACATCAAAAAAAGCAGATGCATAGTGACTTAACTCTGGGGTTACTATTAACCGCCTCCAGTATAGCAAGGGACGTAGGCGGGCAATGTCTTCAATATTTTTCCTACCTAGATCCATCTTAAGTGGGATAATAAGTGTACTTTGTGGGGCCCTAACAAGCCCTCGTAAGAATCTATTTTCCGCCCGCCCTAGGTCACCTAGATTTGAAAAACCCCAGAGCTCAGACCCATACAGGCATGCACTTACTACTTTCATACTATAAACTTCAAGTGCACAATTTATAGGTCTTGTCAAAGAAGTATTATGTTTGACTGTAAGTGCACCTGCTAGCTGGCTAAATTTTAAAGATGCCATGTTGATGTGTGAATTCCATTTCATGTCATTTTGAAGGGTGATTCCTAAATAAGCAAAGGCATCTACTTTTTCCAGTGGTTCACCCTTGTATTTTATCGTCCCCTTAAAACCTGTTTGGGAGTTCAGGCACATAAATTTAGTTTTGCTGGTATTTAATTCCAGGCCTCGACTATCGCAAAAAACCCCAAAGGCATCAACCGCTTTCTGCAATCCACTAGGCGTACGTGATAATAAAAGCGTATCGTCCGCGAACATAAGTACGGGGACGTGTACACCTACCATGGTTGGAGCATCAGTTGGAGATTTATTTAAATGCTCCACAATTCCATTTATGTAGATTGAAAAAAGCATTGGGGCCAGAACGCACCCTTGCCTCACCCCTCGTTCTACTGGGAAGGGGGATGTCACTTCCCCCTGTTTGCCCCACCTTATTTTCGCATAAATATTTTCGTGAAGGCGCACCAGCAAAGTGAGGAGCTCAGGACTTATTCCCACCTCATCCAGGGTTTCCCACAATTTCTCTCTCGGCACCAGGTCAAACGCCGCTTTTAGGTCCACAAAAACTGCATACAATGTTCCCTTTCGCAGCGTGACATTTCTCCAATACACGGCTAGAAAATAAAAGACTTGGTCAACACTACTAGTCAAGGGGCGAAAACCCGCTTGATAAGGTGACAGTATATTTTGGTCTTCAATCCATTGTTGCAGTTTATTCTGGACTAGTCGACCCATTATTTTCTGCGCTGTATCAATCAGACTAATGGGTCTATAATTTTTTGCCTGGGTTTTGTCCCCCTTTTTATAGATAGGGATGATTTCTGCCCCTTTCCATGAGGCTGGGACTTCTCCACCCATAGCGATAGCATTTGACAGCATTGTGAAATATGTGCACCAAGAGGCACGGTCAGATAGGAAAACGTCAGCTGGGATGCCATCCATGCCTGGCGCCTTTCCACCCGATACACAATCTAGTGCCAAGTTAACATCCTTTTCAGTGAATATATGATCGCTGAAAATTATAGCTTGGGGGGGAGATATGGATGCATATGTCGAGGCTCTTGCGTACTGAGGTTTAAAAAAATCATTCCAGCCATCTATTGGCACATGATTTTGTGGTTGATCTGCTGTCCCACCCCTATTCCATTTAATTAGGGCCCAAAACCGCTTGGAATCTTTGTTGGTACATGCCTGTTTTAATTCGCTCCATCCCTCTTCATCCCATCTCCTCTTTGCTTGTTTTTGTGTCTGCCTATAGATATCCCTTGCCCTTTTAACAGCTGTTGGGTTTCCTATTTTTAGTTTTTGACTTAAGTTTTGCCTTGCCATTCTACAGCTTTTATCGTACCAGCCTTTAACGGCTATGGATTTTTTGGCTGGGGTATGATCTACTGTTTTAATAAAGAAGCTTTGCAATTTATAGAATAGGTTTTTATGAGCCTCCATCATGTATTTCTGGAAATTACGAGTCCCAGATTGCACTATGATATTACTCACTTCCTCTCTTACCTGACTTTTCATATTTTCTAGGTTCCTTTCATCTCTTAACAACATTCCCCATTTCAGGTGTCTTTGATTATTTGAGCAGACAAGATCTCGTGTTACCATCAGCTTTTTATTAGTGGGTACTCTAGACTCTTGATAAGGATGGAATGTCATATAGAGGGGGTGGTGATCACTCTCTAATCGTAGGACGACTTCCATGTCTAGTAGTTGGGGCCATGCTCTTACATCAATTAAGAGATAATCAATCCTACTTGTGGCACGACCATTGTCAAAAGTGGAGTTCCCTTTTTGGTCAGATTGTGTTCTCCCATGCACAGCTCTCAAGCCTCTAGAAAGGCAGAGGCTCTTAATTCTAATGGCCGTGGCACTCCATCTTTTTATAGGAGGGAGCTCCAATTGTGGTATTCCCCATCTACTATCCTCCTCCTCTGTTAGACTCCCATCCTCTTCACCTAGGGGCTCAAAGGTTGAGTTAAAATCACCACCCACTATAATGTGTGGATTAGAACAGAGGGTTTCAATGTCTTGTTCTAGAGTGGAAAAGACATCAGAAGGAATACCTGCACTAACCCCCCTGGCATAGATATTATACAAGGCTGTTTCTTGTCCATTAGGCCATTTGATATTTAGTGCTAGAATATCATTTGATGTTATTTGCCTTTGTGATATGGTACAGGACAATGCTTGACGAACCCATATCGACAATCCTCCAGAGGGACGTCCCTTTCCACCTTTAAGTGCAGGTTTAAAAAAATTTAAATACCCCACTCGAAAAACTGGGTCGACTGACCAGGTTTCTTGTAACATAACTATGTCATGCATGTCTATATAATCAAGCCAATCAGGGTTATCTATTTTGCTAGCTATACCTGCTATGTTCCAGGATATAAAAGTTAGTGTACATGCCAACTCCGTATTTATACTGACATCCCTTCTTGATGGGCCCCCCTGCTCAGGTCCTGTATTATCCCCAACTACTGGACTAGTGTTGATAAGATCCTCTGGCCCTGATATAAGTATGTTGCTATTTGGACTTTTGGGGACCATGTGGCCGGGATCCATGTTTTTATTATTTTGGACCATAGGATTGTCTAGTTGGCTTGTAGGATGTCGTACCTCATTTTTCACTAATAGTCCTTTATCCATTACGAGTCAGTCACACTCATTTAGATTAGACAATGCTGTATATCTGTTATCTAAGTTTAATCCCCAGACATTGGCTAGGCCCCCCTTTGCACATCTACTGGTCACTGTTGACCATTTAGTTCTCAGGATGCTCGGGTTTGATGCTAGGCCTTTCCTATTATAAAAAAAAGTCCAGGGTTAGTGGGATTAACTCCGCTGTTCTGCGTTGAGGTGGAAAAAGGTTATTCAAGATTTCAGGTAAGACTTCGGGGCCTTTAAGACTCAGGATCACACAGTCCCCAGAAAATTTCTTAGTGCTACTCCCTATCCATTTTACCCGTCTTGCGGTTAATAAATCTTCTGCCAGTTTATGGTCACCCCCGGGACACATATGCATGTTATTACTTAACCAGGTAAATGCCTTCTTTAATAGAGATTCTGGATGTTCTTGTTGACCTATATTTAAGGGGGGAACATTGGCAAGAACCAGGATAAGGGGTGAAGCTGCAACAATTAGCTACATAGGGCTGTTTTCTATGTAGGGGCCCTGCAGTAAGCAATTGCCTTCAGGCTCGATTGATGGAATGGTAGCAAGGTTAGCTTGTTGTGGGCCACGCTCGGGTCGAGCTTGCTCGTTCTGAAGTAGCTCTATTTCACCTTGGGGTAGAACTTCTAATTGAGTTTTTTCAGCCAGCTTTTCTACCAACATGGTTGGCAATTCCCCCATTTTATTGTTAGTTGCTGTTACATGGTCTTCCAATTTATTTATTTTAGCAGTTAGCTGATCTATTTTTGAGATTAAGGGTTTTACTAGCTGGTTTAACTTAATGTCCAGCATACCCATGAGTTTTTTTAATATACCCTCTTCATCCCATCCTTGATTCATATCTCCTCTATTCGCATTCCCATCTACATTTTTCCTGTTAGGCGGAGTAGCTGGCTTTCTCCTGCTAGACCTTAGCCCTTCTCTTTTTGTCAGGATCTTGGCAATAGCTTTTGTTACTCTTGGAGCCGGAACAGGAACATCCGGTGAGGGGGGGGGAGGAATCTACTATCTCCAAATCTAGATCTTGTTCATGCAGGGGGGGTTCTATGTCTAGCTCAAAATCTCCAGCTGGTGCTTCAATAGTGGTAGCTAAGTGTTCTATGGCTGATACATTTTGTGGTAGCCCCATGTCCAGGTCATGGGAGGCTGGGGATGAAATAATCGGGGTGCCCAGAGCAATTAGATCCGTATCAGAGATCTCATTTTGGGGCAACGATAGTGGGGAGCTCAGACTAAGCATGAGCGGATTTTGCGGATTGGCAATCCGCGAATTTTGCGGATTTGCGGATTCGCAATCCGCAAAATCCGCGAATTCCCGCGAATTTGCGGATTTTTTTTTTTTTTGTGTTCGCCCGTGTTTCTGCCAGTTCGCGAGGGTTTTTACAATTTCGCAATTTGCGAACTTACCTGTCGGGTCGCAAGTTTTGCGAACTTGTTGTTTCTACGTGTCCAGCCTGTTTGGGACACTCTTCTTCATCACTGCCACTCTCTGTCACCACTGCCACTCTCTGACTACTCATGCCACCCTCTGGCCCACCCATGCCACCCTCTGTTTCATCACTACACCCTCTGGTTGTCCAGTGTACATTATTTTCGGCAAAGCAAAGCACACCTTCCCTGCCTCAAGTGACCTGAATTAATTTGGGGCTGATTAATGTGTCACAGAATATTTTTTTAGCTGGCACCTGCTTCCTTAGTGCGCCCTGATTAGTGATCTTTTGCACTTGCTAAGTGCTTTCATTGTTGCAAAATTAGTTACAACACCTGCCCTGCCCCAACTGACAATAATGAATTAGGGGCTGATTAATGGATTTTAACTTCCAGCCTGGCTCCTGCTTGTCTCCCTTAGCTGTAATTCAGGACCTTTGTGGCATATGTGTAACTATTCTGAGGTTCAGAGCAGGGTCACATAATAGTTTCAACTGGCAACTGAACTCTGGAGGGGCCCCTCAGGAAGCCCTACAGGAAATGGCTACTAATGATGTGCCTGAACTTTTGAACCTGGTAAGTAGTTACTTTCAGTTTTGCCAAGATCGTATTTCTGCAATTTCGCACTTATTCGCGGGGCGCGAACTCACGCTAACAGTGCGAGCAGCGCGAGCAAAATCCGCTGCTCGCGGATTTGCGGATTTTGCGGGAAATTCGCAAATCTCGCGGATTGCGGATTTCCCGAAAATCCGCAAAATCCGCGAGCGGAACGGATTTTCCGCCCACACCTAGCTCAGACCCAACGAAGCCCTCCTTTCAAGATTAATTTTTTCCACCACTTGTACTAAATAATTATCCATGGTATTACCCGGAACGTTAGGTTTTTTTGCCTTCGACATTTTGATGCTAGTGGTAATAGCTTACAATCTTTACCCCTCTAGAGTCAATATAGTCAATCAAGGTTACCAAAGAAGTCTTGTTACCTTCCTGCTTGAATTCCCAAACAGTCCTGGATCAGAGCCGACTGCGATGAGGGCAGCAAGTAAACACGGATCCTGACGGTAATATCAGGAATGAATAATGAATTTTATTTGGAACACGTAAGAGGGGTGGCCCGTCCCGTCACCTTAGGTCCCCTGAGGGCCACAGAGGGCCCGCCCTTTGCCCGGGCTTAGCCCCGGGCGTCCCGCTCGCGTCCCGCGACGCGAAGTTCACCTTCGAATTTAAAGCGCCTCCGGGCGCTCAATGGGTGGGGGCGGCTTCCTGCCGCTGAGACTGATGGTGGTTGTAGTCTCCCCCCCACTGCGGCTGCAAGTGCCAGGTGACAGACGGCACGCAGCGGCGGGAGGAGACCGGCAAAAAGAAACAGGCAGGAATGTCCCAGCTGCAGGGCAGAATCAGGTACGGCGTCCGAAAATGCAGGGAAAGTGCTGCCAGTGTTCAATAAAGCAACCCGCTCCTCTGATGTTCACCTTCGAATTTAAAGCGCCTCCGGGCGCGCAATGGGTGGGGGCGGCTTCCTGCCGCTGAGACTGATGGTGGTTGTAGTCTCCCCCCCCACTGCGGCTGCAAGTGCCAGGTGACAGAAGGCACGCAGCGGCGGGAGGAGACCGGCAAAAAGAAACAGGCAGCAATGTCCCAGCTGCAGGGCAGAACCAGGTACGGCGTCCGAAAATGCAGGGAAAGTGCTCCCAGTGTTCAATAAAGCAACCCACTCCTCTGATGTTCACCTTCGAATTTAAAGCGCCTCCGGGCGCGCAATGGGTGGGGGCGGCTTCCTGCCGCTGAGACTGATGGTGGTTGTAGTCTCCCCCCCACTGCGGCTGCAAGTGCCAGGTGACAGAAGGCATGCAGCGGCGGGAGGAGACCAGCAAAAAGAAACAGGCAGGAATGTCCCAGCTGCAGGGCAGAATCAGGTACGGCGTCCGAAAATGCAGGGAAAGTGCTCACAGTGTTCAATAAAGCAACCCACTCAGCAAGCAATCTTATATTACCTGAGGAAATATATGTTTTCTCTTTGGTGAATCCATCTGTTCAAGTCATTTCTTTCATGAAGATATATATACACACATAAATTAATTTAACCCTTTTAAGTAGACTGTGAACTAAACAATACTATGGTCTATAAGAGGGGTAGTGGCTTCGGAGTGTCTCATATCTTTCTAAAACAATTAATTTGCACATTTCAACTCATATCTTTCCTCTTCAGTACCCTCTATTCACTTTCTCCTGCACATACTTCCTTGCATCTCTTTCACTTCACCTCCCCCCAACAACACACACACAAACCCAATGCACCCACTCACCTCTGCAGAGTGCAGGAAGAAGCAGGATAGGAGAGCCGCATGTACTCCTTTGTGTTCTGGGGAGAGGTCGACAGGGCAGGTTTCTTCTGAACCTTATATTAGATCCAGTGAACACTGAGGTGTAAAGAAGTGGCAGAGAACAGGAAATTCGCCTTGTCAGTATTTTGACAGCTGTGTACCTCCTTGGCACGCTTTGACAAAATATCACAGTTACAACTGATACACTTGACAGTTGTTCTTTGTGCTCTGCAGAGAGGTCAAGGATTGGATGAGCAAGTATTCTGAACAACTTGATCTTCCACTGAAGGAGAACTGTGAGAAATTCACACTGCCTTCAGCCTGAGTTCTACAGCTCTCACATGTGTCCTGTTATAAACACCAAGCCATAACCTGTACTTACCCAGATACATAAAGGCAACTCTCTTCACAGTACAGGCTATGCATGAGTATTAGTTGCATGCACAAGAACTGAATTCAAGCTAGCCTCGATGATGATGGGTGTTAACCCCAAAACCGGTCCCAGGATGCTTGTTTATGTTTCAGGGAAGATCTGGCTTGACAGTTCTGGCTGGACTGTTCCCATGAGGGACAGGGTCAAGACTGATTTGCACATAGCTGGGTCTGAACTGCAGTGGCGAAGTGAGCTAAAGAACGATGATGGATTCATCCCAGATCTGTGACTGTGGGTGAGTGTCTAAAAGGTTTTGGCACTCCGTCCATAATCTTTTTGTGTTTGCTTTGTTTGCCCTAAGTTGGCAGGGTATGCCCAGAAGTGGGCCCCTTGCTCACTTTTCCACTGGATTCAAGCTAGCCTGACTTATGAGGGGTGTTACCCCGAAACAGTTCCCAGGATGCTTGTTTTCGGTTCAGGAAAGACCTGACTTGGCAGTTCAGGCTGTACTGTTCCCATGAGGCACAGGGTCAAGACTGATTTGCATATAGCTGGGTCTGAACTGAGGTGGCGAAGTGAGCTAAAAAGCGATGATCGATTCAACCCAGATCTGTGGCTGGGGTGAGTGTCTGCAAAGTTTTGGCACTCCGTCCATCATCTCTTTGTGTTTACACTGCAGGCACAAGAACTACAGAATCACAACGTCATTGGAAAAACAAATGATTTTAGGGAATGCAAGAGTAATTACAACATAAAATATAAACAGGTACAACATTGCAGCTTCTGGGTGAGAAGATAGTGCTTCTTTCTTCTGGCTATTGCTGACGGTGGGGTACACGGGGGTCAAGTGGTGTTGGGAGCTGTTGGACAGACATATACAGATGGGGCACTGGCCTCACCGGAACCCTCTCCCAATCCCCCGCCATTTGGCAAAACTTCTACGATGACCGGAAAAATACAGACAAATAAATTAATTTAGCTATCAAACAAGTTCTTCTTAATGGGGATACAGTGCTTTGAGGATGAGTTTACTCAGTAGAAAGCACGTTCACCCCTTGTCTTTGTTTGAGAAACTGGCCAAGCATATTGGACAGGACTCACCATACAGTTCAATGAGGTAAGTAGATTTCAACAAGTCTAACGTGTGCTCACTCTTAGTACTTTGACCTGTGTTTCCAGGCGAAACACTAAGAAAGTGCATGTAAGTGTGGTGCTTATCAAACTTTGACCTGTGTTTCCAGGCGAAACACTAAGAAAGTGCATGTAAGTGTGGTGCTTAACAAACATACATCACATGTATGGTAATGTAGGACAGCCACTGGCTGCAGCTAAGCAATCAATTCCCTTTTGGACTAGGTTTCCGCGTTTTCCAATGGCCAGGGTGGCAGTAGCCAGGATGCTGGTGCTCTCCAGATCTGTACTCCCCAAAGTACGATTTTGTAGGGAGCTTTAGGGTGTGTTATCTGGTATGATATGGGAATTGATCAGGAGATGTGCCAGCATGAGACGATTGCTGTGGTACAGCGCCGTCTAAAGGAAGGGGGCATGGTGAAATGGGTAATGAAATGGATGTGATGGTGTGATTGGCTCAGAAAAGTAGGATATACAAACAAAAATGCCAGTGGTGGATGTTTGGTATTGGTTTTTGGGCAGGAATACACTCCCATCTTCGACTCCATTGTTGTTGAGGGTGGTCAGGATGAGCTGATAGAAGTACTTTATTAAATAGGTGGGTCACTGCCATATTCACATGAGGTATCATTGTGGTCTCTGCCTGCATTCCAAACGGTTGAGGTATCACACAATTGCAGGGCTTGGACCGAGGCAGGTATAACAAGGGTGGAGCATTTTTTTGCCAGTGCCACGGTATGGACGCTTACTAAGCTCCATTAAATATATTGCGGCAGGATAGACATTTCTTAACCAAAGGAGGGAAATAATTTCCACTTTTGGCACTTCAGTTTCAGAAAGAGTACATATAGCAAGCCTTCAGATAGTTGATTTAATTTTGCCCAAGCCTCAAGGAAGATTTGTATGTAAAGGTGATATGGTAGAATTTTTTCTAAAATACCTCTTTGTGCATGAAACCATCGAGTCCACCTGTGGCTCCTTGAACACAAAAAGTCTCAGGTATTCCTCTTCGCTGAAACAAGCTAACAAAAGAGATAGTTAACAATTTTCTGCCAAAGAAGTTAATTATTTCTCACGCCTTCTTTCAAGTGAAGCTTTGGTACTGCCCCAGCTGGTATGTTAACCACAGACACAATAGCAGGAGATCCCCAACATTCCTGCCAGATGAGGAAATTAATCACTCCACATTGGATATGTGTCCAATGTGTCTGCTTTGGTTGTGTAATGATTTGCCAGTTTGTCAGTGAATTCCTGAGTAATGGGATGAGTTCCTTCTGTGCATTTAGGTTTGCCAAATTTGGGGAGAATTTTATTTTAAAAATTATTTGCACATTTAGCATTTGGAATTCTGTCTGAATAGTACCTTTTAAAGCTTTTTTGATTGTTGATTTGTATACGCTGTTAAGTTTTCATCAGTGTAGTTTGTTATGATTGCATTTTTGAGCCAGGTGCATTGCAGCTTTGCAATTTGTTATTTTAACTTTTTTAGTTCTTCATTTATCCAAGGTGCTAGTTTTCTTTTGTCCTGTTTTGTTGTTGTTAGTGCTATTAGGATATCAAAAGCTTCCTGTAGCCACTCAACATTTATGAACAGCATTTACTGGGTCTAGTATTCACTGAGTCTAGATCTGTGTTGGATGTTAGTTGTGTTTCTAAG
Organism: Lissotriton vulgaris; assembly: GCF_964263255.1. Taxonomy (NCBI): domain Eukaryota; kingdom Metazoa; phylum Chordata; class Amphibia; order Caudata; family Salamandridae; genus Lissotriton; species Lissotriton vulgaris. Next base: position 1,443,779,824 of record NC_141696.1, on the reverse strand, counting down.
TATGCAAATTGAGTTTGTTCCATGGTCTATAGGTGGATGCATGTAAGGTGGTCTTTAGTGTGTTGATTTGTGATTGGAGTAATCCTTTGAAAGTTAACTAGTTCTGTATATGCAAAAATATTATCTATTTTATCTAGGATGTGTGCAGTGATGTGTGTGGGTTTGTGTACGATTGGATGTAGGTTCAGTTTGACTAGGTCAGTGATAGATGTTTTTGGATGGGGCATAGTGGGTTAGTCAAATCAAATGTTTAGATCACTAAGAATGCCTAGGTTTGAAACTGTCTAGAAATGTGTCTGGGAATGTTGTAATGGTAGGTGGTGGTCTGTAAAGGTGGAGGAAGTTGGTGCATCTGGTAATAAGGGCGTCTCAACCTTGTATGGAAGTGTCAACAGTTTTGGTGAGATTTATTGTTTGCTTGAATATAACAGCCAGTCCACCTCCTTATCATCTTCCAACTATGATACAGCTATGAAGAGTAAGCCACTTTGTGTGTCAGTAAGCAGGTCACAGATCTGGTGCTTGTTTTTAGAGAGTGATCGAGCAGTTACAAGTAGGAAGTTTATAGATTGTTTTTTGGTGGTAATGTGACTTTGTTTTCTAGAAGAGTGAGCAACATTTTTTTAACTTTTAGCAGGTGTGTCAGTGCTGGGACTAACTGTATGAGAGTAGCAATAGTGTTGTTTATCTATGTTATATTCCTCGTACAACAACCTTAGAAGGTATTTTATTGGGTCTGTATGTTTAGGTGGTGGAGATGGTTGGTCAGAGTGAGTTGGTGAGATTTGTTGTTTTTGTATAATAGTCTTGTGTAATAGACATGGAGATGCAAAGTTATGAAGAGTGGCAAGATGTTTATTTTGTTTGCGTCTGTTTAATGTGTAAGGTGTATAGGTTAGGGTATAGGTTAGGGGTGGTAGTGGAGAATGTGGGTCATGTTTTTAAGCTCTAAATTATGCAATAGATGGGAGGTGAGTGAATGAGAGTTGTTGTGTTGGCGTATTTGTGGTAGGTGTTGGTGAAGTTAGAAATTTGGGAGTAACCATGAATTAAGGTGTATATTATTTGTGCAGTCAGGAGGGTGCGAGTGGGTGTATGGTTCAAATTTGTGATGGAATGTATAATGAAATTGTGGGTATGAAATATTTTGATGTGCTGTGTGTGTGTTATGTTTTGTTTTTGTGGAGTAGTGAGAGGAGATATTGATGTAGTGGTTTTCTGTGAAGACTTTGGGCCCGAATATGATGTCATTAGGAAACTGTCCTGAACTAATCGGCTCCGGAATAGTTTCCAAATGATCGGGTCCTGTGAGTCCGGACGACCGATTACAATGCTTCCCAACATCGTTCGGTTAGACTCGCATTGACTTCAATGGGAGCCTGTGTTCCGAACGAGAACACTGGATCCCATTGAAAAAAGGGGTAATTGGGTAAAACCTTGCACCCTGTGTTGGGCACCCTATTGGTGCCTGCCACATTGGGCATGGTTGAGAAGAGGGATCCCTTGGGTACCCCCACAGGCTACAGTCATAAGTCTCAGTATGAAGGGGGTCTGCAACGGGCCCCCAAAGACAGATTCTGGTAGCCATTTTTCTCAGGCCAACGGAATTGGAACGGTTGTCCGAATCAGTCATCGTAATCACTCGTTCAGAAACCGTGTCCCTAGAGTTGTACGAATCAGCTCTGAAAGCCTCAGGCTCTCCAAACTGTTTTGAGGCATCGTAATCCGTCGATGGGAAATCTGTACGATTCGGTAGGAAACAAGGGTTCCGAATCGGATTCTGCAATACCGAGTCCCATTCTGACCCTTTCCTAATGACATCAAAATTGGCCCCTTAGTATGTAAATTAGTGTTGGTGAATGGAAGTTGAATGGTAAAGGGATGGTGAGGATTTTGTGAAAAGAGTATGTGTGGTGTGTGTGAGGGGATGGACAAGAGTTATAAGTGTCTGGTTTGACTATCAATCTTGCAATTCCTGCCTTGGCTATTATATTTCCTTTTCTAGGATTTGAGAAAGCAACAAACAATGTTGTTTTCCTAAAAGGCTTAGTTCTATCGATGTAGTACATTAGTGCCTTTTAATGTCAAGTGTATTAAGCGCTCTTTCTGCCATGGTCTCTGGCTTTGGAAAAAAAAAATGGTTACTTACCAGTAGGAGTAGTTTTGCAGCTTGAAGATTTTTCTAAATTTACAAGTTGTGCTTTATTTCGTTATCTAGTGGTTTGGTCCGGAATTCGTTTTTTTTTCCGCTGGTGTTGTAGTATACCATTTTGTCATGTTATGTTATGTTGTGTTATTGGAGATTTTATAGCGCGCTCAATTACTCTAGAGTATCCTGGCGCATAAAAGGCAGAAAGGCATGATAACAAGAGAGTAAGAGTAGCTAGATCGTCATCTTAAAAAGGTGGGTTTTAGTGCTTTTTTAAATAGGTTGAAGTTCTGAATGGCGCGCAAAGTCGGGGGGAGAGAATTCCAGGCAACAGCCACCTTAACAGCGATGGAGTTACCACCAAGGCGGGTGCGATTAAAGCGGGGGACAGCCAATAAGTTTTGGGAAACTGACCTTAAAGAGCGGTTAGGTGAGTACCGGGAGAAACGTTTCCTCAGGTACAAAGGGCCCTGATCGTGAGTGGCTCTGTGAACAAGAGTAAGAGATTTAAACAGAACCCGTTGAGCAACAGGGAGCCAATGCAAGTCACACAGAGGTTGCCGGACACTGGACCTCCGTGAAATGTTAAAAAGAAGTCTTGCCGCAGTATTCTGTATGATCTGAAGGCGTTTAGTTAGATAGGCCGGAATGCCGATGAACAGGGCATTCGCATAGTCGAGGCGGGAAAGAATAAGTGCCCTTGCCACTGTTTCTTTGGCCGTCCTCGGGAGTAGAGGAAAGAATCTCTGGAGAGCTTTGAGAATGCTGAAGCAGCTACACGTCGTTTTTTGATGTGCTCGTCGAATTTTAGGTTTTCCCCGAACCAGATCCCTAGATTTTTTGCAGGTTTGCCCATAGAGATTGGGGATGGAATATCCGACGGCCACAGGGATTCTCTAAAATTTGGGGGGAACTGCCCGTAAAGTAAAATGTCTGATTTATCCGAGTTGCGTTTTAGTTGAGCGAGGGCAAGCCAGTTAAAAACTGAGGAAAGACAGGCCTGGACCCCTGAAGTGTACAGATCCGTGCCAGGCCTAGTAAATAGCAACTGCGTGTCATCAGCATAGGCTATTATTTTCGCGCCCAGTCCTTCGGCCAGAGAGATCAAGGGGGTCAAGTATATATTAAATAATAGAGGACTTAAAGTGGACCCCTGCGGCACCCCGGTCGAAAAGAGTTTAGCCGAAGAAGAATAGGGGGGTTACCACACCCGCTGCGTCTGATTATTCAAAAACAAAGTCAGCCATTGTAGAGCAGAACCGGTGATGCCACTGGATGCCAGCCGAATGAGCAGAAGCTGATGGGGTACTGTGTCAAAAGCGGCAGAGAGGTCTAAGATTATCAGAGCCGCTCTGCCGCCAGCATCCAGGCATTCCCTGATGGCCTCAGATATTTCAGCCAGGGCTGACTCGGTACTGTACGCAGCTCGGAACCCAGATTGAGCAGGATGGAGACCATGGGACGTTTCAACAAAGGCATCAAGCTGACGAAATGCGATCTTCTCACACACTTTAGCTAGCACTGGCAGCAATGAGATGGGCCAGTAATTAGCTGGAACTGCAGAATCCAAGCCTGGTTTTTTAAGGAGAGGCAGGAGTTTAGCCTGCTTCCAACATTCTGGTACTGTGGCAGTCTGAAAGGAGAGACTGATAATCTCCAAAACCTCGGCACACACCACCTCAGCCACCGCACCGAGAACACGGGCAGGGCAGGGGTCAGCTGGTGACCCAGACTTCATGGATTTCAGAACAGCCAGGGTGGCTGCCTCAGTTGGGGGAGAAAAATCTCTGAAAGTCTGAGTGGGAGAGGGAGGAGGATGAAGATGGACCATACTCTGGGTACGCCCCCCAAGACAAGTGGAGCGAAGGCTAGCCTGAATCCTCACATCATTGTGCAGAAGAGGGGACCGTAGGTTGTTCGGCACAAGGGGAAAGAAAACTCTTGACAATAGCAAAGATTTCTTTGCTGTTGTTACTGGCCCTAGAGATCCTGCCAGCATAGTAGTCACCCTTAGCCGCCCTGATGGCAGCATAGTATTCTTTCTGAGCCGCACGCAGGGCCCCCTTAGCAATGGGGCAATAGGCGCGTCTCCAACCTCTCTCAAGTGTTTTACAACCTAGCTTCAGTTCTTTCAAAGCTTGCGAATACCAAGGTTTAGAAGGCGCAAAGCGTTTGTTGGTACTAACGCCCTGTTTCGCAGAGGCCCCCGCCCCTGTGCTGATCCAGGTGTTAAAGCGCTGCACAGCAGCAGGGAGCTCAGAGCCTAGCACTGGACGCCCCTGGTGGAGGGCAGCAGTCAAAGCAGGGAGATTAATCTTCGAATGACAGATGTTAGGAGGGATATCACCAGATGGCTTCTCCAGAGACCAGGAAAACCTGATCAGCTTATGATCTGTTCAGGTAAGGACTTCTGGATCAAGTAGTGTTAATGCAAAGTTTGAGCAGACTACATCTAAAAGATGTCCCCCGAATGCATAGGCAGTTTAATCCACTGTGTTAGCTGAGCCAAATTTAGAGATTCCGACAAACTGGTTACATCTAACGACTCACCAATGTCCACATGAATATTAAGGTCACCCAAAAGCAAATACTTAGGGAACCTCAAGGCTCGAGGTACAATCACGTCCTCCAGAGCCCTGAGGAAAAATCCAGAGGGGCCCGGGGGACGGTAGACCAATGTTCCACCAAGCGTAAAGTGAGGTGAGAGGATAAAGGAGAAGTGGAGAACCTCCCCATTGCCTAATTCGCTGGAGGGCTCGCAGTGGCAAGACCAAGCGTCCCTGAATACAACAGCGGACCCTCCACCTCTCCCCGCTGCGCGATCAGCCCTGATAATTTTGAAACCTCTTCGGATGGCAAGTTCGACCACAGGGGCACAGGAGTTATTAAGCCATGTCTCAGTGATGAACAAGATGTCAAGACAGCCATCAGACAGAAGCTCAAAAATATCGGCAGCATGTTTAACCATCGAGCGTGCATTTATTAGTGCTGCAGTAATAGAGTGGTATGCCAGACAGCACCCCGGATATTCCTGTACATAGTCGTCATCTTTGGATTCTTTTTTCTGTCTTTTGAAAAACTTCCTCCTTGTTGTGTTTTCCTTTCCTTCTCCCATGGCTGCATCACCTCCCATTCCTGGGGAGGTGGATGGGTCACATGTGAATCTAGAAAACTCTTCAAGCTAGCTCCACTTCTGGGTGGCACCCGGGAGAATGATAGCCAGAAGTAAAACTAGCCTGGGAGGATATGGTCGAAAAAGAGCTAAGAAGAGGGAATTTGTTTTTTTTATGTGAAAAATGATACATATTTCCAGGAATGTCTTCACAACGTATTCTGAAGACAGAGGATGCTACCAGAAGGCACAGAATGAGCAATGCTAGGATTAGACTAAAGTTAAGAATTTTTAAATCTCTAAGTCAAACTATGTTATGTATCTACATATCAATATTTTATATTGCAATCCTGGCTCGAAAGCGGGCCTCATACAGCTTCTGGAACAGGTATTACAGTGCCATTTCCACACAGATGTAAGGTAATTCATTAGGATGAAAAGGTGTGATGGAAGTTGGAGCTGTGGCTGCATTATTTTCCAGTCTTAATACAGTTGTTGACTCTATATTGTCCAATGGGCTAGATGAGGTCCTGGTGTAACCCTCATTTTATTGATTATCTGCCTCTCTTCAACCCCTCCCCATTCCTGGAAAACCAAGCATCACGTTTACTAGGTCAATGGTAATGGTGACTTTCATCCCTGGTACGACGACACCTCCGCTAACCCTGAACAAACATTTTCCATTTCTTCACAGCCTCTGGGCTCACCGGGAAGGTCAGTCTACTCAGTAGGGAGGGTATAATACTGATCGTGGTTTTTCCTCTCCAGTAGTAATAAAAATTAATTCAGTCTTACCCGGGTCCTGACTAGACCATGCCCTCAATTCAGTTGATATGTAATCCCTTTCTCCTTGCTCTCAGGATTACCGCAACACACTTCAGTGCCTGGTCTCAAATGAAACATGATCTTGAACTCCTACACCTGCTAGACCTCAGGTAATTTCCTGAACCGAAATTATTTGTATCACAAATTGTGCCCACTTCCAGTAGAATAGAGAACTGAATTTAAAACCTTGTGCTTAGTCCTGTAGGCCTTACACTGAACTGGTAGTCCTACCATTAAAACACATGTCCTCTGATAAGCCCTCTCACGTTCACTATGTTCAGCACTCCACCTCACGGCAGTGGCTCCTCAATATAGGACTACTTGCAAGGGAGGTAGATAGATCCTTTTCTGGTTTCTCATCCCGCTGTGCATAGGACGGCATCCGGACATGGGTCTAATCGTGCTACACTGCGATCCAACCACAAATTATTGCATCCACAGAAGAAACATTGACTTTTCACTCTACCCACTGTAATATAACTGAATCCTACGGACTAGGACACATGGTCGGTCCGTAGGGCTTGAGGGCTCTGCACTCTCAACCGAACTTCCTCTAACGGACCTACTATACTGACCACACTCTATGATGTCCATTACCCTTGCAAGACCCATACGACATTACTAATTGCCCTGAAGAAGCCCTTTGTTTGGGGGAAACGCGTTGGCTGTTTCCAAATAATGCAACCCAAGCGTATTTGATATAAGATACACAAAGACTTCAACCAACGACTATTGATTGTCTTTCAACTTGTATACTTTGCGCCGTTTTACCTGTTATTAATTCATATTGCCTCTCATCCACCCTCTGTGCATGTTCTTATTTGTGATCAATGGGCAGCTGATCATTGAGATGGGCAATATCCGTACACCACTGACCCAGGTAGTGCAGTTTCCTGTAACCTGGCTGCTTTCTCTTTTTTGTTCAATCTATTTTTATTATCAGTCTGTTATATTATTTTCTTGAGTTTATTTTAATAGTCCTAGCACCAAAATGCCCTGAAGTTAATGTGAACTGAAAAGTTAATTCATTCATTCTGTCAATCAGTGATTTGGAAGGTGGATATCAATGGGAGAGGTGATAATGTCCTGTTGTTCCTTAGATCAGGACTCAGGAGCTGACCTGGAAGATCTTGTCTGCACATTTTGCTCACATGCTCTGTTCCATGACTGAATATCCAAGCTGTGCAGTGAAACATGGTCTTGAATTGGCTCATGCGAACAATTGAACCTATCTGTGCAGGAGACAGAGGCTGCCTAATGAGGGATCTGGATGCCTGAAGAGCCTGAGAGGCCTTCATAAGTCTGGAATCCAAGTGAACCTGACGAACAAAGAGCCTGCATGAAGTGGAACTTCGTTCCAGTGGAGGGTACCACCACTTTGGAACAGGACTGAATAAATCGAGAACAGTTTTTATGAAATCTGCAAGCATAACTGTTGTAAATATACGTAGCATAGTCCTTGTAGTTCCTTGTAAGCTCTTTATTCATGTAAGATGGTAAGTTAAGAATGAGGAAGGGAAACCCCCACCGGGAGCAGCCTCCAGCCGCTCAGCCCTCCATCCAACTGACAGTCTTACACACTCAACATTCTAACCAGCTCTCACACCAAACATTCTAGGCTGAGCAGCAGGAATAAATACAACACATCTCTCTTCTTTAATGGAAAAACAATAAAGAGGATTAGAATTGCGGAAAAGAAGTCAAATCAGGCAATGTCAGAAATTAACATCAAATAAGGTAAGATCAGCAATTTAACATTGACTCAATCAAAGCACGCAAACTAGCAAATTACATTTTAACATCCACTCACTGAAATCACACAAACCAGCAAATAGCATTCACACCACCTTCTCTCTTCCTCAAACAAAACATTACTCCCAGATTGAAATAACCAACACACTACCACGCCAACACACAGCATACAAAACCTGAGAAACCAAACAAACTGACTGGCCAGGTCAGTAGGAGGCAAAAGGGTCCCAACTCACTGTTTGACGGAGAGACATCAACAAATCAGACACAATATCCAAAACTTACGAATGTGACAACAGTCACGCCACTTAGGTCACACACATATCACTCAAAATAGAAAATCTGGTAAACATCCAGAAATGGAGCGCTAAGCTCCTGCAAACTAAATGTAATATAGAAATCAGCGTTGACTCTGAACTTGTAGTGAAGCTCCACATGCAAGATGGCGGCACGCAACCAAAAGTTTCTTGCACGCTGTCGCCAAAATGTTGTAAATAAACGTAGCGTAGTCCTTGTAGTTCCTTGTAAGCTCTTTATTCATGTAAGATGGTAAGGTAAAAATAAGGAAGGGAAACCCCACCAGGAGCAGCCTCCTGCCGCTCAGCCCTCCATCCAAGTGACAGTCTTACATACTCAACATTCTAACCAGCTCTCAAACCAAAAATTCTAGGCTGAGCAGCAGGAATAAATACAACAATAAGTTCTTACGTGATATATAGACACCGCTGGCTTGCCAACTTATGTTCGCAAACATCTGCAAAATGTTCATAAAAAGACAAAATGCAGCCCATTGACGTCTTGCACCGGACGCCTTCTGTGTCTTTCTGTATGGCAAATAGGTGTGAAGTTAAGATCTAGGAAAACAGGTTCCTTTTATACAGAAACCTTTTAATTCCTAGTACCAGATCATGAGGGCACTTATCAATGTTCAATGGACCTGCCAGGCAGTATACTGACCATGCATTCCAGTGCAGGGCACCGGAGCAAGCAAGATGGATAGGACAAGGATAAGATCCTCACAAAACACACTCTGGGGAGTTAAGTAACTAGGGTGGCCTGTAAGAAAGGGGGTCATTTAGAGACTAGTGGATGGCTCATGGGTCAGCTAGGTGAGAAGGAGCCAAGGCTTCTTCCACTCTGGCAGAGAATCACCCGATTTTGAGATCCCTGGTTGCCGGGCCGGCATAGCTGTATTGGGAAGGGATCCACTGTGACAAAGCTTCCTTCACAGCACTGAATGTTTGTTGAGAATTCATCAAGTTTTAAGTGTCCACCAGACACATTATTTTTGTATTGAGAAAATAAAAAGCAGGAGTTTGTTTTCACAATACAAAAAATAAAGTGCCCTAATTCTCAGGGGGTTTTCTGCCTGCACATGGGGCCAGCCTTTGTTTTTCCATCCCATGCTCTGCATGCTTCACATGGCAGACTCAAATTGGGAATATACACAGAGGTTTCCTGCCCTCCCCCTTCAAACAATCTCTGAGACCTGGCTGACCCAAGGCAGAGAGACTGCTAGCGCAGAGGCTTACACTGACAAAGCCAGTGGACGTTTGGCCTGTAAATAGACTGGGGGAAGGCAACAGTAATGTCAAGCAGTGCTCCTGCTCTACCAAACTCTGAATAATGCCCTGAGTTTCTACCATGGGCCACATTCACAACGGTAACACACATTTTTGAGTAACTTTAATACATTTCGCTATTCCTAAAGGGCCTAATTCACATAAGCAAATTACATTTTTTGTGCCTTTTCAGCTTTTTGCGTATTCACAAATTTTTTAGTGTGTACTACTACAAATACAACAGTTGTAATTCAAGAACCACACGTGGCCAACTACTGGTACTGCAATAACCTCCAATAGAAAATAATGGAGGTAGGGAATTAAATCAAAACTCCATAGGCAATAATGTTACATTAAATTCAATTATTTAAAATAGTTAAGCATATAATTTAAATATAATTTATGGGTAAAATATGTATACACATAGTATATATTTATCATTTAATTTTAAAATATTTGAATGCATTAATTTTTAAAACAAAAATATGAAATCAATATTTTTTTTATTAAAAGGAAATTAAATCAATTAGAAATTATTCTGTATTTCACTTTTAATTGATGCATGTAATTTATTAGGTGGAAATTTAGTTTTTAAAGATACATTTTTTTAAATGTATTTAATATGTTTCCATTTAATATTGTTTTAATTAAAAATTAACAGTGCTGTAGCATTGTTGTTTTTGTTCTGCATGTAAAATAAATATGTAAAGTAAATTATCATTAATATTTAGCATACAAATATTTTTTTGAGTTAAGGAAACATTTTAATGTTCCATATACATTGCCAAAAAATAAGGTAAATTCATTGTATGCAAATAGTGAACAGTATTAAAGTTATTCAAAAGTGTAGGTTATCTTTGTGAATCAGATATGTTGTTTTTTAATATTTAACAGTGTGGCTCCACATAAGGATCTATGGACATCCATTGCCAAAGGTTGTTTACCTAACAAACTAGTGCAGCATTTCCCACTCTATCCTGATCAACAGACTGATGGACATAGGGATTTCAGACACAGCCCTATCATCGATAAGATCATTCCTCAGCGACAGGTCCCAAACTGTCGCCCTTGGCCCTTTTCAATCTAAGGAGAAAAAGATCCCCTGTGGAGTACCTCAAGGGTCCATCCTGAGTCCCCTTCTTTTTAATATTTACCTCATCCCACTGCTTGCATTGATTGAATCATTCGGCATACCTGTCACCTCGTATGCCGATGACACTCAGTTGATCTTACCCCTAGAGGATAACTCAAACAAAGCTGAGCTCAATCTTAAAAACTGCTTAACTGCGGTCTTCCAATGGATGGACACTAACCACCTCCGATGCAATTCTAGCAAAACAGAGATCCTCCCCATCGGTAAGAACACCTCCTTCTGCCCAGCCCTTTGGTGGCCGGATAACTCTGTTGCCCCTCCCCAGACCGTCACAACAGCTAGAAACCTCGGTGTACTATTTGACTCGGACCTATCATTCGACCAACACGCCAGGAATGTCGCCGGCAGATGCTTCGGTATAATTAAATCTCTCAGAAAGTTCTTTGACTTTCTCCCTCTTGAGGCCAGGAAAACTGTAACAGTAGCCCTCATAATCTCGCGCGTTGACTACTGTAACGGCCTCCTGGCTGGGACTAAAAAGTCCACACTGACCAAACTCCAAAGCGTCCTTCACACGGCTGCCCGCTTGGTCCTAAAATTACCCCGCAAATCCTCAAACTCTGCAGCCCTAAAATCCCTACATTGGCTTCCCCTCCATAAAAGAATACTTTTCAAAATTCTTACCGTTGCCTTTCGGGCGTTTAACAACACTGGTCCTAAATACTTAACCAGACGCTTCCCACACTACAACCCGAGTCGTTCCCTTCGTTCGGCCCAAGACAATCTCATGTCCTCCGCCAGGTTCAACTTGAAGTTAAAAGGTGGTAAAACTTTAAGCTCCCTGGCCATCAAAGCCTGGAACAGCATGCCTAAACACTTGAGACAACAGACCCTAGAGAAGCCTTCAGAAAACTTCTTAAGACTTGGATTTTTAACCTTCCCGACGACTGGACCCGAGCCGCCATCTAGCCTCCTTCCCGCCACCTTGACCGGGCATTCAGGATTTTCAGCGCCATGATGCTCCCTTCGGAGCGAACACTGCGCTTTAGAAATACCCCCTCAAATATCGAATATCAAATAGCAGTGTGTTGGCTTCTTTCCAGGCTCTATTACTCTTGATATAGGGGAGGGACCAGACAAAGCAACAATTGTCTACAAAAACCTCTGCACAACATGTGGGGGCCTTTCGAGTGAATCTCACAAAGGAAGTTGCTGACTGCAGGAGCATTTAGCCTGATTGGCACAGCTACACCAAATCGGGGCAAGAACTGCCCGCGCTATTACGAGTTCGCCTCGTGTACAGCGGATGGTACTACGCCTTTTCCAATGTGGTCCTGGAAAAGAGGCACTGCAATGGAAAAGGCAAAAGAGTTCTTGCATGACATGGATGGTGACGTCCATGCCATGCCAGAACATTGGAGAAATGTAGACAGGGGGCCACATGTTGTATCCCCCTGTATGTATCCTCATGGAGGGAGGGGCATTGGAGTCCCGGAGGGTCCCATTTGTTTCTGCACCGCCAGCCTTTTCATGGTGGTTCTCCTGCCATGCAATAGCCGGTGGTGCAGGAACTGGCAATATGCTCAGCTGGACTGGGCCAGTCCCACTGAACATGTTACATTGTGGCGCATTCTCCATCGCTTGGGAACGACTGTTCCCTAGCACACCCAGTGGTCCTACGTTGCAAAGACTTTTCAAGTTGTAATGCGGGGGACGCCATCCTTGTGACATTTATATTATACATTTTATAGAGCATTAGACGGCTACCTGATGAAGGCGTGTATGCCGAAACGCGCGTTGTAGACATCTGTCGCACTGCCTGAATCAACGTTTCGTCTATCACCTTGATTTGTATATACCTATGTTGGCTGCTTAATTCAATTATAATTTTTCTGAAGTGGTTATCTTTAAATCCTATATGCACAATTGAATGTCTGTAATATTAAATGACTCATGAATTATACAAAAAAAATATATATTATCATGAGAAGAATTTTTCTATATGTACACATTGTTTATATTAGGGTGCTCCCTAACCATATTTAAATATTTTATGTATAGGGAGGTATTTTTAATAATAAGTTCCATTGCCATCTTCGCTAGCTATAATTTCCTTACACTAGCATCAACACTGTGTGTCAGTCTCTGCATCCTTGCAAAGATACCATTCCAATACCACAAACATATACACTTATCCAGGAGAAGTGATGAAACAAAGTTATTTGGGACTGATCAATTTTACAAGAGAGAAGAAGTAGGCCCCCGAACAAGGAAAAGGTATTTGCCCCCATCAGAATCTCACTCTCATCTACTGTCACTATTCCTAAACTCGATGACAGGAGCTACCTTCCTCGTCTAATGGGGGTTTACAATTAGTCTAATACCACTCTTGCAGTGTCTACTTCTCAGCTTGGGAGCAAACCCCCATTCCCATTGATAATCTTGACTATTGTAGCTACTGGGAAATAAAAAGCGTTGACCGCCAACCTTTTGGTTTCGTCAATGCTTGTTTTTACAAAACGTTATTGTTTGAAAAGATACCGGGCACTTAATCAATCTTAAAATAAATTGTCTAAATGCAGAAATGCATTTTAAGCTCAAAACGCACACATTGCCCTAGTAGTCCTTGATACTTTACATAAATGCATTGTATACAGATGTTCTTCCTCTAAAAGGGAAGGATGCTATAACACGATGAGATTAACCAATCAGTGGCCGGCCCACTGCCCCATGCGTTATGTTGTGATGAGCGGAAGAAAAATATGAATCACGCAATAACAGTAAAGATCAACGGATGAAGAGGGCAGACTGAAAGCCCCTGTAAGTAAGGATGTTATACATTTAACGTAAGTAAAATCAAAAGGCATTTGCTAATGCCAGACAAGAACAGAAGGCATTTGGCTAATGAGGACAAACCTGAAAAAGTGCACAGAACCTTCCAGAATGCACTGAGGTGACTCATCGTGAACTGCTCTATAGGGTACTTGGTCGTTAGAGAACCTTTTAATAGGTATATTAGAGAAAACAATCAATTTTCTATTTTAGCTGGAGGCCAACATGCAAGTCTCTCCACGGGTAGAAACTCTCCAGCAACACATTGGTGCTGTGACAAGGACTGACGATTATGGGTGAGTAATTCAAACATTGTTCTTCCTCCGGTCTCTCGATTTCGTGTACGACATACTAGCTACAGTTCACTGCAGAATTAGAATTCTAATTATTCTGCTTCGAACCGCCATAAAAGCATACAATGCTTGTGCAAAAATAGCAATAAAATACATACCACAAAATAGAATTGCCGTATTTTAAAAGCACGCAAATAAAATACATACAATGATCAGTTTTGGAGTAAAACATAACCAATAGTCTCAATAAAACTATTCACTACAAAGTACACACTTCCTTCCCAATGCTGACCAGCAAAAACGACAACTGTCTAAGAGCCCACTGAGCGTGAAAAGCAGACGACAAGGCCCTAGGAGGCCTAGTCCTTCTAAACCTCTGCATTCTGTACTACATCTGCTCGCTGCCCCTTTATAAACGCGCCTTGTTCTTCTGAGGAGTCAGATGGAGTATTTTAAAGGGAATGTGCCTTGGATTGAAGATTCTCCGTTGAATTCCGCCTTCCTTTTTAAATATTGTGAAAGGCGCCCCGTCGAGCGGAGAGGGGCGTTGAAGTCTCGGTGCAAGCAGTAGCACAGTCAGGTCTTTCAGCGTTTTCTTTCATGTCCTATCACACAAGCCGATTTCTACTGCGTGTGTCAAAGAGACAGCTTCAAGGTAGTCGCGCTCAGCGGCAAGTCCATCATGGTGTTCATGTGATCTGCATTCATGTCACCGGCAGGTGGCAGTCTTTGGACGGTTTCTGTGCCGCTGGGTAATTCAGCAATGAGAAAGGTTAAACGAGGTTCTGTTTGGTAAAAAAGGAAATTGCTGTAGTTACACGTCAAGATCTACTGCTTACCCCACAGTACTGAGTTTTTGTCGCTGTTCCAAAAGCATTTCAGCTACGTGTGCTATAAAACGGCGGATTATTAGAAAGACGAATAGACTGATGTTTATGGTGGGAGTTTTAAAACGCATACAATAAATCGTATGAAAAAAACCTCCCTGCCGCCCCTTTCGTGTAGCAACACACGACTCTTCCCATGGATGTGTTTTCTGATCTGCACGTCTTTTTTTTCAAAACCCGAACACTGAAACTCCAAGCCAAACGCCAGTGAGCTACAGAAAGATTAACAGGTCCGCCTTGCTCTGCCTCACAGCTGTGCCTCACACCGGACTGGGACAACTAAGCAAAAACTCTACCTTAAACCTCTCTTTTCTTAAAAGTAGGCCATAAGAGATTAAACAGTAGACCCATTGTCCCCCGCCCTCTCTAAAACAAACGGAAGGCGCAAATGTTATTGAGCTACCTGTGAATGGATTCCATTCAAAGGGTCAACTGGTCTGTGCTCTGGAAATAAGTTGTAGTTCGGCCCCTGAATCAGAAATCCTCCAACAGAGGGGCATAGTGAACTGATTTCACCGGATGCCAGGAAGCTCTGCCGAACAATGTTGGTTAGTATGCCCTTGGGTCCCATAGGTCTGGCCTATGAATTAAAGTGTGAAAAGTCTATGGGTCGCACACTTCTGACCTCACCAGCGGGTGTAACCCTCGAGCATCATGGTAAATGCAGTCTTTAGGCGTGTGCGCCTTTCGTAGCTCTGGACGTGTAACAGGCAAAGTTGCAGCACCAACTCTGTACACCGGTGTTTCGGAATTGTTGTTCCTCATCAGCAGAGTGTAGGTTTTTTAAGGGATTACTGGATAGGTCGCCAAAGTATTAACAGGTTTGGTACCCCTCGTGGCGCGAAGATGCGGTGTCCGAGCTCGTCAGCTCCAAGGTTCAAGGGAACCATATAAAGTGAAAAGTCTATGGGTCGCACACTTCTGACCTCACCAGCGGGTGTAACCCTCGAGCATCATGGTAAATGAATTAAAGTGTATTTTGTGTCACTGATGAGTGTAGGCACTCAATAAGCCATCATACACACACATCTTTGCACTCATTCATCCATTCATCAATCCACAGACTCATCTTTCTATCCACCCTCCAACACACTCAAAAAACACAACAACATATATCCAAGATAAATTAAAAGAATACAAGCAGAAAAAAAAACATGCTGCCTTCTAAGCATGGTAGGCATATGTTTGCAGTAACAAAACTAAGCACAGCAGTAGGAGTCCGTCTTGCAAAGATATTGTAAATAGTCTCTCAATGTTTTAAAGCTCAAGCATAGCCGACACATTTAGAATCAACAAGTTTGCTATCTTGGTATGGTAAAGCAATGATAGACTGTGGATAACAGCATTCCATAAGGATCTACTGGTTTAGGCGAAGTGGCCATGTGGAATGTGGAACACTGAAGATTAAATGATCGACAAGCAAGTAACCTGTTAGTTCTCTCTGGAGATTAGTAGTATACTCTTAAGAAACATTAAAATAAGAAAAAGAGAAGCAAAGAAATTAAAGGAAAACTGTATAAGAAGAAATTTATGAACTAAAGGGCTGACCAACCAGACCTGATACTGAAGCACACTCATTTTCAGGAGAATGTACAGAGGTGATCAGATAATGCCAACATTAGCAGATCAAGAGAGTCAGTGGCTGATATGGACTGAACCATTATCCCATGCAGTATGCGGTCATGGTTAGAAACAGAATGCAAATGACATTCAGACAGGACACACGCAGAAAAGCGCTGAACTAAAGGACCTCTATATGAATATATAGTTGATGCAAATACTCAAAACCAACGAGTAACATGCCCTCAGGAGAGAATGAATAAAAGGATTTATTCCCAGTGCTCTCACCCCTGCAATGCGTTTCGGCCTATAGCTTTAATCACGCGTGGGGCGCATTGTTTCGCATACATTTAAACACCAAAAGAAACCTTATGTGTCCACAGTGCAAACATAAATGACAGGCTGGATATTTTTGCAGCTACACAGTATACAAAAACATGGCAGCCATTTTGAAGTGGGCACAGTCAAGCAAAGTTTCATTCAATATGTGTGCCTTCCTTATAGTTAGCACGGTTTTCAGAAAGTTGTAACCAATATTCATCTCTTGGTATTACAAAGCGTATAGTACCTACGACATGTTAACACATAGACATGTAAATACATAAATAATACTTGCATTGTGTATTATAAAACGGTAATAAAAGTGCTAAGGAATGAAAAAAGGTAAAAATAAGGTAAAATAAAGTAAAATTATCACACGTTGCACGTAACAATTGTAGAGTTAGCGTTATAGTGGTTGCAAGTCGCGTCACGATGCGACGTGCCGGCTGCCATCTTAGAGGATGCGCGCGCAGCAAGCCAGAAACGGCGCAAACCCTGGAGCACGGTTGCACGGGCTCGGCGCTCTCTGTAGAGAATAAGTTAAATAAATACGGCGTACAATTATATACAGCGTCCTGTCTTTATTGAAGGTATAGCAACTTTACAATGGCGACGAGGTCGGGATGAGACCTGCACTGGAAAAAAAAAACGGAAGTTGCAGAACTGCACAGCAGACTAGCCTCAGCCAGAATCCATGAGCCAGAAGCACCACAGGAGCGGGCCACCTGTAATCGCTACGCTAACAGGCAAGTGGACACCAGAGAGCGCGGCAGAGCCCACAAGCACAAAAGGGCAATCAGTCTAATCACCTGGGGAAACAACACACCCTACCACCAGCCAACACTAGCCAACCTAGGGCAGGAGCACTGGCGACCTCTGGGAAGAGCGAAGGGGCAGACATAGAGATCCCCCAAACCAAAACAGAGGAACCAGATGAAAACAGCACACCAGGCAGCCCCAGAGGCCCAAGCAACACCTCACCCACGGTAAAGCGCAAAAGGATGAGTGCGCAAGTGGCAGCAGCGACGGCCTCGGTGCAATTCTTACCCAAGCCAGGGGAACCACTCATGCGATGGGAAGACTGGAGAGACTATATCGACCACTTCATAGAGGTGTTAGAGGACGAGAACGAAGAGAAATTCTCAAGCATAAGAAAGAGGCGAATATTGTTGCATAATTTAGGCCCGGAGGGACTCAGGATCTTCAAGAATCTGACACCCAAACAAAGAGCGAGTACTGATGATGATGTGTATGCCCATGCAATTGAGGAATTGAATGAACATTACAAACCAACGGTGTGCGTTTCGATAGACAGGTATAACTTTCAGCAGCGGAAGCAAAAACAAGGGGAGTCAGTGGAAGAGTACGTGACGGCACTAAGAAAGTTGGCATCAACGTGTAGATATGACACGTTCCAGGATGAATTTATCAAGGATCAGATCGTGATGCACACCACGAGCACCGCTGTGCAGGACAAGCTGTGGGCCAGTGGAGATGCCACATTGCAAGAAGTAATGGTAGTGGTCAAGAGAGCGGAATTGGCGCGGAGATGCGCGGAAGCAGCGAAAAGAGAGGCAGTGACAAGTCCGATGGTGAACAGAATAGAGGAAGAAGAGACCCGCAAGGACGGCAGGAGCAAGGGGACCATGCGGAAAGGACCAAATAGGTGGCAAGAGAACCCGGGGCCACCAGGAAAACAGGCGGGAAACAGTAAGAAATCTTGCTACAGATGCGGAAGTTGGGCGCATGAAGCCCACGCCAGGAAGTGCCCGGCGTTTTGCGCCAAATGTATGTACTGCGGAATTGTAGGGCACTATGAGAAAGTGTGCCGCAGGAAATCCTCCAGAAGCGTGGTCAAGTACATCGACCAAGAACAGGAGATTGGGGAGGAAGATGACCAGGAGGAAGGAGACACCGTTCTCTGCATCTATGACCTAGTGTTGAGAGTTGAGAGCAAAAGGTCAACTAAACCAGTATTGGACATGACGATTGGAGGAGTACCGATAATCATGGTGGCCGACTCTGGTTCACCCTACACCATAGCCCAGAGAACGGTATGGATAGAAACATTTGAGCCACATCTAGGTCTAGGGTTGCAGAGACTGGACATACGGCCGGTCACGTACAACGGAGACCGCATACCCATGTTGGGATTCCGGCCGTTGAGATTTGAATTCTGAGGATGATCGGCCAACTGCAAGCTGTACATTTCTGAAAAGGGCCCATCGGTACTGGAATGGCTAGACCAGGGCGATCTAGGCATCAAACTGGACCCTGGAGGCAAGGAACAGATCCTCCTCACCGAGCCGGAGGTGTGGCCAAACCTGGATAAGTGGAAGGATGAGTACCCCAAGGTGTTTGGAGGAACGGTGGGTAAGCTCGAGAAGTTTGCACACAGAATTGTCCTCAAGGAAGGCACTATACCGGTGTCTCACAAGGTGAGGAACGTACCCCTGGCAGTAAGAGATGCAGTACAGGAAGAACTGCAAGGACTAGAAAGAAGAGAAATCATTGAACCAATCACGTGCGCAGAGTGGCTGGCGCCACTAGTGGTAGTCATGAAAGCCAACGGAAAGGTCAGGCTATGCGTGGACCTACGCGAACTGAATAAGAATATTGTGGTAAAGAAGTTTCCCTTACCAAGAATAGAAGAGATGTTGGCCAAGACGAGAGGGGTCAAGTGGTACTCCACCATTGACCTGACCTCAGCGTATCATCAAATCGCATCGCACCGAACCATGAGAGCAGGAGGTTGACTTCATTCATTACCCCCTTCGGGTGCTACCAATTTCGACGCATACTGTTCGGACTAGCATCGGCGGCTGCGGTATTCCAGAAATTGATGCATCAGCTGTTTCAGAAGGTGGACGGCATTACATTATTTCCAGGATGATATCCTGGTGATGGGGCGAGACAAACTAGACCACGACGCCAAACTGACCAAGGTGCTGAAGGTGCTGGAAGAGAAAGGCCTCATGGCGGAATGGGAGAAATGCCACCTGGGCATGGACTCAGTGACCTACTTAGGGCACAAAATCGGAGTGCAAGGAATCACCCCCAAGGGTGACAACGTAAAGGCGATCTGCGAAGCACCACCACTGACCAGCAAAGAAGAGGCACGGTCCTTCCTAGGAATGGCCGAATATTATAGTAAATTAGTGCAGCATTTCGCAACAAAGACACACAACATGAGGAAGTTAACAAGGAGAGCTCAGTGTTCAGCTGGACGGAGGATGCACAAAAGGAATTTGAGTGCATAAAGAAGGATCCCCACAGAAAGACGGTGCTCACGACGGACGCCAGTGAAAAAGGCTTGGGGGCAGTGTTGATGCAAGATCGGGGACAAGGAGCAATGGACACGCTGAGTTTTGCATCTCGCTCCTTGAGCGATACAGAGAAGAAGTACAGCATCATCGAGAAGGAGATGTTGGCTGTGGTGTGGGCGATGACAAGATTCAGACTATTCTTGTGGGGCACACAGTTCACATTAAAAACAGATCACAAGCCCTTAGTGAAGGTCCTAACATCAAGTGGGCATGCGAGTGCCACCCCCAGGATCTCGAAAATGACATTAAAGCTACTGGAATTTAGATATGATGTGGAGTATATCCCAGTGGCGTAACAAAACTTGAGGGGGCCCCCCTGCAAACTACATGGAGGGGGCCCCCTCCCATTCCCCGTGCCAGTCTAGAGCTCTCAGGCCAGCGACCCGCCGTACTGCAGGGGATGCGGGGTTATTGTTACGCCAGTGTCACCAATACAGCTGTTATAAGTAACACTGGATGGTGGAGTTAAAGGTTGTGCTTATTCTGCCAGCAGGCTATCATAGGTGGTGTTCCATTCATTACAGGGTCCCTGCCATCAGTAGGCTGGGGAAGATTGCCCAATTTTAGGTGGGTTTCCTGATGCAAACTACAGTCATGATATACAACAGTGGGCCCACTCATCGTTCAGTTTTGACAAAAGTGCATCCACTGCTCCTTCTCGTTTACGTTTTAAACCATTAGACAATGCGACAATGCAGTATTTCAAAAGCAGATGTAACGACAAAGAGCATTTTGATAATACATTTTTATTAGTAGACAATAGCAATCTTAAGAGGCATTGTAGAGCTTCATACACACTGTGACCCCAATTCATCACAGTCTCTCTCTCGCTCTCTCTCTCTCAGTGAGTCAGTCTCTCTCTCTCAGTCAGTCTCTCTCTCTGTCATTCAGTCTCTCTCTTCAGTCAGTCTCTATCTGTCACTCAGTCTCTCTCGCTGGCGGTCAGGTTCTCTCTCTCAGCCAGTCTCTCTCCGTCAGTCAGTCTCTCTCTCTCTCTCTCTGTCAGTCTCTCTCTCTCTCTGTCAGTCTCTCTCGCTCAGTCGGTCTCTCTCTCTCAGTCAGTCTCTGCCTCTCCCTGTCATTCTCTCTCTGTCATTCTCTCTCTCTCTATCATTCAGTCAGTCTCTATCTGTCAGTCAGTCTCTCTCGCTGGCGGTCAGGTTCTCTCTCTCAGTCAGTCTCTCTCCGTCAGTAAGCCTCTATCTCTCTCTCTCTCTCAGTCTCTCTCTCTCTGTCAGTCTCTATCTCTCTCTCTCTCTCTGTCAATCTCTCTCTCTCTGTCAGTCTCTCTTGCAGTCAATCAGTCTCTCTCTGTCAGTCTCTGTCTCTATCTGTCAGTCAGTACCTCTCTACCTCAGTCAGTCAGGCAGTCTCTGTCAGTCATTCTCTCTCTCTCTCTCTGTCAGTCAGTCTCACTCTCTCTGTCAGCCAGTCTCTCTCTCTGTCAGTCTCTCTCTCTCAGTCAGTCTCTCAGCCAGTCAGTCTCTCAGTCAGTCAGTCTCTCAGTCAGTCAGTATTCAGTCTCAGAGTCAGTCAGTCTCCCCTCTCTCTCTCCACTCTCTCTCTCTACTCTGTCCACTCTATATCCACTGTCTCACTCTCTCTCCACTGTCTCTCTCTACTGTCTCTCCACTCTCTCTCTACTCTCTCCACCCTCTCTTCTGTCTCTCCACTCTCTCTCCACTGTCACTCTCTCTCCACTCTCTCTCTCCAACCTCTCCTCTTTCGATCCACTGTCTCTCTCCACTTTCTGTCTCTCCACTCTCTTGCTCTCTCCGCTCTCTCTGTCCAACCTCTCCACTCTCTCTCTCTCTCTCCAACCTCTCCAATCTCTCCACTCTCTCTCTCCACTTTCTGTCTCTCCACTCTCTCTCTCCACGCTCTCTATCTACTCTCTTACCATATGTCTCTCTCTCTCTCCACTCTCTCTCATTCCAGACTCCACTCTCTCTCTACTCTCTCTCCACTCTCTCCACTGTCTCTCCACTCTCTCTCTCTCCACTGTCACCCTCCACTCTCTCTCCACTCTATCTCCACTATCTCTCTCTGTAGTGTCTCTCTCCACTTTCTGTCTCTCCACTCTCACTCCACTCTCTCTCTCTCTACTCTCTCTCAACTCTCTCCACCGTCTCTCCACTCTCTCTCTCTCCACTCTCTACTCTCTCCCTCCCTCCGGTCTCGCTCCACTCTCTCACTCTCTCTCCACAGTCTCTACACTCTCTCTCCACTTTCTCTCTCCCCTCTCACTCTCCACTCTCTCTCTCTCTCCACTCTCTCTCTCTCCACTCTCTCTCTCTCCACTCTCTCTCTCTCCACTCTCTCTCCCTCCACTCTCTCCCTCCACTCTCTCCCTCTACTCTCTCTCTACCTCTCTCCACTCTCTCTCCACACTGTTTCCCTCCACTCTCTCTCCACTCTCTCTCCACTCTCTCTCCACTGTCTCTCTACTGTCTCTCCACTCTCTCTCTCCACTCTCTCTCTCCACTCTCTCTCTCCACTCTCTCCCTCCACTCTCTCCCTCCACTCTCTCCCTCCACTCTCTCCCTCCACACTCTCTCCACTGTCTCCACTCTCTCCCTCTCTCCAATCTCTCCACTCTCTCTCTCCACTCTCTCTCTCCACTCTCTCTCTCTCCACTCTCTCTCTCCACTCTCTCTCTCCACTGTCTCTCTCCACTGTCTCTCTCCACTTTCTGTCTCTCCACTTGCCTCTCTCTCTCTCCACTCTCTCTCTCTCGCTCTCTGGGGGGGCATGGGTAAATTACCGGCAAGGTACGCAGGCCATTATGTTGCACCCTCATTCTGGTTAATTATAATGTTTAGAGGAACAACAGTTGTTGCATAAATATGATAATTTTAGGACGTCAATCACCTTGACATAAACCATTGCTTGCTAAATGAGATAATAGATATTTCAATATATATATGAACGGTAAAATCTTCAAAGACGCCACATTCCTGCTGTGGAAACGAAGACACGGACCCAATGGCTGCAGTAAAGGAGATTTTATTAGAAACCTCTCTGGTTACGCGTTTCGAGCAACTAGTGCCCTTGGTCACACACCGCGCACCAGGTCAGCTACAAATTTAAACCATTTTTTTGAAGTGATGCTCCACCCATTTTCGTGAGTCACAAGGTGTAGACATAGAAAAAACACGTATTATATTGTAAACTACGTGCACACCTATATTTACAATCTAAACAACAGTGATGCTGGCACTGAAAACAATAATATCTGCATGAATGCATATACCCTACTGGGATACATAATGGCCATGTACAAAAATATATAAGTCCTATATGAAAATTTGTCCATTTGGTCAATAAATATATATACTCCTACAAAAATATACTATCTATATACAATTGTCACAAAAATTTATGAAAAAATATATAATATAAATATACATGTATCTATATCTACATATGTACATACTCTTTTTCTATATACAAATCCACATACGTTACCATAATGACCTTCCATATCCACTTTATAATCATAAGGACCTATCCCAGAACATAATTCATATTGGTATGAATAGCTCATAACTAAGGTATGTACATGTACATTAAGCGTGCCAACAACCAAATTGCAAAACCCACTAGTGATTTGTCCCTCTACGAACTAAAGTGAAAGTGAAAAATAATGTGAGCTAAAAACTAATTATTGGTTGACATAAAATTCATTAATCACCAATTTCTACTTCGAATGGACAGAGAGATAACTATTTACATGGAGCAAATGTACATCAAGATCTATATGATTAAAGAATCCTGACTGGACTCCCATGCTGTGCCTTGTCGGCGCCAACAAGTATCAGTTGTTGAGTTCAGAAAGACCTTGAAAAGAAAAATATGAGAAAACCACATGTGAATATTCTCTGGATATACTTCTTGGAATAGATATTAAAAAACCAGAAACAGTACAGAGATAAACATGACTACAACAGATGGTGCAAGTCTTCAGTGGTGTTTAAACCATTTGGATATTTGCTGTCTAGTTCAATGATATATTCGGTTTCTTTTTTTCGTAGCAGTTTTTCTCTATCGCCTCCTCGAACGAGGGGCGCTACCACATCAATAACATAGTATGTTAAGTTGGACAGATCATTGTTATGTGTGGATTTAAAATGACGTGCTACCGGGTAAGAACTGTCACTGTTGACTATGGCACGCAAGTGTTGCAAGATCCTGGCGTGCACCTGTAGCTTGGTACTGCCCACATAACGAAGGCCACAGGTGCACGTCAGGACATATATTGCAAACTCACTGTGACAGTTAAAATATCCTCGAATAGCTTTCCTCCTAGAACTGAAAGGTGTAAAGTAATGTGATGTGTTGACACCGAATTTACAAGCCCTACAGGAGGAACATTTAAAGAAACCTTTTTGTTTTAGCCAGGTACTGCCACTACCTAGTTCTGGACTGTTTTTAACTAGGCAGTTGTGCATGCTTGGTGCTCTTTTATAAGTTATGGTGGGGGCACAGGGGATAATATCACCCAAGACACTATCAGTTTGAAGGATAGGCCAGTGCTTCCTCACAATAGACCTTATTTGTCTCTCTTGTTTGCTGAATGCCAATATGAGTCGAGGAGCAGGGTTATCTGACTCCAGTTCTACAGTCTCGGATGTCAGGAGTAATTCCCTAGGCTTGGCTCGACACCGCCTAAGCGCGCTATTCAAGACATTGTCTTTATAGCCCCTTGCTCTTAATCTGTTCATCGTGATTTGTGCCTCATGTTCAAAAATTTCAGGAGTGCTGCTGATCCGTTTAACTCTCAGCAACTCCCCATACGGAATATTGGTAATTACGTGTTGGGGATGCTTGCTACTGGCGTGTAATATACTGTTACCAGCCGTGGGTTTACGGTATAACGATGTGGTAACAGTATTATTAGCTATGGTGACATGAACATCTAGGAAATCTGCTTGCTCTTTGCTAATGTTGGCCGTAAAGAACAGATTGTCATTGTTCTGATTAAGAGCATCAACAAATACACGAGCACTTTCCTCATCCCCCTCCCAAATACAAAACACGTCATCAATAAACCGTTTCCAGTATTGAACCTTGTGAAATCCGGGAGTGTTGATGAGACCGCGCTCCTCCCACCAGCCCACATGTAGACATGCGTAGCTGGGGGAGAAGCACGATCCCATCGCCACACCTCGCACTTGTCTCCAGACATTCTTAGCAAACATAAAATAATTGTTATGCAAACACCAATGCAGTAGCTCACATAACATCTTGTTGTGTGCGTAATATTCACAGGATCGTGAACCAAGGTAGTGTTTGATGGCGTTTAAACCTTTGGAGTGATCTATGGAGGTGTATAGTGACTCTATGTCTAAAGTCAGAATGCACCAATTATCGTGCCACTGGATAGAATTAAGTTTGTTTAGAAAGTCCCCCGTGTCTTTCAAATAACTGGGCAAGTCTTTGACAATGTCCTGCAGAAAAAAGTATATGTACTGTGAGATATTCTCCCCCACGCTGTTGATGGCCGCTATTATAGGACGGCCCGGAGTGGGAATTTTCTGCTTATGAATTTTGGGGATCAAATACAGTATCTGTATTACCGGATGTTCTATGTGAAGGTAGTCAAATTCAGTCTGGGAGATCAGGTTATTTCTTTTGTAAGACATTAGCATTTTTTTCAAATTGTCTTTGGCACGTTTGTAGGCCATCCCATTTGATCTTTCATAGCAAGCAGGGTCACTTAACTGTCTCATGGCTTCGGCCGTATATTCTCCCTTTCTCCACAAGACAATATTACCCCCCTTGTCAGACTTGTTAATAACCACTTCCTGATTTTGACTTAGTTTTTCATTAAAGAATTATACTGTATGATCCTGGCATTGTTCTTATGAGTTTGTGCCTGCACAGTACGGTTTAACTTTTTCAGATCTTCCGTCACGCATTCGTGATAAATGTCGATAGCATCTTTTGGCATGACAGGTAAAAAAGTGCTTACCGGCTTAAACAGACTTTCTCCAGCTCCTTTCTGGCGAATGTCCACATCAATCAATTCTCTTTGAGTGTTTAAAACACCTTCATCACCGGATGTTGGATCCACAGCCTCTCCCAGGTCACATAGGGTGAGCAAGAGTCTAGCATCTCTTGCTGCTGGGGCTGCTGGAGCTGTGACAGTGGTACTGCGGTTAGTGATGGTATTGGCAGTACGTTCCATATTTTTAGTCACAGTTTTGGATGCAAAAAACTTTCTGAGTTTAAGTTTACGAATTAACTTAAAGACATCCGCTCTTGTATTGGTGTAGTTGAATGAACTTTCCGGACAAAAATTGAGTCCTAGGGTTAGTAGTTGCTCTTCTGCTGTGGTTAGGGTGACATCGGAAAGGTTGGTAATGGTACAATCCTTTATTGTTTCTTCTTGTTGAACCATTGTTTCTTTTTCTTTTGCTGCTGTTGCGGCTGCTGTGGCTTTCCTCTTTTTGCGTCTTGCATGGCGTCTTGCGTTACGCCTTTTGCGTTGTAATTCTTTTTGTGTCTGGGACGCAAAGTTTGCAGCCGGTCCTCTACTAAAAAATCGATTTCTTCGCCGATTTCTAAAATTCTTCCCGGTTGACCCTCTGTGTTGCTGATTTCTGAAAGGGACATGCTGGATGAGCTGGCCAGCAAGACTGTATCCAGATCCGAGTTTTCCATCAACTCATCCTGCTGATTGGTTCTAGCTGCACTGCCTCCGCCTGCACCTACACTGGCTGCGGCTTGTTTTGTCAATTTAACTTGCTTAGCTCGGTCATACTTTCTGGCAAACGTATAAATTTGCCCAGTCTCATAATCTTTTAAGTCCCTTGCGAATTTATGCACTTTTCTGATCTTAATGCGCTCTTCGTGTTTGTGCAATCTCTCGCTGATCTCCTTGCGCGTGTTGGTTATCAGTAACTTAGTATCCGGGTCTGTAGTGGCATCCAGCTGCTCATTAATACCCTTGATTTCCTCCAGCAGTTTTTCGCGATCTATGACCGCATATTTAATGAGCACTCTTACTAAGTTCATTGAAGCATCCAAGTTTAGCTCACCCCACTCCTTTAACATTGCTGGATTGGGGTCCTCGAAGCTGGGTGCCAGCATGATCCGCAGACCACGCGGAACCCGACCGGCTTCAACATATTTGGTGAGCGACTTCTGCTCCCACCACTTGGTAATCTCCGACTTGGTTTTTTTCTCCAGGACTTTCAACAGTTGTTTGGCGTCCTGTTGTGCACCGTTAGGTTGACTGCTCGCCGCATTGGTGGTTGGAGCACTTTTCCGTATGTTATTGAAAAGCGTCTCAGCGGCGTCCTCCCTCTCTCTCTCCAAACTTGCTGACATAGTGCGACTGGAGAGGTTCAGTTGTTAAAATATGTAACCCGGCGGCTCGCGCCGCTGCCGGTCTCTTCACTGCACGCCAATTCTCGCCACCTGAGAATCCCAAAATAGTAGCCCCGCTGTGGTTGGACGCCACTCACCGACTGCCAGCCGCTCAGACCCGCCGTTAGTGAGTAGTAATCCGCCGACACGAAGGCTCTTGCTTTCGGCTCAGGGGGTCAGGTAAAAATTTCCTCCTCGGAAACGAACGTTGCTTTCAGCTGTTGTAATCCTGACCTCTTGCTGGTGAGCGGGTTCCGTAAACGAGGACAGCTGCTCCCCGTATAACATGAACGGTAAAATCTTCAAAGACGCCACATTCCTGCTGTGGAAACGAAGACACGGACCCAATGGCTGCAGTAAAGGAGATTTTATTAGAAACCTCTCTGGTTACGCGTTTCGAGCAACTAGTGCCCTTGGTCACACACTGCGCACCAGGTCAGCTACAAATTTAAACCATTTTTTTGAAGTGATGCTCCACCCATTTTCGTGAGTCACAAGGTGTAGACATAGAAAAAACACGTAATATATTGTAAACTACGTGCACACCTATATTTACAATCTAAACAACAGTGATGCTGGCACTGAAAACAATAATATCTGCATGAATGCATATACCCTACTGGGATACATAATGGCCATGTACAAAAATATATAAGTCCTATATGAAAATTTGTCCATTTGGTCAATAAATATATATACTCCTACAAAAATATACAAAGTCAAAGGCAAAGTCAAAAAGCTTTATTTCGATAAAATTCCATTATCATAAAAGCAAGTTATTTTTAAAAAAATTGATAGTTAATAATAAATTTAGCAACACATTTCCAGTTAATAGCAAAGAAGTTTTACATTTACTAAAATTAATATTGTTTAAAAAGAGATTAAACAGAGTATTTAAGCTTTCTGTCTCGAATAGCCCAAGCCCAAAATAAAAATTTTGCTAGGGCACAGGCGTAGGGTACATAGCTGTCCGAAACAAGAATCCTAATTGCCACATCATGGCTCTTGGTTCCCAATTGCCGGCACAAGTTCTTCAGCCACGCCCTTCTTGGATTGGCGTATTCCTTGCAGACGAATAAGAAGTGGGCTAATGACTCCGGGTGGGCTAAACATGATGGGCACAAATCAGTTTTATCCGTGCAGGTTTTCCATGATTTGGTGAAAGTATTCAATGGCAAAGTGCCCGTTCTGAATTTGAAATACAAAGAGCGGGCAAACGGTTTCCCGATTATGTCTAAGTAGGGTTCTCGTCTGGGACAGTCTTTAAACATTAAAAAATCCTCTGTGAGCCTACCAATGGATGTGCTAGAGTGCCTTTGGGAGCGAATCCAATCCCGGTAAAGGTTTTTGAGTACTTGTTTAGGAGGGGAGGTTCTGCTTGACCAGAAATCCAATAGGCCCAAGTTCGACAATAAGATTTTCATGTCTGTTAACCATTTGACTCTGGCCCAGTGTGGTGACGCCATTATTTCTTCCAGGCCTCTGGCATAGGCATTAAGTTCCTCCACCCGCCAAATACGAGCCCATAATAGGAGAGGGCGGAATCTCGCCATTTCGCCAATCTGGGTGCAGCCAAGGTCCATAAATAGGGGCAGAAGTGGGGTGCTTTGAGGAAGGGACATTAATTGTCTACAGAAATTGTTCTCAGATTTTTGTAAAGCTTGAGAAGATGCAAAGCCCCAGAGTTCAGCTCCATATAGTGCAGAGCTGACACCCTTGGCAGCGTAGATCTCTAGGACTGTTCCTATTGGTTTGAACGAACTGGAACGTTGCTCCCTCAATAGGGCACCTGTGATCCTTTTGTGGTTCAGCAGCATCTTATCTAGATGGAGAGTCCAATCCATTTTGTCTGAGATGCGTATCCCTAAATAATCAAATGCTTTAACCCTTTCCAGGAACTCGGTGTTTAGGATAGGGGGACGCACTTGCTGTTTGGGGGGATTAAGGACGAGGTATTTTGTTTTGTTGGTATTTATAACCAAGCCCCGGTCAGTGCAAAAGGTTTGGAAATTGTCCAAGAGTTTCTGTAGTCCCATTGGGGTCTTGGAGATTAGGAGCGTGTCGTCCGCGAAGAGGAGGGTCGGTATGCGTACCCCCGCCAGGGATGGTTCATCAGATGGTGATTTAAGTAGGTGCTCAACCACCCCATTGATGTACAAAGAGAAAAGGGTGGGAGCCAGAACACATCCCTGGCGTACCCCTCTCTCGACCGGAATACAGCCCGTTTTCTCCCCTCCAGAGCCCCACCTAATTTGGGCAAAGCTGTCCTGATGGAGTCTGACCAATAGGGATAAAAGATACGCTGGAAGCCCCATGTTGGCCAACACCTTCCACAGCAAGTCCCTGGGGACAAGGTCAAAGGCAGTCTTTAAGTCGATGAATGCGAGATAAAGACTGCCCTTGCCTATCACTACCACCTTCCAGTAAATCATCATAAGCCTGAAGGCCTGCTCTATCGTTCCAGTGCCTACTCTAAAACCGGCCTGAAAGTCGGTAAGTATTTTGTTTTCATCTACCCAGTTGAGTATCCTGAGTAGAATAACTTTACCGACAACTTTTTGGCTTACATCTAGTAGGCTAATCGGCCTATAATTGGACGGATCATCCCTAGGGCCTTTCTTGTGGATGGGAACCACCTCTGCCCCCTTCCAAGACACGGGAATTGGGGCACCCCTACAAATGGCAAGAAGGAGGGAGTGTATTAATTTGCCCCAATTAACACCATCAGATTTTAGCAGGTCCCCGGGAATGCCATCAGGTCCTGCGGCTTTTTGTGGAATGATGGAGTTAATAGCATATTCTACTTCCTTCAAACTAAAGTCAGGGTCACTAGGGAGATGAATATAATTAGTGAAGGGAGAGGATTGGAGAGACCCTCTTCCATTCAGGTCGTTATGGCAGGAATAAAGTTTGGAAAAATGAGCCTCCCATACCTCGCCCGAAATATTGCAGGTTATAAGGTCGCTATCCGGTCTATTTCGTGCCCTTATAGTATCCCAGAAGGATTTAGAGTCTTTTTTCATACTGGCTTCCTTAAGGGTTAGCCAGTAGGCATCCTCCCACTCTCTTTTAGCTACCTGTAGGGCCTTTTTATGGTCTCTTCTGGCAATTTGAATTATTAGGGGCGACTTCCCTTTGACTGCCTCTATTAGGCATGATTTGGCCTTCCTGCATGTTGCAGAATACCAATCATGTTTGCCTTTAGGTTTAGGTTTCTGCTTCCCTAACGGCAGTTGTACCCAGAAGAGGTCCCCAATGGTTTTTACAGCAGCTTCAAAAATAGCGGTAGCCTTGCCTGCTGCTATGGTTAGATCAATAGAGCTAATTTCAGCCTGCGTGCCCTTAACCACTTCGTCTATTGTGGATAGTTTGTCGGTGTTACACATAAACTTACTCCACTTTAGACGCCTGCCACAAGTGGCAACAGTAATCCCCTGTGGGCGGCTTAGAGAGGCTGGCAGTACTTCGATGTGCCAAGGATTTTTTAAAGATAAGGAGAGTGGGTTATGGTCGCTCTCTATGGTATTGGTAATAACCATGTCGTTAACATAGCTCCAGAGGCCCCTATCCAGCAGAATATAGTCAATCCGTGTACATTGACCAACTCTGTTAAAAGTGGGAGCACCCAGGAGGTCAGATCGAGTGCGACCATTAGCAGCTCTTAATCCGAACTCCAGTGTGAGTGCATTTAGATGGATTGCACTGCGAGACCAACGCTTAATGGGTGGGATAGAGAGGGTAGGGATACCCCATCTACTATCCTCTTCTCCTAGGTCTGGTATTCCTTCTAAGGGGAGTGGTTCATATGTACAATTAAAATCCCCAGCTACTAGAATATGGCCATGTCGATTCTGCTCTCCCAGCTGAACCTCAAGCTCCATCATTGTGGGTGAAATGCACCCATTTTTTGTTCCCCTGATGTAAACATTGTAAAGGTCTACAGTTATGCTTCCCCGTAGGCCCAATAGGGAGACACCAAGGATATCCGGGGTTCCTGCCTTCTTGATGGTTATCCTGCAGTTAAGCAGGATACTTATCCAAATAATTAGCCCCCCCGATGGCCGCCCCTTCCCTGCCTTGGATTTTATTGCTGGTGTGAAGAAGGTGACAAACCCCACCCGGTGCAGTGGTTCAGTGGCCCATGTCTCCTGAAATATACAGATTTTGTGGGCATCAACCTGAGCATTCCACTCTGGGAGGCCTAGTTTCCTTGAAATCCCAGCAAGGTTCCAACTGAGAATTTTTAACTCGCCATGTGCTGAGTCTCCATCTGGAATCACAGTACAATGGGGGTTGGATGGAACTACACTATCCCTAGTTAGTGTAGGTGATGACTCCTCTAAGATTGTAGAGGGAGATATGCCCAGCACTGCATCCCTCATGGCAATATTAGCATGAGGGAGGTCAGTGTCTGTGCCTCCCTTAGAAGAAAGTCAATCAACCTCATCCAGTACACAGTACCTATTTGGGTGGGCAAACTGTGTATAGGAGGGGTTAAGGGACAGAGATGAAAATGGATCCTGTTGTGGCTGTTGCCATTGGTGGTGATTGGCAGTGAGTAGTGGCTGAGGCGGTGGTTGCCACTGCTGGGTAGGTTGGAAAAAAGGTGGTAAGGGGTGGAAAGGTTGTTGCCACTGGGGGCCCACATGGTGCGGGACAAAAGGTGGAAAGTAGGGCGGCTGCTGCCAGTGGTTAGGGGCATATCGGGAGGGACGCGCAGGTTCTTGATTACTTGGAATGTTTGGCCGGTGGAAGTTGGGTCTTGTCGAGTTGGGGAGGAAGTAGGACAAGGGGAGTGGTTTGATCTGGGTGGCAGGACCGCTGTTAGGTGCATTACAAATAAAAGTCGCAGCCCCCACATCCCTGAAATTAACAGTAATTACATCCCCTGGTATTGTTTTCTTACCCCTACCCACCCAATCCCCTCTACGTACAGTGAGAATTTCCCCACTCATACTACTAGGTAGTGGTTTATGTATTTGGAGCCACTGTGCACATTTATTTCGTAACTCTACATAGGTCTCTTTAACTCCTTCCTTCAATGGGGGGACAGCAGTCAACACGACCACAAAAGGAGAAACTTCTGGTGGCAGACTAATAGATTTGTAACGGGTCTGCCTTGGTTTAGGGGTTTCAGAGTTACTGGTAGGGTGGGAGGTTGGGGTATTCGTAGTTTTCCCTTTGGGACCCGTAGTTTGGGAGGTGTTGGATTTGGTACCAACGGCTAGATGCTGCACGGATGAAAGATTGCTCACCGCTTTTGTATTGGGGATAGGTGGCGGCTGAGCAAGGTTGTTCCCTAAATGGGGAGAATGTAATGCAGCTTGGTCCTTGGAAGATGGCAAGATGTTAGTTTTACTAGTCATGGGTTTGATGACCTTGGCTGGCGGTTGGGGGTTGGACGGAAGTTCCCCGTGCCCTTGTTGCTGGACAGGCCCAGACTCATTAGACTTGTTGGGCCATTTGGTATTAATGAGCGATGTTAGCCTGTCAAGTTTAGAGATCAAGGGTTTAATTTGAGCCGCTATTGTGGCTTCAAGATCATGCTTGAGATCAGTGACCATGTTTTCGACCCAACATGGAATACCATGCGCAGTGTGTGGAGTAGGTGTTAACAAATTGTGATTACTAACTTTAGCTTTGGACTTCTCCTTGGGTTTAGACTCCTTAGACTTGGACTTGGTTACTACTTTTGTTGGAATAAAAGTGACCTTTCCCCTGGAATCACCAGGCACATGAGGAGTCGACTTGGTAGTAAACCCATCCAGGCCCGGCTCTGTCTCTCTGGGTGTCCGACAGGCTTCTAGGTCTGGGGTCGCCTCCAGGTCCACAAAGGACGGGTCCGACTCCGAACAGGTAACCGACAAGTCAACAGCACTCGGGACTGTAACAGTGCCTATAGTGGTCAAGGGCAAGGGCAAAGAGCAATTATTCGAAGCTTGCTGAGAGGGTGAACTTGCATTTGCAAGGGAGCCCAGGGAGGAGCGCTTGGCATTCATGAGGTCCAGGGAGACTCTTTTCTCTAGGAGTACAATGCTCTTATCAATTGTCTCATTTACCCGTGAGATGAAAAGGTCGATGGGACCAGTCACTTGCGCTACCTCCGTAGCTTTTTTAGTACAGCTTCTTGTTTTGTGCCGCATACTTGGCAGTGGAAATGAAAAGTGCTAAACCAGGTGTAGAAAAAGCTGTAGCCTCGAGAAGCTAAGTGGCAACAGGCCTACCTGGATGGTGGTTTCAGGGCGATGAGACAGGGATTCGGGGCCTGGGCCGTCCTCTGCCGTCCTTGAACGGCCTTAAACGGCCCGCTCTTTGCCCGGTCTTCGCCCCGGCCGTTGCCCCGCGCGCGTCCCGCGTGCGCGTTACCCACGCAAGTTTTGAAGGCAGGGCAGAAGAAGGGGGCGGGAAGAGGACCAGCTGCGGCCGATCCCCGCCGCACGGAACGCTGGTCCTCGCAGTCCCGCCTCTACCCTTGTCAGCAGGCTGTTAGTGTCCAGAAGGGCGCGTTGGTGCACAATGCACAAGTAGAGGTTGGACAAGTGAATCTCCCAAGGAAAGCTCGCCTACGAGCGGCACCCGCGGAGCGGGGGGCGCGAGGCGTTGCAGGAAGGTCAGGCAGCAGCACTCGGGGACAGCGCTACCTTGTGTGAAGGCTCACAGGGCACACTCGCTCCGCAAAGATTTTTAAAGGGAGGAGGAGGGGGCGGGAAGAGGACCAGCTGCGGCCGATCCCCGCCGCACAGAACGCTGGTCCTCGCAGTCCCGCCTCTACCCTTGTCAGCAGGCTGTTAGTGTCCAGAAGGGCGGGTTGGTGCACAATGCACAAGTAGAGGTTGGACAAGTGAATCTCCCAAGGAAAGCTCGCCTACGAGCGGCACCCGCGGAGCGGGGGCCGCGAGGCATTGCAGGAAGGTCAGGCAGCAGCACTCGGGGACAGCGCTACCTTGTGTGAAGGCTCACAGGGCACACTCGCTCCGCAAAGATTTTTAAAGGGAGGAGGAGGGGGCGGGAAAAGGACCAGCTGCGGCCGATCCCCGCCGCACAGAACGCTGGTCCTCGCAGTCCCGCCTCTACCCTTGTCAGCAGGCTGTTAGTGTCCAGAAGGGCGCGTTGGTGCACAATGCACAAGTAGAGGTTGGACAAGTGAATCTCCCAAGGAAAGCTCGCCTACGAGCGGCACCCGCGGAGCGGGGGCCGCGAGGCGTTGCAGGAAGGTCAGGCAGCAGCACTCGGGGACAGCGCTACCTTGTGTGAAGGCTCACAGGGCACACTCGCTCCGCAAAGATTTTTAAAGGGAGGAGGAGGGGGCGGGAAGAGGACCAGCTGCGGCCGATCCCCGCCACACGGAACGCTGGTCCTCGCAGTCCCGCCTCTACCCTTGTCAGCAGGCTGTTAGTGTCCAGAAGGGCGCGTTGGTGCACAATGCACAAGTAGAGGTTGGACAAGTGAATCTCCCAAGAAAAGCTCGCCTACGAGCGGCACCCGCGGAGCGGGGGCCGCGAGGCGTTGCAGGAAGGTCAGGCAGCAGCACTCGGGGACAGCGCTACCTTGTGTGAAGGCTCACAGGGCACACTCGCTCCGCAAAGATTTATAAAGGGAGGAGGAGGGGGCGGGAAGAGGACCAGCTGCGGCCGATCCCCGCCGCACGGAACGCTGGTCCTCGCAGTCCCGCCTCTACCCTTGTCAGCAGGCTGTTAGTGTCCAGAAGGGCGCGTTGGTGCACAATGCACAAGTAGAGGTTGGACAAGTGAATCTCCCAAGGAAAGCTCGCCTACGAGCGGCCCCCGCGGAGCGGGGGCCGCGAGGCGTTGCAGGAAGGTCAGGCAGCAGCACTCGGGGACAGCGCTACCTTGTGTGAAGGCTCACAGGGCACACTCGCTCCGCAAAGATTTTTAAAGGGAGGAGGAGGGGGCGGGAAGAGGACCAGCTGCGGCCGATCCCCGCCGCACAGAACGCTGGTCCTCGCAGTCCCGCCTCTACCCTTGTCAGCAGGCTGTTAGTGTCCAGAAGGGCGCGTTGGTGCACAATGCACAAGTAGAGGTTGGACAAGTGAATCTCCCAAGGAAAGCTCGCCTACGAGCGGCTCCCGCGGAGCGGGGGCCGCGAGGCGTTGCAGGAAGGTCAGGCAGCAGCACTCGGGGACAGCGCTACCTTGTGTGAAGGTATCTATATCTACATATGTACATACTCTATTTCTATATACAAATCCACATACGTTACCATAATGACCTTCCATATCCACTTTATAATCATAAGGACCTATCCCAGAACATTATTCATATTGGTATGAATAGCTCATAACTAAGGTATGTACATGTACATTAAGCGTGCCAACAACCAAATTGCAAAACCCACTAGTGATTTGTCCCTCTACGAACTAAAGTGAAAGTGAAAAATAATGTGAGCTAAAAACTAATTATTGGTTGACATAAATCCAAAAACAAGGTGCCCAAATTCAGAGAAGCCACTCACTGGAAGATTGAAATGCTTTTAATGGAGCAGGCTGCAGAATGCTGTACAAAAGTCTTAACCCCAGAGTTCAAAGAGCCTGACCCGTTTCGTGCGGGGATCTTCACTTCAGGCATTTAACACCGGCCAGCCTCGGTCGGAGAGAAGCCCGACCATGATGTCATGGACCTGCGCCTCGTCTGATGAGGAGGCGCACTAAGGAACTGGAAGAGCAGGTGGAGAGGTAACACGGAGCACGATGTGATGTCCTGAAGTGTTCCCCAGCCCACTGTGGTTTTTATATTTGGATCCATTTCCCTACTGCAAACAGCATATTGAAAACGAACTACAAGGACTGCCTGGACCACAATGCCTGGGGTGCGCCTACGCCCTTTGCACACGTGGTCACAGCCACTTAATAAAGACAAAGACAGGAGCAGGGAAGGAGTATGCCTCTGATGAAGTGCGATCCCCGCACGAAACGCGTCAGGCTCTTTGAACTCTGGGGTTAAGACTTTTGTACAGCATTCTGCAGCCTGCTCCATTAAAAGCATTTCAATCTTCCAGTGAGTGGCTTCTCTGAATTTGGGCACCTTGTTTTTGGATTTAACACCGGCCAGCCTCGGTCGGAGAGAAGCCCGACCATGATGTCATGGACCTGCGCCTCGTCTGATGAGGAGGCGCACTAAGGAACTGGAAGAGCAGGTGGAGAGGTAACACGGAGCACGATGTGATGTCCTGAAGTGTTCCCCAGCCCACTGTGGTTTTTATATTTGGATCCATTTCCCTGCTGCAAACAGCATATTGAAAACGAACTACAAGGACTGCCTGGACCACAATGCCTGGGGTGCGCCTACGCCCTTTGCACACGTGGTCACAGCCACTTAATAAAGACAAAGACAGGAGCAGGGAAGGAGTATGCCTCTGATGAAGTGCGATCCCCGCACGAAACGCGTCAGGCTCTTTGAACTCTGGGGTTAAGACTTTTGTACAGCATTCTGCAGCCTGCTCCATTAAAAGCATTTCAATCTTCCAGTGAGTGGCTTCTCTGAATTTGGGCACCTTGTTTTTGGATTTAAAACCGGCCAGCCTCGGTCGGAGAGAAGCCCGACCATGATGTCATGGACCTGCGCCTCGTCTGATGAGGAGGCGCACTAAGGCACTGGAAGAGCAGGTGGAGAGGTAACACGGAGCACGATGTGATGTCCTGAAGTGTTCCCCAGCCCACTGTGGTTTTTATATTTGGATCCATTTCCCTGCTGCAAACAGCATATTGAAAGCGAACTACAAGGACTGCCTGGACCACAATACCTGGGGTGCGCCTACGCCCTTTGCACACGTGGTCACAGCCACTTAATAAAGACAAAGACAGGAGCAGGGAAGGAGTATGCCTCTGATGAAGTGCGATCCCCGCACGAAACGCGTCAGGCTCTTTGTACTCTGGGGTTAAGACTTTTGTACAGCATTCTGCAGCCTGCTCCATTAAAAGCATTTCAATCTTCCAGTGAGTGGCTTCTCTGAATTTGGGCACCTTGTTTTTGGATTTAACACCGGCCAGCCTCGGTCGGAGAGAAGCCCGACCATGATGTCATGGACCTGCGCCTCGTCTGATGAGGAGGCGCACTAAGGAACTGGAAGAGCAGGTGTAGAGGTAACACGGAGCACGATGTGATGTCCTGAAGTGTTCCCCAGCCCACTGTGGTTTTTATATTTGGATCCATTTCCCTGCTGCAAACAGCATATTGAAAGCGAACTACAAGGACTGCCTGGACCACAATGCCTGGGGTGCGCCTACGCCCTTTGCACACGTGGTCACAGCCACTTAATAAAGACAAAGACAGGAGCAGGGAAGGAGTATGCCTCTGATGAAGTGCGATCCCCGCACAAAACGCGTCAGGCTCTTTGAACTCTGGGGTTAAGACTTTTGTGCAGCATTCTGCAGCCTGCTCCATTAAAAGCATTTCAATCTTCCAGTGAGTGGCTTCTCTGAATTTGGGCACCTTGTTTTTGGATTTAACACCGGCCAGCCTCGGTCGGAGAGAAGCCCGACCATGATGTCATGGACCTGCGCCTCGTCTGATGAGGAGGCGCACTAAGGAACTGGAAGAGCAGGTGGAGAGGTAACAAGGAGCACGATGTGATGTCCTGAAGTGTTCCCCAGCCCACTGTGGTTTTTATATTTGGATCCATTTCCCTGCTGCAAACAGCATATTGAAAGCGAACTACAAGGACTGCCTGGACCACAATGCCTGGGGTGCGCCTACGCCCTTTGCACACGTGGTCACAGCCACTTAATAAAGACAAAGACAGGAGCAGGGAAGGAGTATGCCTCTGATGAAGTGCGATCCCCGCACGAAACGCGTCAGGCTCTTTGAACTCTGGGGTTAAGACTTTTGTACAGCATTCTGCAGCCTGCTCCATTAAAAGCATTTCAATCTTCCAGTGAGGGGCTTCTCTGAATTTGGGCATCTTGTTTTTGGATTTAACACCGGCCAGCCTCGGTCGGAGAGAAGCCCGACCATGATGTCATGGACCTGCGCCTCGTCTGATGAGGAGGCGCACTAAGGAACTGGAAGAGCAGGTGGAGAGGTAACACGGAGCACGATGTGATATCCTGAAGTGTTCCCCAGCCCACTGTGGTTTTTATATTTGGATCCATTTCCCTGCTGCAAACAGCATATTGAAAACGAACTACAAGGACTGCCTGGACCACAATGCCTGGGGTGCGCCTACGCCCTTTGCACACGTGGTCACAGCCACTTAATAAAGACAGAGACAGGAGCAGGGAAGGAGTATGCCTCTGATGAAGTGCGATCCCCGCACGAAACGCGTCAGGCTCTTTGAACTCTGGGGTTAAGACTTTTGTACAGCATTCTGCAGCCTGCTCCATTAAAAGCATTTCAATCTTCCAGTGAGTGGCTTCTCTGAATTTGGGCATCTTGTTTTTGGATTTAACACCGGCCAGCCTCGGTCGGAGAGAAGCCCGACCATGATGTCATGGACCTGCGCCTCGTCTGATGAGGAGGCGCACTAAGGAACTGGAAGAGCAGGTGGAGAGGTAACACGGAGCACGATGTGATATCCTGAAGTGTTCCCCAGCCCACCGTGGTTTTTATATTTGGATCCATTTCCCTGCTGCAAACAGCATATTGAAAACGAACTACAAGGACTGCCTGGACCACAATGCCTGGGGTGCGCCTACGCCCTTTGCACACGTGGTCACAGCCACTTAATAAAGACAAAGACAGGAGCAGGGAAGGAGTATGCCTCTGATGAAGTGCGATCCCCGCACGAAACGCGTCAGGCTCTTTGAACTCTGGGGTTAAGACTTTTGTACAGCATTCTGCAGCCTGCTCCATTAAAAGCATTTCAATCTTCCAGTGAGTGGCTTCTCTGAATTTGGGCACCTTGTTTTTGGATTTAAAACCGGCCAGCCTCGGTCGGAGAGAAGCCCGACCATGATGTCATGGACCTGCGCCTCGTCTGATGAGGAGGCGCACTAAGGAACTGGAAGAGCAGGTGGAGAGGTAACACGGAGCACGATGTGATGTCCTGAAGTGTTCCCCAGCCCACTGTGGTTTTTATATTTGGATCCATTTCCCTGCTGCAAACAGCATATTGAAAGCGAACTACAAGGACTGCCTGGACCACAATACCTGGGGTGCGCCTACGCCCTTTGCACACGTGGTCACAGCCACTTAATAAAGACAAAGACAGGAGCAGGGAAGGAGTATGCCTCTGATGAAGTGCGATCCCCGCACGAAACGCGTCAGGCTCTTTGTACTCTGGGGTTAAGACTTTTGTACAGCATTCTGCAGCCTGCTCCATTAAAAGCATTTCAATCTTCCAGTGAGTGGCTTCTCTGAATTTGGGCACCTTGTTTTTGGATTTAACACCGGCCAGCCTCGGTCGGAGAGAAGCCCGACCATGATGTCATGGACCTGCGCCTCGTCTGATGAGGAGGCGCACTAAGGAACTGGAAGAGCAGGTGTAGAGGTAACACGGAGCACGATGTGATGTCCTGAAGTGTTCCCCAGCCCACTGTGGTTTTTATATTTGGATCCATTTCCCTGCTGCAAACAGCATATTGAAAGCGAACTACAAGGACTGCCTGGACCACAATGCCTGGGGTGCGCCTACGCCCTTTGCACACGTGGTCACAGCCACTTAATAAAGACAAAGACAGGAGCAGGGAAGGAGTATGCCTCTGATGAAGTGCGATCCCCGCACGAAACGCGTCAGGCTCTTTGAACTCTGGGGTTAAGACTTTTGTGCAGCATTCTGCAGCCTGCTCCATTAAAAGCATTTCAATCTTCCAGTGAGTGGCTTCTCTGAATTTGGGCACCTTGTTTTTGGATTTAACACCGGCCAGCCTCGGTCGGAGAGAAGCCCGACCATGATGTCATGGACCTGCGCCTCGTCTGATGAGGAGGCGCACTAAGGAACTGGAAGAGCAGGTGGAGAGGTAACAAGGAGCACGATGTGATGTCCTGAAGTGTTCCCCAGCCCACTGTGGTTTTTATATTTGGATCCATTTCCCTGCTGCAAACAGCATATTGAAAGCGAACTACAAGGACTGCCTGGACCACAATGCCTGGGGTGCGCCTACGCCCTTTGCACACGTGGTCACAGCCACTTAATAAAGACAAAGACAGGAGCAGGGAAGGAGTATGCCTCTGATGAAGTGCGATCCCCGCACGAAACGCGTCAGGCTCTTTGAACTCTGGGGTTAAGACTTTTGTACAGCATTCTGCAGCCTGCTCCATTAAAAGCATTTCAATCTTCCAGTGAGTGGCTTCTCTGAATTTGGGCATCTTGTTTTTGGATTTAACACCGGCCAGCCTCGGTCGGAGAGAAGCCCGACCATGATGTCATGGACCTGCGCCTCGTCTGATGAGGAGG
Organism: Lissotriton vulgaris; assembly: GCF_964263255.1. Classification (NCBI taxonomy): domain Eukaryota; kingdom Metazoa; phylum Chordata; class Amphibia; order Caudata; family Salamandridae; genus Lissotriton; species Lissotriton vulgaris. Next base: position 1,443,739,388 of record NC_141696.1, on the reverse strand, counting down.
CGCACTAAGGAACTGGAAGAGCAGGTGGAGAGGTAACACGGAGCACGATGTGATATCCTGAAGTGTTCCCCAGCCCACTGTGGTTTTTATATTTGGATCCATTTCCCTGCTGCAAACAGCATATTGAAAACGAACTACAAGGACTGCCTGGACCACAATGCCTGGGGTGCGCCTACGCCCTTTGCACACGTGGTCACAGCCACTTAATAAAGACAAAGACAGGAGCAGGGAAGGAGTATGCCTCTGATGAAGTGCGATCCCCGCACGAAACGCGTCAGGCTCTTTGAACCCTGGGGTTAAGACTTTTGTACAGCATTCTGCAGCCTGCTCCATTAAAAGCATTTCAATCTTCCAGTGAGTGGCTTCTCTGAATTTGGGCATCTTGTTTTTGGATTTAACACCGGCCAGCCTCGGTCGGAGAGAAGCCCGACCATGATGTCATGGACCTGCGCCTCGTCTGATGAGGAGGCGCACTAAGGAACTGGAAGAGCAGGTGGAGAGGTAACACGGAGCACGATGTGATATCCTGAAGTGTTCCCCAGCCCACCGTGGTTTTTATATTTGGATCCATTTCCCTGCTGCAAACAGCATATTGAAAACGAACTACAAGGACTGCCTGGACCACAATGCCTGGGGTGCGCCTACGCCCTTTGCACACGTGGTCACAGCCACTTAATAAAGACAAAGACAGGAGCAGGGAAGGAGTATGCCTCTGATGAAGTGCGATCCCCGCACGAAACGCGTCAGGCTCTTTGAACTCTGGGGTTAAGACTTTTGTACAGCATTCTGCAGCCTGCTCCATTAAAAGCATTTCAATCTTCCAGTGAGTGGCTTCTCTGAATTTGGGCACCTTGTTTTTGGATATATATATATATATATATATATATATATATATATATATATATACACATATATGTCATTCAGGCATGTGATTCATTTTTGAACACTCACTTTTTGTAAAACCCTTTATAAATACAACTATCAAAAGCAATGTTGAGTAACAGTGACTCAAAAGGCAGCATTGTTCTTATATAAATAACTTTTTGAAAGCACACTGTCGTCTGGAAACATTTTAAATTCGTAAGCACAATACAATACCTCACAAATATCTATGTATTCTCAGATGGAAAATCCCTGATGGGAAATCCATCTGGCTACTTACTAATGTTTTTACTCGGGTCAGCTACAGAGTGTGAGATTTAAAAGGAAGTACACTGGAAAATACAACCCCAATAACCAGTTGCAGGATTGCAGTGTTCCCCAGGAAAACATCAGGTGTCAAAAACCAATATGGTAGCTACTACGTCTAGCAGAAACTTTTTGCAATCAGCCAACAGGGATTTTCACTAGGGTTGTGAAAAGGCACCATCAGGGTTCAATCAATGCAGAGCAGAGAGCATGGAGGCCACAGGCTCTAAAACACACACAAATTAAGCTTGTATTAATTATTCTACCTTGTCGAAAGTCACGTGCATGTGCTATATAGCTCAAGGTTAGGGGGTGGTCAGGACACCAACTGTAAACACTTTACCACACCAGGGTTTTTCAACTGCAGCTATCAGGGTATTTTGAAATGCTTTACATATGCAGGACATTGTAATGCGTGCGCAGACCACCGTGGCCGCCCATCAAATACTAACTCCACACAATATCTGCTACACGAGCAAATAATAAACACAAGTGTTTGTTCACACTTCCTAAACGGGCCAATCCCAGCTGATGAGGAGGCACAGTTAGGCGAAGCGGCCATGCAGACTTCAAGGTCACAGTGTGCAAATTCCAATAGGGAACTGTCTGAAGGACACACTAAGCTAGAGCACTTGCTATGAGGGCTACTTGCAATATCGCAACATATAAATGTCACGCTCGACTGGTTTTAGCATCCCCGATTTACACAGTACACAGACCAGGGAATACATTCCCGCCTATTTACCCCACATAGCTTCTTCCACCCGCGCTCCCCGATGTACATATGCACCTTATTTTGTTTCTGCAATGCTGTTTTACCAAGATTGGATGCCTATGGATTGCATGACAATGGATTCAGTACATGGTGCAGAATTCATTGAAAAACTGTTACACGGACATTCTGCACATATAGATCGAATGATCCATCCATCCATCGCACATCCTGTCTAAGTTGCTTACATTTATTTGTTGACGTTTTTGTTTGTGTGCTCAGTTTAAAATTGTCACTTCAGTCACACAAGTTTTATATGTCTGGCAAGGAATATAGCGGTACAAAAGGGGGGACTGATTTGCATATAGCCATGTCTGAACTGGGGTGGCAGAGTGGGCTAAAGAACGGTGATGGATTAAACCCAGATCTGTTGACTGGGTGTGAGTGTTTGATTGATTCAGATGCTCCGTCCATCACCACCCTCTTTTGTACCGCTTTTGGCCGCCATAAGTGTGGCAGGGTATGCTCAGACGTGAGTCCCTTGCTCACTTTGCCACTGGATTCAAGCAAGCCGGGCTGAAGACGGTTGGAATGCTAGAAACCGGTCTTCGGAAGCTTGTTTCCGGTCCAGGGAAGACATGGCTTGGCAGTTCGGGCTGGACTGTTCCGATGAGGCACAGGGTCAGACTGATTTGCATATAGCCATGTCTGAACTGGGGTGGCAGAGTGGGCTAAAGAACGGTGATGGATTAAACCCAGATCTTTTGACTGGGTGTGAGTGTTTGATTGATTCAGATGCTCCGTCCATCACCACCCCCTTTTGTACTGGCAAGGAATATAGATCATTACCCATCAACACATGCAGCCTAAGAGAATGCTACCAAACACTGAAAAGGTGAATTCCTTGTGTTTTGGCATGGTACAAAGTGGTACACCATCACAAAATGATACATTCCCTTGCTAAGTTAGACAACACTTTGTGGATTGCTGGGCTGAAACCGAGAAATATGTATTCATGCAACAAGCAAACCTTTTAGATGAAGAGAGGAAATATAACTTTACTGGTATATGCTGTGCGGGAACTAAACATCAGTCAAGGAGCAAGTACATGTCTGCTATCTTAATCGACCCAAAGCGAGGTGACGCCCTCACAATAAAAAATCTTCATTGTTCCAGGAAACGTGTAACACATAGCTTTAAGGGGTATGGAACATCACGGAAAGTAATGTAGTTATTTCAAGAGAGTGTTTTTGTACAACACAAACAAACTTTACTATCTAAAACAGCTGCCCTTTAGAGCAGAAAGCGGTGCATCATTTTCTTGAAAAACCTCTCAAACCCCGCTACTGTGGTGCTTTAAAATGACCTCTCTGATCCTCGCAGAAAGAAAATAGAATTGTTTTTGTTCGAGAGCTTTACGCTTGCCAATACTTTCAGTAGCTCTAGTGGAAAAGTGTAGCTTTAGTTGACATACATGAGATTCACCCGGGGGGAGGTATCCATCTAAAATATATACAAAGCTGTTCCTCAACTGGCGCCACACTGTGGATCAGGACTTTCAGCCTGAAATGTATCTGCCAGGTTCAAGTGTCTAGCAATTCTGCTTACCTGAGGGCACCGACCATTTTGCCGCCTCGTCCGTTCACTTATGGGCTGCATTGCCCTATGGAAAATGCTCTCTCTGGGGCGGGGCCCCCACCCCCATCCCTATTCCGGTGTTCTGGCGCGCTGTGACTGAAGAGAAACATTGTTTTCTCTTCAGTCCTGGGTCAGCGCTAGGAGGTCGGAGCAGGCTGCGCACAGCAGCTGCTGCTTTAGAGCCTTTCTCTCTCACAGCTCTCTGTAGATGAGCTGAGGTGGCTGGGGGGGCCCCCTTCATGTACTGGACCCTGGGGGCCCCCCCGCAATGCGTGGGCTGCGGGGGTGTTTGTTACGCCCCTGGTATATTCCTGTGAGAAGTTGGCCTGATATATGATGTTTCCAATTCTGGAACCACTTTGTATCAGTACAAACAATCCCTTATGGTGTCTGGTTGTAAGTCAACCTTATAGACAAGCTATCTTAATGGTAGCATAGACTAAGCAGCCTTAAAGGCTAAACTCAAGAGGTCGTGTTAAGCGAGCTGTTTTACCAATCACAATCCTGTAATATCAAACGAAAGGACACCACACAAGTATATATTATAAAAATATATGTGTTTATTTCTAAAATAATCCCCAGTACTCTTTATGAGCAAAGGGGCACAAGCGTTAAATCAAAAGCACAGTATAACATACAAAGTTGCACAATTATGGATGAGGGCGGGTGGCCACTCAAACCATATATGACAAAAGTGGTATAAGAGATACCAATCGAACAGTGGTTAGGCCTAGGGCCTAGGGAATCGCTGGGAGCAGTTGGCACAAGCAATGCTGAAGTCGGGAAAAGCCCGCGGGATTCAGGTGCAGCGCTTAAAGCACACGCATACACCAATGTTAAGTCAATGGTGCGTAAAAGTTACACAAATAGAGTTTAAGGACACTTCTGCTGAACCTAGAAGGACAAAACTTTAGACACAGGCCCTAGAGGTGTGTACTAGTGTGGGAACACCGGCGTTGCAATGTTACCTCACCCACAGGAAGCAGGTGCATAGGGTCGAAGTGGCGTCGGGTTTCGTCACGCAGGTTCTTGGTGCTTGAAGCTGAAGATGCTGCAGGCGATGTGAAGGAGAAGTGTCCGGTGTGATCCAAGGGTGGATCAGAGTAGAAAAGTACCTGAAAGCAGAGGGGACAGAGTCTGGGTCACTCAGCGGTGACCAGGGTGGAACCAGGACGGAACCAGGCAATGTTGGGCGCAATCAGGTGGTTGTTGAGGAGCTTCTCTCCGCTGCCACTTGGGCTCTGGGGCCTCTGCGACGTCCAGGAGCAAGTCACGAGCTGTCTCACGCAGGCTCTCACCGTCGGCGCTGTCGGCTTCAAGATCAGAGCAAACAACACTTGGCAAGAGCAATCCACGCGGGATTTGAAGATTGCTTCTCACTCGGACCAGGAGGGTCAGAGCGGGTGCTCCTTTTCAGAGGAGCTGGTGCAAGTCTGGAGCAACCAGAATCGCAAGTTGGTTTTAGGTTTTCGCCGGCACAGGGGCCACAAGCCAGCTGGCAAGTGACCGGGCCAACGCGTCAAGCCAAAGAAAGCAGAAGGGCCCGACGCAGCACTCGTCAAGTGTAAAGGGGTGAGCTTTGATGCAAGAGTGGCTCAGGGTTGGTGCTTCTCAAACCCTGGTGTACAGCTTCAAGGGTCACTCGTGGGCTGCACAGTCAGTGTCTCAAGGTCTTTTCAAGATGGCGTGCCCCACGCTTCTGGTCGCCTCCACAGGTCTCAGCTCTGCAGGGACTGTGGATCGGGCTGTAAGAAGGCAGGCAAGCTTGATCTTGTCGATTTCTGTTGCTCGAGTTCCGGCGGGAACTGCAACAAAGCAGGCGTCGAGGTGCTGGATGGTGCCTGTTTGCACAGGGTGGTCATTCCTTGACCACAAGGGAGATTCTTCAGTCTTCTACGTTGAGTAGGATGTTGAAGGGTCCAGAGTTTTGTTTCAAATGTTTCATCAGGATAATCTGAGTGCGTTGGCACTGCTCCCATTCTTATACCAATCTAGGGGGCTGGATTACCTGCTAGGTCCCCTCCTATGGGTGGGACCCAGGAAGGGGGTGGATACACCCTTTTCCTTTGATCCAGGCCGCGCTGGGACAGCGGCTGGTGTGCCCCAGAACCGGTTTGGCCGGATTATGCAAGGGGCAGCCTTGTGCGCCCCAGGCAGTGTCTGGTTTCTTTCAAACCTCCCTGCTACAATACACTATCTCCTGTCTGGGGTGGTGTGACACCTCCCTGCGACAGGAAAGCCTTTGTCCAGGGCTCCTCTGCGGAGTTTCGGTCAGCGGCAGGAGGTCAGACTTGGGTCTGTGGCAGAAGCATCCATTTTGTGGATCTGAGGCTCTTTTAAATCAACCGCGTTTTAGCAAAGTAACATGTTGTCTCCCTCTAGAGGGGTGGAATGCTTCCCCCGTCACCAGGAATGGCGAGCGGGTAGTATTCCAAATCGTATGACACCTTACACGACATGTTTTGATAAAGCCAAACCAAAGTTAACATATAACCGAGAGGATTATAATGCATTTAAGAGTATATGGTATGGCATTATCCCGGAACAGCTTAGGGAATTGGTCCCGACAGCTGCAGACAGGCTCAGCTCATGCTAGAGCACCATCTCACATAAAACCAAGCACTCTGCCTCCAGGATTGTTAAGGCCTGCCATAGGAGTGACTGATAGGTATATATGTGTCCAGTTAGGTTTAGATATAGGCATACTGTATCTAAGCAAGGGGTGATTACACCACCCTGCCCCAGCTGAGTGATCAGCCAGTTGTGTCAATTTTGGATAGCCAGCCAGGGGTGGCAAAAGATATGGTGCAGCCCCTGGTAGGCCTTGGATGCACCTATGCCCTGGGCACCTATAGTGCACTGTACAGGGGCTGATAAGGTGACCCAAGCCAATTTAGTTATGCACCTAGGGTACATGGAATCCTTTTTACAGAGAGAGCAGATAGCCTGGGGCCCTGATTAGCAGGGAACCAGGCCAACTAAGTCGAAAACCAGCTAAACACAAGGCAAAAAATCTGGGGTAACCATAGTCAGGTAGCCTCCTTCCTACACAACCCCCCACTAAACGAAAGGAGATAAGGCTATCCTTGGCCAGGTAAACCTATATTGCCTGAGTGGCCATATAAGGAAGTACCTGCACTAGCATGGGTACCCCCTGTGTCATGGTCCACTAAGCAGTCCCTCACCCTTGGGGTATTAGAGGGTCTCCACCATAGGGAATCACTACCTTGGGTGTGTTTATGCAAGGAAAAAGACTGGTTTTGATATGGAGTATTGAAGTGAGGCTCCACTGACTTAGGGCTCAACTTCCTCCAATTATCTTCCACCATGTGTGCCTTTCTTTCTTCAACTGAGTTGCACTGAGCTCTCAGGGTCAACCTCTGGCTACCTAAAGCTGGAGGCTGGGTCCCTATGTTTGGCTTGCTGGAGGTACAGTTCAGGTTTGGGCCCTTTGGGTCCCAGGTTTGGCTGTGCCCAACAGAATCCATCTGTGGGAGGTCCCTAACTGTTTTAAGGGGGCCCCCTCAGGAGTTTTTAAAGTTTTCACCTCACTAGGGCTACTAGTTTTGGTGCCCCTAATCTGTTGATGGGGGTGCTTTATTTGACAGGGGGGCCTCTGGGTCTCACTGTCCTTCTTGTCCTCTGCAGCCCTGGGCTGACTAAGGCAAGGTAGAGAGGGGCAGGTTACCTGCTCCAGACTGGGTCCCACCTGAGAAGGGTCCACTGCCATCAGAGGCTCTGTCAGGCCAGGCCTAACAACCTCTGGGGCAGTTCCTTCATCAGAGGTAAGATCAGTTCCCTAGGGAGGCTGATCCTGTCCTAATGTCTGGTGAGGGGGAGATTTCTCTCCCTCCTCCATGCTCTCAGTTTGGGTGGAGTGATCCATCATTTCAGGCTTCACAACACACATATCTGTTTGAGTTTGGGCTGTGGCCATCACAGCCCCACCAAACTCAGTTTGGGTATCTGCTGTTATCATAACAGCTTTGCTATTCTGTTAAGGAAGAGCTTCTGCTAAAGATGGGGCAGAGAGTTGCTCAGCCCTACCAACCTTTTCAGGAAGTACATCTTGGAGTGGGGCTGTAGCCATTACAGCCCCACTAACCTTTCCATTGGCATTTACCATTCTAGAATGGGTTTCCTGTTCAACCTCAGCCCAGGCTGAGATTTCCAAATTATTACCTAGTAGACAGTCTACAGGAAAGTTTGGTGACACTACCACTCTCTTTGGGCCAGTGACACCTCCCCAGCTGAGACTTACTACTGCCATGGGATGATTTGTTTGAATTCCATCAATGTTTGTTACCTGGTATGTGGCACCTGGTAAAAGTTGCTTAGAGGGGACTATACAGTCAGCTACCATGGTGATGCTATCCCCTGTGTCTCTAAAGGCTTCAACTTTCAAACCATTGATGATGGGTTCTTGTCTATATTTGCTCATGGTATTTGGGCAATCAGAGAAGTTGGCAAACCCCATGCCAGTCTCATAAACAAGATTATTGGGTGATGGGGACCTGGATAGGCCAGGGTCCACCTGGGCTCCAAAAGTAAACCCACCCAGATTCCTGGGTGTGCTCCCACTTCCTGGGGGATTACTGCTGACAGTAACAGGAGGTGTTGGAGCTGGCTTTGGAGGTATATTCTCTTTATTGCCATTCTTGGGACAACAGCTGTCTGTTTTGTAATGCCCAACCTGTTTACAGGCATGACAATAAGGCTTCTTCTGAGTTGATGAAGTGTCTGGGGACCCACCCCCATTCTTGGAGTTGTGGGGCCCTGGGGAAGTCTTTTCCTTACTTTTATCCCCACCCTTATCTTGAGGCTTGGTAGACTCCTTCTTCTGGTTACTGTCCTGATTCTTAGGCCTAATCCTGGTTCTGACCAATTTATCTGCCCTCTTTCCCAGTTCTTGGGGAGAGGTCAAATCTGAGGTCACCAGGTGCTGGTGTAAGAGCTGGTTCTGACAATTACTTAGGATCTTCTCCCTCATAATCAAATTATACAATCCTGTGAAGTCATGTACTTTGCTGCAATGTAGCCAACCCTCCAGAGCCTTAGTAGCACAATCTACAAAATCAGTCCAGTCCTGTGTCTGTGTCTTCTGGGTGTCTCTGAACTTCAACCTGTACTGTTCAGTGGTTAAGCCAAACCCATCTATTAGAGCACTCTTCAGGACTTTGTAGTTTTTAGCATCCTCATGTCTGACAGTGAGGAGCTTATCTCTCCCTTTCTCTGAAAAGGAGTACCATAAGATTGCTGCCCATTGTTCCTCAGGAACCTGCTGTACCATGCAGGCTCTCTCAAGAGCAGTTATCCACTTGTGGATGTCATTCCCTTCTGTGTAGGGGGGAACAATCTTTGTCAGGTTTCTAGTATTATAGGACCAGTCTTTCTCTCTAGGATTATTGCTGCCACCAGTGGAATCTAAGCCACACATTTTCTGTTCCCTTGCTAAAGCAAGTTTAGCTTGGGCCAGGGCTAACTCTTCCCTCTCTATCTGGAGTTCTACAGCTCTCATCCTGGCCTTATGCTCTCTTCTCTGGGGGGAAGTCATTCCCCTTTGAGAGTTTCTTGAGACACTAGAAATGTGAGAGTCCCCTGATGGAGATCTCACCCTTCTGTTGCCTGTGGGAACTAGGTTATAGGATCTGGTGAGGTGCTGGCCCTCTCCATTCCCATGTAGGTCTAAGTTGGTCCTGTTAAGCCTGCCAACTATAACCTGGTTACCCCTCTGATCCTGATTCTCAGGCTCATCTACTTCTGAGCCCTCCTCCTCCTCTTCCTCCTCTTCTTCCTCCTCTGGAGTGGTCTCATTCTCAGGGGTGTTCACTCCATCTCCTAAATCTAAGGGAGCTGCACTCGCCTTATCTAAGTCATCCTTTTCCAGGATGGCTATCAGGGAAGGAATGGTGGGGTTTCTACCCCTTTTTAGCCCCCTTGCAATGCATAAGGCACCCAAGTCTTTGTGGCTAAGTTTGTCATAGCTGGAAGTTACCTTGGTACGGTCAACTGTCACAGGGGCAGAGCCTGAAGCTCTTCCTGTGTCAGACATGACTGCTAGTGAGCTGCTAGTGGTCCACTTACCTACACTAAGTGTTTTCCTACTGTACCTTGCTAGTGAGTTGTAGTCAGGGTGTGCTAATCCCTTTAATCTACAACTACTAAGTTCAGTAGAACTTAATATGCTAAGCTTTTGATTTATATGTACCTAAAGGTACTTGATGTGATCTTTCAATTTGATAAAAAGATTGCAATGGTAAAACAACAGCAAGCTCAAATCCGCACTGCTGCACACCAATATGAGAAGTTGGCACTGATATATGATGTTTCCAATTCTGGAACCACCTTGTATCAGTCCAAATAATCCCTTATGGTGTCTGGTTGTAAGTCAACCTTATAGACAAGCTATCTTAATGGTAGCATAGACTAAGCAGCCTTAAAAGCTAAACTCAAGAGGTCGTGTTAAGTGCGCTGTTTTATCAATCACAATACTGTAATATCAAATGAAAGGACACCACACAAGTATATATTATAAAAATATATGTGTTTATTTCTAAAATAATCCCCAGTATTCTTTATGAGCAAAGGGGCACAAGCGTTAAATCAAAAGCACAGTATAACATACAAAGTTGCACAATTATGGATGAGGGCGGGTGGCCACTCAAACCATATATTACAAAAGTGGTATAAGAGATACCAATCGAACAGTGGTTAGGCCTACAGCCTAGGGAATCGCTGGGAGCAGTCGGGACAAGCAATGCTGAAGTCGGGAAAAGCCCACGGGATTCGGGTGCAGCGCTTAAAGCACACGCATACACCAATGTTAAGTCAATGGTGCGTAAAAGTTACACAAATAGAGTTTAAGGACACTTCTGCTGAACCTAGAAGGACAAAACTTTAGACACAGGCCCTAGAGGTGTGTACTAGTGTGGGAACACCGGCGTTGCAATGTTACCTCACCCACAGGAAGCGGGTGCATAGGGTCGAAGTGGCGTCGGGTTTCGTCACGCAGGTTCTTGATGCTTGAAGCTGAAGATGCTGCAGGCGATGTGAAGGAGAAGTGTCCGGTGTGATCCAAGGGTGGATCAGAGTAGAAAAGTACCTGAAAGCAGAGGGGACAGAGTCTGGGTCACTCAGCAGTGACCAGGGTGGAACCAGGACGGAACCAGGCAATGTCGGGCGTAATCAGGTGGTTGTTGAGGAGCTTCTCTCCGCTGCCACGTGGGCTCTGGGGCATCTGCGATGTCCAGGAGCGGGTCACGAGCTGTCCCACGCAGGCTCTCACCGTCGGCGCTGTTGGCTTCAAGATTTGAGCAAACAACACTTGGCAAGAGCAATCCATGCGGGATTTGAAGATTGCTTCTCACTCGGACCAGGAGGGTCAGAGCGGGTGCTCCTTTTCAGAGGAGCTGGTGCAAGTCTGGAGCAACCAGAATCGCAAGTCGGTTTTAGGTTTTCGCCGGCACAGGGGCCACAAGCCAGCTGGCAAGTGACCGGGCCAATGCGTCGAGCCAAAGAAAGCAGAAGGGCACCACGCAGCACTCGTCGAGTGTAAAGGGGTGAGCTTTGGTGCAAAAGTGGCTCAGGGTTGGGGCTTCTCAAACCCAGGTGTACAGCTTCAAGGGTCACTCGTGGGCTGCACAGTCTGCGTCTCATGGTCTTTTCAAGATGGCAGCCCCACGCTTCCGGTCGCCTCCCCGGGTCTCAGCTCTGCAGGGACTGTGGATCGGGCTGTAAGAAGGCAGGCAAGCTTGATTTCGTCGATCTCTGTTGCTCGAGTTCCAGCAGGAACTGCAACAAAGCAGACGTCAAGGTGCTGGATGGTGCCTGTTTGCACAGGGTGGTCACTCCTTGACCACAAGGGAGATTCTTCAGTCTTCTACGTTGAGTAGGATGTTGAAGGGTCCAGAGTTTCATTTCAAATGTTTCATCAGGATAATCTGAGTACGTTCGCACTGCTCCCATTCTTATACCAATCTAGGGGGCTGGATTACCTGCTAGGTCCCCTCCTATTGGTGGGACCCAGGAAGAGGGTGGATACACCCCTTTCCTTTGATCCAGGCCACGCTGGGACAGGGGCTGGTGTGCCCCAGAACCGGTTTGGCCGGATTATGCAAGGGGCAGCCTTGTGCGCCCCAGGCAGTGTCTGGTTTCTTTCAAACCTCCCTGCTACAATCCACTATCTCCTGTCTGGGGTGGTGTGACACCTCCCTGCGACTGGGAAACCTTTGTCCAGGCCTCCTCTGTGGAGTTTCAGTCAGCAGCAGGAGGTCAGACTTGTGTCTGTGGCAGAAGCATCCATTTTGTGGATCTGAGGCTCTTTTAAAATCAATCGCGTTTTAGCAAAGTAACATGTCGTCTCCCTCTAGAGGGGTGGAATGCTACCCCCATCACCAGGACTGGCGAGGGGGTAGTATCCCAAATCGTATGACACCTTACACGACATGTTTTGATAAAGCCAAACCAAAGTTAACATATAACCGCAAGGATTATAATGCATTTAAGAGTATATGGTATGGCATTATCCTGGAACAGCTTAGGGAATTGGTCCCGACAGCTGCGGACAGGCTCATCTCATGCTAGAGCACCATCTCACATAAAACCAAGCACTCTGCCTCCAGGATTGTTAAGGCCTGCCATAGGAGTGACTGATAGGTATGTATGTGTCCAGATAGGTTTAGATATAGGCATACTATATCTAAGCAAGGGGTGATTACACCACCTTGCCCCAGCTGAGTGATCAGCCAGTTGTGTCAATTTTGGATAGCCAGCCAGGGGTGGCAAAAGATATGCTGCAGCCCCTGGTAGGCCTTGGATGCACCTATGCCCTGGGCACCTATAGTGCACTGTACAGGGACTGATAAGGTGACCCAAGCCAATTCAGTTATGCACCTAGGGTACATGGAATCCATTTTACAGAGAGAGCAGACAGCCCGTGCTTTCGACATTGTCGTAAACCTATAATTCCGTTACCAGTGACCCGTAAATGATCCATATAGTATATCCTGGTGTTTTCGCTATGCTATGAGCAAGAGCACTCTTGTTATGAGCACACTTCCGGTACACCAATGGCATCCATTTCGGAATACGGCATCCATCTTGTATTCTTGCCCTCACATAGTCAATAAAAAAACAGTGACCTCTGATCAATTCACTTCGCTAAAAGACACGTAGGCTTTAGCCCGGCGATGCACCTTGTTAATGACACGTAAACCTTAGTTCAGAAACGCTGTGGCTGCATGACTCGACAGAAGCTGTCTCCTCTGCCTGAGGCCAGTCCTGCTATACTGGTTCTCGTGCTCGTTGGCCTGATCATGATTAGGCGGCCGAAGACAGTAGCCTTGCCCATTTACAAGCCACAAACATCTCTTATCCTGCTTTCCTATCTCCTACACCTGGCTCTGCTCCTTTCCTTCTGGGCTTTTACTATGGGGAGGTAACGAAATTTACGATGAGGCGGTCCGGCTCTTGAATGAGAAGATGACACGGGATTATGATTGAACAGTGGAAACCCCTCATTTGTAATGTTTGACATCGGAACTTCGTTGACTGTTACTGTTTGACGCCAAATATTTATTGTTTAGGATACAAAGTTTAAGAAATGTACGAGTAATGTGAAGAATGTTGCCTACAGCAAAAAATTGTGTATTTAAGGTAGCAACCCACTTAGTACAAATCGAACAGGCTCCTAGAACCTGCCCGTGTGTAGTTTCTGTGACTTCTGTATCCCTGCAGTAATAAGCCTTTGGTCTTTGACGCCATCATCGAGAAGCCCGTGTTTCTGTTTATCTGTGCACCGAGACAGGTAGAACTCAGGGGTCTTCGGGTGTTGTATCCCTGGCACCTCTGGACCTTATTTAGTCCAGAACTCCAATCTAAGTCGAAAACCAGCTAAACACAAGGCAAAAAATCTGGGGTAACCATAGTCAGGTAGCCACCTTCCTACAATCCCCGGCAACCGGAACAAAGTAGAGGACTATCTGAGCAGGGCGGCAGCCATGGAGCCTGGAGAAGAAGACCAGATAGGAGGAGAAGAGATGGTGGCACTGACAGATGACCAAGAGAGGGTTATCAGCAATCAGGAGTGGAAAGAAGCATATGAGCGGGACCCTACCCTGCAGGAAGTGAAACGGTGCATAGTACAAGGATGGCCAGAGAAAAAACACATCAGCGAGAATCTAAAAATGTACTACGAAGTCCGGGAGGAACTGTCGGTGGATGACCAAGGAGTGTTCACGTACAGAGGGGACAAGGTAATTCCCCCAGCTGACATAGTCCCAAAACTACTGGCGTTACTCCATTAAGGACATTTGGGAATAGTCAAGATGAAGCTAAGGACCAAACAAGGCTATTGGTGGCCAGGTATGGACCTAAGAGCGGAAAGGCATGTCAGAGATTGCCCACAGTGCCAAGGGGCAGATAAGACACTCAAGCCATTGCGCTCGGCGCTAGGAAGGTTCGATCCCCCACAGAACCCATGGGAGGAGTTGTCCATCGACATACTGGGCCCCATTTTGGATGGACAAGGTGCACAGAAGTACGTATGTGTCCTAATGGATAGATACTCGAAATGGCCGGAGATGAAAGTGAAAGAGGTGATGGACACAGAGACTATACTAAAGTTTTTAAGCGACACGTTCGTGAGGGAGGGCATTCCTAAATCCATCTTGAGCGACAATAGACCTCAGTTCACCTCAGGTAATGGGCCAACTTCATGGAAAGGAATGGTATCCTCTCCAAGTACATGTCGATCTATCACCCGGCAGGAAGCGGACTAGTAGAACGGTTTAACCGTGTGGTGATGGGATCCGCGCAAGCTGCGATATCCAACAACAAGGACTGGGAGAAGGAAATATGGCAAATGATATGGGCGTACAGGATTACCCCCACAGGGACGGGATACAGTCCCTGCCAAATCTTGAGAGGACGTGATCCCTTCACGAAGGACAACAGAGTGTGGAAGGAGAAAACAATAATGAGCAAATGGTCTCCTGCAGTGGTGTAAGCAAACTTGGAGAAGGCACAAGATGTCTACGCAAAGCACTACAACAGACGGAGGAACGTGAAGGATACCGGATTGGAAGAAGGTGAATGGGTGCGAGTCAAGTTGGGGACGATGCAAAGAAAAGGAGATAGCAAGTATAGTAAAGCTCTGCAAGTGAAGAAAGTGTATGACAGAGCAGCTCTGTTGAGTGATGGCAATATTTGGTCCCAGGACCGCATGGCGAGATGCAACAAGGTACTACAGTGGGACCAAGGAAGACAGGACCTAGAAAGTGTGGAGGAGTCTGAGGCAAGAGATGAACAATTCGATGGAGAGATGGACTTAGGAAGTGAAGAAGTCAGTAAGGAGCAAGACAATGGAGGTAGCCCGGGAGCAGAGAGAGAGATGAACGGAAACAGGTTGATGGAGAATCAAGCTGCTATGAACAACAAGGGGAGCAGGGCAGAAACTGTGGAGCGAGAAGCACTGACTACCCCGGCGAGATTGACCCGCAGGGGAAGAACAGTGACAAGACCAGCCAGGTTTCGAGACTTTGATATGAGCGGCGGACTGTGAGTTACATATTTCTTTGTTTGGGAAAAAAGGGAGATATGTAGAGTTGGCGTTATAGTGGTTGCACGTCGCGTCACGACGCGACGTGTCGGCGGCCATCTTAGAGGATGCGCGCGCAGCAAGCCAGAAATGGCGTGAACCCTGGAGCACGGTTGCACGGGCTCGCCGCTCTCTGTAGACAATAAGTTAAATAAATACGGTGTACAAATATATACAGCATCCTGTCTTTATTGGAGGTATAGCAACTTTACAACAATTTCAATAATTTGTGCAGCAATATAATAAGTCAATTGACAACTGACCAAATGAATATGCAAGTAATCAGTAAATGGCTATTTATTCATTTCATACCACTGTATACGGAAGCACGTCTTAAAGTGTACACTGTAAAGCAGAGTTGCATTCCATACATGAGCCCTCATTACAGCTATGCCAGCGCGGTTTGCAAATAAATGTAACCAATCATAATATGTTGCCATTACATGTAATGTCCACGGCATATTAATACTTAATCATGCGAATATATAAAGTATAATACCAAATGCTAAATAAGTCAAAGCCATGAGAAAACAGATAAAACAGAGCAATGGCGCTGTATACATAGGAATAACCATAATCTATGTGGCATTTTGACACAGACACTGAAAATCTGAGCTCTGAAATTACTACTGTAAATTCATCCAAATGACCCATGAGTGGGTATGAAGAATCAAGTGTATAATACGCTCAGGATTGAGCCCCAGTGGGAGGAAAACGGGCCAAACAAACAAACAAGACATGAGAATATGTCGGACCCAAAAAACCCTTCACAATATTGACATGCTCCTCCTCACAGAGACCTGGTTTAAAGATACCTCTCACTCTATGTTTGATCTCCTATTACCCACAGGCTATTCTATATTTAGGAATGACAGAACTGACAACACGGGGGAGGTGTTGCAGTCATTGTTAGAAACTCCCTTCAACTTAAGGCTTCTCCTATCAGCTCCTCCCACACCTTTGAATGCCTTTCTCTTGAGCTTCAATTGCACCACCGTTCACCCCTCAGATTCCATGTCATTTACCACCCGCCTCGTAGTGGCCCTTCCTTTATGGAAGAACTCACTGACTTCATTAGCGACCAATCAGACCTTCGTGGGTGATTTCAATCTCCACTGGGGCGTACCGCAAGACTCTTCTGCAAACTCGCTGGCCACCTTCCTCTCTGCAAACGATCTTATCCAACACTGCACAGAATCAACACACTCTAAGGGCTCAATCCTGGACCTTGTTATTTCTAAAGCAGGCATGCTTTCTATCAATACCCCTATTCATGTAGACTGGTCTGACCACCTCCTCATCCCATTCTCTCTTCAACTATCACACTCTATAACTCTTGGCCAACCTAAGAGGGCTGTCTTCTGGTTCCGTGATGCCAAAAATATTGATGTCGGTCCCCTCTGTGAATCAGCTTTGTTATCACTTCCAAGGCTAGACCCGAACCTAGATGTTGACAAACTCACCTCCCAATGCCTCACAGTTCTTGCAGCCGAAATTAATAACGTTGTTCCGCTCAAAAGCAAAAGGATAAGGCCCACTCCCTCAGCACCTTGGTTCAACAAATCCCTCTATGAGGAAATGAAGCAGCTAAGATTCCTGGAGAAACAATGGAGGCAAGAGCCCTCCACTGATAATTTGGCCACGCTTCGCTCAGCAAGATCCAAGTACCACAAGCACATCTTCCTTGGGAAAGCGGCACACTTCAAAACCCTCCTTGACTCAGCCAAAAATAGACCCAAAAAACTATTCAATCTCATCAAGATTCCTAACTGCTCTCCCCCAACCTCCAAGTTGGAGGATTCTACAAAGAGAGCAGCGGATTTTGCTATATTCTTCGATGAAAAAGTGAATTCACTTGTGGATCAGGTCGCTCATCCTACCCCTCTAGAGGAGTGCAAATTCTTAGCCATTTGGCAGAACTTTGACCCCATATCTGAAGATGCCCTTCTCAAGTGCATACGTGAAACAAAGCCCTCCAACCATTCTCTTGACCCCATCCCCAGTGCCATTGCCATTGACTTCTATACCCATTCCCTTTCCTATTGGACCACTCTGGTCAACCTCTCCCTCTGGCAAGGCTCCCTTCCTGTCTCTTTCAAAACTGGCCGGGTCACCCCTCTGCTTAAAAAACTCACTGCTGATGAGAATGACCTCAACAACTTCCGCCCCATCACTAACCTACCCCTTCTTGCGAAGATCACAGAAAGATGTGTAGCAAAACAACTCTCTTGTCATATCAAGGACAATGATCTTCTTGACAATTGTCAGTCCGGCTTCATCCAAAACTGCAGCACTGAAACAGCCCTACTGCAAGTGGTTGATGACATGCTGAGGATACTCGATTCGGGGGGGGGGGTCCTGTCTTCTAATTCTCCATGACCTTTCTGCAGCATTTGACACTTTCAATCACAACACCCTCCTCAATATTCTTCAACAGAGAATGGGCATGGAGGGCACTGTGCTTAAATGGTTTGCATCCTTCCAAATGATCAAAATGGCGAACAGTCTTTCATCTCCTGTGGTGGTAGGTCAAGGTGTTCCTCAAGGCTCTATACTTTCACCCACATTGTTCAATCTCTATTTAGAACCATTGGGAAATCACCTAAGTAAATCCGGGATCCACTATCATCTCTATGTAGACGACACTCAAATCTACCTCAAGGTTGCCTCCACTCACGATCTCACAATCCTAAGCTCTACTCTCGACTGCATTCAAAACTGATGTCAACTCATCAACTGATTCTGAATCCCTCCAAAACTGAATTCTTCCTCTTCTCCTCCTCACTCTCTCCTCCCCCGGTCCAATCATGGATGGATCAGATGAATCTACTTAACAAAAAACTCATCATTGTCGACAGCGCATAATCCCTTGGTGTCATACTCGACAAAAAACTCAATCTAATCTCCCACATCAATTCCATTGCAAAGTCTGCTCGATACCAACTGCGCCTTCTTTGGGGAATCTGTTGCTTCTTCCCGGAGCAGGACCTTATAACTCTGGTGCAATCGCTGGTCCTCTCCAGACTGGACTACTGCAATTCTCTTCTTACTGGCCTCCCCAAATCCCACTTGTCCACCCTTAAATCTGTTTTCCATTCAGCAGCTCGTTTCATTTATGGGGCCAAAAGAAGCGACCACATCACACCGATGTTATCCACCCTCCGCTGGCTTCCCATCGAGGCTAGAGCTATCTACAAGACTGCCTGTATCACCCACAAAGCCTTGCACTCCTCCTCTCCTCGCTACCTGGTGAATAAAATTAAACTCTCTGGAGGCTCTAGACCATCACGTAATGCGGAAAATCTACTGCTTGAACCTCCCACTTTCAAGAAGGAAAGATCGATGGCCCAATCCTTCTCAGGCAAGGCAGTGAGAATCTGGAACTCCCTTCCACCTCAGCTCCGTACCACCGCCTCCTCCAAGGCCTTCAAAACGGACCTCAAAGTTCTCCTCCTCCAAAGGCACCTCCAAAATTAATTCACGTCCTCTCTATTATCTGAAGGAAGACCTCCCTGTACTGAAAATTCTATGCTCCATGACTATGGAAGTGCCTTCCCAGTCTGTTCTTGTGGTTGGAGTGTTTGCCATTCATTGCAGTATTATCCTTGTACCTGTGTTTGGTACTCTTTTGTAACATGCACACACCACTTTTCTCTTGTAACACACTGTTTGCTACCTCTCAAATTTTGTTTGCCTTTGATACTTGCACAAGTGCCACCATTGCCTATGTAACGTTTGTTCTTGTGCCTGAGTGTCTAGCATATATTGCAGTATTATACCTCTAATTGTACTTTGCTTTCTCTTGTAACCTGCACACTTGTCACTTTCTCCTCCTGTGCACTGTTTGCTACCTCATGTATTTTGTTTGCTCACAATTGTCACTTTTACCTCATGTAACTCAACGTCTGCTTTTGTAATCTGTTCAGGTGTAATGTTCTCCTCATGTATCAGTTTTGTTCCTATTGTGAAGCGCTCTGACGCCTTTGAGTAAAGTCCTCGCTATATAAAAACGCATATATAAATAAAATAAATAAATAAAAAAGCATCAACGATGTGCTATCAGTGCTAAAGCAAAATCAACACCAGATGTGTCAGGGCATTCTGGAAAAGTAGGGTAGGGTGCACCGGCCGGGGTCCCTTCCTTATCTCCCTGTGAAAAAAAATAGAAAAAAGGCATCGAACAATGGAAGCCATACATGCTCCAAAGCACAGAATCGTTATATACAATATTTCATAAATGCACATATAGCGCCTAATCGGACTTCAGGCCAAAAGGGGTTTTAATGTTCTATGATCCATTTGTGTTCTCTTTTTCTGAGGGTGGTTACCCTATCACCTCCCCTGGGATCCAGATGGACATGTTCCACCCCAAAGAAACTAAGGGGCTGATTACGAGTCTGGCAGTCTTGTGACTGCCAAATTCGTGGTGGCGCAGCAGTGGTGGTCCACCGTAGGGCAATTACCACTTCCAAAGTCATACCAGTGGTGGACTGCTGGCTACGCTGTGCCACAACCCAATATGCTGTGCAGGGACTAGCACAGTCCCGCTCCACATATTACAAGGTCTTGCACCGCCAGCCTTTCCATCGCAGAGACTTGCCATAAAAAAGGCTGGAGGTGCAAGAACAATAGGAGTCCCAGCACGGCATGGATGTCATCATTCATGCCGTGCTGGAACTTTTTTGTTGTTCCCATTGCGGGGCCTGTTTTCCAGGCACCGCCATGGAAAAGGCAAAGGACCTCCGCCAGTATTATGAGTTACACATTTTTAACTCGTAATACTGCCGGTGGTCCTTGAGCATCTTTGGCCGGGATAACATTTAGCTAGCGCTGTTACGCTAAAGTTGCAATTCCGCCCTAAGTTGTTTCTGGTCACTAAAATGATGTGTCTCAAAATGAAGTGCCACATGGTAGTGCTGATCTAGGCTCTGGTGTGTTGAAGGATTCTCTTGCGTACCGGGTGTATGGTACTGCCTAGGTACAGCGTGAGACATAGACCACAAAAGTGGTACTGCAAATAATGAAATTATTGATGAGGTTTTCCTTGGTTGTGTGCGGAATAGGAAATGTTTTGCAATTGGTGGAGTGTTCTCAGGCCTTACATTTGCCACATGTAAAGAACTCTTTGCATTGATAACCTAGTGTGTGTGCTACCATGGGTGCTCTGATGTCTGTTCTAACTACCATGTCCCTCAAGGATCTGTTCCTGCAGTAAGTGGTACTGGGTACATCACTTTTCATGTGATAAAATATGGCCCGCGGTGGTGCAAGGGACTTGTAAGTAAGTCCTGCAGTATTTTTAGTGGACACACTCAAATTCAACACAATTCAATCCTGTAGTCAGGGAGTCAAAGCCCCTCTCTCAGTAGAAATCTGAAAGCTCTTTTTTGCTGATCACATAAGGCCGGATGACAGTTGCACTATCAAGCCAGACCTAATAATCCATATAGGTAAATAACCGCCCTCCTCCCATCTAGCTGTTACCAGAAAAAAACCACCATTAATTATATAGTTATCTAAGACAGTTTAACAGCATCACAATGTCATGTGTGTGCCACTAAAAGTTCACGCTCAGGCAGCAGGATAAATAAACAAAATGTGTGGAGGGCAAGTACTTTTTTTGGGGAAGCAGATAGTTTCTGCCCAATCAAACAATCTACTGCTGGACCCCAACAAGTGGGAGTAACCAAAACCCCAGTCCTGGTGTTTCTCATCGCTGTCGAGCCAGATCACAAACAATGCTGTGATTTTGAAAAATAATAGAGTGGCTCTGAGTGGGTCTGCAAGGGAGTAGTCAAAATATATCCTCCACTTTGAACTACATGGCTACCCCTGAGTGAGTGAGTGAGTGAGTGTACCAAGTCTGGGTCTGGTGACTTAGTGTACTAATGCATCCACTGTGGGTGCCTGTGTTCAACCTCATGATCACAGTTTCAAATCCCGGCGGGTCCACTCAGCCTTTCGTACTTTTGAGGCCAGTAAAATGAGTATCATTTAGTTGGGTTACAATAAACATCTGTTATTCAGCGCAAAGATACCCTTGGGTGAACGTGCGATTTACAAATACACATGTTATGTCAGGTAACCATGTGTTCCATATAATTTGAAGGAAGCTCTCCAGGAACTGCTTACTGCAGAAAAGTTGACTATTTCCTTTCTCTTTTCGATTTTTCTTTCCTTCTTTCCTTAGTGCCAGAGAAGTTAGAATGCCTATTTTTGGGCAGTGTTCTGGAAAAATCCAGAAAACATATCACTTTCATTCTTTACGTGCTACTATCCCTCATACCATCTTGGTTTCTTTTTTTGCTATCATTTTCATTCCTCTTTTGCACTCTTTTTCCTCCATTCTTTTGTGCTCTCACTCAATTTGCACATTACTTGGGGAGAGGAGTTGGCCTAATGGCTAGGGCAGTCGATCTTTTATCTGGGGAACCGGGGGGCATATTATCAAGGGGGTTTATCTCCGCTTTTTTGGCTTTAAAAGCCAAGAAAGCGGAGATAAAATTATTTATCTCCCTATTACCTAGCTGTCGCTAACACCAGTTAGCGACAGCTAGTAGGAGATAGCGACCATCTTGGGCCACACTTTGCATGTCAGTGATATTTATCACTAATGACATGCAAAGTGGGCGTGCCAAGATGTTAGCGACTGAAAACAGCCGCTAACATCGCTATCTCCTATTACCAACGCTTGGAGATATTCGCGCTAAGCGCGAATATTTCCATAAGCTAACACCTGCCCTGAGCAGTTCTTAGCCATGTTATCCAATGGGAGGTGGATAACATGGCTAAGAGCATTAGCTCGGTAATGCATGAATATCGCTGACTTTTCAGCGATATTCATGCATTGCAGCGATTTTTATCGCATTTGCGATAAACCTTGGTAATACCAAGGTTTATTTGCGGTAAAAATCGCCGCAGCTCAGCGGTAAAGTTTTGTCTCTAACCAAGCAATAGCGATAATTATCGCTATTGCTTGGTAATATGCCCCCGGGTTCGAGTCTCGGAAATGACACTTGTTAGACGGGAAACCTGAGGGTCAGCCGAGCAAGGGGGAGAGGCCTCCTGGCGAGGGCCCTCTCCTCAGATCGTACGGACGAGCAACCACCCCCCCACAGATGGACGCCACACAAAGATAGGTTCTCAACACTTTTATCGGTATTCTTAGGCAGGTTATCTCAACAATACAGAAGGAACGGGATGCTGGGATCCCTTCAAACTTAGTCTCTGTGGCCAGGGGGTAGCGGGACAGTCTTGGTACCGGTCTGGTACGGGGATCTCTGGTATGGGCCGCGGCAGCGCAAGCAGGACTCCAAGATGATTCACGAAGATGC
The DNA here is from genome assembly GCF_964263255.1 of Lissotriton vulgaris. Lineage (NCBI taxonomy): Eukaryota > Metazoa > Chordata > Amphibia > Caudata > Salamandridae > Lissotriton > Lissotriton vulgaris. The sequence continues at coordinate 1,443,716,920 of NC_141696.1, read as the reverse complement.
GCCGCGGCAGCGCCAGCAGGGCTTCAAGGATGGTTCACGAAGATGAGCCGCGGCAGCGCCAGCAGGACTTCAAGGATGGTTCACGAAGATGAGCCGCGGCAGCGCCAGCAGGACTCCAAGGATGGTTCACGAAGATGAGCCGCGGCAGCGCCAGCAGTGCTTCAAGGATGGTTCACGAAGATGAGCCCCGGCAGCGCCAGCAGGGCTTCAAGGATGGTTCACGAAGATGAGCCGCGGCAGCGCCAGCAGGACTCCAAGGATGGTTCACGAAGATGAGCCGCGGCAGCGCCAGCAGGGCTTCAAGGATGGTTCACGAAGATGGGCCGCGGCAGCGCCAGCAGGCCTTCAAGGATGAGTTCGTCTCGGTGTCTCTCGACTCCAGGATACAACTGCCTTCCTGCTCCGGAGCTGCCCCAGTTATAGGTCTGGTGCCCTTTGATGTCCGGACCCTCGCACTTGGAGGTCGGGGGGTCCGGGATGAGGGAGTCCAGACACCCAGCAGGGGGGTGGAGAATGCGCCCAGGCAGGCTGAGGGCGATCGAAACTAGGCGGATGGGGGTCCATCGAAACTCCTTCCCCCATTGACTCGCCAAGTGGTCTCTTTACCCCCTGGTCGGATCGCGGTGCCTCGATGTCGGGGCGTTACTGGGCCTGCGGCTGGGGTCGGGCCGAGGCCACGAGGCCTGGTCGTGGAGGGTCCAAGATGGCGGCTGGGCCGGAGACGATGGTCCGGAAAATGGTACGGGCCAGCCGGGGGAGTTGAAGCAATGGGGTCGAGTTCCGTCGGGGGAGAGCTGGGGGCGGCCCTCGTGGAAGGTGGATGGTGCCGCTCTTGGTCGTAGAACAGGGGTCAAGGTAGTCCGGGACCCGTCATGCGGAAGGAGTGGGGCCACGCCATGAGGCCCTGTCCAACACGCGTCCCCCCCAGCTGAAGGCAGGGAGAGTCACCCATCCTCTTGGGTATTCTCCTCGCCGAGGCGGAAGAAGCGGGACAGGCCGTCTCCGTTGGCGTGGTCGTTGCCTGGGCGATGCTCCACGGTGAAATCCATCCCTTGCAGGGAGATGGACAAGCGCAACAGTTTCGGATTCTCCCCTCGCATCTGCATCAGCCATTGCAGAAGTGGGTGCCGAAGAGATAGGGTCGGAGCTTTTTGAGGGCCCACACCACGGCGAAGGCCTCCCGCTCAATGGTGCTCCAGCGCTGTTCTCGGGCCAGCAGACGTCGGCTAATGAAGGCTACTGGCTGGTCAATTCCCTCTGCGTTGATTTGGGAGAAGACTGCTCCGACGCCGTGATCGGAGGCATCGGTCTGTACTATGAATTCCCGACTGTAGTCGGGGGCTTGGAGCACGGGGCGGTGCACGTTGCTGTCTTGAGGGTCTCAAAGGCGGCCTGATACTCGGGTGTCCAGTGTACCTTCGGTGGGTGTTTCTTTGACGTGAGTTCTGTGAGGGGGCCCACAATGCTGCCATAGTCTTTCACGAAGCGCCGGTAATATCCTGTGAGCCCCAGGAAGGCTCGGACCTCTGTTTGGGTGACCAGGGGTTCCCAGGCCCGGATGGCGGCGATCTTGGGTTGGAGGGGGGCCACCTGGCCACTTCCCACCTGGTGCCCCAGGTAGGTCACGGACCCTTGGCCGATTTGGCACTTGCTGGCTTTTATTGTTAGTCCTGCCCGTCGGAGGGCGGCCAAGACCTCATGGAGGTGTTGGAGGTGTTCGGCCCAGTGGAGACTGTACACCGCAATATCATCTAGGTAGGCAGTGCTGAACTCCTCGAGGCCCGCCAGCACCTTATTCACTAGTCTCTGGAACGTGGCGGGGGCGTTTTTCATGCCGAAGGGCATCACCTTGAAGTGGCAGTGGCCATCCGGGGTGGAGAAGGTGGATCGCTCCTGGGCGCCCGGGGTGAGGCCGATCTGCCAGTAGCCCGCAGTCAGGTCGAAGGTGCTTAGGTAGCGGGCGGCCCCCAGGCGGTCAATCAGTTCATCAGCCCGAGGGATGGGGTGAGCGTCGGTTCGGGTGACGGCGTTCAATCCCCGGTAGTCCACACAAAATCTGAGTTCGGGGGCGACGTCAGGGGCGGCGGCCTTGGGGACCAGCACGACCGGGCTGGCCCATGGGCTGTCGGAGGGCTCGATCACTCCTAGAGCCAGCATCTTGGATACTTCCGACTGGATGCAGGCGCTTACCCGATCGGGAACGCGGTAGGCCCGGTGTCGTATAGGTGGGCTATCCCCGGTGTCGACATCGTGGAGGCACCATGGGGTGACCCCGGGGGTGGGAGAGAACAGATCGGCAAATTGTTGTAATAGGTTTTGGCAGCTTTGGCGTTGTGCGGGTGGAAGAGAGGTTGACGCCTTCCACGGAGCCGTCTTTTTCGAGGGTCTTCAGGAGGTCGGGCAATGGCTCGGAGTCCTCTTCAGCCCCGCTGTCGGTAGCCATCAGGAGGCTAAGTTCTGAGCGAACAAAGTGAGGCTTAAGTCGGTTGGCATGGAGGACCCGGAGGGGGTTCCTGGGGGACTCCATGTCAACCAGGTAGGTGACAGGCCCCTTGCGCTCCACCACTTTGAAGGGCCCCGTCCACTTGTCCTGGAGGGCGAATGGTTCGACCGGGGACATGACCCAGACCTGTTGTCCCGGCTCGAACTCGATGGATGAGGCGTTTTGATCATACCACCTCTTCATGTCTTCTTGGCTGGCTTCAAGGTTGGCCTTGGCAAGTTCCCTGAACTGCCGAGTCTGGTTCCGGAGGGTCATGAGATACCGGTACACATCAGGAGGAGCATTCTGGGTGCCCACCTCCCATCCTTCTTTGACCAGTCTCAGGGGACCCCGGACGGGGTGCCCATACAATAGTTCGAAGGGGCTGAATCCCAGGGACTTCTGTGGGACCTCCCGGTAGGCAAATAGGAGGCAGGGCAGCAACACGTCCCATTGGCGTCGTAAGGGCTCCTCCAGGCCCATGATCATACCCTTGAGGGTGCGATTGAAGAGTTCCACTAGTTCGTTCCCTTGCGGGTGGTAGGGGGTCGTAAATTTGTAGGTGACCCCGCACTGTTGCCATAGGGACTTCATGTATCGGGAGATGAAGTTCGTGCCCCGATCACTGACGACTTCTCGGGGGAAGCCCACCCGCGAGAAGATCCCCATCAGGGCTCGGCCCTCCACGGGCTCTGTCACGGTCCGGAGAGGTATGGCTTCGGGATAGCGGGTGGCATGGTCCACCAGGACGAGTATAAGCCGGTGACCTTGCGAGGTCCAGGGCTCCAGGGGCCCCACAATGTCAATCCCTACCCGCTCAAAGGGAGTGTTGACGGTTGGAAAGGGTTGCAGAGGGACCTTTAGTTTTCTGCTGCTCTTCCCGCTGGCCTGGCAGGTGGGGCAGGCTCGGCAGTGGTTGATCACATCGTTCCTCATCTTGGGCCAGTAGAAATGGGTCACCAGGCGGCTGTAAGTTTTGTCCTGTCGCAGGTGCCCAGCGAGAGGTACATCATGAGCTGGGTTCAGGAGGAAGTCTCTGAATCGGAGGGGGACTACCAGCACCCGGCTGGCCCCTAGCTCGGCAATCTTCTGTTCGCTGTAGAGAAGCTCATTGTCCCAATAGACCCAGTGAGCCCCCGAGGCATCCCCTGTGCTCTGGGCTGCGGCTTGCTGTCGGAGCCCCTCGAGGGAGGGACACGTTTTTTGTTCTTGGCGGAACTGTTCTTGAGTGGGGCCACCTTCCTGGCGCCACAGGGCCAGCTCCGGGAGGTCGCGGAGTGGGTCGGATGCTTCGTCGTTGGGCCCCGGTGGACCGGGCTCGGGGGGTGGTGTCTTCCGTGATGACGGGCGGTGGAGGTTCGGGCCACTCGGGTTCTTCAGTGGAGGGGATGGCGCGGGCGGCCATGGATCGGGTCGTCGCACAGACCCATTCAGGGAGGCCAAGCATCCCCAGGTGCTCCCTTCGTTCAACGGCAGTCCAGGGGGAGCTCTCGAGGTCGTTCCCCAGGAGGCAGTCTACGGGGGCATCGTCTCGGATGGTCACTTTCAGCATGCCTGACACTCCCCCCCATTCAAAGGGGACGCGGGCCATCTGGCACAGGCTCTCAGAGTTGCCCGCAGACCGTACTGGGCATAGCACATTGGGCAAGATTTGATCTGGGGTCACCTGATGGCAACAGACGGCCGTCACGCTGGCTCCTGTGTCGCAGAGGGCTTCGGCCTGGTGTCCATTAATGGTGACCCACTGGCTGTACTTCTGCGTGTTGGCCGGGATGGGGGCCCGTGGGACCATGTCTTTTTCCCCTAGACATACCAAGAACATGGCTGCGGGTTCCCACTCTGTCTGGTATTGTTCACAGTCTTCGGCTTCTTCCTCGCCTTGTTCCTCCCCGAGGGCGACGGAGGTGATCTGGCGGTTTAGCGGACCCGTGGCATTAGGTGGTTGGTTTCTTGGGCAGTTGGGGTCATTGGCGTAATGACCGGGTCGCTGGCATTTGTGGCAGACAACATTGGGGCGGTATCCCGGCCGGGCCGGGGGGCTCCCTCTCCCGGCCTGAAGCAGGGCTTCAAGGATGGTTCACGAAGATGGGCCGCGGCAGCGCCAGCAGGCCTTCAAGGATGAGTTTGTCTCGGTGTCTCTCGACTCCAGGATACAACTGCCTTCCTGCTCCGGAGCTGCCCCAGTTATAGGTCTGGTGCCCTTTGATGTCCGGACCCTCGCACTTGGAGGTCGGGGGGTCCGGGATGAGGGAGTGCAGACACCCAGCAGGGGGGTGGAGCCCGTGCCCAGGGAGGCTGAGGGCGATCGAAACTAGGCGGATGGGGGTCCATCGAAACTCCTTCGCCCATTGACTCGCCAAGTGGTCTCTTTACCCCCTAGTCGAATCGTGGTGGCTCGATGTCGGGGCGTTGCTGGGCCTGCGGCTGGGGTCGGGCCGAGGCCACGAGGCCTGGTCGTGGAGGGTCCAAGATGGCGGCTGGGCCGGAGACGATGGTCCGGGAAATGGTCCGGGCCAGCCGGGGGAGTTGAAGCGATGGGGTCGAGTTCCGTCGGGGGAGAGCTGGGGGCGGCCTGGAGGGGCGGCCCTCGTGGAAGGTGGATGGTACCGCTCTTGGTCGGAGAACAGGGGTCAAGGTAGTCCGGGACCCGTCATGCGGAAGGAGTGGGGCCACGCCATGAGGCCCTGTCCAACAACACTGAACATCCTGTGATTCTGGGCAAATCACATAATCTCCCCATGCCTAACAAAAATAAATGTGTCCTCATGTAACGCAACTGGTGCTATGTAAAGCGCTCTGATACCCGATACCGGGTCAATTTCGCGCTATATAAAACTCAGTAAAAAAAAAACGTAAATTTTGTTTCCACTTTTCCACATTCCTCTTTCTCTCTATAACTATATTTGATTCCCCTGCCACCTGTTGGCCCAACTTCACAACTTTATCATATTTCATTTCTTTCTGTTAATTAGTAGCTTTTGCCCTTGGAGTCAGAATAAAAGTTAAGAAGAGGCATAAAATCCAAGTTAATATTTCCATTTGACAACCCTGCATGAGCTGGTATAGTGAGCGCCTCACTACGCCCTTGCTATGCTGTAATAGGGACTAGTATCCTTTTTTTGATCATATTTTTTTTGAGTAGGGGCCAAAGACGAGCCTCACAGTAACTTTCAAAATCTCACCACTAATTTCTGATAAATGATCGCACTATGAATATCTTTAATTTATTTGACTGCACCTATAAAAGTTATAAGATAACTGATAACTGCTAGAATTGCTAGATATGCTAAGAGCTGCCAAGTGGCCCCATTTCTTGTGAAACAGCAGAAGCTATTTGTGATACTTTATCGACTCCAGCATTGTATTTAAGTCTTATAGTTTCCCATTTAACATTGTAAAGCAGGCACAGCCAGTTCAGGCAAGAGCGGTGAGGCGGGGAAAAGTCGACAGACGAGGGAATGTGGAAAATAAAATAAATAAATAAAAAACACTTACCTTGCACTCAGTACATCACCGAGTAGGCAATGCGGCGAGCGCAAGGTAAGTGGTTTTTATTAATTAATTAATTTTATTTTCCACATTCCGTTGTCAGTCGACCTCCTTTCCCCCCACCCCCTTCCCACTGCTCTTACCTGAACCGGCCACGACTGTTGCAAAGACTGGCTCAATTCTAGCATTTAACTTGTTTTTGGTTGAAAAGCAAGGTCTGCTTGGAAGTGTAACACAAGACTGCCAGCTATGTAGGATAATGTGGCAAAATAAAAAACAGGCAAGAAGAGGGGTGAGGAGTGGATAAGCAGTTCTGTTGGTCTTTTGGGTGAGGTGATTAAAGGCAATGGATCGGACTTGTCCTTTCGTCTGTATAATAATAAGAAATTGTTTGAGTAGTGTGTAGTACTGCTGCTTATTTAACCCCTTGGCTGCTGGGGTCATTTCCCTGTCGTGCTGGGGGGAGAGGGCGCGCATAGCGCCTCGGTGCTCATGACGAGCTCAGCTCGTCATGAGCCACGGTGGTCGTGTGCACATGAGGAGCTGAGCTCGTCATGACCACACCCGTTTAATTAGAACGCTCGCACAGCAGGGGAATTTGCCCAGCGTGCGAGCGTTCTAACGGTCATGACGAGCTCAGTTGGTCATGAGCACACGAGAACCGTGGCTCATGACGAGCTGAGCTCGCCGCCCCCCACCCCCTGGTGACACAGCGGTCACCAGGTGGTGGGGAGGGGGGGAAAACCAGATGCTAACTAAGTGGAATATGAACCACGACTCAAGTCAGTGTCAGGGACCCAAGGAACCACCCGAGGTAAGTAACTAAGAGCCCCACAGAGGTTGTTTGCTAAGTGGGAACAAGACCATGTGATCAATACAAGTCAATTGGTAAGACAAAAGGTTGCAATTTTAACCCCTTCGATGCTCATGATGGAGCGGTTCTGTCATGAGCGCCGGTTGGGCTGTGCTCATGACGGAACCATTCCGTCACGACCACAAAATTTGAGGTGTCCAATGTGGGACACCTCATATACGGCTCCTGGTCATCCTCAGCATCGACTGGCTGCACAGCTGCAGTTTGAAGGTCACAGTCAGCTTCCCGACAGCGTTGGGCATTGGTCTTCCGTGCCTCCTGGTCACTTCTGAGTGGCGTAGACTCTGTCCCCTCTGCTTGCAGGTTCTTCACATCTTGAATCCACCTTTGGGTTCCACTGGACACTTACACCTTTTCTAGCAGCGGCATCTTTCTGAAGTCCTCTATTGGTTTTGACTGCGGTTTCCAACACCACTTCACACCTATGCACCCGGCTTCCCTGGGGCAGGTATCCTGGTTCCTAAGGTATCCACGAGTGGGGTGGATCCCCAACTTTCTGTCTTCCACAGGGTTTCTTCAGGGTCCACTAGGAAGGCTCCTTCTTCTTTAACACCTTCAGTGCGGCGCGAATTTTCGCGCTGTGCTATAGGTTTCCAGACCTGTTACAACTTTATTCACCAACCTCTGGAATGTGGCAGGTGCATTCTGCAAACCAAAGGGCATCACAGTAAATTGATAATGACCACTGGGGGTTGAGAATGCTGTTTCAGGCTTGGCATCCTCAGCTAGTTTGATCTGCTAGTAGCCAGCAGTCAGGTCAAATGTACTCAAAAACTTGGTTGAGGCCAAAGTATATGTAAGTTCATCTGCCCTGGGAATTGGATGAGCATCAGTCTTAGTGACTGCATAGAGACCTCTGTAGTCTACACAAAACCTCAGCTCTTTTTCCGCCCTTGGTGAGAGATTTGAGTATTAGGAGTAATGTGCTAGCCCAGGGGTTTTCTGAGGGTTCAATTATTCCCAACTCCAGCACCTTTTGGACCTCTGGCCTGATGCAATCTCTGACATGGTCCTGCCTGTAGATTTTATTCTTAACAAGCAGACTATCATCGGTGTCCACTTCATGGGTATACCAGGTGATCTAACTGGGTGTCAGGGAAAACATACGCATGTACTTGTTGAGGACTTTCCTGCAATCAGTCTGATGTTGATGAGTGAGGCTGCCCGCCAAGGCTACTCCATCTACTGATCTATCATCAGGGTTCTGACAGATGAGATCGGGAAGAGGGTCATTCTCTTCCTCCTGTCCCTCATCAGTTGCCACGAGCAAGCCCATGTCAGTGCTGTCAACAAAAGTTTTCAGGCGGTTCACATGAAGTACCCTATGGGGATTTCTTGAAATACCTAGGTCCACCATGTAGGTGACCTCATCGTTTTGCTCAAGTATAGTGTTAGGTCCACTCCATTTGTCTTGGAGAGCTGCTGGGGCCACAGGCTATAACATCCAGACTTTCTGACCTGGCTGGTAAATAGTCAATAATAATAAATACAAATAAACCTGTTCTTTTAGGCAAAGGATAGAGTATACTGATCGCTTTGATTTCCTATTCTGCGAAGTGTATACATCACATAAATATTTCTTTCTATAGCAAAAACCCTATTATTTTTTAGTGGTTAGTTGCAACACTCTCTTGCCTATTATTTAAAAAGGCCCCTTTGCCACTAACAGCCCTCCAGAAGGAAAAATGGTGACTGATTTATAATGACAAATAAGTACACTCTATAATGGTGACGGAGTGTGATTAAAATTGACAGGCACACCTTTCTCACAATGACTTTATTATTCACTAGGGGTGAACTGTCAAATTAAAAATGTGTGCTGGTTGCTATCCATGCATACCAATTTCACATGCCAACATGTTTCATTGCCTACAATCTTTGGCGAATTCTTCAGGGCTAGACAACTCGTCACAGCACCAGGGTTGGACACACCATTCTAGAAAGACTGTCAATAGAAAAAAGAGCACAACACTGTGTTTAAAAATCACTGCCTGCTCCCAACTCGCTCAAATAAAAAATCAAAAGACCAAGTTTTTAGTTACCCTCACTCAGCTTGTGTCTCTCGTACCAGCTTGTGAGGGGATGCTCAGGTCATCCAAACTCCTTATGTGAGTCCTCCTTTTTGACTGACCCTTTAATCGTAGTATCAATCTAAATGCCATCGAGGAGAAAGCACATATGTTCTGCACTGTTATGTACTTTCATGTATTACATACCAGTGCGCCAAAATCATGCCAGTTTTCAATATTAATGATTCATTATCTAATAACACATATCCAAACCTCATGTGTCAATGTTCAAAACAAGGGGGAAACATGAAATTGAACAAACCCTTTGCCACTACATATATCTTAATGATTGGACTCTACACCTGCAGCCAGGACCACCTAGTTTCCAAACTACCACCCACGCTTTAAAGAAAGATTTATCAATTTCACAATCTTAAGCAAAATGATCCAAGTGTGGAAAAAACAGGCCACATCTCCTAGAAGAGTAGCTCCAAATCGGGAGCCATCATCCTCGAGATCATATGCAACCACACATTCCCGGTCCCCTACTCCTCACCAATTTGGGCCTCACGGAGCGTCTATTGCGGCCGCCATTTTGAATTGGGAAGTGTTTTACTTCCGCGGGATCCTATTACAGAGACAGATTTGGACAGAGTGTTTACTAGTTAAAAGGAGAAAATACAGCACGTACGAAGGAAAATAGCTTCTGCAATGCCTCTAATGGAAAAACATAGTTGTTCTTATTTTAACAATCCAACAATGAGGTAAAAACTCTAAATTCACTGTTCACTGTCAATTCCAACTTTATTTGGAGTCACAACCTATGTGAGACATGGTCACGTGTAAACGTACCTCGCGTCTATTGCAGCCGCCATTTTGAAATGGGAAATGTTTAACTTCAGCATAATTCTTTTACAAAAAACAGCTTTAAACAGAATGTTTAAAAATAACGGTGCATACGGGGAACAATCACTGCCGAACTTTCTCTAATAGAAATAATATTGTTATTATCATTATAACACTCTAACCGTCAAGTGAAAACTCCCTATTCATTGTTAATTCAAAGAGAAACCAACTTTATTTGGAATGTCGCCAGCTTTGGAAAAAAACCCTGTGTGTGCAAAATGGCTTTGATGCCAAACAGCATTTACAGATCAAACATCATTATCTTGCTAATTATAGCTGTTTATACGTCACAACTTTATCTAGACATGTCATTAGGCTTCATTGTTCATCCTTCTTGATTCTCTTTCCATCATTTCACCATGTAAATCATTGTGTGTCTCCCAATTATGAAACTTCTAGGTTCTAAAAGGACACACATTTTAGAGGAGCACACGGCAGAACCACTATAACTGATACCAAAGACACACCACGGATAGTCCAGAGTCGTTTATATCAGTGTACAGTGTGGGAATTTCTAACCTACCCTATTTCATTCAATAAATTCATTGAGCCCATAGTCAAGACAGACTTAAAGTCATGCCAAGCCTTTTGGAGTTCTTGGCTGGCCTCCAGGTTTTTGTTGGCCTTCTTCATATACTCAGCCATGCGTGAACGAAGTCCAAGTACATAGTCCACTATGTCCTGTTTAGGATGTTTATGAGGTTGCTCCCAACCATCCTTCACTAAACACAATTGACCCCTAACTGGATGTCCAAACAGAAGTTCAAATGGGCTGTGGCCAACCCGCTTCTGAGGAACCTCTCGGTAGGCAAAGAGAAGGCAGGGTAGTAGGACATCCCATTTTCACCTAAGCTTTTCTGGGAAATCCATGACCATACACTCACCTTTAGAAGATTCCTCAAGACCTGGCTCTTAGAGCAGTAGCAGCACCCCCCCCCCATTCCCCCCTCAGCGCCTTGAGACCCTCACGGGTAAGTAGCGTGCTCTACAAGTACATTGATTGATTGATTGATTGATTGATACACTTGTGGGCCTTGTTGAATTTTTCAACAAGCCCATTGCACTGTGGATGATAGGGTGTGGTGAACTTGTAGTTCACTCCACACTCTTTCCACATGGCAATAATGTAACTAGACATGACGTCGGTACCTCTGTCTGTTAAGACCTCCTTTGGAAAGCCCACTCTGGAAAAGATTCCCATGAGGACCTGGCCACTACAGGAGTTGTAGTGGTTCTAAGGGGAATCGCTTCTGGGTAACTAGTGGCATGGTCCATCACCACTAGGACATAACTGAGCCCAGATGCAGTTAGAGGGCTCAAGGGAAACTATCAAATGGAACCCCAACCACTGGAAGTGGAATTAAGGGGGCCTATGTATTGCCACCTGACATATCACTGGCTTGGCAAGTGGCACAAGAGCGACACAACTCTTTGGTGTTTTCAGACATATGGGGCCAGGTAAAGTGAGGGGAAAGCCTGTCCCAAGACTTACTTTGCCCTAAGTGTCCTGCCAGAAAATATCATGTGCTAGAGAGAGCAGGGAACCTCTAAACATCTGGGGTATTACCAACCTCCTGGTGGCAATAGTCTTGGCGTTTCTACCTTATGAGTATTGAAGTCCTTCTTCCCAGTAGATCCTATGGGACCCACTGATACTACCAGTTGTCTTAGCAGCAGCTTACTGTCTAAGAGGTTCAAGAGAGGGGCAGGTCTTCTTCTCCAAACTCAAATCTGCCTTGGCAGGGTCCCCTGCCCCCAAGAACTTAGCCTGATCAGGCCCAAGTTCCTCTTGGGCAGTACCTTCACAGGGGCTAAGATCATCCTCCCTCAGAAGACTGATCTTCACTCTGAGTCTGTGAAGAGGATTAAGCCTTACCATTCCTGCTCCTTCTCTTGGAAGGCACCTGGTCCATTCTCCAGGTTCAGTGTTTAGTGGTAAGCTGTTTGGCCTGAGCCCTGGTGACAGCAAACACACTAGCAGAGATGCCCAACATTTCTGCATGAGTCCTGAACTCATGAGACACATGTTTCTCTGTCACCATAGTGACACTGGCCCCTGTAGGCCGTTGCCTCTTTTCTATTGATTAAAAGCTGTTGTGAGTACTTGTCCATGTTAGTGAACTTACCAGTATGGTGACAAGATCTATGCCACCATCACAGACCAAAACAGCCTGAGCTAGTGTCCTGACTAAGTCACCATGGTTAACCCCACTAATCCCTTGTTTGCTGTACTACCACTTGTACTTGTGCAAGGGGGAGCAGGTGTACTTTTGCTAGTGGTAGTAGTTGTAGTTTCCTTGGCCTTTGGACAATCAGCATCCCTTGTCCAATGGGTCTTCGCCTTACAAAGGTAACACCAAGGTTTCTTTTTGCTCTTCTTTGGATTTTGGGACTCACCACCAGATGCAGGTTTTTGGGGTCTTGTGAAGACTATTTTTTATCTTTAACCTTTTCCCTACCCTTCTCCTGAGATTTAGAAGGATCTTGCTTCTTCTGGCCACCTCCATTACCATGGTTCTTCTGCTTAACCCTGCGCTGACCCACTTATCTGCCTTCTTTCCCAATTATTTGAGAGAAGTCAGATCTGAGTACACCAGGTACCGATTTTTTTTTTAAACCATTTTTATTGCAGGAAATCAGGTCAGTGCACATATATACAGCATTTCTTCGCCGCAGATGCCTGCGCGCTCCCCTCCCGTTACTCTTGAAGTATACACAGCCAATAAGCCCACAGGTCGGGCGGCGTCAGTTAATGGATCATTCTGTCTGCCATGTTGCACATATGACTTTCGATAGACTCGGAGTAGCATACCCTGCTTTTAACATTTTCACCCCGCCCCCCCTACCAACCCTTGCCCTCAACATCCTCCCTCCAACCCAACTCCCCTAACCTCCCCAACCTACCCCTCCCCCCGAGTGCTCCTTCCTGCACCTAAGCTCTACCGTGATATACATGTGCGTGTGCTATCAGGAGTGGTGATGTCTTTTTAGGAATGTGCTCCTGGTAAGTGTCGGGGTTCTACTTCGCCCGTCTCAGAAAGACTGTCCTACTCTTCCATCGTGCTGTCCCGCACTAGCATCTCCCATTCCATGGCCGCATCCAGTGCTCTGTCGTCTGACCTGCGGTGGGCTAACTGGTACCTGAGCGTGCTTTCGCTCGCTGCCCACTTAAGCATTTCGTTGGTCCACCTCCTAAGTGTCGGGCATTGTTTTGATTTCCAGTTCCTAGTCAATTCCCTCTTAGCTAAGATCAGGCCCATATCCACAAATTTACTCGAGATCTTGTTTTTGAGTGTATGCGGGAACCAATGTAACACGCCCACCGCCTTGGTGAATTGTAACTCCCTTTCGGTCGCAGTGTTCAATGTCTCAATAACCTCCCTCCAATAATCCCGCAGATGTGAGCAGTCCCAGAGCATATGTCCAAGGTCCGCCCCCACCGCGTTGCATCTGGGGTAAGCCGCATCCGCCACTCCGAAATACCTCCCGATCTTCCTGGGTGTAAGGTAGGCCCTATGCAGTACATAGAAATGAATCAACTGAAAACGGGCATTTCTTGTGCTCTTTCTCGCCCGCCTCACTATCTGTGCCCATGTGGTATCCGGGATCTCAGTCTCCAGCTCGAGCTCCCAAGCTCTTTCAGCTTGGCCAGGGGTTGCAGCGTCTTGCGTAACATTCACGAGTAGAGGCATGTCACTGCCTTACACGTACCGGCCGCCATCATTGTATATTGGCAAGCCATTGATGTCGGGGGCTCCTGGATCCCCTCTCCCCAATCTGCTTGCATCGCTCGTGTTATGGCCGCATGCATTAGAAAATCCCCCCTCGGGAGGTCAAAACGGTCCTGCAGCGTTTGGTAGGGGATCAGTTCGCCGTTCTCATATAGGTCCCCCAGTACCTGCAGTCCCGCATCCTCCCACCCTTGCAGTCTCGACCAGTCGCCCCCGTGCGGTAGTGCCGTTACCATGCCCAGGGGTATCTCAGGCGCGTACATGTGTCTCACCCCAGCCCGCTTCTGCGCTCGGTTCCAGCAAAGTCTGTACGTCTGCTCTTCCAGCGACAGGTCCCTGAGAGTCAGCTTCTGATGCAAAGTTATGAATGCCAGCACGTGTCGGGGGTGCCATCTTCTCTCTCCGGCTGCGGCCTTCGATACACACGCGCCACCTCCTGCGTGAAGGCCTGCAGTTGCGCCGCTAAATAATATAATTCAAAATCAGGGACGGCTAAGCCGCCCTCATCCTTCAGCCGGAGCAGCGTTGATAAAGCTATTCTACGCCTGCCCGTACCCCAGAGGAAGGAAATCAATAAAGACCTCAACTGCTGAAAGACCGATCTGGGTATCCAAATAGGCAGCGTGCGGAAATAATAGAGGGGGAGCAGCAAAGCTATCATTTTCACCAGGGATATGCGTCCCGTGACCAAGAGTGGGAGAGTAGACCAAAAGGCCATATTACCCAGCAGCGCTCGTATACAGCGACCTATGTTGCCCTCTAACAGGTCTGCAGCTTTGTGGTAGATGTGTACTCCCAGATATTTCCGGCAGTCTGGCCCCAGGCAAGCAGCGGGCGGGTAGCTGGTCTCGGTGACCCGTGACGCAGCGGAAACAAACATGATTTGGACCAATTAACCCGCAGCCCAGATATTCTGCCGAAGGACTCCAGGAGTCTCTCCGCTCTCACCAATGCCTCCTGCGCATTTTCTAGGTATACTAGGAGGTCGTCCGCGTATAATGAAATATGTTGTGGGTTTCCCCGGTAGGTCAAACCCATGTAAGACAATCCCTTCCTGACTTCCGCCGCGAAAGGTTCGATCGCCAGGGCGAAAAACAGGGGGGATACTGAGCACCCCTGCCTAGTGCCTCTACGCACTGGATACTGGTTCGACACAAGGGGCCCCACCCGCACGTGTGCCACCGCTGAAGCATTTAATACTCTCGTCCAGTGTATATATCCGCCTCCGAGACCAAAGTACTGCACAACCTGATAGAGGTAGTCCCATTCCAGGCTGTCGAATGCTTTTTTATGTCAATCGACAGTACCATCGGCGTTTGCGCGTCGGGCCACGGTTCTCCCAAAAGGCGAACCAGTCGGCGTATGTTAGTCGTCATGTTTCGGGCGGGGATAAAGCCTGATTGGTCGCAATGGACCAACTCCGTCATGTGTTGCAGTAACCTGGTCACCAGTATGGTGCTCAGGATTTTGTAGTCCACTGTCAGCATGGACAGCGGCCTATAGGATGCCGGGTGTGTGCTCTCCCTGCCCTGTTTCAGCAGTGGAATCATGATGAGAGCCTCGCACATGGATTCAGGCAGCCTTCCCCTAGCTTTAGCTTTGTTGTACACCACCTAAAGTCGCAGGGCCAGCTGGTCTATGTATTTGCTATAAAATTCGATAGGGAGCCCATCCAAGCCTGGGGTCTTGTTGCGAGCCATCTTCTTCACTGCGCTCCTTATCTCACCCAGTTCTATATCCCTGCCCAAGGCCTCCGCCTGCCCTTGGTCTAAGCACGGCAACTGAAGGCCCTCCAGGAAAGCAGTTATCTCATCTTCATCCTGCCCCTCGAGCGCGCTCTCATAGAGTGTCTTGTAGTACGACTGGAAGCATTCCAGTATCTCCGTCTGGGTGTGGCGAGCAAGGCCATCATCCCCTTCAATGGCTATGATTGGGTGGCTACATCTCGTGGGGTTGGCCAGCCAGGCTAGCAGTGTCCCCGCCTTATCCCCCTCCGCATGCGCTCTCGTCACATAGGACTTATGGTCGAAACAGCGGAGCCGTTCCATTTCCACAGCCACCGCTTCCTTGGCAGCGCTCACCATCCCTTGTAACTCTGGGTGATTAGGTCGCGCCTTCTCAGCATCGCGCAAAGTTGTTTCCGCCCTCTCTAGATCGTCCAACAGGGACCTGCGTGCTCCCGTATATTTCCCTATACAGTGGCCTCTAACAACTATATTGAAGGCATCCCACTCCTTCGCCCTAGACGATGCAGTGCCCTCGTTCTCCTTGAAGTAATATGTGATCCTATCCCCCAGCGCTTCTCTAAACAAAATGTCATCCAACGTGTCTGGCCTCAACTGCCACGTCGAGACCCGCCATGTCTCGGTCATCCAATTAAGGGATTATGATCAGAGATCGTGCGGGCTAGGTATTCCGAGCTGGACACCGCCGGTAGCACCTGTGAGGAGCACAAGATTGTGTCCAAGCGGACATGGAGGTCGTGCAACTCAGAGTAGAAGGAGTAATCTCTCGCCGCCGGGTGGTGTGCCCGCCAGGCGTCTTGCAGTTCCCAACTCTTCTGCCATTCCAACCTGCGCTTCGCCAGGTGGCGCATCGGAGATGTCCCCTGAGGAGGATGAGATCTGTCCAGCTCCACGTCAGTCACTGAGTTAAAATCCCCCCCCATAACAATGGGGCCCGCTAAAAACCCTGCCAGCGCACCGGAAAGTTTAGTGAAGAAGGACGCTTGGTCAATATTAGGCGCATACACACTGCACAGCGCTATGTCCCTACCTTTTAGTTTAACTTCCACTGCCACAAACCTGCCCTCCGGGTCTATTATGTGCCTAGTTACTTGGAAAGGAGTCCCCGCCCGTGTCCAAATCAGCGCCCCCCTGGCAAATGCCTAATATGTGGTGTTAAACAGTTGGCCCCTCCACCTCCTCTGCAGTGCTATACCCTCCTGCTTCGTCAGATGCTTTTCCTGCAGCAGTGCTATCTGCACCCCTCTTCGAACCAGATATGCATGTATTTTATGCCTTTGTGCCATCGTATGCAGACCCCTCACGTTCCAGATTACACATTTCACATGCCCAATATTAGCCATAGTCCAATGTTATGCAGCAAGGTCCAGTAACGGTGCACGGCCCGGCACACCTGGTCACACTCATCCCTCCCAGCCCCAACATAGCAAAACCCCCCTCCCCGACCACCCCGCCTCGAGCTCCCCCAACTACTCTCAACTCCCTCCCCCCAGAACAGGGCCCAGCTTCGCGAGCGCAGCACCCATCCAAACCTAGCGAGGACTCTGTGTCCTACCCCAACAACCCAACTATACCGTAGTCGACACTATGGTGGCCTTAGGGGCCCAAAAGGAGTAGGTCGGTTCCGAAAGCGGTCAACTTAGTCCCCTTCCCCCCATCCCGCAATCTCCCCATTCAAGTCTGAAGTTCCATCCTACTGTACAGTGTTCGTCATCATCTGCCAGCCATGGCTCTCCCCAGGCACCTTACCAGTCCAGCGTGGGGCATCCCCATTATCATTCGTCCATTAGACCTTCCGACGTCTGTGGCGTGACGTCCGGGCCCTTAACACTGTTCAAGTCTGAAAGTTCCGCTTCCGAGCCAGTGACCAGGCCCTCCGCTTCCGAACTTTCACACGATCTAGACCTTACTGTGCCCAACAGGTCTATCACTGCTTGTAACGCGGCTTTCCTCTCGCCTTCAGTTTGTGATTCCGTAGGCTTTTGAGACCGTTGTCGGCGCTTCCGGATCCTTTGCGATTTCCGAGTCGGCTGCTGGGTTCGCTCTTCTTCCGCCATGTATTTTGCTCCATCCGTTCCGGCCTTGTACATGTCCCACCACGCCCAGGTGTCCGCTGAATTATGAAAGAAGATCGTCTTTTCGTCCACCACCACTCTGAGTTTGGCCGGGAACAGAAGTGAATATTTTATTCCCTCCGTTCGGAGTTCTTTTTTGAGCGACAAGAAAGAGGCTCGCAGCTTCTGTGTCTCATATGTATAGTCCGGGAAGAGCGTCACTTTACTATTGTCCACCTGGAAAGGACCCACGTCCCTCGCTCTCGGTAACAGCCAGTCCCGGTCCTTGTAGTGCAGCAGTTTTATCACCACCGGACGGGGCTGTTGACCTTGTCTAGGCGGTCGGGCCGGGACCCTAAGCGCACGTTCCAGCGTGAAGAAGGGTGACAGACCTTCCGGCACCACCTCCGTCTGCAGCCATTGTTCAAGATACCCTACCATATCGTCCCCTTCTTTCTGTTCCGGAAGGCCCACCAAGCGCACGTTGTTGCGCCTGCCACGATTTTCTGCATCTTCAGCTCTGAATGCGATCAAGCGCTTCCCGGAGCCGCCCTTCCATAGATTTGTGCTCGGGCAATATCTCCTTGAGGGTGTGTTCTGCAGTTTTGACCCTATCTTTGAGCTTATCATGGTCGGCCCGCAATAGCCCCAGTCCCGTAGCCACTTGAGCGATATCTTGTTGCAGCGCTTCTTTTGTGGCTTGGATGGCTTCCAGAATACAAGTTTGTAGTTGCTGCAGGTCCGCCGGGGCCTGTGGGGTTCCGTCCACCGCTCCCCAACCCGCGGCCTCCTCCACTTTTCCCCTAGGCTTTCCCATTTGATCTGCTGGAAGAAGGGGGGGGGGAATTTCCACCCCACGCTGCCAGAAGAGGAGAAGGCAAGCGGGTCGGCACCGCTGGTGTTCGGGCGGCTAGCGCTGGGCCTCCAGGTGCTTCCAATGTCCACTTGGTCATGATTCACCAGTGTCCAGTATCGACAGTTATCTCCACTATCCACTCAGTGTGGCTGCGTAGGCCTCAGTCCCTTCGCCAATAGATTCCAGACAAAACTGTCCCCAGGCCGCTCAGCCCTTTCGGAGATAGTTAAACACAGTTCGCCAGTGCCATCTCCATTGACTCCTGCGAGTGAGCAGGCCTTCCGGAGGCACTCGGTCTTTCGAGCCTTAACCGTTCCCGTTAAGGGCGCTCCGGCAATCAGGCCCACACTCCGGCTCTTCCCCAGTGCGTCGTCGCGAGATAGCATTTCCCACTCCCCCGCCGTGCAATCACAGGTCGATCTCTGGATGCTTCCAGATGCCTCCTAGTTGGGCCCCTGTCCACGCCGCCAGCGCCACTCTACTCCGCTGCCTGGCGCCGAGCTCCCCGCCGGTCCCAGGGTAGCCGCCATCTTGAGTTCTGCAGCCTTTGTTCGTGTGAGGTCCGGTCCACCTCGACTATAGGACCGACGAACTCCCCAGTCCGCAGCAGGAAGGAAGGCTCAGGCGAGCTCAGGCGACGTCACCTCAGTCCCAGACTGTCTCTAAAGAGGCGCTAGGGGAACTCGGTTGACTTTGTTCTCGATCCCAAGCTCTGGCCGCCATCTTGTCTCAACGCGCGCTCGGCCCTTCTTTGTTCTTCTCTCGGGTAGATAAGCGCTGGGGACACCTTCAATTCGTCGCCTGGAGGTCCGCCGACGTTCAGGTGGTCTTCACTGATCGAGTGATGCTCTTTAGGATGGATATTGTGCGGTTTTTCAGGATAAAAGCAGGGATCTGGAGCGGCGCTCCGGGCTCACGCTGCCTGTCCGCTCGGCATCCAAGCCACGCCCCAACACCAGGTACTGATGCGAAGCAGATTCTGACAGTTATTAAGGAGATGCTCCCCTGTAATCAAATTGTACAATACTTCATAGTCCTGTACCTTGCTTCCACAAAGCCAGCCTTCCAGAGCCTTAATAGCACTGTCTACAAAATCTACCTAGTCCTGGGCCAGTACTTTCTGGGTGTCTCTGAATTTAATCCTGTACTACAGTGGTTCCCAAACATTTGACTCCTGAGGACCCCCATTGAGTCACCACTGGAAGCCGGGGACCCCCAAGCAATTTGTAGGATTTAAATTTCAAACATTAAAACAGTAATTCAAAATAAATGCACACATATGCACACAAAACAAATACTCAAATTACTAATGATTTTAGGGGAATATTTACAAGCCCCTATCACCATGGAAAACCACTTTTTGCAACGTTCCCATGGCAATAAGGGCTTCGCCTTATTTACAAGGCTGCGTAAGCCACTTAACGTGGCTTAACGCTGCCTTGTAAATAAGACCCCCCTTTCACCCAATGCTTAGTGTTAAAGGGGTGGGCAGTGGGTGTTGCGGAGCAACACCCATTGATTTTGACGCTGCCCCCTATTTACAAGGGCAGCGTAAATGGGAGGCAGCCCCAAAATTGAGACCAGGGACAACTGGGTCTTAACTTGGCGAAACAAGGAGAAATGCTTAATTTCTACTCGTTTTTGCATAACGCCTTGGATTGTTTATCTTCAGAAAGGCGACCATTCCTGCACCTCAACAATCTTTAAAATAAAATGCCATTTAATAACTTTCATGTGTGCTGCATTAAGCAGCACACATAGAAGTGACAAAGCAACACTTCAAGATTGTTTATGTGCAGGAAGGGGCCCTTCCTGTACATAAACAATCTTCCCTTGTTAAGTGTAGCACCAGAGCAGGGGAAACCAGGGTTGCACCATATTGTTGTAAATATGGTGCAGCCCTGTGTTTCTGAAGTGGCGGAGTGTGTTGTTAAGCCAAGGAGGCTAACGACACTCTTCACCACTTCTGTTATATTTTATATTGAGAGAATTTGCAAGAAAACAAAAAAAGTTAATGGGAAGGTTGGTGCTGCATCTCCTGACTAACTTTTCAATGGTTGGCTTTATTTCCCAGTATGCGGCTCCTGCTCCTGCCAGGGCCAGACTGGAAACCCAAAGCAGCCCTTGGCAAATTATTTCAGACCAGTCCCCATACGGTGCACACGAGTGCAGTGAGTGAGCCTGACCACTACAAAGGGGACTTTGGTGGCTCTCACCCCAAGCAATTTAGGAAACAATGGTGCAGTCTATTACACATATCATTATATATTGAATTGTAGTAGCTTTTAAAGAATAGTAAATGAAGACCTGACAATGCACCAGAATACGACAATCTTTCTGGGGGTTCTTCAATGATTCCCCCACTATCACCCTCCAACAGTGCTTCTCATTTTTCCATAACCCCGCTCTGTAACGTGTATTTCATTTTTTATAGCATCGCTTATACCATTGTTGGATGTCAGAGCACTTTACATCACACACATATAGAGACAGTGAATCATGCATGTAAATCAGTGTATAGAAAATGTTACATAAGGCAAAGGGGACTGCAACGTGTAGAATTCACATGTCATTCATACTGGTAGGCATTTTTAAAGAGTGTTTGTTCTGGAGAAGCACAAACCCAGGATACAGACAATAACACAGTGGTTAGCATTGACTTTAACAATAAAAATGTATTTCCACCCAAATAAACCTTTTTAGCAGCATAATGAAAGACTGGGGAAAAACATGTTACTAACTTGTACCTTACAGTTTGCAAGCAGCTCTTTGACAGTTTATAGGTCTATTTGCTAGATTACGACTGTCACTTATGAACTGCGGAGTAACAAAAGAACCCCTGTGACAAAAGCAGTAACCCACTGACCTACGCAAATAAAATACTGTTTCTTCTACGCAAATAGAATACTGTTTCTTAAAATTCATGGTACACTTCCTTGCAGTAGGCATATTAAGCCTCTGTGCTACATTGGATAAGTCAAAGCTGCCACCAGACAAAACTCTCATCTCTCTCCAGCAGGGACATTAATCACTGGTGTTATCTTGACACTTTCATTGTTTTTTGAAAACTGCTAATTAAACAAGCCACTTTGAAGTACTTTTAAAACTGCTGCCTGCGGACCCCCTGGGAATGTGTCAGGGACCCCCGGGGGTCCGCGGACCACAGTTTGGGAAACACTGCTGTACTACTCAGTGGTTAAGCCAAACCCATCTATGAGAGCACTTTTCAGTAATGAG
Organism: Lissotriton vulgaris; assembly: GCF_964263255.1. NCBI lineage: Eukaryota > Metazoa > Chordata > Amphibia > Caudata > Salamandridae > Lissotriton > Lissotriton vulgaris. The sequence continues at coordinate 1,443,695,537 of NC_141696.1, read as the reverse complement.
TAACTGTCTGCATCCTCTTCTCTAACAGCAAGGAGCTTATCTCTACCTTTGTTAGCCAACGAGGGCCACAGGATAGCTGCCCACTGCTCTTGAGGGACCCTCTAAACTTTACAGCCCTCTACAATGCAGTGATCCATTTATGGATATCATTCCCCTCCTGGTAAGGAAGGACTATCCTGCTCAGGTTCCTATTATCAAAATAAGTTTCCCTGATTCTAGGGACATTGTTGCTGCCACCATGGGACCCTAGTCCCAATTTCTTCCTAGCTTTCTGGACTTCTAGGGACTGTTTGTCAATGGCCAATTGATCTTACCTGAGCCTAAGCCTTGCTTCACAAGTTCAAGCATTTGGTACTTCCCTTCAAAAGAGTTGTACCTCTTACAAAATGTGGAGGTCCCTATAGAATGTCCTGAAGCATTGGATTCCCCAGAGGAGGATCTAGACCTCCTGGATCTACTCTGGACCCACCCATGAGGAACAAAGGGTGTCTCCTTTTTTCCGTCTGCACTGTGCCCTGAGGGATCTGAGTTTGGCAGGTTGGAATCATTTGACTCCTCCTGCAGATACTCAGAATTCGGATCCTCAGGAAGATTCCCTGAGGCTCCCTCTTCAGGAGTATCCCCAATTATATTTTTCTGTTCTTTTGCCCTCACAAGATGACTATCATCCTTATGCAGCAGCTCTATGAGCAGATTAATGGAGGGATTGCCACCTACCTTTATCCTTCAAAGACTACACAGGGTCCTTAGTTCCCGGAATTTCAGAACACTATACTTAGCAGACTGAGGTACACTAGTATCCTCAACTAAAGACATGGCTCTAGGTGTAGTGAGGTGTTGCACCTAGCCAACCTAGAGAAAAATAAACTCTGAGGTTGGAGAAAGGGTTGTGTTAGACCCTTAACTACCCCAAATTCAGAAGAGCTTACATATTCTAAACTATATTATATGTGCCTAATATTAGTGATGGATTTTCAATTAATCCGCACTAAGATTATCTGGTAAAACAATGCCGGCTTGACCCCAACTGCTGGGCACCAATGTGAGAAGCCAGCTTGGTACATGGTAAACACTTATGTAAGTGGGCACCTTTCACCAATCCAGACAACCCTTATGGTGATTTTAGTGGACCTAGATAAAGTTTGAAAGCTCTCTAAGTGGTAACTGTGGAGAGCACCCTTCAGGCTTATTTCAGAAGGAGCGGCTTGTTTTACCAGAACATAATCTTAATAGTATAGATGAAGGGAAAAAGAACCACGCAGTGTATTTCTAAAATATGTATTTATTATGAGAGACTCACTATTATATACAGATATCTCCTACCCGGAGATATACACAATGCACACAATACTTTACGATAGAACAGGTAAGTAGCACTTAATACACAGCGGTCACCAGGGGGGACCAAACCATATACTAAATAAGTGGATAGCCAACCACGACTCGAGTCAAGACTGTACCCAGAAGATGTAGAAGGTTTGGGGACTCGAGGAAATACCTGAAGTAAGTAGCTATGAGCTCCACAGAGGTAGTGTGCTAAGTGGAAACACCACCATGTGATCAATACCACCAGGCCACCATACCTGTGATTTTTACAATTCCCAATGGATCGCAAACCGAGACCTACCTCATGAATATTAATGAGTTACTATATTGTGTGAAAGCACTGCCTGCTCTTCAAAAACAATTCTTACAAACATTCACAAAGGGGAAGGGGTCTCTTGGTGACCTCTTCTCATCTATGAAAGGGTTACCACCTACTTAAAGTAGCTGGTAAAATGTGAATGTTTTGCAACCACATTTTAGTTGCAAAACATTCATACATACCACTGCGATTCGGTATTAGGGAAGGAACACCCTAAACACCCCCCCTTCCTCGTACCGAATCGCAAACCTAATTTGCGATTCGGTAATAGGTTACTGAATTGCAAATAAGGCGTCTGTACATTGAAAATGCATTTTTTCGTTTGCAAGTGGCCGAATCCTGCGATTTGGACCGTTTCTGAACAAATAAAAGCTTTGTACATCTGGCCCTGACCCACTAACCTCGGCTCATCAGCCCCAGGACTGAAGCACACATCTTTTTATGGCTGAAGTGGGTTGAGCCAATGCCTCAGGGTGAAAACTGTGGTGGGCGAAGCAAATAGTGAATGACACATGACCAACAAAATGGACAGAAGGCCTCTCTGTGTATGTTTATATGTAGGTATATTTATTACCAAAAAAATGTATTACAAGAGGCTGGCAAAATGGCTAAAGATGTTTTTTTAACCAAACGTAATATCCACTCTGTGGTGCTTACTACATCTATACAGTACGTGCTGTTTCAAAATACCAAAAAACAAGCATGCCAACACAGTCATCCTGCACACTGATGCAAAAACATGATTGAACAATGTATAAAGTGAGACAGGTGCACCTTTGTCTATGATTTGCCTGATATTGTCAGCAGCATCTAAAAGCACCGTCTCCTATCCATACCTGGGCCACCAATCTGTCTCCAGTTGGTCATTGTGTGCAGAGCAGCAATGGGGTAGCTGATAGGTTGTGTTGGGATCAAACTGGGTTTCTTTATGGCGGAGATTTATGAGCTTTCTTAATGCATGTACTTGTATTGTTATCAATATGTGTTTAGTACTTTCTACCATTAGTATGGCATCATACCTCTCTCTAAATCTGAGCAGCCATTTCGTATATTTCGTACGTTTCTTGGACTATGGTAGTTTTTAATTTAACTTTTTTATTTTGCGTTTTTTAGTTACCGTTCAGTAAATAGCTAGTTAAGTAATGGTGTGAGTTGCTTATTATTAAAATAAAATTAGTTTGATAAGCTTAACAATCTTCGTAGTGTATTATCTGTATTGATGAATGTCTCCAGGAATCTGCCATTTTTCAATTTTCTCGTTTGTCAGCTCTGTCCAGCATCCTTAGTCTAGTCAGTAGCTATGATGGGATGTTGTAGAGGAAAGGGTGTGGTATTAATGCTCCTCTTATTCTCTATAACTATGTGTGGTTCCCCTGCACCCCTTGGCCCACTTCACAACTTTATCATATTTAACTTCGTTCTGTGTATTAGCTTCTGCCTCTGTCTTGTAAACTTGGAGTCACAATCACTGTTAAGAAGAGGCATTAGAATCTATATTTTTGTGTGATGTGAAGGGTGCGATGTACAAGGAAGTCGCTTTGTGGGGTTATTTGGGGTGTTACACACCCCAATAAATGTATTCTGTAGAAAATAGTTGGGTACGGGGGCTTTAAGTTGAGTTTGGTGAGGTGTTTGTCAGGTTTCACATAGGATTTTTGCATACACACATAGCAAGTTTGCCAACTATGTGGCTTTGGTGCTGTGTTGTGTACATGTTAATGTCAATGTTAATGTTAATGTTATAAGAGCTTGTATAGCGCGCAGCTGCCCCAGCCAAGGGGCGTCCCGGCGCTTACTGTATGAGGAGTGGACAGATGGTGGGAATGGGAGGTAGGAAGGGAGAAAGAAAGTTGAGCCTGCCTAGCATGTTATGTGCAAGAAAAGTGGATTATAAACGTGATTCGACAGGTGATGTGCAATGGGTATTGTTGACTGGAAGTGGCAAGTGCTGTTGGGGATTATTAAAGCTGCCAACATGGCGTATCTGGGCCGAATTAGATGTTTGTTAGGAGTTCTCTCCACTGTGGTCTGTTTGATGTCAGCTTGTGATGTGCCATGCTGGCCGGTGCTGTTTTTAGCCTGGGGGCAGCCAGGGACATAGCATATCCGTTCTTGTTGCATGTAAGCAGGTGGTCTGTCTTATACTTTCCGAAGCATGCTCATAAATCTGAGGGAAGGGATAACTTTCCGCCTTAGGATGGATCAGATTCATAACAGCATTTAGCAGCTCGACATTTTTACAAGCGCAATGATGCTATCAAGTGGTGGCTTTAACATGTATTTTAGGTAGCCCCTACTTTGCTAGCTCTCTGCTCTGGCGTGTTGGGCTCTTCTGTAACGCGTGGGGTCCCATAGAATACTAGCCAGGTCTCGACTGTTGGAGTCACTTTACAGGTGCGTTTACTTTCTGGTGGGCTAACTCTTTGACTTGCCTGAATACTGACTGGCCAGTTCGCACAAATTGTAGTGCCTTACTCCAATGACGGGTGACGCTTTCCAAAGTAACCCACTTCCTGTTTCTTCTGTTTGCAGCACATTAAATCCGGCTAAACTGCCTGTTCATGAGTGAGACAGGAAGTCTCAGAATAATGTCTCTGATTTATTCGTCCAGATTGAACGCCCACCAGTTAGGCTAACTGAGGGCACGGTTCTTTCCTTAAAATAAACAGGAAACGCGACAACTTAGGAAACGTCCGGGAGTGGCGTGCAGACTTATCATCTCTTGCGCTTGCATTGAGGTGGCGTCAGCAGCACGCTATTTTTCGTCAATTAGATTTGCAAAGAACTCTGAACATACACGATTAGATACGCTATTGTAACTTCATGATGCACTCGCCGTAGGCCACAGAAGTTTGAAAACTGAGTTTCGGCAGGATGAAATGACTAATGACATAACGTTTGCCTCCCACTTGTGTTTTGAGGTGGATGCTTTCAACAGTTTTTTAAACATTTTATTCAATGATGGCCGGTATCTACCCTCCAAGTACCATCACTTGACACGTTTCCTCCACAGGCAAGAGTGTCCTTCATAAAGCACTCACCTGCCCGGGTCCACTGGCCAGAACCTTTGGGGCTGTGAAGGAACCTCCCCTAGCTCAGACTCATTTTCAGGAACCCCGTCCGTGCACCGACGAAGAACCGGTGCTCCAGGCGAAACTTCAAAGGTGTCGTTTTAGGTCTGGCTTGACAGCACAGTTGTTTAACATCCTATATGTACATAGTGTCAGCTGTGGCTCTACTTGGAGGAGTAATACTTTTTCTCCTCATACTATTGGCTGTTTGGGGTATCCTTTCCCCAATTTATCGAGTGTGTTTATTGCAACGCATGAGGGACTAGGCAACATCTAAAAAATACACGAAAGCATCACACAATAAATTCTTAATCTCATGGGTGCACTTTATACAGCAGGCAATCAGCTTTAGTATTGATTTTTTTCCCTTATCGAAGGCTATTCTTTAATGCTTATGTCATGACTGAAAATGCAAGCTAGATCTATTGGTTTTGCCTATGCTTCTTAGTGGCAGGAGATGATGCACTGGAAAGATGTGCTTTCAATCGATCATCTCCGTCAGTCATTGCTGAGGTCATATACTGTGGAGTTGATGATATGGTAATAATGATTTGATTACTTTACTCTATGACACTCCACTCCACACAATGCCAGTCTACGGCACTATATGCCACTCCACTTCACACCATTCTACTCTATGTCTCTGTACTCTACTCAACATCACTTCACTCTATGCCACTCCACTTTGCTCTACGCCAATCCAATCCACACTACTCTATTCTATGGTATTCTATGACACTATACTCCAGGCACTTCCCTCTATGCCACTCTATGCTACTCTCCGCCACTCCACGCCACTCTATGTCACTCCACTCCATGCCACTCTACCATAGACCACTCCACTCAACGACATGCTTCACCACACCTCTCCACTCTTCGCCACTTTACACCACTCAAATCTACTCTGCCCCACTCCAATCCATACAATGCCATTCTAGGGCTCTCTACACCATTACACTCTAGACAATCACACTACACCACTCTACATCACTCCACTTCAGGCCTTTCTATGCCAGTCAATTCCAATATATGCCACTTCACACCACTCACTACACTTCTCTATGCCCCTTTACTCTACACCATTCAACTCTACTCCGTGCCACTCCATTCTACTCCACCCCACTCTATAACATTTCATTCTACACCACTCTACTCCATTCCATTCCATGCCACGCTATGTGACTCCTCTCTACTCTAAGCCGCTCTACTCTATGTGACTCCATGACACTACACTTTACAGCACTCTACTCTACTCTACTCTATGCCTATCCACTCAACACAATGACATTATAAGGCACTCTACGCCGCTGCACTCTATGCGACTCTACCCTACGCCACTGCTCTCTAGTATATGCCACTCCACGGCGCTCTAATCCACTCCACGGCACTCTACTCCACTCAACACCCCATATCATGCCACTCCAGCTTACTCTACTCTATGTAATTGCACTTTATGCTACTCTACACCACGCCACTCTACACGACTTCACCCTATGCCACTTCACTCTACGCCACTCCAATCTACACCACTCCATTCTATGCCACTCCACTCCATGCCACTCTACGCCACTCTACTCCACTCCACTCTACAGTACTCCACTTCAAACAGTGCCATTGTACGGCACTCTACACCATTTCACTCTATACCACTCTGTTCTACGTCATGCCAATGTACTCTAAGCCAAAACTGTCCCCCACCCGGGCAACCCCCCCAGGGAAACGCCAGGTACCCGCTATGTCAGTCCGGCCCTGTGTGCCACTCCACTCTATGCTACTCCACTCAATGCCATTGTACTCTACGCCACTCTAGTCTATACCACTCTACGCTATTCGATGCTGCTCTACTTTACACCACTCTACTCCAAGCCACTCTACTCCGCCCCAGGGTACACTACGTTGCGCTACTCTACTCTATGCCACTCCATTCCACACAATGCCACTCTAATGCTCTCTATGCCACTTTGCTCTATGCCCCTTTTTCTATGCCATTCTACTCTACACCACTCCACTCTATAGCAATCTGTTCCATGCCACTCTACTGCACTCCACTCTATGCCACTCTACACCACTCCACTCTATGCCACTTCACTATATCCACTCCACGGCACTCTAATCTATGCAAATCTACTCTATGCTACTCTAGTCCACTCTACTCTATGTTACTCCACTTCACACAATGCCATAGAGCGGCACTCTACATCATTTCACTCTATGCCACTCTATTCTACGCCATGCCACTTTACTCAATGCCACTCCACTCCACTCCACCACTTTATGCCACTTCACTTTACACCACTCCATGACACTCCACCTCATGCCACTCCACGCTAATTCTCTCTATGCCACTCCACTCTATACCACTACCCACTTTCCACGCTGCTCCATTCCATGCCACTCTACTCTGTCACTCTACTCTACACAACTCTAGTCCATGCCACTCTACTTTACACCACTCTACTCTGAGCCACTCCTGTCTACACCACTGTCACCACTCCATTCTATGCTACTCCACTCCACACAATGCCACTATAATGCACTCAACCTCACTCCACTCTTAGCCACTTTTTTCTGCACCACTCTACCCTATGCTACTCTGTTCTATACCACTTCACTCTACTATACTGCACTGTACTGCACTTTCTAATCTATGCCACTCCACTCTACTCTACACCACTGTACTCCACCCCACTCTATACCTCTTTACACCACTCCACTCTATGCGACTTCACTCCATCCCAATCAATTCCACAACACTCTGTGGTACTCAACTCTATGCCACTTCACTCCATGCCCCTTCATTCCAGTGTATGCTCCACTCAAATCTATGCTCCACTCTACTCTATGCCACTATGCTCCATCCCACTCCACTCTAATATACACCACACCACTCCACATTACTCTGCTCTACTCTATGCCATTCCACCCCACCCTATGCCACTCTACTATACTCTATGCTGTGCTACTCTACTCTGTGCCACTCTATATCACTCCACTCAATGCCCCTCTGCTTTACGTCATCCCTACTCTACGCCACTCCACTCCACTTTCGGCCACTCAACTCCATGCCACTCTATTCTACGCCACTATACTCCATATCACTCTACTCCACCCTACTGTATGCCAGACTACACTAACCCACTCTACTCAACACCACTCCCCTCCATACAAATCTACTCTACCTATTCTACTACGCCACTCTGTACCACTTGACTCCATTCCACTCCACACCACTCCAGTCTACATTCCACACTACCCTACACTACGCCACTCTGCTCTATGCCACTTTCCTATATGCCACTCCACTTTATGCCACTCCATGCTAATCCACTCTACTCTACTCTTCACCACACTACCCTACACCACTTCACTCTACTCTACGCCACTCAACTCCATTCTACTCTATTCCACTCAACTCTCCTCTAAGCCACTCGACTCTATGCCACACCACTAACTTTTAACCCTGCTGGACAGCAAACATGTCGCTGTACAACATTTGTAAAAGACATTGGTTAAGACAATAGCTCTGTTATATGCGAGACCTATTGGCTTTGCCAATGCCTGTTAAGAGGTGGAAGGCTTTGAACACTTCAGGGCAGCTAGGAGCAGTGTGTTCAGCTGATTTCCCTTACATGGCATAGACAGATACAAGCGGGCTTCACATAGCGCTATGTGCCGTCCATCACCTCAGAGATCTTGGTTCTCTTTCTATTACAGCATTACCCATAGCTCTTCGGATGATACCTACCGAGCACTTCTGGGCATCCCACCAGGGAATTGAGGCAGCTCTCCTCTCATATAATGTATCTACCTGTTTATATCCCAACTGTATCTGGGATATGTTACTGCCTATTATTTATTCCCTGCATAATGCATTTACCTGTTCCTACCCCAATTGTATACACCCGTCCTAAGACTGTTTTTACCACTTGTCAATCCTAAAAAGCTCTCTGATACCCTCATGGGTCTGGTTCGCGCTCTATGAAACTCTAAAATAAATAAATAAAAATCCCTAGCCTTGGGGCTGTTTCTGACAACTGACATGAGGAACAGTGACTGGAGGGTCAGGGTAAATTGTGAAGTTTGATCTCCCAGGGTAAGTGAATAATTTGTTGCCAGAATCTTTTTTGCATTTTTCTACTACCCCCTAAATAATTTTGTTGCAATTATGAAGTGTTCACAGTAAACTAAATTATTTTTTAATACTAGGTGTTTGGTGTGAATATTTGACAAAACACAAATTTATCGACAGTGAGATGTTGGAAATTAACATTTGGATGAACAAGCATTGTTTTAAACTTAATTCAGACAAAACCGAAATAGTGATCTTTGGTAATCTCCAACCTAGATGGGCTGACCTTTGGTGGCCTGTCGAGATGGGAGAATTGCCAAAACCTGTAGACAAAGCAAAAAATCTCGGGGTACTGATTGATAACAAACTAGCTTACCCTCTGCAAACTAATGCTTCTGTTTCTGCCACTTTTTATTTGATTAAGAAACTGAAGAAGGGTCTTCCGTATATCCCTATTGATTCTAGGAGGACGGTTGTAACTGCACTGGTGCTATCAACGTTAGATTATTGCAACGGACTGCATCAGAATATGCAGAAACAAAATGAAAAACAACTACAGATGGTACAAAATGCAGCCCAAGACACCTATTAAATCTCCCTAAGTACGAGTCAGGTTCTAAGGAAATCCGGGGACTTCACAGGCTTCCTGTGGCAAGTTGCATCAAGTTTAAGACCCTATGCTTAGCCTATAGGGCCTTGAACAATACGGGACCGGTTTTCCTAAAAAATATCTTCTCCTGGTATCATCCTGGCAGACAGTTATGCTCTACTGGTGCCAGGCTTATGATGCTTCCCAGGATTGCACCTCTAGCTGGGGGGCCGAATTGTTGGTTACGGCACGGGCAAACTCTGGAATACGCTTCAAACGCATATCAGATCTGCGAGTTCACAAACCTCATTTAGAAAGGGTCTTAAAACGTGGCTAATCCAGAACTAGGCTCCTGACCTTATGTGCTTTCTTTAGGTTTTAGCACCAAGACACCTCTGGGTATTTGTGCGCTCAATAAGTTACATTAGCATAACATAACATAACATAACATATTTGCATTTATTTACCTGCAACAGGGTATCTGGATCTCCCGCCCCGATTTGCTGAAAACTGCCATTCTAACAGCTTTATCCCCAAAAAAGTCCACTACATCAAATTGAACAGGGAAGAACAGAAAGCAGGTGGAATAGGTGCCAAGAGGGTCCAGAGCACATGTGGTGCCCCATGCCAACAGGTCTGGCTTTTTAACCCCTTGGACGCTCATGACGAGCTCAGCTCATCATGAGTTACGCCTGTCGTACGCTCATGATGAACTGAGATCGTCATGAACCGCAGGTTTTTAAAAAACTCAGCGCACAGCGGGAAAACGCATAGCGCGCATGGTGTGAAAAGGTCGACATGGCTTTTTCATCAATAACAGTTTACATTCTCAAGCTTTTTAGCAAATAGTTAACAATGTTAAAAGTGAAATTACAAGCACTAGACTGCAACATCTGAGTCAGGGAAAAGCAAAGAGCGATAGTGTACAACACTTAGCAGCTACGGAGATGCAATTGAAAAACCTTTTGCAAAACCAGTAAGGTGGCTTTCTATCAACACATTTTAAATGTACAGTACCAAGGTAAAACAGAAAGACCATGCGTACACACTACTGTGTATATGTGACGCACCTCCCCCTGCAAGAAAAACATAAATTCCCCACAAAAAGTCCAATACTTGGTGTATTACACTCTAATGGTGAGCACCTCCACCGCTACCGCTGTCTCCACAGAGCAGTCTCCAAGACCAGAATACAATTTGTTGCATCTGTGGATTGCACCACCAAATTCAACTCTCTTGCCACCGGCATAGTCTCAGCCTCTTTCAAACAGGCGGTCGTAGTTCCCATTCTAAAGAAACTCGGCGCAGCTCCCTCGGTTATGAGTAATTTTTGACCTACCTCCCTTCTCCCCTATCTGGGGAAAGTCTTGGAGACTTATGTCACTCGTTTTCTCAGCACATTTATTGAGGGTTCTTCTTTTCTGGATAACCAGCAAGCCGGCTTTCGACCAGCTCATTTCACCGAAGCTGTCATCGTAGCCGTGATGGATGTGTTACGACAAGGTGCCGACAAGAACATCGCCCAGGCTCTTGTATTACTGGATCTGTCGGCTGCGTTTGACACAGTCGATCATACCATCTTGATCGACCGTGTCAACAATGCGGGCATCCAGGGCACAGCCCTTGCTTGGATCAGATCCGTCCTGCACCAGCGCTCCCAGGCAGTTCACCTGTCCACTTTCTCTGCTTCTTATTCCCCCCTTTCCTGTGGAGTCCCACAGGGCTCTGCTCTGTCGCCACTTCTGTTTAACCTTTATATGCATCCCCTCATGGTTTCCCTCCGTCACACCCCAGTTACTATCTTTAATTATGCTGACGACTTACAATTGATTTTTCCTGTTGATTCCTCCCCCTCTTCCTGCACCAACTTTCAATCACCATGCTTGCTATCTCTGAGTGGATGCACTACAGTGCTGATGGGTGGGCCAGCCAACCCTTGGAATTCCAGCTTCTGGCTTCCCACTCTCAGGACCTCGCCCTGCCCTGTCAACTCGGTAAAGAGCCTTGGCGTCATTATAAGTAGTGACCTATCTATGAGGCCTCAAATTAATGCAGTTACATCATTCTGCTTCTTCCATCTGCGCAGGATATGCAAAATCCGTAGGTTTCTCACTACTGAGGCGCTCACCCTTGTCATCATGGCTCTTGTCACCTCCCGTATTGACTACGCCAACTCCCTCTATGTTGGAATACCGGCTCTTCATCTACATCGGCTGCAGTTGGTGCAAAACCAGGCGGCCAGACTGGTCTTTCGTCAGCCCAAACATCAACACATCTCGCCCCTGCTGAGGAGACTGCATTGGCTTCCTGTGGCCTACCGCTGTATGTTCAAACTTGGCTGTATTGTTTTTAAGGCTCTTGCCGATCAGGCTCCTGCCTTCATCACCTCCAGCCTTCAGCGGTACATCCCCTCGAGAGACCTTCGGTCCATCTCTCACAACCTTTTGATGGTCCCAAGGTACAAACGTAAAAAGCATGGTGGCTCTTGTTTTTCTTTACTGGCCCCCACTCTGTGGAATTCCCTTCCCATTTCTCTCAGACTTTGCCCCAGTTATGTCCACTTTCGTAAACTTCTTAAAACCCACTTCTTCCAGTTAGCCTATTGAGTTGTTCTGCTGCACTGCTGTTGTCTTTGAGCGCCATGAAACCATTTTGGTGACCGTGCGCGGTATAAGTGTTTTTAACATAACATAACATTGTGATAAAAAACAACCAAGCAGCCAACGCGTTTCATCCAGCTTCAGTGGATTTCACCAGGGCTCATTTTTGAAATTCAAATTCCAGTGTCTGTAAGGAATTACAAATACGCTGTGTTATCCAGTGTGTTTCCCAACATTCAACCGCATGGGGTAAGACACGGATCTTTGGCGGTCCGCACTTTAAAACTGTTATGGCACAGGAGCCAATTACTAATAAACTACCCTGGATACAGGAGGGTATAGTTCGAATGTGGGGAAACACACTGGATTACATTTTCAATGTTAGCTAATATTTAGTTTCTCAAATATGTGATTAGGCATAAGTAAATTTCTATTGTTTCTCCTTCCATTACATTTTCACAAATCCATGTTCAAACCTCTTCTGCATTCTTTTATGATGCAGTGTGTTACAAAGATGAAAGATAAGTAGACCAGGTAATGTAAAACAGGATCACAGCTTTATTCATAAGTTCACTTCTTGGTTACAGGTTACAAGATGTTAGGTAGATCCTTTAAAGGGCCCCAACAGTAGCAGCCTCCTCGCTGCTCAGCCCATCCACACCAACAGATTCTCCCTTCCAATACAAACACTCTCAACATTCTATCTGACCTCACCCTAGGCTGAGTAGCAAGGCAGAGATCTTCTGTAGGGAGAGTGCATTGAGTAAATAGTAAAATACAACACATCTCCCCCTTATAGTGATGGAAAACATTTAAAATATGTGAAGGTGAAAAAACACACATCCCAGCAAAGGATGATGCATTATCAACAAGGTAATTATACATCATCCCCCCCCCCCCTGCTATAATGATCAAAACCAATCAAATACATGGATATTGTAAAACATACAAATGACAATAAAGGAGGATGCATAAAACATCAAAATTACTATACCCCCCACTTTATAATGATCATAAACAACAAAGAAATTAAGTTGAAGAAATACATTCTTAAAAACGTTAAAAATAAAACAGTGGGCGCTATCACCATAACTCACACCCCAAACTGCGAGTACAATACCGTCACAGAACACGTAGTACCCATAGCGCCACAAACTAGGGCACAAAAACTGCGGCAGAGTAGGGATCTACAACCCTCAACTGCACATACTAATGACAGATCGACCTAAAGGAAGAGGAATAAGATTTTACCCATAATAAAACAGGGTCATTTTTACACAAAACACTCTTGAAACACTCTTAAAACTTAATGTGGGTATATTTAAGCCCAACGTGCACAGCCAAAATGCACAGTCCAAACACCACCATGAGGCAACAACCGCATACAGGGTATCACCAAAACCAATAAGAGAAGCCACACAAGAGGTTGACTTCCAACGTGCATACCCGTAACGCACAGTCCAGTTCAAACACCTCCATGCGGCAACAACCACATACAGGGTATCACCAAAACCAATAAGAGAAACAACACAAGAGGTAGACTTCCCACGTGCGTACCCGTAACACACAATCCAATACATACTCAAAAGGTAACTCTCCAAAACCAGCCTCATACCAAAAGAAAACATTTTACAAGATGAGATACACAACACCATAAAGCTTCATATAAAGAAATACTGAAAAACAAAACACCCCATACTAGGCATTTACATTTAACTGCAACCACCCCCACCAAAACAGTATTTCAGTCTAAAATGAGAACAAAAAGAAAGTCTCTTACCCCGGTGAGCGATCACTCACCCAAAATTCCCAGTCATGTAGTCCTTGTTGATGGCACACCATGTGCTAGCAAAATCTAGAGTCCAGGGTTTACTGCAACCGAGGCACAAACTCCCCGTAAAATGCCCATGAAGACCTCCCAAAATGCCAAATGAATCTCGAATGTGCCCAGGATTACACATTCCAAATGAATCTGGAATGTGCCCAGGATCACACATTCCAAATTAATCTCGAATGTGCCCAGGATCACACAATTTGTGTTTGAAGATACCATACGTGAGGCAAATGAATATACAGACTTACGAGCGCCACTATTGAACCTTTGCACACTGTATATACTTTGAAGTAGGAGGATGGCCAATTGAAACTTCCTCACGCTCATGCCAGGAATGTAGCCTGAAAGGGGATACAGCCAATATGAACATTCTTGTTCCACAACAACGATGACGTTCCCATTGTCGTTATTGAAACCGACAAAATGAAAAAAAATGTGGTTGGCAGCATGAGAGGAATACACTGTGATCCGCCAATCCTAAAATGGAGGCCCGCAGCGTACGCTGCACCGGGTGGCTCTCGGCACGTTAGTGCTGTGATCGTCGTAGAAGCAGCAAAACTCCCAAAAATGTTAGCATGGCCACAGAGCTGCTCCTCGCGACCATCGAAGGTAATCACATTATCCGGCTTGCGCACTCCTTTAAAAAAAAACATGACAGTTGAAATGTCCACTGTAGTGCGGCCCAAAAAAAAGTAGAGTACGCCAAACAACGAAATCTAACACACAGTACTTGCCCAATGGTGGCAGACGAAATCCACTTTCAGATTGGCACAGGCCGCATGTAATGCCTCTGAAATCATTGTAACGGTTTCCAGGAGTATCAGTCTTCAAAAAAATACTTTAGCCCCTGTATGTTGAAATACATGACTGGTCACACACTCCGCTCAAAGTACCTTCATGAGCAGAGACCCACGAAGGGGAAGGGAAGAAACAACACACTTCCCAAGCGAGTTAGGACACACTGACACTTCTGGTTCCCCAAGGGCAACAGGCAAGTAACATATAGCGTCCGCTAGTATTCTTGAACAAGTTACCAGTAAGCCTTACCGGGGCTCCGGTTCTCCCAGTACATGTTACTGTTGCTGCCAGTTCCCAAGCAGCAGCCACTACTGCTAAACCAAATTAACACCGTGTCCCACAACTGTAGTAGCAGAAGACAGACAGAGGGCGAGTCCAATAGGAACTGGCAGGTCCAAGTTAGGGATGACTTTTCACAGGTGATGAGGGACACCATTAGGAAGTTGTAGGACATTAATATCCAGGTTACAGATGATCTCCCAACTGTCACCTTGCATTGTGGGCGACCAATGACAGGGTCACTGGTGGGGCTTGGGTGGGTGCCAGTTTGCTTCAGTCATAAAATAAATGTCCATACTTTAGAGTCCTTAATGTCTTTAGTTCCTTTTGTCTTACCCCACGTGTAAGGTTCTTCATATCTTCACCAGTGTTACAAAGATGACAGATAAGTAGATCAGGTAATGTAGAACAGGATCACAGCTTTAGTCATAGGATCACTTCTTGGTTACAGGTTACAAGATGTTAGGTAGATCCTTTAAAGTGCCCAACCAGGAGCAACCTCCTCGCTGCTCAGCCCATCCTCAGCAACTGATTCTCTCTTCCAATACAAACACACTCAACATTCTATCTGACCTCATCATAGGCTGAGCAGCAAGGCAGATAACTTCTGTAGGGAGAGTGCATAGAGTAAATAGTACAATACAACACAGTACTATAAGCATGTTTTTCGACTTAACTAGTTTACATGTCTCATATCAAAAGCAATTGTCATAAATCTTTTTTGAACATGAGAATTGAAAGAAGCAACCGTTATCCAACTTTAACGCTCCATCACCTGCAAACCTAAACCAGCCATGATGGAGTCTACCTTTGAGGTTCCGTGACAATTGTAAGTGATGTTTTCGACTCGCACGAATATGGTCGAGTCTGGTATCTATGAACCGCAAATGACGAGTTTAGTGGGTGTACGCAGTTTCGCTGCGCTAAACTAAGCCGTTCGTTTGTTACGTGGGTATTTCTATCTGTACCCACGGGTTCCATCTTAGATACGGCATCCATTTTGTCTCTTGCCCTCAAGTAGCCAGCGAACGGACGGTGTCCGCTTCGCGACCCTGGGACTCCCAAGATATTTGCGGAAGACACATGTCCTTTGTAAGTGTCTTTATGATGAGGGGGATGCTACTGTAAAGCAGATGGCGCCGCTCGAGGCTCATCTTGCCGCACGGACTTATTGTCTCAGCCGTGCATCTCATTAGGCACGTCCCTTTGATGCCTGTATCTCGTGTTTCCCGATACCTCCCCTTTTACACCCTTTCCGATCTCCCCACTGTTCTCATCTTCCTCTACACCTGTCCTTGTTCCTTCTTCGATCTGTTTTATTGCCGATTGGAATGCACTAATGTTGGGAAGATGGGTTTTTACAGTTGGGAACCGCCAAATGCTTCCGCACTTATGTTCCGGTCCTTATGTGTATCAAAGTGACCAAAGCGACCCCTCTGGGGGATGATTGTGGGAACCGGATCATAAACTTTTGTGTTCAATGTAACTCTATGGGGAAATTGTGTATAAAAGGAGCGATTCACAGAACCAATTTGAAGCAGTCTCCCCAAGTTGCACGTGTGTTACTTGTCGTGACTTCTGTGTTCCCTGCAGTAAATAAACTTTGAATCTTTGACGCCGAAGGAAGTGTCCCGTGTCTCTGTGATTCGTACGCCGGAGCAGGTTACCCACGAAGGTTTCAGGTGTTGTGCCCTGGCACCGCTGGGTTCTAAATAACCCAGTCCTTCAGTTGGCGCCCAACGTGGGGCTGCATCAGTGGTACCGGTCCAAGCCCGACGATCGTGAGGAACTTCGTGTGAAATCTCCGAGGGAAGGTGCACTCCGCTTCATCGATCCTGTTGTCGAAATAAGTGGCCCGAAGACTTTTCCCGCGAAGATTCCCGCCTCCTGACGGCTGCGACGGACTGCTGCCCTGACTGTAGACCTGTTTTTGGCGCTTGGCGTAGACCTTGGTAGAGCGAGACAATTGACGGGCCTTCCTGGTGACGCCATCGATCTTTGAGTTAAGTATTTGTGGGTCGCTCCCAGAGTCCTTGGTTGTTGACACTTTAGCGAGTGTTTTTGTTGTTGACGCTGTGAGAGTGTTTTTGTCGATGACACTTTGCTAGCGTATTTTGTTGTGTTGTTTGACGACTGCAGCCGCCAAAAACCGAGGGTTTTTGTTCTTTGCTGGGACTTGGTAAATCCCGTAACCCTCGAAGTTTGTGAAACTCGGCTAGTGTGCAAGATGCCTGGTCGCAGTACTTTGTTTAGTTGTTTCAGACCTTGCGGTATGGATTCCCGACTGGAGGACTTGTGTCCGATACCTCCGGTTGGAACTCCCACTTATGAACTGTACAGTAAACATGGGCTAGGCCCGATTACTTTTAATGAATACTGGATTAAATATACGAAGAAGGACGGTGACCTTCGTTGGCCACCTCATGGTAGCTTTGAAACCCCGATTTTAGATAACCTAGAGGCTAAATTATTTGCGAAAAAGTCAAGGCCGGCCATGTTTGATGCCTTTCGGTTGTGGCGTAAAGAAGCCCGACAGAAAGAAATCAGACAGACTAAACGTAATCAGCGAGATAATGTTGCTACCATTGTAAAGAAAGCAGAGCAGTTTCAGCGTGATAAGGAGGATAAGGAAAAGGAAGTGTTTGATAGACTACAGCGTATGACCGTGGATAAATGTTATCCCGCTTTGCCTACGGAGTCGGAAAAGAAGGAAGAGTCAGTTGAGGATCCTTTAATGTCTTATCTTATGAAGTCGCCACCTCCGTATGTACAGGGTACCGCAGCTCCCGTGGTTCCTGCTGTACCTATTCCTCCGCCTATTCTTCCTGTGCCTGTTCCTCAACCTGCACCCGCTCTTCCGACTATTCCTGCTCCTTTGCCTATTGCTATCCCTACTGCTCCTCCGCTTCCACATACTCCTGCTCCCGCTACTGCTCCTGTTTTGTTAACTCCTACTGTTGCTACTGTTTCTACCCCATCACTTGTTAGTCCTGTGTCTTATACTTTTCCCTCTACTCGTAGTCGTACTTCTCCTCTTGCGGCTAGCTTCTTTCATTCGCTCGGACCTGTTCTTGGGTCTGCTGGTTCGGATGGTCCACAGAGACGTAGTCAGCTTCCTGGTAACAGAGAACGTGCTTCGCTATATAATATGGCGATGGGTTGGATGATGCATCCTCTTCGAAATCCGCCACGTGTCGTACTCGACACATTTTGTCAATTCAATATACCAACCCAAAGATTTGTGTTCGAGGAAATGTGTAAGGTCCTTCGCGATCAGATATCGGCAGATGCACCTGACGAGGTGCTGACCGCTTTGTCCGATCTACAGCTTCAGTTCTCGACTGGACTGATAGTGGATACCAACGTTCGACGTGCTGTTGAGCGGTTGCTATCTTTCCGTCCCACTCCTATACCTCAAGCCTTGTTTGTTGAGGATGTTGAAAGACAGCCAGATGAATCTGGTCAGTTTCCTATGCGCGAAGTTCCACCAGTGTGGATGCCAGGTAATCCCGCAGCTGCTCCTCCGATCTTGCCGTTCTTTCAGAGAGTGTGGATACATCTCCCATGGAAACGCTCGGAAGTGTTACAGGTGAAGCAGTCTTTGCCTGACCCTCGCAAAAATCCTACAGGGTACTATAAGGAATTATCGCAGCTCGTAGATGCTACGATAATGAATCTTGCCGATATTGATATGCTGTTTGGCAATGTTGTACCGCAACCGGTGTGGGCTAAGATTCGTCAGGAAAATCATCCGAATGAATTAGGTGGTGCTTGGGCTGCCATAGTAGCGGCGGATGCCCGACAAACTGGTGGTGCTAAACCCGACCAGCTGATTGCTGATCTTCCTCAAAGAATAATAACGTTCATGAAAACTCTTATGCCAGCTATGAGAGTTAATTGGGATAAATTGTCGGCTTGTAAACAGAAGAAGGACGAGAGTGTCTCCGACTTCTTTACGAGGTTCGAGGAGGCATTCATCGACCATAGTGGTCAGGATATGAGCACGGAGGGTGGTCAACGGTTGTTTGTCGATAAATTTGTCTCTAACTTATTGCCCGATTTGAGCAATAAATTAAAGAATTCAGAAAGTGCATGGGCCGTTTCTACCTCGGCTCAGATATTGGCCACAGCATAATATTATGAGAATAGAGAGAAAGAGGAGAATGACCGTGCTGAGAAGAAAACGATAGAGCTCAAAACTAAAGTGTTGCTACAGCAGGCGTTTCCCCCGCGTTCGAATCAGAATGCACCTCAACAAAATAGATCGCAGCCGCAGTCGAACCAATCACAATCTCGTAATGACTCCTCCTCCCAAAGATCCTCGTTAGGGTACAATCAATGTGCCTATTGTAGACAGGAGGGTCATATCAAATTCAATTGTCCTGTTCTGAACGATCGTAATAGTGGTAATTCATCTAGAGGAGGTCATGGTGGTTCACAGCAGACGTCACGTGGTAGAGGTCGTGGTGCTCAGAATGATCGTTCAGATAATTCATCTAATTCTAACAACTGTTTTGATCAACGCGGATCATCGCAAGGACGATCTGCGCAGTACAATGTAGACGATTATTACGTCGATCAGGGAACTGACGACAGTAATTACTAGGACAGCCAAAGACAAGGAGAGGGAGTGGTATCAGTTCCGGTTGATCAAAGAGGGCCTTACGTCGCAGTTGCTACATCGGGCGTCGTTGAGCCTTTTCTGTTGGACACTGGTGCAGCGAAAAGTTCTATCATGCATTCGAAACTCCCTGGCGCACCTTTGTCTGGCTTAACAAATGTTTCCGTTGGATTCTCTGGCGCCCCCGTTAGCAATCCAGTTTTGCCCCCTTTGCCCCTTATAATCGGGCCTTGTGAGCTAGAAGCTCCGTTGATTTTGACTACTGGTTGTGGTGAAAATCTTTTGGGTCTGGATTTGCTTAAACGTTTGTATGCAACTTTGTATTGTTCTCCTGCGGGTGTAAAGCTTACGTTAGGAGAGAGGGTTGTCTCTCCTATGTACTTGTCTCTCGATAAGCTTCCACCGGAATTGAGTTCTCTTCCAGCGTCTTTGTGGGCAACAGGTCCCAATGATGTGGGCCTGCTTGACATCTCCCCTTATGTTGTTCAGTTGAAATCTAATGTGCGATTGCCACGTATTCCTCAGTACCGTATCTCTCTTGATGGTGAACGAGCATTGTTAGCGATCATCTATGATTTGATCGAGAAAGACGTTATTGAAGAGACTCGGGGGAACGTGTGCAACAGCCCTGTACTGCCCATTTTAAAACGTACTGATCCTTCGAAACCACCTGTTTATCGTTTTGTTATCGATTTACGGGAGGTGAATAAAATTGTGGTTCCTCAGTTCCCTGTTGTGCCTGACATCACGGCGCTACTGACTCTGATTCCAGCTTCTGCATCGTGGTTCTCGGTGATTGACTTGAAGAATGCGTTCTTCAGCATCCCGATTGCCGAGGAGAGTAGAGACCTTTTCGGTTTCTCTCTCGGTGGACGCAGCTTCCGGTTTAAGCGCGCTCCTCAGGGCTACTGTGAAAGTCCATCGATTTACAGTCAAGCCTTGAAGGGTCAACTGGATGCGTTTAGGTTGCCGGTTGGTGCGGCCTTAATCCAATACGTCGATGACCTATTGGTGGCGGCTGATACTCAGGACATTTGCAAAATTGCTACGGTGTCGTTGATGCAACATCTCTGTGAGTTGAATCATAAGGTGTCCCCTTCTAAACTCCAATATTGTTGTCAAGAAGTAACCTATCTAGGTCACTTATTGTCAAAGGAGGGAAGGAGGTTGACCCCAGAGAGGATTGCAGCGATTGCCCGAATGGCTGTGCCAAAAACCCAAAGAGATGTGCGTGCCTTTCTAGGTATCACGTCGTACTGCAGGCAATGGATTCCTAATTTTTCATTGCTAGCGAAACCATTAGTGGCTCTTACGTGCAAGGATGTTTCGACTCCTTTACCATGGACGGAAGAATGTCAGAAAAGTTTTTCTGAACTACGTGATTCATTGTGTTCGGCTCCTGTGTTAGGTACTCCTGACTATAGCAAGCCGTTTACATTATATGTTCACGAAAGAGAAGGTTGTGCGTTGAGTGTCTTAACGCAACCTTTTGGTGGTAAGCAACGTCCATGTGCATATTTTTCCTCGACCTTGGACCCAGTAGCTAGAGCATTGCCGAGTTGCTTGAGAGCAACAGCGGCAGCTGCGGTCTCCATCCGACAATCAGCAGGATTGGTCATGGATAATATGCTTACGGTGATGGTTCCGCATGCAGTCGACACTCTTTTGAATCGTACGAAAACTCAGCACTTGACGAGTGCGAGGTTGTCTGGGTACGAGTTGACGCTGTTGGCAAGCCACATTCAAATAAAACGTTGTAATGTCCTGAACCCGGCAACTTTGTTACCAATTAACTCAGAGTCAGATGAAGTAGCAGAACATGATTGTTACTTGAGGACAGAAGAAGAAACAAAAGGTCGAGTGGACCTTAAAAACACTCCATTGGAAGATCCGGATGGTACACTGTATGTGGATGGGTCATGTTTTAAGTTGCCGAATGGCGATGTGACTACTGCTTATGCTGTTGTAACATTGAATACTGTTGTTGAGACTGCAAGGTTGAATCAGAATTCTGCCCAAGCTGCAGAGTTGATCGCTCTCACTAGAGCGTGTGTGTTAGCAAAAGGGAAACGTGTGAATGTGTTTACCGACAGCCAATATGCGTTTGGTGTCGCACATAGTTTTGGACGATTGTGGAGAGAGAGAGGTTTCTTGACGTCGCATGGTACGAAGATTCAGCATGGCCAGCTTGTGAATGATCTTTTAGATGCACTTACGTCGCCTAAACAAGTAGCGATTGTTAAGTGTAGTGCGCATCGTAAGGTGACGGATGATGTTGGTCGTGGTAATGCGTTCGCGGACGAGATTGCTAAGGAGACTGCCCGGAACCTTAGCACTCGAATGTATGTGACGAGTTCGGTTAGGTGGCCTACAGAATCAAGCATGTGTGAAGACACTATTGAAAGTGTGAAAGAAATTCAGAATGAGGCCACCGAGACTGAAAAGATGAAGTGGAAAGAAAGCACGGGAAAGTTGGATGTGAATGGTTGTTGGATTGATTTGTCGGATCAGAAAAGATGGATGTTGCCTGATGCGTATGTGCTGGCCGTTGTGACAATGGCGCATGGGTTAGCACATATTAGCGCGAAAGGTATTTGTAAGTTGCTGTCCCCTGTGTGGAAGAATGATGGTATCACGAAATGTGCTGAACGTCTGGTGAAGAATTGTAAGGTGTGCATGATGTACAATCCTGGCAAAGGAACCCCAACTCCTCCTGGCAGTTTTGCTCCCCCTTCATGTCCCTTTGAGGTGATCCAATTGGACTTCATCCATATGGAGCGATGCAATAACCTGAAATACATTTTAGTTGTGGTTTGCGCATTCTCCCGATGGATCGAGGCCTATCCTCTCAAAAACAATACTGCTTTGTCTACTGCGAAAATCCTACTGAAGGAATACTTTCCTCGGTACGGAATGCCTAGAGTCGTGTGGTCAGATAACGGAAGTGAGTTTGTGGGGAGCGTGATGAAGAGTGTGTGTAAGGGCCTTGGAATTAATCAGAAATTCCATAGTGCCAATCATCCCCAGTCAGCTGGTTTGGTTGAAGGGTACAACGGCACCCTTAAACTGAAACTAGCAAAGATTCAGGCTACGACTGGTCTTTCGTGGCCTGACGCTTTACCCTTAGCATTACTGTCAACTAGGGCGACTGTACACTCCCGAGTAGGGCTTAGTCCCTATGAAATAGTGTTCGGCCGTCCTGCGAATGTGTGGGGGGTTCCTAGGCCAGGTGTGTTTTGTGATCTTGAGTACCCAATGTTGATCGATTACCTACATGACTTGACTGCTAAACTAAGGTTAATTCACCAACAGGTTTACGACGCACTGCCGACGCAGACGGAGGGTCCAGGCCACCAGCTCCAGCCCGGAGATTGGGTGGTGACGCGGAACTTTTCGCGCAAGAACAACTTGGATCCGAGGTTCACTGGACCCTACCAGGTTCTCCTTGCCACGAGGACTGCTGTTCGTCTTGAGGGAGGGAAAAACTGGGTGCACGCCACCCACACCAAAAAGGTCCCTATCCCTTTGCCGGCAGACCCGTGGGTGAGGAGAGGCATTGCATCAACTGAAACAGAAGGATTGCCGGCGTTTGTACCTTTCAGCGACGCACAGCCTGTTGGAGAATCCTCAGCGCAGCAGAAAGACTCTGTTGAACAATTGTCATCAAAAGACTCAAGACCAGAACACTCAGCTGATCAGCAGGACGTTGTCTCTTCAACGGATCCTTTGTTTGACGAGCAGACACGTCCTGGGAAAACACGATACAGTTTGCGATCTAGTACCAAAGACTAATAAAAGATCCTGCTTTGCTGTATTGACAACTGCATTATCCCGTTTTCCGTGATCAGTTTTGAACATTCATATTATTGTGATTATTCTTGTGTATATACATTGAGCTTCATTCCTTATACTTTTTGCTCCCACAGCCGAGAGACATTGTCTTTGCATATATATATATATTTGTGCAATAAAGGCCGTAGGGCCGCGCGCGTACTTCCTTCTGGTTAGTAGGTCTTGACGCTAGGTTAAAGACCGTCGGTTCCTGGGAACTCCTAGGGATTGACTACTGCTACACAGAACGAAGTGCATCAAGAAACGTTGCGGACGGTCGTAGGGAATGGCATTTTCAAAGCTGATGGACTTGGAAGAAGCTCAGGCGCAAAGGTTTAAGTTGCAGCAACTTAGTCGTACCAAATGTTTTATGTTCCAAATATTTGTATTGTTTTTGATTGTTTCTGCATTAATGGCGGGTGGGGTGTATTACACAATGTCTTACTTCTTACCTTCTGCTACACCTACTCCTACACCTGATCCTAAACTTACCTCCACTGCTTCCCCTCATTCCTTTCATGTCTTACCGGAACACGAGCAGGCTAGACGTGCAGAATTCCGCAACAATTCCTTTATTCAGCTCCTTCATCAGCATCAGTTAGTGGTTAACACTACTAATTGTTGGGTGTGTGGGTTGATGCCACATACTACGGATAAGGGAATTCCATATCTGGTGTTACCGTATAGCTCCCAAGGGTCTGCTCGAGCATTTCAAACAATGTTTCGAAGTGCACTGGGTTTCCACCCCATTCGAGAACCACGTTCCCCCTACTCTGGTCCTACCTCGTATCAAAAACCTTTGTCGATAGCAATAGAGGATTTAGATAGCGATATCTATGATCCCTCGCTTATTCCTGAAGAAGAGGTACAAGCTTACAGGGTCCTGAGTAGAGGCGAGTATAGTGTGTTCACTAGTGAAAAGCAGCTTAAAAGCTCACCTCCGATATGGGTCGTACCCCACATTGGTAATTTTTGTCTCATAGGTCGCGGCCGAAGATCGAAAGCCCGACTTGGAGAGAGTGCTTGCACTGAAAATTACATTCTGCCGATGGTCTCGTCCCCTGTGTTTCTGGCTGCCAAGGGTACATACTTTATCTGCCATGATCGTGCGTACGCATGGTTGCCCGCTGACTTTATGGGCTCATGCTTCATCGCAAATTTGTTGCCTCCGACGTTTACCGTAGATGCAGATTATCACAAGACCAGAGTTGTGAGAGGCGTAATAAGCGAAGAGGACACTGCCGGTCAAGAGGCAGGAGACTTTTTCAAAGGTTTCCTCCCGTTTTGGGGACCTATGGTTAATAGTAGGAACCTGAGACAGTTGACTCGAGTGGTGGAATCGACAGCTAACATTACTGCCAGTGCCCTTGGTAATATCACCACAGAACTTCCGGCGGATAGGCTTATGACGTTACAAAACCGTATGGTTTTAGACGTGATCTTAGCAGATCGAGGTGGGGTATGTAAGATGATCCATTCGAGCTGCTGCATTTTCATTCCTGATAATGCTCCGACCGTTTATCAAGCCATCTCGAAGTTGCATAAGATCTCCGAATCCATACACGTGGATGTAGGGGATTGGACGCTACTTGGGTGGTTTTGGGGCCTGATGTCGACTTGGGGTTGGAAGATTCTGATGATCATCGGAGTCGTTGTGGCATTCCTGTTCACGTGTTGCCTTTGTGTGCAGTGCGGTCCTGCCTTATGTGGCCTCTGTGCTACAACGTGTATGAGACAGCCTCCTGTTACCAAGGGGACTCGGTTGGACAGAGCTATGCTACAACAACATCTAGATGGTCTGATGAATATTGAGTATGATTCCGACTAGTGCTTGCCTACATGAGGGCAAAAGGAGCGTCTGAGGTTCCGTGACAATTGTAAGTGATGTTTTCGACTCGCACGAATATGGTCGAGTCTGGTATTTATGAACCGCAAATGACGAGTTTAGTGGGTGTACGCAGTTTCGCTGCGCTAAACTAAGCCGTTCGTTTGTTACGTGGGTATTTCTATCTGTACCCACGGGTTCCATCTTAGATACGGCATCCATTTTGTCTCTTGCCCTCAAGTAGCCAGCGAACGGACGGTGTCCGCTTCGCGACCCTGGGACTCCCAAGATATTTGCGGAAGACACATGTCCTTTGTAAGTGTCTTTATGATGAGGGGGATGCTACTGTAAAGCAGATGGCGCCGCTCGAGGCTCATCTTGCTGCACGGACTTATTGTCTCAGCCGTGCATCTCATTAGGCACGTCCCTTTGATGCCTGTATCTCGTGTTTCCCGATACCTCCCCTTTTACACCCTTTCCGATCTCCCCACTGTTCTCATCTTCCTCTACACCTGTCCTTGTTCCTTCTTCGATCTGTTTTATTGCCGATTGGAATGCACTAATGTTGGGAAGATGGGTTTTTACAGTTGGGAACCGCCAAATGCTTCCGCACTTATGTTCCGGTCCTTATGTGTATCAAAGTGACCAAAGCGACCCCTCTGGGGGATGATTGTGGGAACCGGATCATAAACTTTTGTGTTCAATGTAACTCTATGGGGAAATTGTGTATAAAAGGAGCGATTCACAGAACCAATTTGAAGCAGTCTCCCCAAGTTGCACGTGTGTTACTTGTCGTGACTTCTGTGTTCCCTGCAGTAAATAAACTTTGAATCTTTGACGCCGAAGGAAGTGTCCCGTGTCTCTGTGATTCGTACGCCTGAGCAGGTTACCTACGAAGGTTTCAGGTGTTGTGCCCTGGCACCGCTGGGTTCTAAATAACCCAGTCCTTCACCTTCACACCAGAAGGGAACTCCTCATTAAACCTTTTCACAGGATACATTCTGAAAAGACATATGGAAAAGTTTGGCGTTTCCACTTCCTTCCATTCTCTGGACAAAAATGTATGCACAGTGGTGTGTACATGAAGTTTCTCTGATTCCTTCTGCTGATAGTGCTGGGAAAAATCTTCTTCTTCCTTTCTTGGCTAAATATTTGAAGCAGCTAAGCTGTCTCAAGAGCTGGAAGGCTGCTTCCAGATCTGCCCCTTGAATGTGAGTCCCACCAATTCCTTGTTCCTTTTCCACATCGTCCATGTCTGGCTCTGACTGCCATCTAGGCTGATTGGATAAGGAGGGGTCAACCTTTAGTTAGTAGTGCTGAAGCTACCACAGTGCTTATCATAATTTCTAAAGCAGCCATTGAAGGGAGATCAGCATGGACATCAGCAGCATTCTCCTCTGATTCAATGAATTGGCAATCTGCATTAGGAGGATGTTTGTGCTCATCGCTGCATTTCTTCGCAACCAGGATCCTGAAAAATATCAAAAATGAGAATCATCCTGGATACCACGAGTGCTTCCTGTTCTTGGCTTGTATGTTTAGTAACAGGATCAAGGAATGCCGCCATCATTGATAGGCCAGACCACAAGAAGCAATGCGGACTAGGTGAACTGGCCAACCAGAACTCCCCTCGTCTCACTCGGCAAAGCAAAGACCAGGACTATAGGAAAAACCACCAGTGCTAAAGCAGGAGCCTGCACCAGCAAGGTAATGAAAATGCAAAACCTGAATTGGGCGCGGGCTTGGAGACAGCTGCTCTAGCATTAACATTTCAAGTGAACTAAACAGACTGCTGAAGAAAGCATGAGGAGAACTATGTGATAATTAAACACACACAAAATAAACTAATAAACATTTATCTACATCCAACAGGCGTAGGTAACATAAACCCGAAAAAGAGACAGAAAAAACACGAAGTGTGTGCGGAGCTTTGGTGCTTTTAGTGCAGCTGTTAGAGGCATTGGCCGCATAAGCTAAAGTGTTGTTTGTTTTTGTTGAAAGTTTACTCGTGCATTAAAAAACTGTCTGTGGCCAGGGACAGAGCCTATTGGCATGCCCATCACATTTTGGGATCACCCCTCTGCCTTTTCTGGATATTTAAACTATCAGAAATCTAGTTAATGACTGGGACACAAAGTGGTCCCTCTCCAAGTGTCATTTGGTCTACGCACCTCTCCTGATTGCCAAATTTAACATATTGTATGTTGGCAGAGACACGATTGCGCTGTCTTTGATCCTCTTCTGTTTCTATCCTTTGCCCTACCCTGCGGAATATATCACCATTTTGAGATGCCTACTGCCATTAAGACCAGTACTGAATTTGGTGGCCATCTCTAAAAGTAAGACAGTGTGCCCTCTCAGCAGGCCAAATCTGTTACATATGGTCTACCACCCACTACATGAAATCAAAAGCTACTTGCCCTCTCCACAATCTCTAAGCTTAATGTTGCAACCTGGATGAAATGGAGACCACTTGTGTGTGAGTCACCACAAGCCAGCTACTATCCGCCACCTGCCTCTACAGCTAGGATGAGCTCTGCCACTTTCTTCCATGGTCAAGCAGTACAGGTGGGTGTATGAGCACAGAATCCCCCCATGGAGGACCACATTGGGACAGGTAGCCTGTGGGGAGCCAGCAATTAAAAACATCATATGTTACATGTATGATGCTTGAACCCCTGCACTTGCAACATCTCAGCCCTCACTGAACCCATGAAGTTACCAAGCCCTATCACTCATAGCATCCCACATTTACAACACTTCATCAGCAACTTTAATTTTTGTAGCATTTTGTGAACCTAATAAAGTAAACATTTACAATACCAATAGGTTGTCTGTTAAAGTGCTAACAAGCGTAAGCATAAGCAAGCAGAGGCGCACATTGGTTCTTGCTAGTGTTTTTTTGTATTAGCATTTCAAAACTTTACCTTTTGGCATTGCCAATGATTGATTTTTTGGGGAGAAGGGAGAAGAAAAACAGAGGTGTCTTTCTTGCCCCTTTCGGCTAGGAGTGTTTAACAGAATAGAACAAAAGGATGAGCCCAAGCCCCACGAACGCCTATTTATATGCAAGATTGAAGCCAAAGAGTAATGATGGGCCTGTATGGGATTGTCTTACCTGAACCCTTAGCCTTCCTTGTTGTTTGCGTTGCACGGTCTCTGAAGAGAGAAGTGACACTGGCGCTTCTGTCCTAACTGGACTGTATTGCAATTGGATTTCTGGAATTCTTAGCTACAGACAGGGTTGTCAGCAGTCTGGAATCTGCCTGTGGTAAATGTTAGAGTAAGACTTGTTCTGGCACATCTGGCCTGGAGCCATCTCTTTGCAAGGGCATTCCTTGAGTGAATGTCTGTAATAACTCTGACACAGGCTTGCTCTGTGAAGGACCCATTGACTGATGGGCACCAGGAAAGAACTATACGTAAGCATAGAAAGAAGGATTGACTGCCTGTCCCACATCTGCTCCTGGCGATCCATTGACATCATCAAGACTTTCCTGGAAGGCAAAAGGTTTTTGGAAGACGGAAGACGTCCATATGCATTGTAGGGGTCCCTTGTGTCTTCTGCTCTCCATCCCTTGCCCACATATTGCACCTGGAGCTGAGGATTGGCCTCATGCCTGACAGTCTACTATAGAGCTAAAAAGTGAATGATGCTGTAAGGGTGTTCTCTTCATCTTTGCACCTCCTGCTTCCCTACCCCTGTACATTTGTGTACTGTATGTTGTTTGCTGTACTGTTTAAATCGTTTTTTTTAATCTCGTTTTTATCAGCACTTGTACCAAAACTTAGACTGTAAAAGATTGGAGCGTAAGTGGAGAAAATAATATGCTACGGAGAATAAAGTCAGGTATAGAGTGGCATTGAAAGAATACCGCAAACTTCTCATCTTCAAGAGAAGAGATTTCCTGGCTGATGGGATTGCCAGTGCTAGGATTTCCTCAAGGGAAGTTTTTAAGGTTGTGAAATCTTTCACTAACTCCTCAGCACTTGTGCACCTGGTTGTTCCTTCATTGGAGATGTGCAACAATCTCTCTAATTTCTTTGAGGAAAAAATATCACAGATCTATGCCTCGTTCCCTGCAGCTCTCCACCCTAGCGGGGAGGACACATTCGGTGGTCACAGCCAAACCGGCCGGTGTTTTCTGAGTTCGCCATGATTCCTGTTGAGGTCTCCTTGGCCGAACTTCAAAAATGAAAATCCGGGTCACCCAGTGATCCCTGGCTGGCTAGACAGTACAGCTCACTGGCAGAGTGGCTATAACCCCCCCCCCTTAAGGCCTTTCGGAATTTCTCACTCAGGCTATGGGTTTTACCATCTGCCTGGAAACATGCGTTCCTCCTCCCCATATTGAAGAAACCCAATGCTGACACGGTAGTCGCCAGAAAATTCAGGCCCATTTCTCTTCTCTCGGCACCCTTCAAAAATCCTAGAGATACTTGCGCATCAGCAGTTGGCTGCCTTCATTGAATCCAACGGGCTCTTGCATGAATCCCAGTCTGGCTTTCGTCCAGGTCGCAGTATTGAATCTGCACTGATTGAGATGGTGGATTCCATTCACTGGGCGATGGATGGGGGGGCTGCGACCATGTTGGTACTTCTCGAACTGTCAGCGGCATTTGACATGGTGTCCCACTTCATCTTGCTTGATCGTCTTAAGCAAATTGGCATCCGCAGGATGGCGCTGGACTGGATCGCGTCTTACCTCCATGGCCGAGACCAACAGGTCTTTCTCCACCCTTTCTCCTCTGCTGCTAAACCTCTAAGATAGGGGGTGACTCAGGGCTCGGCCCTGAGCCCTCTTCTCTTTAATGTCTATCTGGCACCATTGGCGGAACTCATTGCTAACAAAGGGATCAAGGTGATATTCTACGCGCACGACACCCAAATGATGTTTTTCTTCAGTGAAGTGTTGGCATCAGTCTTTAACTCTTTCAAAGACTGCTTCAAAAGCATTTCTGTCTTGATGAGTAGAATTCTTTTCAAGCTCTATGCAGACAAGACGGCGATCTTGTTTTGTAACCAAGCAGTCCCATCCCCAGCGGTCCTGTGGTGGCGGGTAGAATTGGGAACGGCTCCTGTACCTAAGGACTTGGTCAAGAATCTTGGAGTCCGCTGGGACAATGACTCATCTCCTTCCACCCATATCCAGCAGGTTTCTGTGGCCTGCTTTGGCAAGATGAAAATTATTAGAAAATTCATCGACTTCCTGCCAGAGATAGCTCGTAAAACTGTAGTGCATGTGTTAATCACCTCCCATCTCGACTATGCCAACGGACTCTATTTGGGTGTGCCTTGCGGCTTGTTCTGTAGGCTGGAGATAGTGCAGAACGCAGCAGCTAGGCTGGTCCCTCTACGCCACCATATCTCCCCCCGCCTTATACAACTCTATTGGCTCCTGGTTGTTAAGAGAGTTGAATTCAAGGCCCTTACATTTTCTTTTCGGGCCTACCAGGGAAGAGGCCCCAATTATCTGAGGAAGAGACTTCGCCCTTACCAGCAAGGTAGATCGCCGAGGTGCAATTTGAAATGCTACCTCTCCATCCCCCACTTTGCTAAAGCGAGAATGGGGGGCAGAATGTTCAAAGTGGGAATGTCCAAATGCTGGAATGACCTGCCCCTTCACCTACGTACGATGAGGATGCACTCTGAGCAGGAGTTTAGAAAGGCCTTCAAGACCTTGCTGTTCATCAGCAGAGACTAGTTCTCCACCAGCATGGCTAAATTGTTATCTACTTTAGCGCCGGGACACCTCAGTCAAGGTAGCTGTGCGCTCTATAACTGTATTCATTATTATTATTATTATTATTATTATTATTATTATTATTATTATTATTATTATTATTATTATTATTATTATTATTATCCTACCAGGCAAGAATGGTAAGCACCTGAGCTGCTATTGTGTTGTGGTGGTGAGGACTGGGGAGGTCAACTGGTTGTATAGTTCAACCTCCCATCCGAGGGTAGACTGCTGGTGATAGGTGGAGCACACTACCACTCTTCACCAGTGCTGATCAGTGCTCACCCTGTCAGTAATTCCTGACATTGTATCCAATAGCTCAATGTATGCTGGAAGTTTTGAGCACATGCTTACAATGAAAAGAAAAACTACAACTTCCAGAAAGCACAGTTCTGTTAGCTAACAGTCAAATACAAGCTATAGTAGTAACTGAGTAGCTATGGGGTAGAGAACAAGATTTAGATTAAATACATTAATGCTCCTGCCACCAAATTAAAGAAAGCTGAAAAAAGGCTACTTAGGTAAACCATAATAGTTATTTGTTTTTAACTAAAGGGCTAACATGCTTGTCTAAGCCGGCCCAGTATGATCAACTCTTCTCCTTGTTCACATTTTTTAACCTGGGAAGGAGGAGAGGCGAAATTAGCCAGTTCCAAGTCAAACCTGACTTATAACAGATTTCTGTAGCAGGAGCATCAAGAAGCTTAGCCACCTTTCTTGGAATCAAATGATATGTTCATGGATGTTGATGGCGACGGTAGTAGAAGTGATCTTATGTACGTTTTGAACTTTATGGCATCACAGGAAACAATATCATATGTTTTTGACCCTGAATAATCCCAGGAAGTGATGTCACAGTCTTAGCCTTTATGACATCACAGTAATTGAGACTGTTGAATTTCCATAATATTTACATGATAACAATATCAACACAAATGTGTATTTTAGATTACAACTATGTTAAGGTGCCCACATACTATTTGAAAGTGGTGGGCATCATACTTGTCCTAATATATAGTGAGCCAACATGCCAGTGGGCCACATGCCTGATAGGAGTTTTTGGAGGGGTCGCAAAGTGCAAGCCAGGGGTCGCAGTTGCAATCCCTAAATGACATTCACAAACATGTGCCCTTTAGATCTTATATAGATCTCTGCCATAGCCACATGAACCCCCTCACTGTACAACTGTCATTGGAATCTGTGACCTGCAAGGAAATCATATCTCTGAGGGACAGCCTTTAACCCCTTGACCTATGTTAGTCAGGCGTGAAACTATGACTCATAGGTTACCTTTAGATTCCTGCAGGAGGCACATTAACAACTTGAGCTTTTGTAATCGAACTAGAACTTCTTATCTCTTGGTCACATACAAATCTCTGCAAAGGCTGCATAGACGTTTTGCACTGTGTGACAGGTACTGGAGTATATGAGGTACAGGGGGTTATCTGTTCATGTTGCAGTTCAGGATAGGTGAGTATTGGGGGGACTTAGTAAATGTCTTAACACTGACATATCATGGTGCAATCAAAATGAGGGTAGCATTGTGAGCGCTCTGTGGACGTCTCACTAATAGGGCAGTACATGCAGTAGACAAGAAAGAGGTAATTAATGTGAGTTTAATAGGGGTTAATCACTTAACTATCATTTCGTAGTGAATGTCAACATAGAGGTGCTTTGTAAGAATTACGTGGATGACTCAGAACTGGCATGCAGTCCATGACGCAGGTCAGGATAAACACAGAGCTCTAGCAGAAAGCTTAGCAATTAGTGTTTTGAACCCCTACAATTTACAAAAAAAAATTCAAAATTTTCAACATGCAAACCATCTTCTGCTCACTCATTTAAACCTGTCAGTGGTATCTCCAGACAACATTTTTAGAGGGGTGACATAGACACGGATCAAACCGAGAAAGCCCCCTACAATGGGAAATCGTGAATAGTTTGACGCACGCAGACATACACAAACATATATATATATATTCATACACAAAAACAGAGGTTACAGGGACGTTAAAGTTAGGAATCTGCATTTAAAAAAACCTTAGAAATTCATAGAAAAAAACAAAGGCTACAGGGTCATTATCCGCATCGCAGCGGCGGTTATTTTTCCGCTGTGTGGCTTTTTTCAAAAAGCCGCGTTAGATAACGAGCTCAGCTCGTCATCCGCACACGACCACCGTGGCTGATGACGAGCTGAGCTCGTACATCAGCAGCGAAGGGGTTAAAGTTAGGGTGACATTTCACTTGGACAAAACCATAGAAGTTCAGCTGTTATAGTTAGCTGACCAAACTATAACTCGCAGCCCGGGCAATGCACTGCTGATGATGTCACATATTACATCAGTCATGATATGGTTAGTGACATCACTGATGACATCACTGATGACATCAACCAGTGAGTGAGTATTGCTTAAAAGTTTAAAAATGTTATATGGCGGTCGCCAGTAGGTATATATAGTTAGGACCTAGTTACCATAGGAAATTCCAAACATTCTATTGGGAATAACT
The DNA here is from genome assembly GCF_964263255.1 of Lissotriton vulgaris. NCBI lineage: Eukaryota > Metazoa > Chordata > Amphibia > Caudata > Salamandridae > Lissotriton > Lissotriton vulgaris. Next base: position 1,443,662,123 of record NC_141696.1, on the reverse strand, counting down.
TTGGCGCCGATTGAGGGATCTGCCTGTAGTTTTCCCTAAATTTGCCTCGCTGCATTCTTCTCCTTCCCTGAAAGTTTTGGGGGGATTCGTCAAGCAGGGGCCGAGAAAAAAGGGGGGTCCCAAAAAGTGTTTTCCCATGTTAATTTCCATAGGGACATTCTGACACGGCTACAGCTCGAACGGCTGAATGGAATTACACCAAACTTGGCAAAATGGTAGGGACTGGTATGCAGTAGTGCCTTTTTTATATGTGGAGAAAATCGCTCCAGTAGTTGTTGAGAAAATTGAACTTTCCCAAATGATGTATCTATGAGTGGGACACCGTGAGTGCACGTAAGCTTACCATACTCTGTACCTTCCTGAGCATGACCTGCATGCTGATTGGCTGCCACTGTCTGTCAACACTCCAAAACAGAAATTGTTGGCAGCCATCTTGTGCCTCGGTAGACTGAGGCACAGGAAAGCAGAAAAACAAACGTGTAGAACTCAAAAAGGGGGCAGGGTAGAAGCACCCTGACCCCCTAGGCCTGCTCAGGGGGTCCCACAAGGCCCCCCAGGCCCCAAAAAAATATAATTTGTTTCAGAAAATCGCGGGGGTACGCGCACCGTACAGAGTACAGTAAGCTTACTGTCAGCTTACTGTACTCTGTATGGTGCACGTACCCCCGTGATTTTCTGAAAAAAGAAAAAAAATTGGGGCCCTTGGGGGGCCTTGTTGGACCCCCTGAGCAGGCCTAGGGGGTCAAGGGTCTAATACTCCAAGCATAAGCTTTAGACATTCTTGTGCATCTTGTTGTATGTTGAGAGTAAATGTCAATGAACCAGCACATATGTCTAAAAGATGTCGAATGCAGAAGCAGTATGCATTTTACTTCTCTCACTTACCAACTGTTGAAATACATGATGTAGTGTAGAAAATAATCTTTTTTCATTATTTCCCTTGATTTCATGATGAAGATGTTGTAGATAGAAGACAATATTCAGAATCACATTTGCATAACAGTTGATACCTGAACTAATTTCCACAATGTCATTAACACTTTCCATTTCTTTTTAACACCTTTAAGTTTCTCTTCAATTGTTTTGTATATTTGAACCTCAGTTGAACGTTTGCCATATTTCAATTTTGGACAGACTACATGTTTCCTCATCTATGGGAAATTCACCTAAATCAGGAGCATAAAGTCTCCGTAAACGATTGTACTCTCTTACACAATTTGCATCAACACTAACCTTTTTCTCATCAAAATTTATCAAATACAAACCAGCTAATTCTCTTACTTAAGACAATGCAACGTATGCCATTCCCTCTTTGAACACCATACTTCCAATATTTACAAAAGGTCTGTCTATACTTAAACCTTGAGATTTATGAATAGTTACTGCATATGATAGAGACAGAGGAAACTGTTGTCTGTGAACATACAAGTCTTTTACAAGCAAAAAACATACAACACAAAGCCCAATCTGTCTTACCTCATGATCTAAACAAATTTTATAATCAGAAATTCTATTCCATGTCTATTTTGAGGATTTACAAAATCAACAACTTTTCTCATTGTACTATTTTTTAATCCTTCTTCTTCATTCAAATTACGCCACAAAAGTATGCTACAGTTTTTACATACATGTAAAGTCTTTTCTAATCCTGCAGTTTTAGATACATACTTTTCCAAATAATCTAATTTAGCCAGTAGTTTCTCAGTTAGAAAAATTGTTACTCCCTTATGTTCGATTTTGTCAATAGCTTTAATGTTCACAATTTCTTGTTTTTCCAGTTTGAGAAGTTATTGCAGTATAAGCATTAGACAAACTATAGATGTGTTTTCTACAAGTATATTGTACATGACTTCTGCTGATGTTTCTCCAGTTGTAAACAAGTTCCTTAGAAGTTGACTTTCTTTTTTTTATTTTTTTTTATTTAAAGTCAGTTTATTATCTCATCTAGAAATAAATGAAGTTTAAATTATATAACATATTTTAACAAAAGAAAAAGCTTGTTTTCCATGTTCCATTAACACACCGATTCTTATGTCTTTGAAGAATGCTGCCATAATCTTCATCACCTTCTTGTCAAATATTCTTAAAAAGTTTTATATTCATAGTAAAACCAAATCTTAACATTCCCAATACTTCCCAAAGATTTACTTGTGTCATCATGAATAATAGTTTTAAAAACAGGTTCTCCTTTTACAGGAGTAAGTCTCCAAATTAAATGTTTTCCTCCAAACAGAACATCATAATCTGTTTTTAACATTTTTTGCATTCTCCAGTGTACAAAGGCAAGCATTAAGTTTGAGACTATGCTCACCTCATGAACGATCTAAAGTTTCATTTTCTTCAGTACTCTTGATACTTCATAACAAGCTTCCCCACATACCTTCTGATATTCCAATGTATTAACATGTTCAACAGGTAGCATAAGTAATCAATGTAAAGTAGTATAGTTAATGTTGTGTGCTGCTAATCCAGTTCCAGCTGTTACAACACAAGATAAATGCAATTCTGTAGTTTTGTGTAGATAACTGGTCAAAACTTTAATTAAGAAACTTGTTCCTGTTCCCGCTTGACCACTAATGTACATTAGAATAGGTTTAAATGATGAACATTGGCATTCTTATTTTCATACAGCAAACCATTTTGTACCTACTGTTTGATTTGTAGTTATATTTCTTTTTGTTCAATATTTAGTTGTTCCTCTAACTTTCCCAACTGAATAATATCCTGTTGTGCTTGTTGCATTGCAGTTTCTACCTCATTCATGGCTATCGCTGCTTCATTTTCAATAATTGGTTGTCCTTGTGGATCTTGACTCAGTAGACCAGAACTTTGACTGCCTTGTGAACTCTCTCTAGCTATTTCAGCTGCAATAGCACTTTCTTGTTCAAACTCATCATTTAAATTTGTAGATAAGTTTGAACAATTGTGCAGTGAATGCTGCCTTTGGTTGTATTAAAAGAATTTTCATAGCAGTCAAAATCGTCAAGTAATTCTGTTTCACTACGCTAAGACTTGAACCGTTGCAGAAGTGCTTTTTCAAGCTGTACAATTTCTTGCCAAGACTCTTCTCTGCTGAACTTTCTTCCCACATTTCTTTCATCCACCTGGACTTGCTTCAGAACGGTCGCTCCCCCACGCTCCTCCTCATTTGCAGCTGAAACGCTCTGTGCTAACGCATCCCTCGTATCGTTTCTTGTGATTACTACAGCACTGTTTGTTTACCGAGCTCCATAGCATTGTAGCGCTTTTTCACGCATAGCGCCGCTATTACTATTTAGCATAATTAGCGCGACCTCGCTCAGGCTGTTGTGCAAATTGTTCTTGTATCTGTGCATTTGTTTTGATTCTACTGCTCACTCGACGCATTTGTAATTGCTGCCCCTGTCTGCCTTTCCCTTTGACCCTCCATTTTGTTGTTGGTATCCCCTGGCCCGCCCCTCATCCACACTACCGCCTCCCTGCTGCCCCTCCCACGCTCCGCCCCCTCCACTCTCCATTTATGTCAGATGTCCACACGCGCAGCGTCCACGCGCTACGGCCGTGCCGAAGGTGCGCCAAAGGTAAGCCCGTCTACGCCCGTCCGCGCCTGGACCGCGCCCAGCGCCAGCCCCCTGGTCCCCATCCCACCCACCCCACCCGCATTACATACGACGCAACCACCCTCATAGCTCTAAACCCCGGTCGTCTCCCCAACTGCGCCCTAGCCGCTCCTGGACACACCCATGGACCCTTCTCCTGCAACTCCTGTAAGTTCGACGGCACCAAGTACAACTCCTCATCCACAAACACACAACAGATATCTGACTCCAACCACCTTAAATGCATCCTGCTCAACACCCGCTCAGTCCACAGACACGCCATCGACCTCTGGAACCTGCTAGACACCATTTCTCCCGACGTCGCCTTCCTAACAGAAACATGGATGGACGCCTCATCAGCCCCAGACATCACCATTGTCATCCCGGAAGGATACAAGATCATCCGTAAGGACCGCATCGACCAGACAGGAGGAGGCATCGCTATCGTCCATAAGAACTCCATCCGCATCTCAACCAGCTCAGACGTCAACCTTACCAGCGCCGAACACCTTCACTTCCAGATCCACACCGATCCCAAGACCACTCTCAGAGGCACCCTCCTCTACCGACCTCCAGGATCCCGTGCACAATTCAGCGACGACATCACCGACTTTATCACCCCACACGCCCTCCCCTCCGTGGAATACATTCTACTGGGAGACCTCAACTTTCACCTGGAAAAGAGCAATGACAGCAACGCCACCACTCTTCTGGACAATCTCGCCAACCTCGGACTCAAACAACTTGTCACTACCCCCACCCACATCGCAGGTCACACACTTGACCCTATCTTCATCTCCAGCAAACATGTCTCCTTCAGTCACACCACCACTCTCCATTGGACGGACCACAGCTGCGTTCACTTTATCTACAATAAGATCACAACTCACAACCACCCTTAACCTTCGCTGCGAAGAAACTGGAACAAAATCACCATCGACCAGATCTCCTCATCGCTCCTTCAAAACCCCCCTGTCCACTCCTCGAACCCCGACCAAGCAGCCATCAACCTCACCCAATGGCTTTCAAACAGCGCTGACATCCTAGCACCGCTGAAAAAACATCAAACCAAACTAGGCAGCAAAACCGCCTCCTGGTTCAACGATGATCTTAAGAAATCGAAGAAACTCTGTCGCTCCCTCAAGAAGGCCTGGAAAAAAGACCCAAACACCAGCACCAGGGACGCCTTCAAAAAAGCCACCCGCATACACCACCAACTAATCCACTCTGCCAAAAAAGCCGCATTCAAAGACCGACTAGATAACAACACCCACAACAGCAAGGAATTATTCAACATCGTCAAAGAATTTACCAACTCCAACGACATCACCCCCTCTCAAGCCCTCTGCGACTCCCTAGCTTCGTTCTTCCACAACAAAATCGCAGACATCCACAACAGCTTCGACAACCAACCCGGAGACCAACCCACCCAACCTTCTGCCGTACCTTCACCCCCCTTGAACATCCTTAACGACTGGAACCCAATCTCCACTGAGGACACCATCCGCCTGATAACCTCCATCCACTCAGGATCCCCCACAGACCCATGCCCTCACCACATCTTCAACAAAGCTGATTCCATCATAGCACCACACCTCCGAGACGTCATCAACTGCTCCCTTAACTCCGCCACCTTCCCGGAAAGCTGGAAACACGCCGAACTTAGCGCTCTTCTGAAAAAACTCACAGCTGACCCCACCGAACTCAAAAACTACCGCCCCATCTCGCTCCTTCCATTCCCAGCCAAAGTCATCGAGAAAGCTGTCAACAACCAGCTCGCCGCCTTCCTCGAAACCAACAAATCCCTCGACCCTTCACAGTCCGGCTTCCGAGCCAAACACAGCACGGAGACCGCCCTCATCGCAGCAACAGACGACATTCGAACTCTACTGGACAATGGAGACACAGTCGCCCTCATCCTCCTCGACCTCTCCGCAGCCTTTGACACAGTCTGCCATAGCACCCTTCTACAGCGCCTAAGAAACATCGGAATCCAAGGAAAAGCACTGGAATGGATCACCTCATTCCTTGCCGGAAGAACTCAGAGAGTACGCCTCCCACCATTCAAGTCAGAGGCCACTGAAGTCATTTGCGGCGTGCCACAAGGATCATCACTCAGCCCCACCCTATTCAACGTATATATGAGCCTCCTCGCGACCATCGCACGCCAACACAACCTCAACATCATCTCCTACGCCGATGACACTCAACTGATCCTCTCACTCACCAAAGACCCTCTCACCGCCAAAACCAACCTACATGAAGGAATGAAAGAAGTCGCTGAGTGGATGAAGCACAGCCGTCTGAAACTGAACTCAGACAAAACAGAAGTCCTTATCCTAGGTACCTCTCCCTCCGCCTGGGACGACTCTTGGTGGCCAGAGGCCCTAGGAAAAGCACCCATCCCGACGGACCACGCACGGAACCTGGGTGTCATCCTGGACTCCTCTCTCTCAATGACCAGACAAGTCAACGCCGTTTCATCATCCTGCTTTAACATTCTCCGCATGCTCAAAAAAACATTTCGCTGGATCCCCACCGAAACTAGAAAAACGGTCACCCATGCTCTGGTTACAAGCTGCCTGGACTACGGAAACACCCTATACGCCGGTACCACCGCCAAACTTCAGAATAAACTCCCACGCATCCAGAACGCATCAGCCAGACTCATACTAGACATCCCGCGCAAAGACCACATTTCTGGCCACCTGAAAAACCTCCACTGGCTTCCCGTCAATAAGAGGATAACATTCCGCCTCCTAACCCACGCACACAAAGCACTTTACGAACTTGGACCCGAATGCCTCAACACACGACTTTCCTTCTACACCCCTCCTCGCCAGCTACGCTCCTCCAACCTAGCCCTTGCCGCTGTCCCTCGCATCAACAAAACCACCATGGGAGGAAGATCCTTCTCCTACCTGGCGGCCAAAACCTGAAACTCACTTCCCATTCACCTTCGCCACACTCAGAACCACCTAGCATTCAGAAAGCAACTTAAAACCTGGATATTGGACATGTAATTCCCCTCCCATCCTCAAGCGCCTTGAGACCCTCTGGGTATGTAGCGCGCTATATAAATTATTTGACTTGACTTGACTTGATCTCTGTCTTTTCAGATTTTGTAATATATAATGTAACATAGCGAGCAACAGCAATTGAAAATACCTGGATTGTAGTTATTAATGTACTTTGAAGCTTCTGTTCTTTTACGTTGTATGTATTCTTGAGAGATTTCCGAGTTGTTGTAGGTCTTACTGCTGACAAAAAACTATTTACTCTTCCTTTAGAAGTTATAGGACGTAGGAATCCAAAACAACATTTTGTATAGTATTTCCCACATCGATGACTTTGAAACAGTAAAACTGGTTGGCTCAATCTCTTTTCTCATCCACTCTTGGTATGTCCAATGTAATATACTGTTCGATGAAAGACAAAAGTTTCATCAGTATCAGTTCAAAATTTTAGTTAATTCTTTATCCATAATAGCATGTGTATATGAGGAGTACCTCTAGCTTGGTACTCTTTTCGCCCAAAAAAATGAGTTACTTCTCCAAGAGGTGAAATGTTTTTATTGCAGTTAAATGACATCATACTTTGAAAGCTATGGTTAAAATACCTGCACACATTTACAGGATCCAAGGAACAGAGTTCTCCAGGTGTCTTTAATTCAATGTTTTTAACATTTGAATTTGGTTCTCCTAGAAATTCAAATAAATCTTCCCACGCATATTCAACAAAGCTGTGCTACAAACTATGTAAGTGTACCTAAGTTTCTTAACATGCATTTAAGTTCACCATGACAATGATAGCAATATTCATTGGTACCATGTTGTCCCGCCAACAAATTAATTAACTGAGATTCTAAATGTTCATCTCTTTTTTTAACGTTGTCGATGAACTCTTTTCCAGCAACATGTTGAAGATTTGATTTGATTTATGATTTCTATAGCACCCAAATCACCCCCATCGAGGTATTGCAGCGCTGTGACAGCCAATGGGCAACCAAGGAGGGTTAGAACAGTGTTGTTTTGAGCAGTTTTCTGAAGGCTAAGACGTTGGGGCATTGATGCAACTGGGCGGAGCTGGTTCCAATACCACAGGGTGAGTTGGAAGAATGCTTTACCACCCATGCGGGCTAGTTTAAAGCATGGAACCTGGAGGAATCCTTGGTTGCTTGATCTCAAAGTTCTGGGTGGCATATATCTAATCAATTTCTTGGTTAGGTAGCTGGATTCCATGTTGTTCAGGAATTTGTGGATCATACAGCATATTTAAAATTTTACTCTCTATTTTACTGGAAGCCAGTGAAGTTCTCGCGGTAACGGAGCAGCTGAGGTTCTGGGAGATGCGTTGTTCACGAGTCGGGCCTCAGTGTTTTGAACTACTTGCAGTTTACTGAGGGAGGATTTCTTAGCCGAGATGAGCAAGGCATTACAATAGTCCAGCCGGCTAAGAATTAGGGCCTGGACCAGAGTTTTGCATGTGGATGGGGTTAGAAGGGGAAAAGCCCTACGGAGGAGGCCTAGTGTGCGATAGCATGTCCCTGCAGTGTGGTTGACGTGTTCTTCTAGTGTGAGTTTCTGGTCGAGTTTCACCCCTAAGTTTTTCACCATTTGGGGGATGGGGCTGATCTTAGTTCCTCCGGCAACCATTTGAGCGACCATTTTATGCTTCTCCGAACAGCATCATTTCAGATTTTTCAGTGTTTAGCTGAAGGAGGTTGTCTCTCATCCAATGTGCAATATCCTTCATACCCTCCAAGAAGGTGGACTGTGTGTTCGTGTCCGTTTTATCAAAGGAGAGAAGAAGTTGCGTATCATCGGCGTAGGAAATAGGGATAAAGCCGAGTTGCCTCCTGTTTTTAATATGTGGTTCTCTGCATATGGATGTGCAGACAAATAGCTTTCAAACAGAAGTTGAAATATATATGGAATGCACTGTCAAAATCTTGGATCTTCAGAGTACAATCTTATTGAGCGGTATTCTGAAGCTGGAATCCGACCAGCTCGCTCATCAAATCATCCACCTTCTTGAGTGGGGAATAGCTGTGGAAAACAACGAGCTTCTAAACTTTTTTCCCATACACTCATGGGAGTTCCATTTGCTTTCTTCATTTGAAATAATTCAATACTGTTTCTTATGATTTATTTCAAATGTAGAGGATATATAGTATAATGTTTCATAAATCTCTTTAATCCTGGACTTGTCCACTTTTTCTATTGGGCCACTTGGTATAAGTGATACGTCTTCTAAGCATATTACTTCTTCATCGACATTTACATTCTTATAAAAACATTATTCTGTACCAGGTACAATGTTGCCGTCTGAAGTTTAGTAATATCTACAAACGCTTGCCAGATTTTTGGACTCTTTGTTGGTACACCTTTACTCGAAAAACTTTTGGCTCATTTTTCTCCCTGTCTACACCAACAGTTTTTTAAAATCCAAGGGTAAGTACACAACTCTTCCTTTCAGACCTCTTTGTAAATCAGTTGGTGGCAGCTTACTTGTTTTAGGCTCCATACAAACTATGGCCTAAAATGGGTGTACAGATTGAACAAGAATAGACGTATATGCATTTAAGTATGCAAGTTCCTGAGGAATAGTTACCCACTCTAAGTTGTTATGTACTGCTCTAGATGGCATTTTGTTTTCTTCTAATTTGTTGTAATAGTATTTACAAATAACTTGATCAGTATCCAACAAATAAACACAAAATTGCTGCCACTTATCATTGTTTTCCTTTTCACTTCTTAAATATAAATCAATATTCCTAGTTTGACTTCTACAGTGAGTACGTCAACAAGAAATACAAACATAGTTTGGTTTTTCAGACAAAACTGTCTTAAACTTTGTAATTTCTTCTGCAAACTCATCAATACCAATCTCTTTCCCGTGTTCTTCAACACTTACTCTTCAAACTCTCACTTTGTCTACATTCCTATTCTGAACAAAAAAAACGAAATTGTATGTCACAGACTTTTTACTGAACCGTGTAAAAAGCAGTGTTCATTTCACTTAAACTTAATGCCGGAGTTTTTACATAATAGAGTCTCCTTATTAACTTCCGCATTTCAGAGTGGTGTACAGCTAACATTCTTTAATAATGAAAGTACTGTGGCACACCTTTCTTGAAAGACAAGCCAGAGAATGACCTTGCAACTTAGTATATTTTCTTAGTTTACATGAATCTAGTCCTTGTAACATCTTAATCTACTGTTTAACACTTTTTTTGCATATTGTCATAAGTAATCATAATATGTCAAAAGATTCCTGTTGAATACTCCTACAATCCACTTATATACAGGAGCTTGTGTACACCTCCCTTGAACTTTTTCAGCTGTTACTTCTTCAACATTCCTAACAACCATTTTTTCTTTTGGATTAGGAGAACCATCTTTCATCTCATAGCATCGACCACTAGTATCAACTACATGTACTAATGTGTTCTCCTAAAAATAGCGTTCTTCATTAAAGAAAGGCTCAGTACTGAAAGTGTGCTTCCATTCATCAGTAAATGTTTTACAATAGTTACTTTCTATTAACAAGTATTTTTCTTTTGCTTTTCTCTTTCATAAAAAACATTGTTTTATACAATGTTCGCATTTTCTTCAATATTTATAGAAATAATTTTATTTTCAATTCAAAAGCACTATCAACTACACTTTCAATGTGTTGCTTTTTCTTATACACTGCTGATCTTCTTTTATATTGTTTACAATCTTTAATACATTTTGAATTACTCTACTTCTAAACATTCTTATACATATCTCCTTATATGTTTTTTGCCTTCTTATAATATGTGCTGTTTTCCCATCAACACGTACTTTTTACCATTATAATTCTTCTTTACCTTTTGGTTTGTTGTAAAACCTTTCATTTTCCTTTCATTATTATTGACTATTTTTAACCTCTCTACAGCTGTTTTAAGAAACTGTTTAGTGCTCTTACCAGAAGAGATTATATCCTGAGTAGCATTTTGCTGTTCTTCTAATGTACACTTTTAACTTTTATTTAAGTAGTACTGTGTTCTTCTCTGCTCTTTTCATCTTTTCTTGCCATCTTCAAGTTGTGATCCAAATAAAATAAATGTCTTCAAAAGTTTGCTACATCAATTAACAATTTTAAATTAATAACATATCAATATTCATAATAACCACTAACCAATTACTTACAATAACATTGATATTCTCTTCATAACAAATAAAAAGAAGAGTACAGAAACGAGCAAGAGAACTCCAGAAAAAGGAAGAAAGGTGCTAAAAGAGAAATGAGAAGTGCAGAAAGAAGCAACATTGGTATAGAAAGAAGCAAGAGAGGTGCAGAAAGAGGCAAGAGAAGTACAGAAAGAGGCAAGAGAGGTTCAGAAAGAGGCAAGAAAAGTGCAGAAAGAGGCAAGATGGGTACAGAAAGAAGCAAGAGAAGTGCAGAAATGATCAAGAAAAGTGGAGAAAGAAGCAATAGAGGTTCAAAAAGAGATACGAAAGGTGCAGAAAGAGACAAGAGAGGTGCAGAAAGAAGCAAGAGGGGTGCAGGAAGAGGCAATAGAAGTGCATAAAGAAGCAACAGATGTGCAGAAAGAGGCAACAGAAGTGCAGAAAGAGGCAAGAGAACTACAGAAAGAAGCAAGAGAGATTTGGAAGGGATTCTGGGTAGCAGGACCTGGAGAGAGCCCGACAAGTCACGCCATCCTGGATTCTCATGGGTGTCTATTTTTCAAAAATGTATAGGTTTGCTTGGTTTCCTTAGGTGCCAGCAGAGTAAGGGTTCAAAATCTACAGCGAGACACTTTGCAAAAAAAGGGTCAGTTTTCACTGTAAAAATTTGCTTTGTCCATATTGAGTTTTGGGCTGTTTCCCGTTGCGGGCACTAGGCCTACTGACACAAGTGAGGTACCATTGTTATCGGAAGACTTTAGGGAATGCGGAGTAGGTGGAATTTTCCTGATCCACACAGATTCCAGAACTTTCCATCACAGAAATGTGTGTCAAATGTGTTTTTTTGACAAAGTTTGAGGTTTGCAAGGGATTCTGGGTAACAACCTGGTGAGAGCCACACAAGTCACCCCATCTTGGATTTACCTGGGTGTCTAGTTTTCAAAAATGTATAGGTTTGCTTGGTTTCCGTAGTTGCAGGCAGAGCTAGGGCTCAAAATCTACAGCTAGGCACTTTGCAAAAAAGGGTCAGTTTTCACTGTAAAAATGTGCTGGTTCCATGTTGCATTTTGGGCCGTTTCCTGTAGCAGGCACTAGGCCTACCCACACAAGTGAGGTACCAATTTTATTGGAAGACTTTAGGGAGTGCGCGGTGGGTGGAATTTTGTGGATCCACACAGATTCCAGAACTTTCCATCATAGAAATGTTAGGATTTTTTTTTGGACAAATTTGAGGTTTGCAAGTGATTCTGGGTAACAGAACCTGGTGAGAGCCAGACAAGTTACCCCATCCTTTATTCCCCTGGGTGTCTAGTTTTAAAAAATGTATAGGTTTGCTTGGTTTCCCTAGTGGCCGGCAGAGCTAGGGTTCAAAATCTACAGCTAGGCACTTTGCAAAAAAGGGTCAGTTTTCACTGTAAATATGTGCTGTGTCCATGTTGTGTTTTGGGCCCTTTCCTGTCGGGTGCACTAGGCCTACCCACACAAGTGAGGTATCATTTTTATGGGAAGACTTTAGGAAATGCGGGGTGGGTGGAATTTTGTGGATCCACGTAGGAAAATGTATTTTTTTCTACAAAGTTCGAGATTTGCAAGGAATTCTGGGTAACAGAACCTGACTCCAGTCACCTCATCCTTGATTCTTCTGGGTGTCTAGTTTTCAGAAATGTATAGGTTTGCTAGGTTTCCCTAGGTGCCGGCTGAGCTAGGGTTCAAAATCCACAGCTAAGCAATTTGGACCATTTCCTGTTGCGGGCACTAGGCCTACACACACATGTGGGATACCATTTTTGTCGGGAGACTTAGGGGAAACAGAATTGTAGAGCAACTGTTATTACCTATTGACTTTTGATGCATTTCTGCCTTTTAACGCTGCTAGATTTTACAGGCCCGTCCAACATTTTTATTGTGATTTGAATACTGTAACTTTGTACTACTCTTGGATGATATTGTATATTTATATGTTTTAAAACTTGTATTGCATTGCATTTCTTATTGGTGGTGATGAACTGTGCTTTTATGGATATTTTTTATCTGAATAAAGATCACTTGACTTGACTTGATTTCTGCCTTTCAAATGTAAGGCAATATGTTAAAAAGAAGTCATAAAAAAATACCAATAATTCACATGCTAATACAGGTACCCACAATTTCGGAGATGTGCAAATAGCTACTGTTTCTAAACTCTATATTTTGATCCCATTACAGAAATACATAGGTGTCTTTCATACCGATTTTTCACTGTTTATATTTTCCCAAATGAATTGCTATATTCCCGGCACACAATAAAAAACCATTGCAAGATGCTGCTCCTTTATTAGCTCTGGGTTCCTCAGGTTCTTGGTGAACCTACAAGTGCTATATATCCCCACAACCAGAAGGGTCCAGCGGATGTAACAGTATATTGCTTCATACTTAGAAGAAGTTACAGGTGAAAATGTTGGCACAAATGGCTGTTGTTTTAACTCATTTTTAGTTCGTTTCTATAGAACGAAACTTGAAGGATCTACTCAAATGACCCTTTGATGAATGCAGAATTTTGTCAGATTTTCTGAAATGTACAGCATTCCAGGATCCATTATTGCTTTCATACCTAGTTCTACCATTACCTGGAAGGAGGTTGAACGCACAAAAAATAGCAAAAAATAGGCCATGTCCCAGTAAAATGCCAAAACTGTGTAAAAAGGTAGGTTTTCTGACAAAAGTCTGTCAGTCCCTGAAAGCTGGGAAGATTGTGTATTCAGCTCCACAAACCCTTTGCAGGGATAACACAAACAAACAGACGCTTTCATCTGCAACACTTTTTTCCCATTTTTCAAAAAAAGAAAACTTTTAGCTGTATTTTGGCTAATTTCAGGGTCCCTTCCAGGGGAATCAAAAAACTCTGAGTACCCTTAAAATCCCCATGATGTTGGAAGAAAAGGACCCAAATTTGGTGTGGATATCTTATGTGGTCAAAAGGTTACAGGGGCCAAAGCACAAACTATCCCAAAGAGCCATAAAAAAGCTTAGGGGTGGGGTGGAGGTACAGCAGCAAAGGGGTTTATAGGATCAAAACAAATCAAGACAATTTACTTAGTGATGTGCAAATGATAAGTATTTACTGAAACCCAATTTCCACACATTGTCATTTGCGCACTATATGGATTTATCAGTAAAATGTAATCAATTTAGCGCCAATTTAGATGAAAATGGTGTGGTTTATAAATGACTGTGCACTACCACATCATGCTTTAATAATATATCTGCGACAGTACACTCTAAAGTTCACCACCTGCTACATACCACATCTTTGCCACTCTCTTGCTAAATGGGCTTGACACATTTGATGCATTTGTTCTTTTTGAGATGTTCAGATGTTTCACAATCCCTAAGAGTTGGGTAATGTAACATAGATGGCAGCACCCCCACTCTGAAAATTGTTACAGCACCACTGCCCAGCAGGTACAACCACTTTACTAGGGACTTCAAAGTAAAGTAAATGTGCCAATAGGCTGTAAGAAAATGTTAGCATGTTTAAAGGAGAACACAAGCACTTTAGCACTAGTGAGAAGTGGCAATGAGCGCAAAATCCTAAAAGCCAACAAAAACAGGCTCAGAAAAAAGGGAGGGTGAAGGCAAAACGTTTGGGGATGACCCTGTAGAAAGTGGCAAGTCCAATATTACCCCCTTCCATTTAAAAGCTAGAGTAGACTAATCAAAACCTTGATGGGCTTCTCTGCTTAGGCAAATGAACATGGCTGAAGGTCCTATTATGCAGGGGCACTTATCAGTTCTACGCCTCTCTGAACTCCATTGGATCCATCAGTCTACACTCTCCTGAGCCACTGCACTGACCCACAGGGACCCTTTTCTCCTCACTAGTAAACTCCATCTGTGAAGCATCTAACCTTAACTTGCTCATAGATGCACCCCAGTAGGCAGAGAGTATCACCTTGGCCAACAACGGGACGTGGCCTATTTCGCCCCTTGGATCAGGAGTCTGTCCCCAACTCAAGAAAAACTCTTCCCATAAGGACAGCAGGCAGCAGAGGACACTGGCAACTGCCAGGCTCAAACTATGATTCAGAAAAGGGGTTGGTGATGAACAGAGTGTCTGAATTGAGCAGACCACTCTTACCCAGTCCAAAGATCAGGGCTTGATCCATCACCGTTATTTATCTCACTGCCCCATCCCAGCTCAGACCCTGGCTATATGCAAATCAGTCTGTCCCTGGCCCAGTGCATCATGGGAACAGGGCAGACTAAACTACCAAGCCAATTCTTCACCAGAAAGGAGACAAGCTACCGGGGACCGGTTTCTGGCATTTCAGCCGTCTTCGGCCCGGCTTGCTTGAATCCTGATGGAGCAGTGAGAAAGGGACTCATGTCTGAGTATACCCTGCCACACCTATAGTGGCCAAAAACGATTCAGAAAAGGGGTTGGTGATGAACAGAGTGTCTGAATTGAGCAGACCACTCTTACCCAGTCCAAAGATCAGGGCTTGATCCATCACCGTTATTTATCTCACTGCCCCATCCCAGATCAGAACCTGGCTATATGCAAATCAGTCTGTCCCTGGCCCAGTGCATCATGGGAACAGGGCAGACTAAACTACCAAGCCAATTCTTCACCAGAAAGGAGACAAGCTACCGGGGACCGGTTTCTGGCATTTCAGCCGTCTTCGGCCCGGCTTGCTTGAATCCTGATGGAGCAGTGAGAAAGGGACTCATGTCTGAGTATACCCTGCCACACCTATAGTGGCCAAAAACGATTCAGAAAAGGGGTTGGTGATGAACAGAGTGTCTGAATTGAGCAGACCACTCTTACCCAGTCCAAAGATCAGGGCTTGATCCATCACCGTTATTTATCTCACTGCCCAAACTATGCATTGTCATGTGGAAGCTCCAAGTGGGGACACTGGGTAAGCCTCTCTTCTAGCCTTGGAGATGGTAGGGAGTTACCAATGGGCTCCTGAGGGTTCTCGAGTGGGGGTGCAACAGGCCCAGGCATTAGCCACCCTACTTCCACCCTACATCCAGTCCGTTCAGGGGTGGTATCCTGAAACCGGTTATATAGTCGAGGGTCTGTACCCTGAGTGGAACAGGGGAGAGGTTTGAGTATTCCCCTACCCTGCCCCTCCAACTGGGGTACCTTATCCTCCACTTGAGACATATATATATTCAAGTGTAACACTAATAAGACAGAAGTCCTCAGTTTGGGTAATAATTTCCATCTAAACCTGCTAGCACATTGGGTGGATGGTGCTCTCTGTCTTACAATTTGATCCAGTAAATACTTAGGAGTCAAGTTTGCTAAACAACTGACCTTGCACAACCAAATTAACATGGTAGTTGGCACGTGTTTTGGCCTTTTGTAAAAGGAAACTTAAGACCTGGCTTTTCACACTTTCATTTCTCTGCACTCTATTCCCGTTTTACATTCCACATAGGGCTTGGACACTCTTTTGAGTAGCCGCATGGGCAACAAATTCCTCCACTCATATCTACCAAGCTGAACAAGATGATCGATAGAAAGACACATACTATGCACCAGGCATAACCAGATAGCACTTATTTTATTATGTTAAGAAGAAGATATTATTACCAGAAATTTCAATTTTGCTTCACCAGAGCTAAAAAGGTATGTTAGGCAAATAACTTATTTAGTAGATGCATTACAAAATAAGAATTATGAGGAGTTTGAATGAGAACATAAAATAAAGGGAAGAAAGTGAAGTAAAACAATTCTCTAAAAAAGGCAAAAAATCGGAAATTAGGGACACCAACGTCATATTGTGAATGCATAGCTGCAAGGTGTAATCAAAACCTGAACACTGAAAGCAAAACTAGGTATTTTTTCAATCAAGCTTGAATTCATGAACAGTTGGCCAAACAATTAAATGCAGCGATTTGTGAAGGAAAAATGCCTGTGAAGCTCATTTCTTCTGTACAAAACTGCAAGCATTAAAGCACATCCAAGAACACAATATGTATGACCAAAGTGCAGGACACCTGTGCAAATCATTTGCATCTATTTGTTAACAGTAGACACTGGTGATTTGTGCATATGGATATAGGGAGGTCTGTGCCAAAACGGCATGTGGCTTTTCTAATTCTTTTAGTTCCAGATGTACAACGCATTTTTCCAGTTGCAAATGGATCGATTTTAAGAATCGGCCAGTTTGCGACCAGAAAAATGCTTTTAAATGTATAAAATGCTAAATGCTATTCATGAATTTTTTTACCGAATTTCAATTTGGAAGGGGTGTGTTTTGGGCATCCATTCTAAATACTGAATCAGCATGGAATGTATTACTGTTTTGCAACCAGAATTTGATGGCAAAACAGTAATACTTTACTACCATTTTAAAAGTGGTGTTAACCCATTTGTCAATGGTAAGGGGACCCCTTCCCCTTTGAGAATGCTGAAAACATTTTTTTGAAGAGCAGGCAATTGTCCCAGGGTCAACTGCCCACTCTTAAAAAATGAAACTTACAAGTTTCATTTTTTTCCTTTCAATTAATTAGGGAAAATAGGATGCATTTAAAAAAAAACTTCCTTGTTAAAAAGCAATCACAGCCACAGTGGTGTGCTGACCTCAGCAGACAACCATACCTGTGATGGCTGATTCCTAATGAGTCACAAATTGTGAACTACCTCATTAATATTCATGAAGCATGTCAACTTGCGAACTACTTGGAATCGCTATTAGTCAAAAAAATTTATTATTTAGGAATACCGATTTCCTAATTGTTATGTGGAGATAATTGCAAATAGGAAATCAGTATTCCTAATGTTTGTACATCTGGCCCTCAGACATGTTTGCTTTTGGTACTGTCAACCATCCGGTCCATTTAGATAGGCTGGCTTCAGTAGCATGGTCTGTGGTTCCACTATGAATTAATTTTGTAAATCGTAGGATCACAGTGATGAAAATTAAGGGCCCGATTCACATAACTAACTTAAGACAAAATCCTAAACTTGCTACTTTTGGTATTCACAGAAGTTAGGATTTTGTCTTAAGACAGACTTAAGACAAAATCCTAACTTAAGTCTCTCTTAAGTCTGTCTTAAGACAACCTTAAGACAAAATCCTAACTTCTGTGAATACCAAAAGTAATAAGTTTAGGATTTTGTCTTACGTTAGGTGTGTGAATCGGGCCCAATGACTTTTCTCTGCTCTCTCTGGTGCTCCCCACCTGTGGCATCACATTCCCATCTCTTCCCATCTCTCTCTCCTTGTCTCTTTTTATGTTATATTTACCCACTCTATTTTTCAAGGGCCTGACTTGCAATGCCAAAATTCTTAACCCCCTACATTTATAAACTCTTAACTTACACTATAATCTTTAATCAAATCCATAATTAATTCATTTCAAACACAAATAACCCTAGGTGCCACACATCACATGGTGTCACCTTGAGAACACTAAACCAATTAACAATTTCTAACATTAACTCTAACATTAAGATTCAATTCCAGACCTGCCAACTAAAACAAACATTTAACTGTATGAGCAAGGTGCGAGGCCCCAAACCTCCTCCCCCAAACAACCAAAAAGCTCAAAGTGGCTGTTTTGCACCTCTAATGGAAGTCGGAAGTTCAAAGCCTCCGAAAATGGGCTGGAAATCCCCTGTGACTGTTTACAGTTGTTTTCAGCTCGTTTTCTCTGCCACCATATGTTATCAGCTACTCACCAAGTGATTGTGTGAAATGCGCCGACATCTTGTGCCACACGCACTATGTGAGTTGGCAGTACTGCAATCCAAATAAGTCCTGCAGTAAGGCATGAAATACCGTAGGAACTAAAAACTGAAAACCCAATAACCATAGGGTTTCCGGTGTAGGGTGCTACATGCCAAGGGAGCATTTCAACTCCTTGTCAGGGGTAGAAGGCACTATATCATTATTATTTTTTATTTATAAAGTTTTGCATAGTGCGAACATGACCCTAGAGGGTATCAGAGTGCTTTACATTAGATGACTACAGGATATAGTTGAAGA
This sequence comes from Lissotriton vulgaris, assembly GCF_964263255.1. Taxonomy (NCBI): domain Eukaryota; kingdom Metazoa; phylum Chordata; class Amphibia; order Caudata; family Salamandridae; genus Lissotriton; species Lissotriton vulgaris. The sequence goes on along the minus strand of NC_141696.1, from coordinate 1,443,643,400 downwards.
CATGGAAACTTGTCAAATATGTGGAAGGAACATAGCAAAATGGTATCTATAGAGGATCATCAGTGTGTCAATCATACAGCCAATCAGAATGGTAGGCAGTTATGTAGATAAAAGTATATAGTGTGTTATCAATATAGCATAGATTATAATCTTAGGGCATAAACTTGTTCATTAGAAGAGTTTTTACTTCTCTTTTAAAGGAGGAGGAGGAAGAGATTCTGCGGACATCTGGTGGCAAAGAGTTCCATATCTTCAGTGCAATACCAGAGAAGACGTTGGGCCCGATTCACAGAATGAATTTAAGACTCAATCCTAAACGTACTACTTTTTTTGTATTCACAGATTGCACTTACTACTTTTGGTATTCACAGAATGAACTTACTACTTTTGGCATTCACAGAATGCACTTACTACTTTTGGTATTCACAGAATGAACTTACTTATTTCGGTATTCACAGAAGTTAGGACTCCTAACTTTAGGACTCCTAAATGCCTTCTGTGAATACCGAAAGTCTTAAAATTAGGATTTTTTTCAATTTAGTAGTAGTAAAGTTAGGACTCCTAACTTTAGGACTCCTAAATGCCTTCTGTGAATACCGAAAGTCCTAAAATTACGATTTTTCTCAATTTAGTAGTAGTAAAGTTAGGAATACCAACTTTAGGACGCTTAAATGCCTTCTGTGAAAACCGAAAGTCTTAAAATTAGGATTTTACTCAATTTAGTAGTAGTAAAGTTACTAACTTTACTACTACTAAATTGAGAAAAATCGTAATTTTAGGACTTTTGGTATTCACAGAAGGCATTTAGGAGTCCTAAAGTTAGGAGTCCTAACTTTATTACAACTAAATTGAGGAAAATCCAAATTTTAAGACTTTTGGTATTCACAGATAGCATTTAGGAGTCCTAAAGTTAGTAGTCCTAACTTTACTACTACTAAATTGTGAAAAATCGAAATTTTAGGACTTTCGGTATTCACAGAAGGCATTTAGGAGTCCTAAAGTTAGGAGTCCTAACTTTACTACTACTAAATTGAGAAAAATCCTAGTTTTAAGACTTTCGGTATTCACAGAAGGCATTTAGGAGTACTAAAGTTAGGAGTTCTAACTTCTGTGAATACCGAAATGAGTAAGTTCATTCTGTGAATACCAAAAGTAGTAAGTGCATTCTGTGAATGCCAAAAGTAGTAAGTGCAATCTGTGAATACCAAAACAGTAGTAAGTTTAGGATTGAGTCTTAAGTTAATTCTGTGAATCGGGACCTGTGTGTGGAAAATCTGTGGTTTCAATAGTAGTGACCTCGCACTTCATGATGATGTGCAGTCCCCTGACAGCTCTAGCTTTTGTGCCAAATAACTGGGGGTCTTGAAATGTAGGGCTTTATGAGTCATGCAGGTTATCTTTAGCTGTATTCTTGCCTCATAAGAGAGCCAGGTCAGGGCTTTTCGGGCTGGGGATATGTGGTTATTTCTTTGTGTTCCGGAGACCTGTCTGGCTGCAGCATTAAGAGAGGCCCTCATCAAGGATTGTTTGTATTTAGGAAGGCCGAATAGAGTGGGGTTCCGTAGTCCAATTGGGCAAAACTAGAGCTTGGACCGCTATCTTTAAGTCGTCTTGTAGTAGGAAGGGTTTAAGTTTCCTTATGATGGAGCAAGGATTCGCACGTAAAGCGCCTTGCCCCAGTGCAAGAACCTCGCCTAATGCATAATCCTATTAAAATAATTGTTTGTCATTTATTATACGTTTTCCCATACACGCGGGTGTCCCCAGGATGCTTGCTCGTATGTCTTTTCCATATTAACGAAGCTTGCACTAAAGAATCGGCTGCTTCGCTGAAATTCAGTCTGCGCATGCGTCGGTCATACCCATGTGATGTGACGCACTCGCATTCTGGAGGGAATTTGTGCTCATGCGCACTGTTGCAAACATGGCCGCTTGACTCTCACCACGCTCTCCGCTTGCTACTGCTGCTTCAGCCTATCTGTCTTTTCGCACTAAAACAGTAACGCTATAGTCATTATAAAATAAGGGATGTTTAGAATTTCATCATGGTATACAGTATGATCATTTTATGTGTGATATTAATTTGTTCTCGCTTACTTTTCATGTACCGCGTCTTTGTGGGCTGGGGCATACATGAGCAACGCCATGCTGAGGCTCCTCTGAACCCCTACATGTGACTGGGGAAAATCCTAACTGCGCAGAAGCTAAAACCAGCCAGCTGGCTCCTGAAGCCCGATGCGCCTGGGAACCCATCCCGAAGATGCAGTATTGCACCTTGAACTGTCATACACTGTTGCTATATGCTGGACTCTTGTATTGTATTATGTATTCCTATGCCTGGGAACGTGAACCCGAGGGGCGGGTGTGCAAAATTGAATAATAATGATGGGAAAGCCGAACTCTAGGAGGTGGTAATGACCGCACCACCTCTCCTGACCAATCATAATATGGGAAACTGTCACTTGCAACATTAGTGGGTGGTCTGAGGGACCCCAAAACAGTATAACTGCCCTAGTTTAGTTTAGGAAAATTGTCCGACTTGTCCGAGTAGCAGACCTGTCACTGACCCTACGATCTCAATAGGTGCTCAATCTGAAAGTGCTGCGGAGCACTCTGTCCATACTTTCCACAAACTCCTAAGGGGTGGAAAAATCCTAAGTGCTGGCGAAGCACTTTGCTGGGGAATTCGAAAACCCAATCGGGGTTACTGGCGGATTACTTGCAGGAGGGGGTAACACAGGCGTTGCTGTCCGAAGCTGTGGGTGTTGGTCGTACCCTGGGAGGCCCAGTCCTTTGATCCGAACCTGAGGGGTATCCTGTCCTGATCTGTCCGTGGGCTGTACCTGCTCGCATTCTGGCATTCCTTTTCTGAGGGTCCTTATCCCCGTCTTCCCATCTGACCCGTGGCCAGGGTTAGTCTTCAATCTGAATTAGGTAATTATCAGTCCGAGGGTTTGCATCTCTCTCTCTCTCTCTCTCTCTCTCTATTCTTCTATTAAAGCATTCTTGCCAATGATACTGCTCTATCATCTTTAAAAGCGAATTGTATGTGATTGTTTATTAGGATTGTTCCACTTCTCTCCCCACCTTTAGAAAATTGCCAAACTGTCATATTTTATTAGTATGTTCCAGTTTTCCCTTTTCCTTTAGTTGATTGCAGTGAATTTAGTAAGAATAGTTTAAAGCACTTAGGATAAGTACATGTTTTAGGTCCCAATCATAAACCCATGTCCTAGTATAAAATTGCGGTGACTAGTTCTGTTCTAAAATTCCTACCTTTAGTCTTCCCATATATTCTAATGGTTATAATTTTGGTACAAAGTTACCTATTGGTGTTGATTTTGATGTTTGATATATTATTCTGCATATCGCTTATTTTCTTGACATCCTCCCTTTGAACTCATATATAAAGTTTTAAACTTCATCAGGTGTCTGTGGTCATTTTACAGAAATTGTGGATAAGTATGTGCTGAAGTATAAAGAGTTTATTTTTTCTAGGATTCCCTGTCTACTATTTTCCCTGTTAGCTCCAGATCTGTCATATGTAGTTGTGCCTGGGGTAAGTCAGGTACATGGTAAGCAGAGGTGAAAACCCAAACCTTAATTGCTCATAGAAGCGTGCAGCAGAAGCCATCACCCAGTTCACCCCAAATGTCAATGGTGTATTAAATCTTATGCACGCCAGGGCCCAGTGCCTGTAAGTAATTGGTGAACTCGGTGACCCGGGTGAACTGCGCGCTCTATCAGTAATTTTCTGGTAAGCAGAGGATGGTTTGGACTAGTTAGATTAGGTAGACAGGGTAATTGATAAACAAACCGTGAAAATAAAATGTGCTGCTGATTTTCTACTGTATTGGTTCAAATATTTGAAATGTTTTAAGGATTTATATGTAAATGTATATGATTTTGCATTGCTGCTATAGATATTACATGTTGAATTAACCCAGAATTGTTTGTAAGTGTTCAGTGTAGTCCGAATCCCCGGGGAAATATTTGGCTATCGGTGAGCAGAATCCGGTTAGCTGTTGAAGTTTCTAGGTTTGAGTCATTAGTGCAGGGTTAGGAATAACTGGAAGCACTAATTAGGACCTTTGTTGCATCTGAATAAATGATAGCTACGAGTCCGGTATAAAACTTTCATTGCGATATCACCTAGTAAGGGTCGCATACGGAAGGAGTAGTAGGGTCTCCGAGGCTTGACTGGTAAGTAAAATAGTTCACTGGTGAAATCCCGGCTCAGTACATATCCCTGACGAAAGTGGATGAGTCGGAAGAATAACGGGTTCTATATTACTCGCGTGTGAGGTTAGGCAAAGAAGTCTATCCAGAGTGAATGAGAAGTAGACAGAAGTGGTTTACTTGCTGTGAGAGGAAGTTTTTCTATCTCTTTAGAACACTCAGACTTAGTGGCAGACGTTGTGTGTTAGTAACTAAGTTTTACATTCGCACTTTAGGAAAAGTTAAAAGTTTCCGTTACCTTGTGAAGGAGGGAGTCGGTCGGAAGGCTGCTCTGACGTCACTCCGTGCCGCGCTGGTATTGGTCGATACAGCGGGTGTGTAGTGAAGCTGAATTTGTGAAGGAGGGGTGAGTGCCGAAGAGTGAGACTCTGTCTTGCGAAAAGGCCGCGCACCCATTGGTTAAAGATTTTTGTATTCTCTGATCTGATTGGGTAGTGCGAAATAAAAGTCGCGCTAGCATTGGAAGTACAAAGGTAAACAAAATTAATCAAGCCGAGTTAGAAGAGAGTCTGGAAAATTATATGTGGTATCCAGATTTTATACCAAATCCAAAGTACCTAGGATTTCATAAGGATCAGATATTGCGAGGCAGACCGCACATGATGTATGGAATAAAAAGGAAACTGTCATTTACTGACAAAATAAAGAATTTTTTCAAAACCGACAAGCCCATTAGAACAAGGGAAGGTGTGCTCATTCCCCCGCCAAATACCCCTGCCTCTTTCATGATGTTTGACAAAGGGTATCATACCTGTGTATGGTTGGAAAATTGGGCAAAGTATACTGCTGAGGACGGAGTTTTAGCATTTCCTGTTGAAGGTACATTTAATGGTCGGGTTCTGTTTAACTTAAGGACCCGCATGAATGAATTACACCCCAGACCTAGATTGACCCAGTACGAAGCCCTGGAAGAATGGGAGATTGAGGCCCTAGAAAGGGATAGACCCAGGATGGATAAGGGAGTAAGTAAATGGTATCCCAGGCTTCCAACGCAAACCAAAGAGCAGAAAATGAAACAGTGGAGGCAAAACATGATGACAGAAGGATTGTTTCCTATGATGGGAGTATTAGAAGAAAAGAAAGGAAAATGTAAAGAAAAGACCCATCACCTAATGCCTGTAGGGGACTCAGAAGATGAGCACCTGGAAGATTTGTTAATGAAAAATCCACCTCCCTATGTTGCAGAGTCAGAACCTGTGCATTCTCCAAACCCTTTTTCAAAATATCCCAGATGTAGGAGGGATAGTGATACAGATGGAACAGGTACAGACAGTAAAGTCAGTGACGGGGATGGGTTTTGCAGACCTAAATCTACGGTCCCAAATTATCAGCCGTTCGGGGAAGGACCACCCCGATTGGTCACTCCGACTGCTCCAAGTATTTATCCTCCCTTGGTACCTCAGGTATTGCACGACAATTCTGCAGAAAAGGCTCTACGAGAAAAAGAAAAGGAAGCCCTGGCTAGACAGCGAGAAGATTTGGTTCGAACCATTGCCCAGATACATCCCCATCCTGATTCCCTGACAATTCCAGTAACTATTGGTCCAGCTATTCCACTGTATAGAGATAACCTGGCTAGTCCCCGTCCTCCTGTTATCTCCCCAATAATGCCCACTCCTAGTATCCCACCCTCGAGAAAGGAAGTATACATAGATGAGGATCAAGAGAGCGAGTGTGAGTCAGTGGTTCTGATGGATTTGCCTATAAGGGAACCTAGGACTAGCATGTCGGGGGCAAGAAGTCAGAGTAGGCCAAAAGAGGTGTTGATTGAAGGTGCATCTGGGGTTAGGAGTGCCACGGTAGTGTCCCCAGAAGAATTAGACAGATGGACCAAAGAGCTGGAAAAAGATACCACTCCCCAACCCAAAGCGTTAGAAATATATAAATTAAGAATAGAAATAGAAGAGATGATGGCTGGAAATGTGGGGGTGGAACGCCTGAGCTCTTACAGTGAAGAAGAATTGCTGTTCATCAGTAAAAATATTACCCGAAACGCTAGAATGCTCCACGAAAGGTTAATGGACACTGCCACAGAAATGGGAATAGATGTCAGTCGCTCCAAAATTCTTCAGAAACCCTACAGAGTAGATTTTGCAGACAAAGACTTAGAAAGTCTGAATGTGATGGGAAAACAGATCCAGATAAAAGAATTATTAAAACTTTTGCAGAAATGGGGGGATGTGGGAAAATGGAGAACCCGATGGGCAAAGAAAAAGGAAGACAGTAGAGCGAAATCACAAGCGTCAGAATATATGCTGAAAGAAGTAACTCCCACAGAAAAATTGTGTCCCATGAGAGAGGTCCCGGGAGGGAAATATGTCCATGTCCCTTGGTCCCGACAGGATATTGTGTCATTTACAAATGACTTTCCGAAATTACGGGAGAAGCCTGTTGATTGGTACAGGCAGGTAGAACGCTTTATAAAAGTTCAAAAATGCCTCTTGAAAGACCTGGATGGGTTTTTCGACATTGTGGTCCCTGTAGATCTGTGGACCGAATGTAAAATAGAAATTAATTGGCCCAATGACGAGTATCCCAGAGATGAGAAAACTGGAGCCCCCTCACCTGAGGTAATGAGGAAATATGACCAGGTCATACAGTACCTTAAGAAAAAGGTGCCAGCAAAGGAGACAGATTGGACCCGAATAGATAGAACCACCCAAGAACGTGATGAAACTGTCCATTCCTATTATGAAAGGTTACTGCAAGTGTTTAAAACATACAGCGGTATCGATAATGTGGACATGAAAGACATGACACATTTCAGTTACAGATTTGTGCTAGGATTAAGGCCCGAAATCTCCCAATGGATTAGAGACAATAAAATCAGTTGGCAGGGAAAACCAATAGATGATGTCTTGAAATACGCAAAAGACTGCGAAGATGAAATCGAAAACAAAAGGAAGGCTCTCAAGGAGAAAGTAATGTGGGCACAGGTGAAGTTGGCTGAACAACAAGAACAGCAGTTAAGTAACTTGAATTCTAATAAGAACACACAGAATACCACTGGTGGGGGAGGAGGAAAGCCCCGAACTAAAATGAGTAGAGAAGAGGCTATGAAAAAATTCCCTTGCCACGGGTGCGGCCAGATAGGGCATTGGAGAGACGAGTGTCCACACCTGCAGGCCGGTAATGCCCCTGTAAATGGTTTAAACCCACAGGTGCAGAAAGAGGGGACGAGGAAGAACCAGCAACAGGTAAAGCTACCTCCAGTACCTCGCGCTCCTAGACAAAATTTTAAGAATCAGGGTCAGCAGAATGAGAGGGCGGAAGTATGGGAAGTCGAGAATGAAAGAGATGCAGTCATTCCGCAGTACTTGTTAAATGACACCTTCCTCTATGAAAATCAAGATTGACGGGGCCTGAGAGGGGAGGATGAGGAGTGCGTGCTTGGCGCCTCCTTACCGGTAGACCAGACTGGACCATACATTGAAGGAAAGGTTGAGGGAAAAGACGTCACCTTTCTGTTGGACACTGGTGCTACCAGATCTACTGTAAGAACAGTGGATGTTCCTAACCTACCCCTCTCGGGAGAAGCGATCCAAGTAGTGGGCGTCTCAAATCAAATAATAAGTACCCCAGTAACTGAACCAATGGAAATCTCCATAGGTAATTTCAAGGAAATGCACAGATTTGTGGTCTGTGATTCTAGTCCTGTGAACCTGCTAGGACGTGATTTGTTGTGCAAGATGCATTGTACCATCTATTGCACACCAAAAGGCGTCGAAATTCAGACCCCCGATGAAGATGGCCTGTACAAATTGATGTTGGTCAGACAAGATGCAGATATCAAACCGTTAACAGTTGAGGATTTACCGGAAGAACTCCAGTTAGGAGTAGTTCCAGAAGTGTGGGATTTCACAGGAAAAGATGTAGGCTTGATGGCGAATGTAGACCCAGTTAAAATAACGATAAAAACGAATGCTGTATACCCCAAAACCAGACAGTACAAAATGAGTGCAGAAGTGAAAGCAGGAGTAGCGACTGAAATTACCAGGCTGCTCGAAGCAGAAATAATAGAGGAAGTAATGAGCAGCCCCTGTAATTCGCCTATCATTGGGATCAAAAAGCCTAGTGGAAAGTACCAGGTAGTGCAAGATTTGCGCAAGGTAAACCAGATTGTCGTTCCTTGCTGTCCTATTGTGCCCAACCCTGCAGTGATACTGTATCAGATTCCCTGGAATGCAGAATGGTTCACTGTCATCGACCTGTGCCATGCATTCTTTTCCATCCCATTGCATCCAGAAAGCAAGTTCCTTTTCAGTTTTGAATTTGACAGCCATATCTATGTCTGGAATCGTGTCCCCCAGGGGTACACCGAAAGTCCATCGATTTTCAACCAGATACTAAAGAAGTGCCTTGAAACTCTGGTGCTGCCGAGAGAATCTGTTCTGGTGCAGTACATAGATGACCTATTGGTGGCATCTAAAACCCAGACAGACTGTGTCACCGACACCATTGCCTTGCTGAATCACCTAGGAAAGGGAGGACATAAAGTGTCACCTGACAAGTTACAATTTTGCAAAAACTCAGTGAAGTATCTGGGGCACCAGATAGAAAAAGGAATCAGGAAAGTCACTACCGAAAGAATCAAAATAATTAAAGCCATGGAACTGCCCAGAACTCAGAAAGAAGTGAGAATGTTCTTAGGGGTTGTGGGTTACTGCAGACAATGGATTGTAGGATTTGCCGCGCTAGCAAGACACCTGATAAAAATGACCAAGAAAGGAGTAGAAGACCCCGTCAGCTGGGACAATGAAAGCATGAACGCTTGGGTAACATTGAGGAACTGTCTATGTACCGCTCCTGCATTGGGTATGCCTGACTACTCTAAGTCTTTTGAGCTTTTCTGTGACACAAGAGAGAATTGTGCTCTTTCAGTCCTGACCCAGGAGCACGGATTAATTAGGAGACCGGTGGCCTATTTTTCAGCCACCCTAGATCCGGTGGCTGCTGGATTACCGGGGTGTCTGAAAGCAGTTGCTGCTACTTGCGTCAGTCTGGAACAGAGTGAGAACATTGTCATGGGACATCATGTCACTGTATATGTTCCTCATTCTGTTGTAATCCTGCTGACTAGAACTAAGACCCAGTACCTCACACCTAGTCGGCTGACTAAGTATGAAAGAATTTTGATTGGTGCTGAAAACGTAACCATTTCCCGGTGCAATGTCTTAAACCCAGCGACACTGTTACCTGTCCCTCTGGATGTAGAACTAGAAGAGGAAGGGGAACATAATTGCATCGATTTAACTGAGTTCAGTACAAAGCCCCGTCCAGACATCCGTGAAATAGCGTTACTTGATGGCGATAAGACAATGTTCGTGGATGGCTCGTGTTTGAGACATGAGAGTGGGAGTCTGAGTGCTGCCTATGCTGTGGTTACGTTGACAGAAACCATAGAAGCATCTTACCTGAGCGAGGTGAAATCTGCACAAGTGGCAGAGCTCATCGCGTTAACTAGAGCATGTAAGAGGGGTAAGAACAAGAGAATAACTGTTTACACAGACAGCCAGTATTGTTTCGGGGTTGTTCATGACTTCGGCCAATTATGGCTGCAAAGAGAATTCATGACTTCCTCAGGCACACCTATCAGAAACGGAAAGGTGGTGCATAACTTACTGGAAGCTATCCAATTGCCCAAAGAATTGGCTGTGGTCAAATGCGCGGCTCACAGATCTGGAAACGATGATGTGACTGCCGGTAATAGGTACGCTGACCAAATTGCCCAGTTCTGTGCCCGATACCATATGTCACTCCAAATTGCGTTGTGGGGTGGAACCAGCTGCCAACTTATGTTGTTTGAGAATGTGTCAACGTGGGAAGAATTAAAGGATTTACAACAGGCAACAGACAGGCAAGAAAAAGGAAGGTGGGCCGCAAATGGATGCAAGTTGAGAGATGATGGTGTGGTGGTAAATTCGACTGGGGTGCCTGTACTGCCTGATAGCTTGATCGACCCCATGATCAGAATGATACATGAACCAACACATATGGGAAGAGACGCAATGTGTCGAGTGTTTGACAAGGTGTTCTGTAATTCAAAGTTCAGGAACCAGGCGGAAAGGCTTTGCCAGAGGTGCCTAGTGTGTCAGCAGTTCAATGCAGGGAAAAGGACTGTGGTAGAACAAAGTACGGTTGGAAAGGCAGTAGGTCCCTTTGTCAGAATGCAGGCAGACTTTGTAACCATGCCTAGGTGCAAAGGGTATAGATACATCTTAGTCATAGTTTGCCTATTCTCCTGGTGGGTGGAAGCTTATCCCGCTAAGAAAAATGATGCCCTAACTACTGCAAAATTGTTGCTCAGGGAGTTGATACCTAGGTATGGAATCCCAGAGACAATCGAAACGGACCAAGGTGGGCATTTTGCCAACGATGTCCTAGAAGAGCTCTGTAAAGCATTCCAAATGAAGCAAAGACTGCATTGTGCCTACCGTCCAGAGGCTTCTGGGGTAGTGGAACAAATAAATGGCACCCTGAAATCCAGATTGGCCAAAATGTGTGATTCCACAAAAATGAACTGGATAGAGGCTTTACCCCTTGTACTGATGAGTTTGAGATGTATCCCGAACAGAAAAACTGGCCTGAGCCCCCATGAAGTGTTGATGGGAAGAGTGATGCGACAGGCATGGGTACCCGGACACAAACTGCTAAGCATTTCTGATGATATGGTACTAGAATACTGCAAGCAGCTGGGTGACCAAGTGCGTTCTCTCTCTCAGCAGATTGGAGAGACAGAAGACGAGTGGCCAAAGACTCCAGCACACAAACTGCAACCAGGAGATTGGGTGGCGTTAAAGAAACACACCCGGAGCAGTTGCCTGAAACCAAGGTGGGGAAAGCCACGACAAGTGATCCTCGTCACTACAACTGCTGTAAAGTGTGCGGGCGTACCGAAGTGGATCCACGCCAGCCACACAAAGCGGGTAACTGGAGAAAACGCGACTGAAGGTGAAGGCAGCGCAGCTGAGGAAGCTCCCGAGGAGGAGAGTCCAGAGCTAGCTGACATCGAACTGCCGAGCACAAGTCGAGACGTTGAGTGGTTCCCTGCCGACGACCAGGTTCATGATCCAATACGAACCAGGAAATATTCCTACTTAGACAGTGAGTGGGATAGTCCAGGTGAGCTAGAAATAGACGAAGAAGATCAGGTCAACGAGAATCACATCACACCTGATCAGGAAGTAGGCCAAGTAGAGTCAGATAAAGACACCGAAACTCCTCCTGAAACTCCAGAGACTGGAGAGGGTCAGATAGTAATTAGAGCTGACGTTCATGCAGAAGAAGACGAAGAGGTTGAAGAGCATGAACAGGAACAGATAGAAATAGATCAACGTGCTCAGACAACCGAAGTAAAGCCAAAGAAAAATAAAAAGCAAGTGCGATTTGAATCTGAGCAAGGTCAGACTAGGGACCAGGCAGAAGACATAGATGAAAGACCTGGAACAAGTCAGACAGGTAGGGAAACCGAAGTGCCACAACCAAAAGTAAAGAGAGTACACGAAGAAGGCCAAGTTTCCTCTACCACTGGGAGGCACGGAGGCAGAAGTGCACCCCGATACGTCAAAAAACTAAGACTTAGACTAAAGACAGTCGAAGAGAAACTGAAAGACCGAAAAAGGGCTGAAAGTGAAAGAAAGGCAGCCCAAGGAAAATCGCTGAGAAAAAGCGACAGACTAAAGAAACAGAACCGACTGTATCGGAGCCCTGAGTGGACTTACTTTGTGTTGGAGGAAATAGACGAACCACACCACAGTGGCAACAGTGACGAAGAGTCCATCGCTGATCGGAGTTCTGACGAAGACCCTCCTTGAGAGAGCCCCGAAGTGAGCCTTTGGTGCCAAGAAACGAAGAGGGGTAGCAAAAGCCACCTGTAAGCTAAAAATGTCTGATCCGAATGTCTCTGGAAGGTCCCGATGTGGGTGTCTTAAAACTTGCTGTAAAATATGCTTGTGTAGTATAGCAATGCTAATAATAATGTGGATAGGACTAACAGTTTTTCTACCTTTTATGATAAGCAAAAATCCTAATTTGTCCCCTACTGAACCAGAAGCAGTAGACGTAGGGGTTGTACAGACTGTAGAAACACCACGAAACTTAGAAAGACGCGACAAACAACTAGGCTTGACACACACACGACCTAATTTAGAAGCATCAGATGAGGATGGACTACACTTTCACAAAATGAGAAACAGGACACATTTGAATGTTTTTGCTAACTTGTTGGTGCATTACGTAGAAGCTATGGAAATAGAGGACTGTTATGTCTGCATGAAGCTACCTACCTCAGTGGCTGAAGGCGTGACATATCACCATCTACCTTTAACATATGGAATTTCCTGCAGTATTTTAGCTAGCTTGTTTTATAGGAGCACTTTACAGTACTATTATTCAAATGCTGACGTAGTATTTTCTGAACCTTGTACATACCAAAAGTGACGTGACTCGTTATATGGGAGAATATTTTCTGACTATAGGCAACATAGATTTAGATGAAACAAGACAAGAAAATCTGACCTGTTCTCTGCAAGAGCAGGAAAAGATGTTCATTAAGATGGCAGACAGAAGGAGAGAAAAGTTTCAAAAGAAGGCAAATGACGAAAAGGATAGGGTCCCTAAATGGGCTGAGCACATGGATAACACCTCGCAAGGCGAAGCTAATCCTGCCTTGTTGCTGGATTTTGAACGAAAAGGGAAACTTTGTATCCATAGGGAAAAGACAGAGTACTATAACAATGTATTCATCGGTTCCAGCGAGTGTGAACATAATTACAAGGTAATTGGAGGTTGGGGTTTCAAAAATGGGTCAGAACCTGTGTTTCCCGGAATTTCTTATTTCAAATTGCCGGATCACTGGTATGGAAGCTGCTACTTTGGCATTGTTTTCCCGAAAATATACCATGTGAATAATGCAGCTGGAAGCGATGAAGAAACTAATGGCTTAGTGCGTAGTAAACGTGAAAGTGTAGGTGAAATTATAGGTGATATTTTTAGTGCACTGATACCTGGAATGGGGGTAGTTCTGAACACGCATAGAATCTGCAAATTGTCTACAGTAGTGGACCGGCTATCAACGGACACTGCTGCTGGATTCCTGATGGTCAATACTGAAATGGTTGCGATCAGATCAATGGTTTTACAAAACCGTCTTGCCCTTGACACCCTATTAGCAAAAGAGGGCGGAGTCTGTAGAATGCTGAAGGCGCAACATTGTTGCACTTACATTCCAGATAAAAGTATCGAATTAAAACAATATGTGAAGAACATAACTAATTTGGAAAAAGAACTCAAACCATTGGAGGTTGACAGTGCCTGGACGAGACTGACTGGAGGTCTCTCCTCTATAGGTAGTTGGTTTTCTAACCTAGGTAGAAATATTTTGTGGAAAATACTGATGCCAATAGTCGTGATAGGTGTGGTCGTATTGATTATATTTATCTGTTGCAAATGCCAAAAATGCAAAAAGAAGTCTCTAGAACCTAAGAGGGGGGTGAAGAGAAATATTGATGAACTAGAATTAGAGGAATTAAGAAATGAAGTCTACAAGAAGGTGAAAAATCACCACTCTCATAGAGAAGCTGAAAGAAAACTCAACAATAAATTTGTTGAAATTCAAATGAGTGATGTGGATGAATGAGAAGTTGGCATCTCTTTCCTTTATGTGGTGATGATAGTAAATATCATCAAAGAGGGGATTGATGGAGCAAGGATTCGCACGTAAAGCGCCTTGCCCCAGTGCAAGAACCTCGCCTAATGCATAATCCTATTAAAATAATTGTTTGTCATTTATTATACGTTTTCCCATACACGCGGGTGTCCCCAGGATGCTTGCTCGTATGTCTTTTCCATATTAACGAAGCTTGCACTAAAGAATCGGCTGCTTCGCTGAAATTCAGTCTGCGCATGCGTCGGTCATACCCATGTGATGTGACGCACTCGCATTCTGGAGGGAATTTGTGCTCATGCGCACTGTTGCAAACATGGCCGCTTGACTCTCACCACGCTCTCCGCTTGCTACTGCTGCTTCAGCCTATCTGTCTTTTCGCACTAAAACAGTAACGCTATAGTCATTATAAAATAAGGGATGTTTAGAATTTCATCATGGTATACAGTATGATCATTTTATGTGTGATATTAATTTGTTCTCGCTTACTTTTCATGTACCGCGTCTTTGTGGGCTGGGGCATACATGAGCAACGCCATGCTGAGGCTCCTCTGAACCCTGTCATGTGACTGGGGAAAATCCTAACTGCGCAGAAGCTAAAACCAGCCAGCTGGCTCCTGAAGCCCGATGCGCCTGGGAACCCATCCCAAAGATGCAGTATTGCACCTTGAACTGTCATACACTGTTGCTATATGCTGGACTCTTGTATTGTATTATGTATTCCTATGCCTGGGAACGTGAACCCGAGGGGCGGGTGTGCAAAATTGAATAATAATGATGGGAAAGCCGAACTCTAGGAGGTGGTAATGACCGCACCACCTCTCCTGACCAATCATAATATGGGAAACTGTCACTTGCAACATTAGTGGGTGGTCTGAGGGACCCCAAAACAGTATAACTGCCCTAGTTTAGCTTAGGAAAATTGTCCGACTTGTCCGAGTAGCAGACCTGTCACTGACCCTACGATCTCAATAGGTGCTCAATCTGAAAGTGCTGCGGAGCACTCTGTCCATACTTTCCACAAACTCCTAAGGGGTGGAAAAATCCTAAGTGCTGGCGAAGCACTTTGCTGGGGAATTCGAAAACCCAATCGGGGTTACTGGCGGATTACTTGCAGGAGGGGGTAACGCAGGCGTTGCTGTCCGAAGCTGTGGGTGTTGGTCGTACCCTGGGAGGCCCAGTCCTTTGATCCGAACCTGAGGGGTATCCTGTCCTGATCTGTCCGTGGGCTGTACCTGCTCGCATTCTGGCATTCCTTTTCTGAGGGTCCTTATCCCCGTCTTCCCATCTGACCCGTGGCCAGGGTTAGTCTTCAATCTGAATTAGGTAATTATCAGTCCGAGGGTTTGCATCTCTCTCTCTCTCTCTCTCTCTCTCTCTCTCTATTCTTCTATTAAAGCATTCTTGCCAATGATACTGCTCTATCATCTTTAAAAGCGAATTGTATGTGATTGTTTATTAGGATTGTTCCACTTCTCTCCCCACCTTTAGAAAATTGCCAAACTGTCATATTTTATTAGTATGTTCCAGTTTTCCCTTTTCCTTTAGTTGATTGCAGTGAATTTAGTAAGAATAGTTTAAAGCACTTAGGATAAGTACATGTTTTAGGTCCCAATCATAAACCCATGTCCTAGTATAAAATTGCGGTGACTAGTTCTGTTCTAAAATTCCTACCTTTAGTCTTCCCATATATTCTAATGGTTATAATTTTGGTACAAAGTTACCTATTGGTGTTGATTTTGATGTTTGATATATTATTCTGCATATTGCTTATTGTCTTGGCATCTTCCCTTTGAACTCATATATAAAGTTTTAAACTTCATCAGGTGTCTGTGGTCATTTTACAGAAATTGTGGATAAGTATGTGCTGAAGTATAAAGAGTTTATTTTTTCTAGGATTCCCTGTCTACTATTTTCCCTGTTAGCTCCAGATCTGTCATATGTAGTTGTGCCTGGGGTAAGTCAGGTACATGGTAAGCAGAGGTGAAAACCCAAACCTTAATTGCTCATAGAAGCGTGCAGCAGAAGCCATCACCCAGTTCACCCTAAATGTCAATGGTGTATTAAATCTTATGCACGCCAGGGCCCAGTGCGTGTAAGTAATTGGTGAACTCGGTGACCCGGGTGAACTGCGCGCTCTATCACTTATGATACTCATGTGGTGATTAGCTCCTTTGGTTGCAACACACTCTACGCTGGCACCATCCAGAAGCTCCAAAAGAAATTGCAAAGAATTCAGAATGCTGCCATAGACTTATCCTGGAATCCCCCGCTGCATCTGCATCGCCGGTCACTGAGAAACCTCCACTGGCTCTCAATCAACAATAGAATCACCTTCATGCTCCACACGCACACGTACAAGGCCCTCAACAACATCGAACCAGCATTCCTCAACCACTGCCTCTCCTTCTACACTCCCACCAGACACCTTCTCTCTGCCAACCTGGCCCTGTCCACTATCCCACAGATCTGTAAGACCATGGCCAGAGGAAGATCTTTCTTCTGCCTCACCACAAAGACCTGGAACTCTCTTCCTGTTCAACTCAGGCATCACCCTCACTGCCTCAATTCAGGAAGGATCTCAACACCTTTCTCTTTGACTGAACTGCAGAACCACCCCTTACCCCCCAGCACCTTGAGACCCTAATGGGTGATTAGCCATGATTTATTAGAATCCTGATTGATTGAATTGTGTGCTGGACAGGGCTATAGACAGACGGCAACTGAAAACCACAAAGTAGTCGGCTATGGTGGAGTCTCTGTGACGGGTGATGCGAAATGTAGGCTGTGTGGACCTCTGGAGGGAAATGTACTCGACAGCTATGACGTTCTCAAGCCACTCACTATAGTAGATTGGACAGGGTGCTGGGGATGGATTATATCACTTTCACTGTGCTCTTGGCTACATATATGGAACAAGAAATGTCAGACCATTCACCACTGTTGCTCGAGTTGGAGGGGTGGGGAAGTAAGAGTGGCCCCATCCAATTGAGGCTGTCTCCGGATGCACTTCAGGATCAGACATGTAGAGTGTTACTGGGGAAGAAGCTGACACTGGGAAATGGGGTACAATGACCAGTAGCGCTACCGAGTGGGAAGCGATGAAAGTGGTGAAGCGGAGGGAATGCATGAGTCAAGCTTACGGTATAGGATGACAGCTGCTCAGGGAATTAGGATTGTTCCACTTCTCTCCCCACCTTTAGAAAATTGCCAAACTGTCATATTTTATTAGTATGTTCCAGTTTTCCCTTTTCCTTTAGTTGATTGCAGTGAATTTAGTAAGAATAGTTTAAAGCACTTAGGATAAGTACATGTTTTAGGTCCCAATCATAAACCCATGTCCTAGTATAAAATTGCGGTGACTAGTTCTGTTCTAAAATTCCTACCTTTAGTCTTCCCATATATTCTAATGGTTATAATTTTGGTACAAAGTTACCTATTGGTGTTGATTTTGATGTTTGATATATTATTCTGCATATCGCTTATTGTCTTGGCATCTTCCCTTTGAACTCATATATAAAGTTTTAAACTTCATCAGGTGTCTGTGGTCATTTTACAGAAATTGTGGATAAGTATGTGCTGAAGTATAAAGAGTTTATTTTTTCTAGGATTCCCTGTCTACTATTTTCCCTGTTAGCTCCAGATCTGTCATATGTAGTTGTGCCTGGGGTAAGTCAGGTACATGGTAAGCAGAGGTGAAAACCCAAACCTTAATTGCTCATAGAAGCGTGCAGCAGAAGCCATCACCCAGTTCACCCCAAATGTCAATGGTGTATTAAATCTTATGCACGCCAGGGCCCAGTGCGTGTAAGTAATTGGTGAACTCGGTGACCCGGGTGAACTGCGCGCTCTATCACTTATGATACTCATGTGGTTATTAGCTCCTTTGGTTGCAACACACTCTACGCTGGCACCATCCAGAAGCTCCAAAAGAAATTGCAAAGAATTCAGAATGCTGCCATAGACTTATCCTGGAATCCCCCGCTGCATCTGCATCGCCGGTCACTGAGAAACCTCCACTGGCTCTCAATCAACAATAGAATCACCTTCATGCTCCACACGCACACGTACAAGGCCCTCAACAACATCGAACCAGCATTCCTCAACCACTGCCTCTCCTTCTACACTCCCACCAGACACCTTCTCTCTGCCAACCTGGCCCTGTCCACTATCCCACAGATCTGTAAGACCATGGCCAGAGGAAGATCTTTCTTCTGCCTCACCACAAAGACCTGGAACTCTCTTCCTGTTCAACTCAGGCATCACCCTCACTGCCTCAATTCAGGAAGGATCTCAACACCTTTCTCTTTGACTGAACTGCAGAACCACCCCTTACCCCCCAGCACCTTGAGACCCTAATGGGTGATTAGCCATGATTTATTAGAATCCTGATTGATTGAATTGTGTGCTGGACAGGGCTATAGACAGACGGCAACTGAAAACCACAAAGTAGTCGGCTATGGTGGAGTCTCTGTGACGGGTGATGCGAAATGTAGGCTGTGTGGACCTCTGGAGGGAAATGTACTCGACAGCTATGACGTTCTCAAGCCACTCACTATAGTAGATTGGACAGGGTGCTGGGGATGGATTATATCACTTTCACTGTGCTCTTGGCTACATATATGGAACAAGAAATGTCAGACCATTCACCACTGTTGCTCGAGTTGGAGGGGTGGGGAAGTAAGAGTGGCCCCATCCAATTGAGGCTGTCTCCGGATGCACTTCAGGATCAGACATGTAGAGTGTTACTGGGGAAGAAGCTGACACTGGGAAATGGGGTACAATGACCAGTAGCGCTACCGAGTGGGAAGCGATGAAAGTGGTGAAGCGGAGGGAATGCATGAGTCAAGCTTACGGTATAGGATGACAGCTGCTCAGGGAATTAGGATTGTTCCACTTCTCTCCCCACCTTTAGAAAATTGCCAAACTGTCATATTTTATTAGTATGTTCCAGTTTTCCCTTTTCCTTTAGTTGATTGCAGTGAATTTAGTAAGAATAGTTTAAAGCACTTAGGATAAGTACATGTTTTAGGTCCCAATCATAAACCCATGTCCTAGTATAAAATTGCGGTGACTAGTTCTGTTCTAAAATTCCTACCTTTAGTCTTCCCATATATTCTAATGGTTATAATTTTGGTACAAAGTTACCTATTGGTGTTGATTTTGATGTTTGATATATTATTCTGCATATCGCTTATTGTCTTGGCATCTTCCCTTTGAACTCATATATAAAGTTTTAAACTTCATCAGGTGTCTGTGGTCATTTTACAGAAATTGTGGATAAGTATGTGCTGAAGTATAAAGAGTTTATTTTTTCTAGGATTCCCTGTCTACTATTTTCCCTGTTAGCTCCAGATCTGTCATATGTAGTTGTGCCTGGGGTAAGTCAGGTACATGGTAAGCAGAGGTGAAAACCCAAACCTTAATTGCTCATAGAAGCGTGCAGCAGAAGCCATCACCCAGTTCACCCCAAATGTCAATGGTGTATTAAATCTTATGCACGCCAGGGCCCAGTGCGTGTAAGTAATTGGTGAACTCGGTGACCCGGGTGAACTGCGCGCTCTATCACTTATGATACTCATGTGGTGATTAGCTCCTTTGGTTGCAACACACTCTACGCTGGCACCATCCAGAAGCTCCAAAAGAAATTGCAAAGAATTCAGAATGCTGCCATAGACTTATCCTGGAATCCCCCGCTGCATCTGCATCGCCGGTCACTGAGAAACCTCCACTGGCTCTCAATCAACAATAGAATCACCTTCATGCTCCACACGCACACGTACAAGGCCCTCAACAACATCGAACCAGCATTCCTCAACCACTGCCTCTCCTTCTACACTCCCACCAGACACCTTCTCTCTGCCAACCTGGCCCTGTCCACTATCCCACAGATCTGTAAGACCATGGCCAGAGGAAGATCTTTCTTCTGCCTCACCACAAAGACCTGGAACTCTCTTCCTGTTCAACTCAGGCATCACCCTCACTGCCTCAATTCAGGAAGGATCTCAACACCTTTCTCTTTGACTGAACTGCAGAACCACCCCTTACCCCCCAGCACCTTGAGACCCTAATGGGTGATTAGCCATGATTTATTAGAATCCTGATTGATTGAATTGTGTGCTGGACAGGGCTATAGACAGACGGCAACTGAAAACCACAAAGTAGTCGGCTATGGTGGAGTCTCTGTGACGGGTGATGCGAAATGTAGGCTGTGTGGACCTCTGGAGGGAAATGTACTCGACAGCTATGACGTTCTCAAGCCACTCACTATAGTAGATTGGACAGGGTGCTGGGGATGGATTATATCACTTTCACTGTGCTCTTGGCTACATATATGGAACAAGAAATGTCAGACCATTCACCACTGTTGCTCGAGTTGGAGGGGTGGGGAAGTAAGAGTGGCCCCATCCAATTGAGGCTGTCTCCGGATGCACTTCAGGATCAGACATGTAGAGTGTTACTGGGGAAGAAGCTGACACTGGGAAATGGGGTACAATGACCAGTAGCGCTACCGAGTGGGAAGCGATGAAAGTGGTGAAGCGGAGGGAATGCATGAGTCAAGCTTACGGTATAGGATGACAGCTGCTCAGGGAATTGGAGGTAATAAAAGGAAAGCTGACAGACCTGCAGGGAATCAAAGCACTGGATTCAAAAACTAAGTGGGCGATTGTGGAGACTTGGGGCCGACTAAATAGCTTTACAAGTAAGATATACCATCAGAGGTTGCACAGCGAGTGGGGATAAGCCGGGCATGTTGTTAGCCTGACTGTTGAATTCGGAGGAGTATAGACAACCCATTATGGCTTTGAGAAGGGCGGATGGGGCAACAGCATCAATTCAGATGGAGATCAATGAAGCATTACAGACATATCTGGCTATATAAAGAGGAAAGACACATGGGGTTGGAGGCGGTGACTACCTCCTTGGTCCAGGTGGAACTTATCGAGGTCCCACTGACCCATCAAGAGTGGTTAGACGTGGAGCTCACCTTGGAGGAGTTGAGGGAGACCTGGGGAAGATGGTGGAGGGAAGGTGCCCAGTAGACACGGCTATTCATTAGAGTTCTACCGGATCTTTGCAGCGCACCTAAACCATTGTTTGAGATTTTCAGGGCGGTGGGTAGGGGAACTACCCCCTACACTCCAAGAGGGGTTGGTTTTTATGATACCGAAACTGGGCAGGGACTCTACGGATCAAGTGGCTTTAAAGGCCCTTGACGATGCTGAATGCAAACACAAAGGTGCTATGTAAAGTACTTGCGGAATGTGTGTGCGAGGTTGTGGGGATGCTTTTGCAGGATGATCAGTGTAGCTTCATTCTGGGCCTGAGGACGGCCATGAAACCATGCAGGTTGGCTCATGTACTGAATAATGTTGAGGATAGTGGGGGTGATATTGTGCTGCTGCTGGTACATATCACGAACGCGTTTAAAATACAAGACTGGGAATATCTGCTACAGGTGTTAGGGAGTATGGGCTTTGGTCCTGGCTTTTGTGGTTGGGTGAAGCTAATTCAAAGTACACCATGGGCCCAAGTCCGCTGTGGAGGGCTGGTCTCCGATGATTGGGCAGTGGAGCGGGTACACAACAGGTGTGTCCCGTCTCCCCACATCTATGCACTGCCCATCCAACTGTTGGGTGTGAGGATCTGTAGGGACATGTGTGATTTTGAGGTACAGATTGATGATAGTGTGCACTTGATATCACTCTGCACGGATGATGTATTATTCCATTTGAGGATACAGAGGTAGTAGGTGCCACTGTTGCTGAGTATGTAGCTGAGTATGTTGGATGATTTTGGTGCTGTGGCTGGACTCAAGATCAGTAGGTGTAAGGCGATCTTGTTTCCGCTTGGGGCACCCAAATTGCCCCCGCTGGAGTTGATATGGGGCCAGAGGCCTACTATAATCAGGGATCTATAGTGGTGCATAATGTGGAAACCCAAAAACAACATAACATAAACAAGATAATGGAGGGTCTGGCGAAATCGGTCGCCTTCTGGAACACATTGCCGCTGTCAGTGGAGGATCTGATTTCAGTTGCAAAAATGGTCTTCCTTCTGAAGTGCAGTTATATTGGGCAGAACTCACTTCATTGGATAACATGCTAATCTCAGTGGTGTGGGTGGGGTAGAGAAGCATGGTGGCACTGTCAACAGATAACTTGGATCAGGAGGAGGGGGGCATGGGCCTGCCTAATATTGAGTTGCAATAATACACATCCTAGCTACAGCACACTGCGGTGTGGGTGATGGAAGAGAATAATTGGTTAAAAAGAATGTTATTGGGTACGTGTGGGACCACACCATTGTTGTAGTTGTTGATGATGGGGGCCAAAGTGCAGCCGTACATCCCTTATTTGGTGCAGCAGATGGCAGTGATCTGGGAAAGAGTTCTTAGCTGGGTCCTGAAAAGACACCTGTTTGTGAATAAGTTGAGTATATAGTCATTGATACCTTTTAATCGTATTAGCAAAGTCATGTCAGTAGCGGTCTGGCGGGAGGGAGGTTGTGAGACACTAGGAAACCAGTGGTGCAGTTTGTCACATTTGAAGACACTTGTGCCGAGTTCTCAGTGGGGACGGGACAATTCCTGCAATATGCCAAATTGCCAGTATGGCCTGGTACATCTGGACGGGGCTTCCGGCAGCCCCTTGACAATCAGAAACACTGCAGCTATTGTTGTCAATGGCCGATGTGTGGAGGTTGGTGTCTGTACTCTATGGGGTGCTCAGGAGGGATAGGACTGGGGGAGCTCCCCAGATAGACAGGCGTGGGTGGAGGACCTGGAGTAATGCATCACAGAAAAGGAACGCGTAGAGACGAGAGAGCTTACTAGGTTTTTTTCCTGCAATGATAGGTGTAAATTGGTCCACTTCAACTTTTGTACCACAGCTACCTGATGCCAGTTATGTTGAGTTGAATGCAAGTAGGTAAATCCACAGATTGATTGAGATGCAGATTGGCGGGTGCCTCCTTTTTCAATATGGCTTGGTTGTGTCCCACAGTGCATGAGTACTGGGCGAAGATGGCAGCAAGGCTGAGCAGAGTTACTGGCATTGGGAAAGAGAAGGTCCCTTGACAGTGCTTCCTGGCTATGGTTAAGAAGCACAGGAGGAGATAATGCGCTGGAATTTCTTGCAACTGGCGCTGGTCCTTACCAAGTGTCTGTTGGCTGGGGTGCTACAGCGGGACTGCAAAATATATTCTAAATCACCATGGCCATTTTTCCGAATTCTCAGAAACACACATACTTTTAACAGTGGGGCCCATTACACTGCACACTTACTCTGTTCATTTAATTAGGCTTCACAGATTTGGCCAACAAACCAGGAGTCCTATTATAACATTGGCAGAGTGTCTAAACCTATTTAACTATTTTATTTACACGTGCAATGTAAAGCAATTGACCATGGTTTCATTTTAAACACCATTTTATTCAGACACACCACCATTATGGCAATGGATCTGCTAGAACGAAAACCAGGCTTAGGAAAAACCAAAGACCAGCTTTTACTTCTTCATTTATCTAATTTTTATTCAAAGCAAACTTTAGTATGTCCGACATTTAGGCATTCATTTATTTCTTTATTCAATAAGAATGTTTAACTTTATTTTCAAAAAGGATCATTTATTTTAAAGCTCAGAAATAGACATTTATTTTAAAGTTCAGTAAAAGTTTAGCAAAGAACAGATAGTTTCAAATTCATTCTCTCCTAACATCCATAGCTAACACCCTCATCTTATCCTAATAGACCTGCCAAGAAAACAAAATAAAACAGAAGTTCTTACATCAAAGAATCGATCTTCAGTCCGGCAGCACTTCCAGAGGAAATCGAAAAAGCGACTCCTTCTAAGGAAAATCAGGGGTTTTTATACACTATTTTCTAGCTTAGTCTATCTAAAAGTAACTAACATCACCAATTTGAGTTCTGATTGGACAGATTTGGAGTAGATGAGCACTTCCTCATCATTACAGTATGTTTTTCACGATGAATCAGCAGAAAAACAAAGGGTCTTTGTTTAAGACAGTTGTGGCCTAGGTGCTTCCTTCACTTGAAACATAGGGAAAAGTTCTCAGGCTCTGAGCATTACATCGTCCATGCTTGGCATCCATTCTAGGTTCCGGGGCAAGACGTCCTTGAACCTCCCATCTGAGCACAGTCAGCTCACTCGCACTTGCAGGCTTAGGATGCACATGCGCAGACCAATACTCGCTCGCAGTGAATCAGAGTGGCCTTTTTCTGTGGAGGCCTCACGAGCCACATTTTGGAGCAATCATAGAAACAAACACAAATTCATGTTAATTGTGGTAATGAAACCCTTCTGTTTACCTCCCACCATTCTAATATTTCCCTATTAGTTGTTACCTAGCAAATAAGCCACATAAATGCGCTTTATACTTACATATCCAACGACTTTTTGGCACAAAACGTGTACAATAAGCACATTTAAATTGCGTTTGTTTATAATTAAGCTGTGCATTAGTTCACATCACAATAACAACACCTATTAGCTAATTTTATGGCATCATGCAAGCATGATTAGTGTTTCCATATGTTCATTTATGCATATTACTCTAAGGTTGGTTATTCAAGCACATCACACCATTAGTGAATGTTAACGTTATGGAACATTGATTTCGAGAGGGGCATACAAAATTTTGCTTTTACCACCTCGCTCCATCAGGGGCAGCAAGCCCCCTTTATGCCCCCGGGGAGTAGAGACAATGTAGAGTGAGCTCTGGCAGAGGAGACACACATTCAATTGAGCGGGATGGACGAGAAGGTGGGAGAGGAGCTGGAGACTGGGACAGTAATGTTAGAAGACTTTCAGGAAGTTGAGGAAGACACTCAGAACCCAAACATGAGGGGGAAGGAGTTGGCCGAAAATGCAAATGACACGCACATGGAGGGGGGAGGGACGGGTGTGGTAACGCAGGTGGTTGTTGCACAGGAGGGACAATGCGGCTAGCATGGTAGGGAGGAGGGTGTTTGGAGGAGAGCACTGATGTTTCTAAGGAATGTGTGCATGAATATATCTCTGTAATCAAAGCTGTAAGTGGGAGAGCATGGGGTGAGACCTACACCTAAAGTGGGAAGGTATGGTTTGGCAGTTAGGTTAGAGGCAAGATGGTGGCGTCAGGCTAGAACGCCGTTAGCAGCTCCTGACCGTCTCCAGCGAGAACACGCCGATAAGTAGCCTCACAATGTCTCGGATTTCAACAAAAATCAGCAAGAATCGATAAGAAAGTACTGCGAAGTTAAGCTGAAAGTATGCAGAGCACCGATTCAGTAAACCTACCTCCTGATTGTAAGGGTGCGGTGCTGAGAGAGAAGCTCTCATTGTTTGCCTCCCTGATCGGCTTTGCAGTGATACGGCTGCTGACCGGTTACCGCCCCTCTCCAGGTGTCCAGCCTTCCCTTCGGTGGCAGCAGCAAGCAAGCAACACGGAGAACGCCGCTTTCCCCGCTACCATGGCTCCAATGAATTCTGCCGCGGTTGCAGCCGCAGCAGCGAAAACCAGAGCGGCGAAGCAAGCCCTTCGTGATCAGGAAGCAATGAACAGGCGCGGAGCTGCTGCCCGCTGTGATATCGATAGCAGCCCTGCTGGGGGTTCTGCAGAAAAAACACCGGCTCGGAAAAGTACGAGTAAATCCATTACTGCACCGTCTCCTGCCCTGACTGCCCCGACTGTGATCTCACTGATGCAGCGAGCAGCAAGCCACAAGGCACAAAACAAACATGCACAGCAGGATTCTTTAAAATCGATCTCTGTTCCTGATACCCTTACTCGGGTGGAAGATCCATCACCGACTGGAAATCCTGTTGGGACACCTGTTAAGCCATTAGAGTCTGCGCCTATTGCAGAGTGTATGGAGGTGCCTCGAGGCTCGGCCACTGTGGAACAATTTGAGAGACAAGGTGCGACGGCCGTTCCTGAGACTCCTGGGACTTCGAATCTTGCAGCAACCCAAATGGAACTCTTGATGCCTCAAGCTGTGAAAGGTATGTCTCTAATGGGTGATGGCAGCGCAGTATTTAACACGGGTGCGATTACAGACACTCCAGAAATATCTGTACAGACCCCCCTAAATAATACTACTGCTCCTACTACTGCTCCTACCGGCGAGGTTAACAATGACAATGATAACAATGCCCAACAGAGTATGGAAGCGCCTATAATTACACCTATATCCCCCCTATCATCACAAAACACCAATAGGGGGCATGACACTGATCGAAATACATCTGTACAACAAGGCACTAAACCAGAACAAACAGTCACCGAACTGAAGTTAAATGTAGATGTGGGAGTAAATGAAAAGGTCAGAACATCTGATAACGCGACAGGAATTATCGTGATCGATCTCGCTGAGACAACAGAAACAGACAAAGATCTTACAGATCCCACAGACTTCTATTCATTTTCGGAGGATATTAGCTGGTCGGGTGATACAGAGGAGGAGATCGACGAAGCAGAGGATGATCTCGAGTCAAATATAAGCTCAGAGTCTGACTCAGATCCCCCAAAGGAGACGTGTGATAGAAGGAGGACTATACTCAAAAAGAAAAAAGGAGGACACCATGGAGCAAATGACCTGGCAGGGGATTATACTCCAACAAACCTGGGTTCGAATCAAAGTCCTACTTTAACGCCTCAACCGCCACTCTTAACCCAAGTGTCAACATCAGAGCAAACTGACTCGTCAGGAGCTACACTAACACAAGTCATGGACACAGTACTACAAGCTATTGCATCCCATCGCGAAGAGACATCTAAAGATGGTCGAAAGGCACGAGCTGCATTACAAAAAGTCCAAGGCGTTGTACGTAAGCTTTCAAAAACCGTAGGTGCCTTCACTGAACGAATAAACGATATGGAAGATCGTATAGTATTGAACGAGACAGAGGCAGCAACGACTAATGAGCGAGTAGAAGCCCACGAAGCTGAGCTTCAGGATATAAGATGGAAACTGGAAGATTATGAAAATAGGTTGCGTAGAAATAACCTACGCGTCCTTGGCATACCCGAAAAATCTGAAGGAGAGGATTGTCGAGCATTTATTATACAGCTACTGCGTGATACCCTTCCTGAACTCGCCAGCTGGGACTGGAGCTATGAGCTACAGCGGGCTCACAGGGTTCCACTAACTTTAAAAGCCACAGCAACAACAGGGAAATACCCACGAGCGGTCTTAGTCTATTTTGGGAACTTTACGCTTCGACAGGCCATTTCTGATAAAGTTACACCAGACAAACACCGCAGTAAAGACTCTATCTCGTATTTTGTACGCCCGGATTTCTGCCACTTTACAGTAGAAAGGAGGTGGCGACTCAGACAGTTAATCAAGCCTTTTCAAGAGAAGAGAGTGGTGGTATATTTGAACAATCCAGCCAAACTGAAAGTAATATATGGCGGACAAACAAAATACTTTACATCAGAGATCAAAACAAAAGAATAAGGGTGCTGGGTGGGGTTGTGGGGGGGAGAGGGAAAAATGCATTGTAAAATGAGCAGGTTATAGGATACTAATCTCATTTTGGTAAATAGCACAATTCAACGTATGAATCCAAATAATACTACATATCGTCTAAACTTCAAAATAATAATATGGGGAAGCTAAATCTAGGATGTTGGAATGTAGCAGGGCTTAACGATAGGGGGAAGAGGGCTCAACTGTATCAATTAATATATCAAAGCTCATGGGACATTATATGTTTACAGGAGACCCATATTCCAATAGGCGAAATAGACCAACTAAAAATACCTGGGTTTAACATTCTGGTTTCGACTACACAGACCTCTAAGATCAGGGGAGTTATAATTCTAGCAAGAGTAAAACTGGGTAAACCAATGCGCAAAAAGGCGGACCCCCACGGCAGATGGGCCATTTTCCAACTCGATATAGGTATTACCATCTGCTCGATCTATGGTCCAAACCTTGATGATCCTACTCTGTTTATTGGGCTAGAACTAGAACTGGCATCATGGGCAGGCACGCTAATATTATGCGGGGACCTTAACATAACGATGGGCTGTACACAGAATAGACAATCTCAGTATGCGTACACAGGGCGCAAACCCAAAGTATTTAGGGCAATACAGCAGCTGATTGCCAGTCACAACTTAAGAGACATCTGGACTCTGAAAAACAAAGGCGACCCTGGATACACATATTTTTCATATCCTCATAACAAATATGTACGTATAGATTATATATTGTCCACTGTTGATATTGCCTTAAACGCCGTTATCTTTAAAGCCCCCAAAACGATATCAGACCACAATGCACTTTTTATAACATTCGAGGTTCCCAGCTATAAGAAAGTGTACTCTCAGTGGTCATTTGATCGTAAACTTCTTGCTAACCAGGAATATATAACGCATATCAGGCAATGTACTAAATAATTTTTTGCTATTAATCAATATAGTGCATCTAGGCTGAATGTATGGGACAGCTACAAAGCAGCTCTAAGGGGAGAAACTGTTACTTTTGTAGCTAGTCGTAAAAAAGAGCGTGATAGGCTATCTACACAACTAGCAAATGAGCTAATGAATTTAGAACACATACATGCCAATCAGATACATCATGGGATTCATGCGGAAGATACCCTTCGTAAGATCTAAGTTCTTAAAGCCGAGATTAATAGCGACCTTACACAAAAAGCAGCGGAAATTCTCCAAGTAAACCGAAATAAAACATACGAAACTGGAGAAAATGTAGGGAAATATCTGGCTCTTAGAACTCGCCAGACACAATCTCGTAATTCCATCCAAAGTATCGAGTATGGGGGACAGAAACATACTACCCAAGATGGTATAGCAGCATCATTTCAAGATTATTATCAGAAATTATACCAGAATGAAGACATACAGTCAACACCTGATACTAAAGAGTTTTTAAACAACTGGCTTAGAGAGACAAATCTGGGTAAAACCATAGATGAAGCTACAAGAAAAGACCTTGAAAAAGAAATATCTAGAACGAAAGTAGAACTAGCTTTAGCAGAACTAGCTACAGGAAAAGTAGCAGGACCAGACAAAATTCCATTAGATCTCTATAAAATACTTGGTAATATAATCATTTCGTTTCTCCATGATCTTTTTCTCGGGATACAATGGCATGGTGAAGCCCCCGAATCATGGAAACAAACTAATATAGCCATTTTCCCAAAAAAAGATAAACCACCGGAACAAACAACCTCATACCGACCAATATCACTCATTAATTCAGACTCAAAGACCTATGCCAAGATCTTTGCTAACCGCCTAAGTCGGATCATCGAACACCTTGTCTCGCCCTGGCAGCACGGCTTTATACCTGGCAAGAGTACGACAGACCACACTCGTAGAGTCATCTCCCTTTTTGATATCATGGGAGTAGAGGGAGGCCAGATGTCGATGATTCTATTAGACGCAGAGAAGGCCTTTGACCGGGTCTCATGGCAGTTCCTTTGGGAGATACTAGCTGTAAATAACATCGGCCCGGTCTTTATAAAATCTATCAAAGCCCTTTATGTGGACCCAAAAGCAAGAGTCATGGTAGGTGGCTGTGAGTCTGAATATATCTACATCCAGAGAGGCACGCGGCAAGGATGCCCATGCTCTCCACTACTTTTTGCCTTATATATCAACCCACTAATTCTTAAACTCATAACCTCGTCTTTAATTGAACCAATTAAAGTAGGTATATATAGTACTAAAGTACTCGCTTACGCTGATGACGTGGCGGTAGTAACAATAAATCCCACAGAGGCTATAGCTGAGATCGATGAAATCGCTCGATCCTTTGGCTTATATTCAGGTTATTCCCTAAACAGGGATAAAACAATGGTTATATGCACTGAGAACATGCCTTTTATTAGCCAATATAGAGTCAATAACGCAAAATACCTAGGGGTGAATATCTCGCCAAAAATTTGTGAAATCAACCAGTTAAATTACGACCCACTTATTAGAGTTAATAATCTTCACCTCTCTATAATCAGCAGAGGAAATTACATTAAAATGAGTGTATTTCCAAAGATCTTATATTTGTTTCGAGCAATTCCTCTTTTAGCTAACAGAGATACAATCAAAACGTTGGAGTCTGCAATATCTAGGTTTATCTGGAATTACGGAAAAACTAGGAGAGCGCTACCTAAATTAACACTACCATATTCTAGAGGCGGATTAGCAATCCCAAGCCTAACATACTATCTATGGGCAACCCTCTTACAACAAATGACCATCTTGCTTTCACCCCAAAGTTTTATGGATATCAGCCAAGACCAGATTATAGCATCAATTTATGAATTAATGTTGGGTAGCAAAGCCAGGGGCCTACTGTTAAGACAAGTTGAACCATCTTATTTTAAAAAGATAAAATTTAAGATTTTCATAGATACTTTAAAAATTTGGAAAAGAACTACCAAAGCACTAACAATACCAAGATATACCAAATATACACCCTTATGGTATAGCTCAGTAATTCCATACTATCTAAATGATTATACCTCTAGGCGGTGGGAGAATCTAGGTCTTGTAACTGTTGGTGATTTTCTTGGCAGAGAACGTAGAACTACCTTTGAAGAACTTTGTGTTAAATACCAAATCCCCCCTACAGATTATTTAGAATTCATACAAATCTCCACATCCCTCAGACAGTCGATAGTAAATATAGACGTAAAATCCATACCACTTTTAGATCTCATAGGCAAACAAACAACCAGAATAGGCAATATTTATGATTTATTTATACGAAATCATCCTGATGATCTCGAATATACTGAAACAAACAGGGTCAACAAATTGAATAATGCAAATATTGATATAGATATGTCTCTACACCTATCATCTAAAGTTTTGCTGGCCTCCAATTTAAAAGCCCAAACCTACAAAACAATATATAATCTATACTTTACCCCTTCTAAACTGTTCACATGGGGAAAAAGGGCACATGATCAATGTCCTAGATCCGCATTAGGACCAGCCAACCTCATTCACATGTTCGCGGAATGCCCAAAACTTGACGAGATTAAAAAATGCATTGTTAAGTTTTGGGCCGAAATTTTCGGACATGAAGTAAGAGCATCATCAACTCTTTTTATCCTAGGATACGATGACTCCCTAGGTCATAGTAATAAAGAAACCGTGGCTATTTATATAGGTACGGCTGTCTATAGAATTATCCTAGCAGCACGATGGAAAGACTCCGACGCCCCTACTTTTCAGGGATGGCTGAACAGACTGCTAGGGATATATATACAAGAAGCAGCAATTTATAGAACTAGAGGTAAAAAATCGAGATCACCTGGTGAACAAATTTGGGCTCCAATTGCCACCTGGTATGAGATGCAAAGGAATTAATAATTTTTTCTAATTGAAAATCACTTTACAAAAGTACTTTCTGTAGATATTCTTGCCCAAAATTCTCTAGATACTTAATAGCCTTTATGAAATGAAGTTGAAATGAATTATGTAATTTTTGTATTACTTATTTTCCTTAATATATTTGTTTAATGTTTTACTTTGAACTTATGTTTATAAACTTCTTGTATATTTTTGGGTATTTTCTGCTTATGTATCCTTTGAATCTGCTCAAATAAAATTTTTTAAAAATAAATAAATAACGTGGGAAGGTATGACAGTGAAGATTGATGTGTTTTTATTACTGTCGATCTTATTACTGCTGTCTTGTTTTCCATAATTGAAACAAATAAATTAAAAGCACATAAAAAAAATATTGCAGAGAGGAATGTTTCATGTTAGTGCTATATAGGTGTCCTTGACTCGCCCATCTGCTTGTGATGGCATCCATTACACTAATTGATCAGACAGGGTTTAATTATGCTGCATGCTGTAACTAAAAGAGAAATTGTGAGTATGTGCATGCATTTAGTAATAATTCATTCTTATATAGTGTCCATTAATCGAAATCTCTCTGGGATTTGTAGAATGTTTACACAGAACTGTTGCCATTAAATTTATTTTGCTAAGTTGTAAAGCTTAAACATGATGTGATGCCAAGGCCACTCCATATCACAACACTATCTAGTACATCATCAAGCTTTTAGTTGGTGCAATAGTATAGCTTAGATGTTTGCATTCAAGTAGTCATGGAAAGAAATTTATGTGTAAAATCAGAAAACAGAATGTGGTGTCTCAACGCAGACTGTTTATAGTTCATAAGCTTCTTTGAATAGCTTTGCTTTTATTGCGTTTTTTAAAATAATTATAAATTAGGGAAGTGACAAAATAGGCCAAGCTAATCAATGAGAAAGCACTAGTAGTTTTCTGAGGATAGTGTGGAAAGTGTAGCAATGCTATTGTCGCACCCCATTCAGGGGCCACAGGGCAGACAGGGACTAATGGACCCCCAAATTATGGTTGAGGTTGTTTGTCACTGGTATCTTCCGGCCTGGTCCTACCACGGCCCTGCAAACTGAAAGAAGTACAACTCTTTCCATACTTGACTCTCAACAAAGCAACAGTGAGGAGTCATAGGCTTCACAAAAAGTTAGCGTGGGCCATGCCCAGTGCCTATCTTTATGAAAAGAAGGCTCTTTTTTAATCTCACAGCAAAACTAAATCCTGTATAGTTCAGTGTGAACAACAATAGAATTGCAGTATGCTGTGTTCTACCAATTGGGCACTTTTACTGTTTTCCCTTCTGGTAACTGCTCTTCTCCCCGTTAGGGACAAGATTCCAGCTATTATCACTGTCCACATCCATCTACAGAATGAGGCAGGATAGGCTTGCATACAGTTCTCGCAAGCGTAAGAAAATAAGTTACTTACATGTAACTATGATTATCCAGTATTGGTATCTTTCATATATTCACATGCCTGAATCATTCCCCGTCGTCGAGATGGGAGTCCCAAGGTATAATATTCAAGCAATGCTTCAAAAGCTTCATAGGCTATAATGGCCCAAGGTCATCTAAACAGTAGCCTATCTATGTCCTTTTTAAAAACGGCCTAAATGTTGGAACCCAGCCAATCAGCTGTTAGCATCCTCTAGAACACTCCTAACAGAAGCAAGTTCTCTTCAGATTTTCTAAGCACAAGTGGAAAGTAAGGATCCCAAATACTAAGAGTACTGCCTCCATGGGGAGGAGGGTGGCTTGCATGTGACTCTATGAACGATACCAATATTGGATAACCATAGTTACAGGTAAGTAACTTATTTTCTTATCCAGTATTGGGGTATCCTTCATAGATTCACATGCCTGAATCAAAATAGCAAGCAGTACCCTAAGTTGTACTGTTGTTAGAGAAAGGAAGGAGACATGTAACTCATAACCCCCAAAGCTATTGAAATATAACAATTACATTTGTATTCATAACATACTATACCGGTAAAGATGTATGTACTGAAACGTTCTAGAAGAATACAATAATAGAGTAATTAAGGCTGTAAGTTATACACAATTTTCACATGGGTAACAGAAATAAAGTACAGTTATCTATATATGCATATACTTTGAGTAAGATAAAAGAAAAATACTTTCCTCGTATATCAAATAAAGAGGCTGACCTTAATTGAAGAGATGGTGCAGTACCGCTTGGCCCACAGCTGCATTCTCACGCTGCGTAGATTGTAAGACAGTAGTGTCTTGTAAAAGTGTGTGCATTTTTCCATGTCGCAGCACAGCATATCCTGTCCAATGCCATTCCAGCAAACAGAGCTGCTGAAGTAGTAACTGTCCTGGTGGAGTGCGCTTTAGTTTTTTCTGTTAGAGGATTGTCAGCCTTGTCGTGGCAGAACTGGATCGTAGAAGAGACCCACCTGGCAACTGTGTCCTTAGTTACTGCTGTTCCTTGTCCGCAAGCGACCAGTTACTGATCTGTTTTCCTTATGTGTTTTGCGTTGTGCAGGTAGAATTTTAAACATCTCCTAATATCCAATGTATGCAAAGCCCATTCCGGGCTAGACGGGTGTGGAAAAAAAGATTGCAAAATCACTGGTTCGTTGAGGTGAAACTGTGGTGGGACGTTGGGAATAAAAGTCAGGTTCGTTCTCAGAGCTTCATCGCTGAAAGAAAACATTTAGAAAATGTTCCTTGATTTTAAAAGCGTGCATTTCGCTAACCCTCCTCGCAGATGTGAGAGCCAGTAAGAGGGCTACCTTCCAGGTGAGAAACCTGAGCTTTGCTTTAAGAATTGGTTCAAATGGCTGTCTCATGAACTGTGCGAGGACTAAATTAAGCTCCCATTCCAGAAGGGGCGAACGCACCTGTGGGAATGCGTTGAAAAGACCCTTCATGAATTGTTTTTATAAGACTAGAGGCACAGAGAGAAGGAACTTAAGGAGACTTCCTTTAATGGGAAATTACAGCCAGGTGAACCTTCACTTAAGAGAAAGTGAGACCTGATTTCGTCAATGAGAGAAGATATGGTAGAATTTGCTCCAGAGGCACTTAAAGCGGGTGAAGGTTGTTTTGTTCACACAAGAAACAGAATTGCCTCCATTTTAGGCAGTATGTCATGGTAGTGCTATCCGCTCGGGATTTAGCAATAACGACCCTGCACTCCTGCGGGATATCCAGAACCCTGAATTCTAAGAACTGCGGAGCCATACATGCAAATGAAGAGACTGCGGGTCTGGATGATGCCCTTGGCCTTTGTCCCTCGATAACAGAGATGGAGATGGCTGCAGGCGAATGAGCTTCGACTCCGGCAGCAGGAGTAGATCTGGGTACCAGTACTGTCTAGGTCACCATGGCACTATCAGTATTAGGCGACAGCCTTCCGATTTCATCTTGGTTAATACCCTGGCAATTAATGGGATGGGGGAAAAGTGTAAGCATATATCCCTGACCATCGCATTAAAAGAGAATTCCCCCTTGACCCTGGTAGAGGGAATGTGCTGGCATAATACTGGCATTTGGCATTCTCCTTTGTCGCGAAGAGGTCTAATGCTGGTTTTCTCAACCTTCGAAATACCTTGCTGAGTCTGGATTGCTCGAGCTCCCACTTGTGACAACTGGTCTAAGTTCTGCTTAACGTGTCTGCCAGAATATTGTGCAAACCTCTGACATGCTCAGTCTTTAAAGAGATCCCTTGCTGTGTCGCCCAATCGCATAATTCCTGTGCTTCCTGAGATAGAGTAATGTATCTTGTTTCTCCCTGTTTGTTGACGTAGTACATGCTGGACGTGTTATCCGTACGAACCAGCACGGAGGAGCAAATCACTAACAGGCACATGCATCAAGCGTTTTTTGAATCGCAAACGGTGCGAATCGCAAAATTCGGCCGTTTGCGATTCCCAAATCACTATTTGGGATGCATTATCCTAAAAGTGAAGAAATCGCTATTTTTGCGATTTTTTAAAGTGCGATTGCTTTTAAGGAATCGCAATTTTGCGATTCCTTAAAAGCAATGCATGAAACTGAAAGAAAATTGCGGTTTCGCAATTAGAGAGAAAAAATCACTATGAGGTTGGACTTCATGGTAATTTTGCGAAATGTTAGAAATATGCAATTATGTGCATTTTTTTAACTTTCATGTTGTGCACACACATGCCCTTAGGGCATGTGTGTACACAACATATGTGCATTGTTTGATTTCAGGGGTGCAACAGGGTGTGCTTTGGACACCCCTGCACCCTTGAAATCGCAATCTCAATTTGCGATTAGCTAATTGCGAATCGCAAATTGAGATTGTCTTCCCATTCATTCCTATGGGCCTCTAGGCCCATAGGAATGAATGGGAAGGGATTCATTAATTGCGATTCGCAAAATGCTAATCGCAATTAAGGAATTTTAAGAAATCACAATTTATTTAGCGATTTCTTAATGCATAGGCATTGCAATTCCTTAATTGCGATTCCTTAAAAATCGCAATTAAGGAATCGCAAATGCCGAGATTGATGCATGTACCTGTTAATCTCCCCGTGCCTAAAATGAATGTGTGTCCTCATGTAACGTAACTGGTGCTATGTAAAGCGCTCTGATACCCGATTCGATTCGGGTCTAGTTCGCTCTATAAAAAACTCCGCAAAAAAAAAAAAGACTGTTTATGTGCTGATGCTTCTGCGCAGAGGACCATTTGCCCTGAATTTGTAACTCTTGCCAGTGACCTCCTCAGCCCTCCATGGAGGTGTCCATTGTCAGTATGAAGTCTGGCATAGTCTGGAGAAAAGTAAGGCCCTTTACAAGATTTGGTGCAAGAAACCACCATTGCAGTGTGTTCACCATTCGTATTGTGATCAGAATTACGTTTTCAAAGGATCCCAAAGCGTGCTGCCATTGCTTTTGTAGTTCATCTTGAAGAGGCATCATGTTCAGTCTGGCTAGTGGTACCAGATTTATTGCTGAAGAACACATCCCCAGTATTGACCTGTTAATTCGCACAGAAACTGACCGTTTTTTTGATACTGTCTTTGCAAGCGTTTGCAGACATATCGTCTTTTTAGTGAGATAGGAACACTTTGCATTGACAGGTGTCTATTGACGCTTTCAGAAAAGATATGACTTGAGTTGGATGGAACAATGATTTCTCTTTGTTTATAGTGAGTCCCAATGTCCTGAACATGTGAAGGCAGGTGCTTGTAGCTCGAATGGCCTCCTGTGCTGTTGGTGCTTTGAGAAGCCAGTCTTTGAGATACAGGAATACTTGCAGCCACTGAGATCGAAGGGGGTGCGGCTACGGGTGCCAGGCACTAAGTAAAAATCTGTGGTGATGATTTGAGACCAAACTGAGGTACTTTGAATTGGTAATGGGTACCGGCCACTGTGAATTGTAAGAATTTCTGATGCTTCGGATTGATTGGGATATGAAAATATATGTCTTCCATGTCTAGCGAGGTCATAAAATCTCATTTGTTTAAGCGACCCAGGATTTCGGAAAGCTTTACAATTCAGAACAACTGTCTCTTGAGAAACTTGTTGGGATTCCTTAGGGCCAGAATCAGTCTCCATTCTCTTGATTTCTTTTTTATCAGCAAAAAATGAGAATAAAAATCTTTTCCTCTTTGTGACTTCAGCAGCTCCTCTATCGCTTCTTTGGCAAGCATGACCAAAGCTTCTTTTCATAGTAATTAAAGACGAGGCGGGGGGACCCTTGGGTGGAGTAGTTGGAGGGAGCTGAAGGAATTCTAGAGTGCGACCATTGGTGACACGGTCCAACACCCAGAGGTCTGTTTTTACTTTGTGTCACTGGTGGACATCGCTGGAAATCTTCGCACACACAGGCGGGGAGTAGAGGGGGGCTGGTACCCTGGTGTCATGATTGTTTTCTGCCTGAATCACAACCTTGTTGAGGAGTTCGCTTGAGGCCTCCCTGGCCAGAGAAACCAGATGTAGACGACTGACAGTAAGATGGAGGATTATAAGATTGTTGTTGCTGTGACTGGTATGCCTGATACTGTTAAGCCCTCTGGTAACCTCCCTTGTAAGTAGCGAATCCTCGCTCACTAGCACCTCTGAAAGGTACCCTTCTGTATTGTAGTGTGCCAAATGACTATGCGGTGTCCGTTTCATTTTTAATTGCTAACAGCGCCTTATCTATGTACTTTCTAAAGAGGGATTCACTGGTGAAAGCCATATTCAAAACCTTGTCTGCACCTCAGGTCTAAAGGGAGTTGCTTTTACCCATCAATGACTTCGGAAGACAGCAGCTTAAGCCAGTTGTCTAAAGCCAGTATTGGCATAGTCAATGGTTTCTGAAGCTGTACGCTCACCTTCTACTAGTATCTTACTTGCCTCTTATCTTCAGGGATAAGGTCTATTAACCCTCTGATGTCAGACTACATTTGGTGGTCATTGCGGCTGATAATGGCTAGAGCATTCCCTGCCCTAAATGTTACAGCTGCTATAGAAGAAAACAGTTTTCCTAAAATGTCCATCTTACGCCCTTCCACATCTGGAGAAGTAGTAATTGGAATAGCAGGGTTTTTAGAGCATCTTTGTGCAGCCTGAGAAAAGACTGAATCCGGCTTGAGATTCCCAATAAGGCAAGATGGAGAGTCCTCCAGAGCCCTATACTTCTTTTCAACACAAGGCAGCACAGTTGGTGTGGATGCTGGTGTTTTCATTATCTTGATGCAATCCTGCCATATATAATCTAAAATAGGTATGCAGCGTTCCATTTTCCTTGTGTCTTCCTTAAAGTCATATAAGAAGCATTCAGTCTGTTTTACTGCAGTAGGTAGATGAAACCTGTTGGCTAACGTAGTCATCACAAGGGTCAGGAGCAGAAGCTCGGATCCGGCAACTAACCCTCCTCTCTATCCTCTTCCAAAGAGGAAGTGCCTTGTGCTCCCACTTCACTAGTTCCGGGGTCCAGAATGTTCACAGCTGTTATAGGCATTTAAGGGGCTGGCATACCTGTAGGATCTACTTGAGGTGCCGGCATTTCTGGCTGTTTCTGTTGCGGCTGAAACCTGTATGTATAGGCATTTATATAGCGCACTACTTACCCGTAGGGTCCCAAGGCGCTTCGACCGCTGCAAAACCCTTCCTGGCTTCCCTGAGAGATGGTCCCTTAATGGGTATCTCCAGGGTGAGACCAGGCATCCCCGGCGGTCTGGTGGGGCCGTTAGTGAAGATGAGGCAAGCTAATGCCCAGAGTTGCCGAGTGTGATCGCTGATCAGAGTGGGCACCGAGGCGAGAGAATTATCGAGTCCGCTGACCCTGGTCCAGAAACCTGCCGCCCCGGGAATCGAACCCTGGTCCCGGGCCGTCCTCTGCTCTCGGGTCTGCCGCCTCTAACCGGTGAGCCACACTACTTCCTCTGTCAGTAATCTGCCAACATGGCCTGTAGATCTTGTATCAATGATGGTGGCATATGGGCCATGTCCCTGGGGCGTGGCTCTAGTTGAAAACAATACTGGTAACTGTGATGCAGAGCCATATACCCCTGCTGTCAGTATTGGGACTCATCATGATAGTCCTCATCCTCCTCATCCTCATCATCTTGACACTTTATGTGAAGCACAGATTGGCTGTGAGCCACCCCATAAGGGCCATCATCATCATCTTCATCCTCTTCTACATAATCTTCCAGCAGATATGATGGAAGCAAGGGTGTAACCTTTCTATACTCTTGCATGAATGGCCGTCGGAACATCTTAGTTACTCTGGTGATTTCAGTAATCCTTCTCAACTGAGGCATGGTAGGTGAAGAAACCACCAGAAAAGAAAATTCCATAGTCGGTCGTCGTCAATATCTTCCCGTCGTTGATGTAACACAGAATGCTGTTGGCAAGCGAGGAAGCGTTGTCAACAATGATTTTTTAAGGGTTTTCTTACCAACAGGATCTGAAGAAGAAGCTCTAGGACGATCTCCTTTCTTCCTGACAGGCGTAGAAGGCACAAATAATGCTGGCTCAGAGGAGTATTTAGCAACCTTCTCTTTTTTTAAGTCTTGGAGTCCTGGGAAGGCTTATAATGTTTTCTTCCTTCACCTTAGGAACTGTCCTTGGATTTGGCCCTCTTATGGTATGTAGAGGCTCTGTCATCTTCCTCATCCAAAGAATGCGACTGCTGTTTACTGGTCTGAAGCCACAATAACAACCTTTCCCTCTCTGTCCTTGAGGGTTTTATTTGAGAAGGTGTGGCAGATCTTACACTCTCTCACCTCATGCCTTGGATAAAGGCAATAAATGCACTCCTTATGTGGATCATCCACATTTACATTGACTATTTTCTTGCCACAGGTTTTACATGGGAGGGAACAGCCTTTTCTGTCTGACATGGTGTCAAAATTTGAGAAAGCTGAAGAGAAACACTGAGTAGCACTCAGGGAGACTCACTTCCACATGACATGCAGTGAAAATCTGAAGAGAACTTGCTTCTGTTAGGAGTGTTCTAGAGGGTGATAACAGCCGATTGGCTGGATTCCAACTTTTTTTAAAAGGACATAGATAGGCTAGTGTTTAGATGGCCTTGAGCCATTATAGCCTATGAAGCTTTTAAAGCACTGCTTGAATATTTTACAGTGGGACTCCCATCTCGACGACGTGGAATGATTCAGGCATGCGATCTATGACAGATACCCCAATACTGGATAGCAGTGAGAATGCTTTTGAATTGGGTTACATATTAATAATAATTCAATAGTTTATTGTTTCCTAGTCTTACTTTAAAAGTCTCAGTGGCCAGCCTAGCCCACGCAATGGTGTCTCTTTGCCCTATGAGAGGTAAGCCCTGTGGTATACCTGCATATTGCTTTCAGCAGCCCTAGGTGGGCAGTAGATGTGATCGCACCCTCCTTCTTCACAGTGTAGACTTCTGGCTTCTAGTCTGCAGCAGTCTTTTGCCACTGAACTACATCAGCAGCACTTGATAACACCCACGGTCCATTGCCGGGTGAGAGATTTCAGAAAAGGGGGCTTGCATAACATGAGTTTCTACTACAGCATTCTCTTTGGCTTTCTCTGGATATGTCCCTGCTGTAAACACATACTTTTCTCCTCCTGTACAGTGACTCCTCCTACAGGGCCAGGAACATCCCTTCCCTCTCTCAGCAGGTAGGCTTCCTTTGTGCCATGATACAACCAGAGGCATCCAAACCCGATTTACAAAACAAGATACACTGCTATCGTCACTTTATGTGCAAAATTCAGGTTAGGAACATCAGTTCACTGTCTACTATAAGGGCACACTTGGTGTGCCCCTTCAGGTCATAGGAAAGGTCTGGGATCGAATGAGCTCACTCCACTGGCTGCTGGTGGCCCAGAGGGTACAATTCAAGGCCCTGTCTTAACACATCGAGCCTTACATGACTTTGGCCCCACCTACATCAAGAAGAGAGTGGCTTTTTACATCCCTCAGCGATGTTTAAGGCCAGCTGCCCAGCGACTAATGATAGTCCCCCGCTTTCGTCTAGTTAGGATGGGCGTCCAGTCTTTTTCAGTCAAAACAGCTATTCTATGGAATGCCCTCCCCCCGGTGCTACGTCACACTCAGGACCTATGTTGTTTTAAAAAACTCCTTAAAACTCACCTTTCTACACATGCCTATTAATGCACTTTCTTGCCTTCAGTTCATTACCTTTCGCGCCAGGATACTAAAGAGTAGTTCTGCGCGCTACAAATACCAATAAAACATAACCAGTTTCACATGTAGTCAGACACTCAGGGCAGGGGGGCCACACTAATACACTTTGCAGAGCACACTCCCATCCCAAACGTTATGATATCATTCCTCCTTTTCCAGCTGTATTATACAAAAATCTAATTTGAACTAATATAATGCGAGAAAACTGATCCAGTCCTGGATTTTCCTTTGCTTTGTAATATTTGTAGTCCTGCGTTTAAAGGGGAAAGTGAAATATAAACTGCAAGTACCACATTGCAAAGGTGAACTAAGTAACCCTGGGATGGAGTAACAACTTGAGAGCAATGCCTAAATATGTGTGCATGTCATCAACCCATTTTAAAGACTCTTATTATCTTTAACATTCAGAATCTCTCCCAGTCCTTAAGAAATTGAGATCCAGTGTCCAGTCACAGATCCTCGAAACCAACCCTTGTTGATTACTGAGTGGCTATCAAATGGGAAGTATTTGTAAAGGGATAACTTGAGTAGTCAGCATTCTTATTCCTGACTCTTTCTTGTAAATTAACCAGGCAATGATTGTTGACTCCACCTAGCCATAACATATCATTCAGCTTGACAAAAAATCTACCGTACACACATAGCTGCCACCTTTTCCAGGTCCAATCCTTAGGTGCTGTACCAAACCAGGCTATTTTCCTTTAAATTGTGGACCTGAGAAATTTGGCCGGTCTTTAATCATAATTTTAGTGAAAAACACTGTAGTTCATACAATATTTCACATTATTTGTTTCCAAATCATATTGTTCAGATTAGCATATTTCCTTTTACATCACTGAAAAAAAACAAGAAATAAAATGTTGCATAAACCTGTAACATATTTCTTAATGCTCCACTTGTATTTTGCAATTCATTATAGATTAGAGTGCCACAAGGTTCGTCTCATACACTTCTGTCATCCATACCCTTTTGAATGACGGACTGCCATTGGTTTTGTGGATTTTCCATCCGATTTTACTCACATTCCTAATCAGCAGTTTCAATTTCCTGAACCGTCCCATGTGTGAATACATCTTTTACTTCTATAGTAGTCTATACGAAATACAAATGCCTTTTTGTGCTAATAAAATGACTGATTTTTTGGGAGGAGAAACAGCATTACCTGTAGAGTAGAGAAAAATGATTGGAGCTGAAATTTTTCTTAAAAGAACAATAATTTGTGACTTCCACTAAAAAATGGGTATTAGAATACAGCTGCAGGGAGAGATTGTACCTGTTTTGATCACGGAGTAACAATTTGAGGGCCCAAAAAATATTAATGTCAGGATTTAAAAGAGTTACGGTGTGATAGGCATCTAGGATCCCTGGCTCTTCTTCTTTCATTTTAAAGGTGTTGGCCTAATGGCTAGGGCGGTCGACCTCAAATCTGGCGAACTGGGTTCGAGTCTCGGCAATCACGCTGAACATATTGTGATCTTGGCAAATTACTTCATCTCCCTGTGCCTAACAAAAAAACCAAAAAAATGAATGTGTCCTCAAGTGAACCAGCTGGTGCTATGTAAAGCGCTCTGATACCCGATTCGGGTCAAGTTCGCGCTACATAAGATACGCCTACCCCGGTGTACCTAACCTAAGCCTAGTATATGGGAAGGAGTAAGTGAGATGTAGCTTGAGTTAAAATAGTTTCTGCCAAGAATCTATCCAAGAATTCTCTAAGGGTCTAATCAGCTCCGTACCTTGTTTTAGAATGTAGGAGGTCTTGTATCTCTCTCTCAGGACTCGATCTCCCAGTAACCTGCAAGGGTAGCCGGGAAACACCAGAGCTGGATTTCTCAGCAGGAGAAAAGACAGCGTCTCTCTCAGTGCGTCAGCTGGAGGGTCGGCTTCCTTCGGCACTCGCTACAGTAGGGCGTTGGGCAAGTAGTAAGTCGATCTGCTCCAAACCACTGTGTGTTTTGCTAGGGCAGATGCTGGTATATTTATACCTGGAAGGTGCAGAGTTTGACATAAGGTTGGATATAGTACGTCACTAAGAACTTGCAGTTCTTTTAGGACTCCAGGAGTTCTAGGACAAATCAATACAGAAGCAGGAGAAAGTCCCGGACTGCTGGAGGTTTGGTCTCCCCAAGAACTCGTTGTGATTTCTAGGAATCTGTGGAAGTAGCCATGCCGTATTTGGACTACATTGGTTGTGTCTAAATATGGTTATGATTCTGATGCCTATATAAGGATATGAAGAGTTATACTTATATAAGGACATGAATCGGGAAAATTACACTAAAGCCCTAAAATCGTCTACAACAATGCTGCTTGGTAGCTACTGCCTGCTCTGTACTCCACCATTGGGCAAAGTTTTGAGCTAGCACAGATTCTCTTCCTTTACCATTCAAGCAGAGACGTTTTAAGGCACGGGCAAAATGGGTAAGTTACGATGGACCCATGGTAAAGTGCACAGATCATTAATCAGGCCATCCATAACAACAGTGCATAAAAATATATTCTTTTTAAATTTGATAGCGAGCAAGCTTGCTTTCCAGACATTCTGGGGGCGATTAAAATGCCGGGCTGGCGCACATCCAGTAAACGGGACCGACCCACCTCCGGTCGGTGG
Organism: Lissotriton vulgaris; assembly: GCF_964263255.1. Taxonomy (NCBI): domain Eukaryota; kingdom Metazoa; phylum Chordata; class Amphibia; order Caudata; family Salamandridae; genus Lissotriton; species Lissotriton vulgaris. Next base: position 1,443,599,900 of record NC_141696.1, on the reverse strand, counting down.
TCCCACCTGCCTCATTATGATGCACCCAGACACTGTTCGGTCGCATTCAAGCATTTCCCTATGGAAGCATGCATTATAGCCATAACCCGGCCATAACCTGGGGAAATGGGAGGTGTTGTTCATTTCTGCACCCCGTGGCAGGCACCTCAATGTGCCTACCATGGGTTGCAGGGATCAACAGGGGTGCACCGGCCCCCAACCGGAGGCTGCACACACAAGGGGGCCCTGCTGGGGCCCCAAATATCCTTTCTGACATGGTTTCCATGTCAGAAAGGCCGGCATGGAAACCATGCCGGAAACCTTTTATCGTTATCCCAAGGGCGGAAAGGCTTGCACTTTGGGGTTACAAGCCAGTTCCAACTGGCCGACGGCCTCCTTGAGCCCATCGGAAGCCAGCCGGAATGACCGGCCCATTCCAATTCTGAGCGGCTGATACATAATCAGCCGTTTGGAAGTGAAACAGACTATAGGGGTCAGAATGCCTCCGACCAAAGGTCTGAGGCTTTCCGACCTCACTCGAAATATGCCCCTCTGTGTGCATGTCGCCCACACGACCGGCCTCTCCACTATTAAACCACAAACACTCAGAAAATGTTGGTAATTAATTAAAAAAAAAATCTTTCTGCCTTGTTCCTTATGTCACCTTACCTGTCCTACTTCACTCCCCTCTCTTTACCATTTCCTCTCTTTCTGTCTGGATACTTATCTGTATGTCTCTGTGTACCTGTCTCCTCTCTATCTCAAATCTATAGTTTATCAATGTCTATCTAATGTCTCCCTAACTACCTCTCTCTCTCTCTCTCTACTGAACCTCTCTAACTCTCTCACAATACCTCTCTCTCTGAGTGAACCTCCACATTTCTAGTCTCATCCTCTGGTATCCCACTTCATTCCAGTTTGCTGGTCTCTCAACCTCATCTCTTCATCTCACCTCCTAATTTTTTCCTGCTTTCATATTTTTATGAACATTTTTATTTGAAAGCAAAGAATCATTAACCTTGCTTTCAAGCTTCTGCATATTTTGCATCAAATCAGAGAGCATTTTGGGAGCATTATACATAGCCTCATATTAATAAACTTTGAAAACGTGTGTACACATTTTTATACTAGAACCACTGTCGGAGCTTTCATGATGTTACATCACTTAGAGAGCTTTCAATTAAACTTCCAATTAATCAACCATAAATACAGGCTTGAACAGCATTAACATACGGGCAAAATTATTACCTTAACTCCAGACACTGCCCTTCTCTGATCCATAATCTGGTACTGCAAACTGGCAGCCAAAGGGTTTGTGTTGCAGTGGGTTGGGCCTACTTGTCCCAAGGACAAAATACACATGAAAGCGTTTTGTCCTTGACCCCAAACCATATGTCCTGGGTGTCAGGCTATAGGAATTCCACATCCTTGGCTTATCAAGGAGCCCTGCAGGACTACATGCTCTTATGATATAAGTGAAGATGAAAAAGGAGGAGAAATGAGCAGTTGCTAAGGAAGAGGTGAACCAGGACAGAGCCTCGCTGTTGACACCTATATTGCAGAGGCGCTGTAGAAGCACCTTATGCGATACTGTGTCAAAGGCAGCGCTCATGTCCAAAAGGATAAGGGCCTAGAAGCTGCCTTTGTCTGATGCTCTTTGAAGGGACTGTCAGCAGAGTCAATTAAGAACTGTGGTTGGACCTGGAGCCATTTTGGGACCTATTCAAATGTGTTTGCTGTTTAAAAACTAGGTTAGACTATTTCCATGACTGTGCTTAGGAAAAGGAGCAGGGAAATAGGGCGGTAGTTTATAGGTTTAGAAGGGTCATGAGACACTTTCTTCAGTAGGGGTATCACATTTGTCTGCTTCCAAGCCTGCGGAACGGTGGGCGTGGACAAAGAGAGATTGGCAACCTCAAGAAAGTGGGAAGGATGACCTTGGGGTGTTTAGTAACAATGTCTGGTTTAAGGGGGTCAACTAGAAAGCCGGTTTCCCTAGAGAGCAAAGGATGGAGAAAGAGGGCAAATCAAGGAGGCCTAGTTCATTTATTTCTGGCCCAGGCTGTAACTCATCTGACTGGCCTGGACAAGCCTCAGTGTTGACGAGGACCTTAGGAAGAAAGTGGATATAGATGGTGTAGATCTTTTCAATGAAAAAGTCTGTTATATTAATACAGTGGTCAATTGAGAGCTCAACTGGTCCTGTAACGACTGGTTTCGTGAAACTGTTTATAATGCAGAAATTTTCTTTCACTGGATTTTTACTGTTTATGATCTTATTAGAGAGGGACTTCGTTGGCATTTTCCTTATTGATTTGCGGTATGCTTTAATTGAGCCCATTGTTTTTGTCACTGTGTCATAGGACTTTCTCCAGGCTTGCTCGAGCACCTTGCAGTGTTTTTGTCTCTGCAACCAACCCCTTGTTGAACCAGGGGGCGGAGGGCTTACTTCTGATCTGAACCTGACAGGGTGGCATGGACTTGTCAAGGGCTGAGGTGAGCCAGGCCTTTATCTTGGATTCTGTGCAACCCATAGTGGCATCTAACTGAGGGGTATTGGCAGATATATAACTGCTGAATTCTACAAGATTTAATTTGTGCCAGGGCCTTATCATAGTGGTGTTGATAATGGTGGTACTATTATTTGTAAACACTGGTAAGGACATGGGGATCAGCCACTGGTTTGATCATGTCATAGACAAAGGAGACACAACCTCTAGATTAGGAAGGTTAGAATAAACTGGATCTAGCAGATGACCAGCTGTGTGTGTAGGACCTCTTACTAATTGAACCAGCTGCAGCAATGCAAACTCATCCAGCAATTCACCAGACCCTATATCATTGGGCTGGTCATAGTGAAATTTAAGATCTCCTAAAATGCTAAAGTTGGATCATTTAAGAGCAAAAAAAGTCGCCTGGCTAACCAAGGCTGTACTGAAAGCTTTGACGGGCCAGGGAGGGTCTGTGAATTAAGAGGCTTGATAGAGTAAGGTTTCTGTTCACCGATATCTGGAAAAGGGTGCTTTCAGAATCTTGAATGGGGCAGGGATCCAGATTACAGACTATTGTAGATTTGGAGATGATAGCTATGCGCCCCTCTGCCACTGAGTCATCACATCTTTTGATGCTATGGCCTGGGATAAGAGCTAAGAGGGGGTCGGTGGTCGTTATAGGATTAAGCCAGGATTCAGTAACAAATATTCCTTCAGGTAAGCTATATTGAATGAGATCGTTTGGTGAACCAATGAACAATAGTTATTGAAACACATTTTTAGTAGTGAGTATTAACTGTCCTGGGCACCGTGCATGAATGTAGGGGGAAGGCAGGGGCGGGGGAAGTGACAGGCGCAAAACCACACTGTTCACACTTGAAAGTACTTTCTCCTGGGCACCAGGCATGCAGACAATCAGTGTGTAAGACTTGTCTAGATGTTATCAGCGCAGAGGAAGAGTAAGAGAGTGAATCTCTCATCAGAAGGGCAGCGTTCCTGGCCCATGGAATCGTCCAGGCACAGACGGGCTTGCCTTTAGCATGCTGTGTGTGCGCCATTGGTGCACCCGCTGCACATCAATGCATCTTCCATCTTTAAATGCTTGAATTGCTGGGAGGAAGGCAGCATGAGAATCAACCAACAAGGCTGCCTTCCAAAGCTGGTGTCCCAACATAAATGGTCACCAGAAAGTGAGGATGTGGTGAATAGAACAGGGCTATGCACACAACAGTAATACAGCCCTATAGCCCGCCGTAGAGGGCTATACCGTCTTCGGCTCGGGCCTTTAAAAAGGGAGAGGGACTTTAATAGCCGGTATAGCCCAGCTAGGAAGGGCTATAAGGCTATTACAACCTTCTGCCACTAGAAGGCAGAATGTTCTAACAAAAAAACAAAGCTGTATGGGAGCGTGCGGGGATTGGAATCCCCTCAGGCTCCCTAAAGCCTTTGCTCACAGCCATAGCTGTGAACAAAGAAACATTGGAATGTTGAAGCTCTGGGCTTATACCAGCCATTATAAGCCTGGAGTACTCCATTGTTTTCAATGGAGCTCCCAACATTCCAATGTTCTAATTATGATTAAAAGCACTCTCGTCCAGCTCATTATCCCTCCCCAAGGCCAAATGCCTGATTAAAATCCCCCAGCCTAAGTTTAAGAAAGGTGCCCTATAAGCCTTTCAAACCGTACACATCACGTTTAGCAGCAACAAACACATATTCAGAATGATTTTAACCAAGTATCAGATGGAAATATGAAAATCCTTCGAGCAGTTTTTGATTTCCAGTTGTGAAGGTGGGCTACTGCCGAAGAGATATGCTGGTTGTTAAAGGTCCATAACAAAGTTATAGGCCCGAGCCGCAGGTGAGGGCTTATATTGAGGGAGAGGGCCTTTAACGACTGGTATAGCTTGTGGCACAAGGGATATAGGGCTACTAGAACATTCCAGCCATTGAGGGTAGAGTGTTCTAAATTAAAAAGGCAGAAACAGAAAGACAAGCATTGGAATGTTGGAGCAGAAGGCTTATAGCAGCCTTTCTTAGCCCTGAGCCACTTCATTGTCTTCAATGCATATCCCAGCATTCTAATTTTCTAGTTGTACTTAGAAATATTTGCCGTTTAAAGCTATAATTTGAAGTGCTATGTGCATGTGTCTTACTTCACTATTAATGCACAGTCCGCTGGACATCCACTAAGTCACTGCTATTGTGTCTTTCCTTCAATAGGGCAAACTGGTTGGTTAGACGATGAGTTTCAAACAAAATATTATGGCAAGACTAAAATAAATTATATCCAACTGCAAGAAAGGAATTGCTTTATCAATGCTTGTTCGAGCTAACTTTTTGAATTGTATTGATGAGGTTGCCAAGCAGATGCAACTTGAACTTTCAGACTGAATTAGCTGAAAATGGGTAATAAATTAATAAATGCAAAGTTAATCAGAACAAGGGGCAACAAAACATGACTTGTCGGGGGCGTGGCTAGCAGCCGACGATGGCGGCAGCAAACTAGAGAGGCTCCCGGAGTAAGGCGGCTTCCCGCATCAATCCGCATGCCTATCCGCACAAAAACGAACCCAGAAGAGGTGCCCTGGGTCCGGTGACCGAACGGCACTTGGAGGAAAAGTTTGGGAGTATCGATGCCCCGGGAACGGGAGAAAACGGCGACCTCTGCGTGCGGCCTGGTGGCGTGAGTGCAGCCGCGGCGGCTGGTTTGGGACCTGCCCGGGTGGAAGTGGAGCCTCGTCGGCGTTGTAAACCGGAAGTGCCCGCAGCGAGTACGGACCCCACGACAACGGCGATGGAAGTCTGCAGCTCCTTACAGATTGCATAAGGGCTTGGCATATCTCTCCAACGTCAAAATTCTACAATGAATGATGGCGGCGCTAATTGCAACTGAAGTCTGAAAAGTAAGTGCGTAGTCGCCGCCATTTTCCATCCCGTCCCCAACTGTGGGCACAAACTTTCGCGTCTGAAGGACCGGGCGACCTATGCCACAATTTTGGAACTAGATCCTGAGTAACTAGCACAAGTGGTGTACAGAGTGCAGACCCGACTGTGGAAAGCCTAACAACTGAGAGGACTGGGCGCCACTGAAACTCGGGCGGCCCAACGGACCGTTCGCTGTGAACAATCCTTCAACAGAGAGCCGCCGCTGGCTGAAAATACCAGTGTAATACTATGGCGGGCAAAGGGTCCAGAAATACCTCCACCCAAGCTAAGCTTGATAAATTTGCCTATGAGAAACAATCACTCTCCCAGACGGAGCAGCGCAAATCCCTGGGCAAAGGCATGGAAGGAGAAGGAGCGAAGAAGGCCACTCTGGAGGACGTCTTGCACGCCTTGGCCCAGGTACAAGCAACAGTGGGGGCAACCGCAACAGAAGTGACCCTGATACGGGCGGACCTCCAGAAGATGAGCGAAAGAGTGAAGCAAGTGGAGGTGGTGGCTAAATCTTTGGTGGAGGACGTCTCAGATCTGCAGGTCGAAATGGAGAAATTACAGGCCGACAACAAGCTGCTCAAGGAAAAGCTGGACGATCATGAAGGACGCTCCCGGCGGAACAACGTTCGTATTTTGGGGGTCCCGGAATCTGAAACCACAGGAGCCATAGACTTATATGTGGAAGACTTGATCAAGAACCAGCTATCCCCCAAGGGTCTTTCAAACTTCTTCACTGTGGAACGGGCCCACAGAGTACCAGGGGGAACACCGAAGCCAGGGGCCTCTCCGCGCCCGATCCTAGCGAGACTTTTTAACTTTAGGGATCGAGACACCATCCTCCAGGCGGCCAGAGTGGCACCAGCCATTCAAATTCAAAACTCACGAATTTCCATTTTTCCGGACTACACAGCGGAAGTAACACGACAGAGAAGGACTTTTTTGGAAGTAAAAAAGACGTTGCGTGAGCAGGAATTTCCATACTCTATGTTGTTTCCGGCTCGGCTAAGGGTGGTCGCTGATAAGAAAGTTTGGTTTTTTGATTCCACCGAGGCAGCAAGAGACTGGCTTGAAGGATGGCGCACAGTGGAACGCAAATCCAACAGAATGCATCACAGACACCGAAACGATAGCCGGCCTGGCTCACAGACTTCAGTTGGAAGAGGCGTGAGTAAATCACCGACACCAGACCTGTCTGAAGCTGCCGGGGGAATATAATGTCAACAGACCGTGAATAACTTAGACACTGACTCCCTGATTAACAGGCTGCACATACAGGTCGTTAGTGGACGCCGGCCTGGGTACTCCGAGGGGAGCAAGGGAGCCGCCTGCTCGGGGAGACACTCTCCCCCAACGTGCAAGTACTCTGTTTTTGGGATGGGTTAAGCGCTCTGCTCAGTTGGGGAGGCGGGCAGTTGAAGGTCTGTTAAACAGGGAGGCAGGGAGGGAATGGGGGGGGGTTGTTGGTTCTTTGTTGGAAATTCACCACGTCGGTCAGGAACTGGTGCTCGCAATGTATGTGATGTAGCTGGAAGGATACACCTACAGGTACGATTGATCCTTTTAGGACTGTTTGTATGTGTCTGCGTGATTGAAAATGGCGGATGAGCAGCTAAGTAACGCGGGCAACGCTGAGTCACGGTCGAATGGTTCCTCCCTTAGAATACTCTCATGGAATGTGCGGGGCTAGGGGATAAGGTGAAACGCGGCCTGGTATTAAATGCGTTGAAGAGGCAAAAACCTCAATTGGCGCTCTTACAGGAGACACACTTGACGGGAGGGGCCACTAAGGCCTTGGATAGGAGAGGGTACAGGATGGTGGCACACTCAGAGTTTTCATCGGGCTCCCGGGGAACTGGTATTTTGATTGAAAAATCCTCACAATTCATTCCACTGAGCACAAAACTGATGGTCAGGGTTGCTTTGCAGCTTTGCAGGGGCAATGGGAAGGTCGCCCCCTAACTGTGGTCTCAGTATACATCCCGCCATCGCTTCATTCAATAATGTTTCCAGCTCTTAGTGACTTTCTACTGTCTCTCCCTGAGAGCGATGTAATTTTGGGTGGGGATTTTAATGCAGCAGTGGATTCACAACTTGACAGATTCCCAACGACAGCTTCACCTGGGGGGCCCTCCCGGTTTCAGCGATTCCTGACAGCAATGGGGTTAGTAAACATCTGGCGTCATGTCCACCCCCAGGACAAACAGTACATGTTCCATTCCACAGTCCATAACAGTCTTTCCCGGATAGATTACTTCTTGGCTTTGGGTGAAGGGCTACAACACGTAGATACTGCAGACATACACCCTCGAGGCATTTCAGACCATTCTCCAATCACCCTAACCATTTCCACCCAGAAAAAATCACGTAACCGTATATACCCCATTCAAGCATCATACCTCAAAAACCCGAAAATCAGGAAAACCCTCCAGAAGGCTACAACACAATATTTCGATGAAAATGTGGCTACTGTGGCCTCCGCCGAGGTGCTATGGGAAGCCTACAAGGCAGTATTAAGGGGGCAAGCTATAAGCTCTATCGCGGCCCATAAAAAGGAGCAGACGGCTGAACAGTCTAAGCTTGAGCTAACACTACGTGAAGTAACCACTTTACATGAGGCTAACCCCACAGTGGACACGGCGCATACCCTTGCACTCCATCAGCGACTATACACAGAACATGTTCGCCTTATGGTGAAGGGGCACATTACTGATACACAGAATCGGATATATGATGTAGGCGATAAGGCGGGAAAGATGTTGGCCTGGCTCGATAAGAGGGGGGTAGTTCCAGAGGGATTCAACAAGTGAGAGATAGCAACGGCGTGACGCAAACCAACCCTGAACAGATAGTGGAAGCACTGGCGACACATTTTGAGCAGGTGTATACTCCAGAAAGAGTAGTGACCGTGGACATGGCACGGGATGCACTGAGTAGAATGGAAATCCCAGTATTGCAACCAGAGGCAATAGCCGACCTGGATGTGGCCATAACCAACGACGATATACAGCTGGCCATACGAGCGCTCAAACCTGGCAAAGCTCTTGGACCAAATGGCATTCCAGTGGAATGGTACCAGTCCCAGTCCGAGGAGCTCAGTACATACTTGCTCAATATGTATGAGGAATGCCGAGAGAGAGGGGTGCTTCCACTTGATCAGAGAACGGCTACTATAGTAGCAATACCCAAACCCGGGAAGCCATGTTCCTCGTATCGCCCCATCTCCATATTAAACGCAGAAGGTAAAATCCTGGCTAAACTCCTGGCTAACCGGTTGATGGCACATTTGCCTGATCTTGTCCATCCAGATCAATCCGGATTTATGCCCCATAGAAACACAGCACTAAATCTTCGCAGGGTTCATGGGGTGCTGGCAAGGGCGGACTTGATCCACGACAACTCAGTTATATTGGTCCTAGATGCGAAAATGGCTTTTGATCTAGTGGAATGGAACTACCTTTTCGAGGTGTTGTCCTGTATGGGCTTCGGCTCAAAATTTATATCGTGGATTAGGCTGCTATATACGAAACCGATGGCACACGTAGTAGCGAATGGCCACATTTCTCGTACATTTTCGCTGGGGAGAGGCACCCGACAAGGCTGCCCCCTATCTCCTTTGCTTTTCGCGCTAGCCCTAGAGCCACTAGCTAATCTAATAAGGCAAACACCCTTACTTAAAGGGATACACTGGAAAGAGGGTTGGGAAGACCGGCTGTCCATTTACGCAGACGACATGCTGGTGTACTTAACAGACCCCGAGCAAGGCGTGCCGGCTCTTTTGAATCTATGTGACGGGCACGGCAAAATTTCAGGTTACACGATTAATTGGAATAAATCGGAGCTGTATGTTCTGAAAGGCCAGGTCCCGACGCTCGGACCAGACTGTCCCCTAAGATTAGCTGGCTCCTCTTTCAAGTATTCAGGGATCCATGTCACACAGGACCCACTGGAATATATGCAATTAAATCTGGCGCCACCACTGGAACGGCTTAAGCAAGACGTCAAATTCCGGGCGGTGTTACCATTAACAATGCTGGGAAAAGCAGCGTTATGTAAAATGATGTCCTTGCCCCGCTTTTTGTATATACTAGACAACACACCTTTTCCGGTGGCGCCGGGGTACTCCAAAAAGGTAGCGGCAGTTGTCTCTGGTCTGCTGTGGAGCAATCGTCCGGCGCGCATAGCGCAAGCCAAGCTACACAGGGGCAGGTATGATAGTGGTATTGCGTTGCCGAATCTTTACCTATATCACTGGGCAGCGCATCTCAAGCCCATTAACCAGTGGATACATGCCTCACAATCTGATCCAGCTTTCCAAGCAGATAGGGCACAACTGGGCATCAACAACATGCTTGCCCCACTCTACGACCGACGTAAAGTAAGAACACACAGAATACAACATCCTTTCTGTCTCCGTGGTTGTGGGGAAGAGGGTACCTTTTTCCACACACTCTGGGACTGCCCAAGCATACAAAATTACTGGAGGCAAATACTACGCACTGTGTCACCGACTCTAGAGACCTCGCTCCTTCCAGAACCAAGGCGATGTCTCTTAAATGTGTGGGGACCAACTGACTTGTCTAGACATGGCCAACTCTGGGTGACGTTAGGCATGATTGTGGCTAAGAGAGATATTGCTCAGCGTTGGGGGGCGGCAGAACTACCGACGAAGTCGCAGTGGTGCATGAATATGGACAAGATAATGGTAACTGAGAGGGCGGTATACTTAAGCCGTGCGTGCCCGGGAAAGTGGAATAAGATATGGTCCCCATGGAATGTGTACCGCAGTGAAATTTGTGACCCTCTGCCGGAGGACGACGAGTTGGAGTCAGATGATGAGGGGGGGTTAGATTGAGGGGTGAGAGGGGGGATAGGGACTACCTCACAGATGCGAATGGATGTAGGGATATAGCCTTCCTTCACTTTGGTCTGAGATTCCGGTTAACAGATAGCAACACATACTGTCATGTGAATCTTTCATACAGCTAAAACTGCACTACTACTTCTAGATGACCGCATTGTGATTTCCTGATTGTTATTTTTGTTATTTTCATAAAAAACAAAACAAAAAAAACCTTATTTGACTTGCAACATAATATTGACTATATACCTTTCACTCGATCATATGATGCACCTCTTGCCAGTAACAGCGTGACTACAATGTGGACTTACTTTATGCATAACTACCAATGTTCTTTTATTAGCGGCTGGCCCTTTGGGGTTGTAGGCAAACTGCTGTGTAACTATGTGAAGGTATAATAAAGGTTTTTAAAAAAAAAAACATGACTTGTCCATAGCCCCTAAAATGCTTTAGATGGTGTTGGGTGCAAGGTCCATCTTCCTAAAGATCCACCTAGTCCCTTCTGTATTCCCTGACCTTCTAAACCTAATCTCCTGCACTAGGTCCTTATTGGATCTAGAGCACATTCTCCATCACTGCCAACACACACCATACCCATTCCCTCTCCAAGGCACTTTCTAACCAGTGATCCCAGGGAGTGATGTAGAAAGTCCAGCCATTGAGAGACATTGTGAAGCAGAAGATTGTCAATATTGGTGGAGTCTATGCATTAAACTTTTCCACAGCAAAGTAAGGAAATTAAATTTGCCTTCGCCAAGGGAAAACGTTCCAAACTTAGTGGATAAAGTACTTAACTTCCCTCATCCTGTGCACTTAGGAAATGATGATCCTGCATTAGGACAGAAGATATTCCTCGACATGAACCTTATAGTAAGGTGCAAATGCTGGTGATGTCACTTGCTCTTCAATCTCTGGTACGAGCATGGACAACTCAGGCATCTAAATAGAGGTATTCCATCCTTCCTGTGTTGTAGAGAAGCAGCACCAAAAGAAAAGGCTCTATGAGGTAATGTTGTGATGCCTTGAGGCTAAGGCAATGAATGGAAGCAAGAACTATTAATGGAACAATCACAGACTATAGGACAAGCAGCTCAGATCACATATTATAATGTGCAGGTTAGTATCTGGTAGATCCAAGAAAGCAAGGTGCTCATCTGGAAACATCAATATGAGGATCTTCTGCAGGGCCTCCATTTTACAAGCAAAGCGGGTATAACAAGTCTGTTCTTCGTTAAATCTGTGATCTGATTCATCAGAGTGATATTTTAATTTATAAGTTAAGGTAAATCAACTGCATTCTTGTCAGTTAGGTTGTGAATCTTGGTTCCCATTGCCTCCTCTTGGAAGGGATTTAACATCAATAATATCTGGAGGGGTAGAAAATAAATAAATCAGTACTGTGTCAGTGCTCAAACAGCCCTAGAACTCAGTGACTGAAACAGTATGCTGCTATGTGTTGAGATCCAGTCACTGATGTTCCAGCCAGTATACTCAAAGACAGATAGATTTGGGTGGTGTAGAGCTGGGGTTAATCTTGTTTGAGGGTCTTTCTGGACTGACACTTACCCTAGGTTAGGCATGAAAATCGCTGAGCATCTGCTGGACATGCACAGGCCAAAGACTGCTGAAAGTGTGACTTGGTTGGTTTTCTCCTGAGAAGGAACTGTTTTCTGACTTGAAGGCTTTGGTCATATTCCTTTCCAGTTGAGAAAGAAAAGATATAACAAGGCGGAATGGAATGCAAAGAGGGTCAGCAATGGCAGTGGACTGTTCACATGCAGTATCAGTACCATCAGTCATTCCGAAATTCCTGAGATAAAGCACAAAATACAGGCTCCGGAGACAGCAGCGGCACAGGCAGGCAAGAGAGGTGGTGCCAGGTGGGGTAGGGGATTACGACAGACGCGAGGGAAAATGAATTATTTATATAATTTTCCCTCGTAGTTGTCTGTCGAAACCCTCCCCAACCCGGCCCCACCGCTCTGACCTGTACGGGCCACTCCTGCCAGTGGATGAACAAACTTCATTTGCCCCCAGTAGGGGAGACACCACCCAAGGCTCTACATAGGTTAATCATAGTGCCAATAGCACCAGTCATCTCAACAGGCTTAGTGAAAGAGTGCAGGAGACGTGCCTCAGCAGAAAATGCCTTACCTACACTATACCTTCACTACTTCTGCTTTATGCTCCGTGCTGATGAAGTTGAAGTAGCTTTGTTCCAAATACCGCAATGGGGACCCCTGCTAATTCTAAGAATGCTGTGCACTAGATCAGCTTGTTCCTTGTAAAAAGCTGCCAAATGTCAACTAAATGCCAGCTAGATTCACACACTGTAGTTTGTCTCCAAGGGATTAGCACAAAAAACAAGAGGATGATGGAGCTGAAAGTGCCCTTATGGGTCCACTAACAGGTAAGAGGGAGAGGCTACAGGAAAAGGGGGCTAATATGAAGGTTTGAAGTAACAGCTGGTTGCTTGTAAGTGAAATGAAACATCTCATTTGATTATACATATGATGAATTTAGGATTAGGTTGAGGAGCTGAGTGGGATGACTCAGCAAACATTTTGCAGTCTTGCTACACTGTCACAGACAGCATTGTAACCAGTACCTTAACATATATTTAGAGTGAACTTTGGGTCTGCCCCTTGTTCAGGATTGGTTGACTTGCTTGTCCAAGTCACCCAGCCAACAGCTCTTTGGCCATAGTTTCATGGCGGTACTAGAACATCAAAGAGTTCCTGCTGAACCCCACTGAGCAGAAGTGTGGTATTGGCCACAAAGTTTGTTTAGTGTGAAGTGTGTGATCCTTCTTGCTGTGGTGGAGTGGGATGTTATTAGAATCACTGTTCCCTCCGGCTCCTCGTTGCTCCCGGCAGTGTCTTGCTCTCCTTCCTCCTGTCCTGCCCCTTCTGCGCTTTCTTCTTTTCTCCACTGTTTCCAGTCTCCTCCTTGACCCTAAAGCAGGGTCACCTGACTATGCCAATGCTTGTTTCAGTAGTCCTCTTCCATTTAAGGCTCCAACATTTCAGGAGGCGTAAACAATGAAGGCAAATCGAGATGGCCCGAGGTCTCTCCCTGGAATCACTGATACTGATGCCCGTCAATCAACACCAGTGTCGCCTCTCCAAGATTGCGCAAATGAGATTAACCGAGAGATTTCAAAATATTGTACCCGACGGAGCTATAATAACAGGATTGGAACTTGCGGCCAGTAGCTTATATCTACATGTGCAGAAAATCCATTATCTGCAAAGCTCTCTGACTATTTCAGATGTCCGCGTATTGCTCTATTGCAGCCATCCAAGCCAACTAAGCTATTTTACCAATATAGGAAGCTAAGACCGTCTGGATGCACAGAAATCTCTGTACATGGTGCCTTAACCCACTGAGCTAATTTACTAGCCTAAATACTTAGCAATCAGGTATTGCAATTAAGATAGCACGCCGGGTTAATGTTACTTCGTTTGAGCTATGTGCACAATTTGAAGGTCACAGATTCGAATTTCGTGGTGGCCACCTCATATCCCCCTTATGAGTTGGAGAAATGAGCAGGATAAAAAACGTACTGTTTGTAGCATTGCCACACTATCGTAAAAACAGCCATGACATGCAGAAAAAATGTGCATCGATATATGTACCGATCTAAATGCATGCATAGTGAGGGCAAAAGGGTGCTGTAAATGGGTGTGCCACTCTGTCATGCGTGCTGTGATTACAGTCCGCAGTGTACACCAATTTTTAACATTCAAATGATAATTCACCTACTGTAATCATCCAAATTTTCATTTCAATGTAAAGCCATACAACGGAAAGTTAGTGTAGACCAGCACTTCCATAAGAGGAGAGCACCCCCATTTACAATTACTAAATTGCGTATTAGAGATATCGTTATTGCATAAGGTAAACTTAAATTAAGAATTTTTCAGACAGAGCACTGGTGCAAGTACGGTTCTGGAAGGTTATCCATAACCTAGATCGGATGTACTCTCCATTACCTCATGAATGTGTAGCACCCCCTCCGCCATGCTCTACACACCGCAGTGTTGTGTGTTCCTCAGTTGCGGCTGCTGCCTTGAAGCAGCAGGTGGGGGCGGGGGGAGGACAGGGGAGATCACTTTAAAAAAAAACACCTGCTGGCCGGCCGAGACGACTCTCCTGCGACCTCTTCTTGGTATCTTGTGAGAAACAGGAAACAGGAAGCCCGAGGGCTCCCGTGCACCCCACAGCCAATTATAACACTGCAATGCAGCGTTGTGATTGGTCTGAGCCCTGTGATAGGGTGCACAGCCCCTGGTGGGCATGTTCTCCATGCAGGCAACAGGGAAAGTGTGCATGACTGTTTTGGGCAGCCCAAAAGTGCTGACCAAACAGTCACTGTGCACTTATGGGAGTTGTACCACTCCTCCCCTGCTCTTGAGCCCCGCCACACCCCCTCACGCAAGCTGCTGCAGCAGGAGGACAAAATAAAATGATAATAACATTAGTTATTATCATTTTATTTTTTCCTTTATTTTGCTGCTTCGAGGCAGTGGGGCGATGCTCCTCCGCCTTAGCGGTGTTACCACTACTGGTGTGCCATTGGGGTCACATTATTACTTTCTTTGGCTGCTTTTCTGTACCCTCAATTTGATATTGGCACATCACTTCGTATAACTCCAGTAATATTACTCACAAAATAATGAATCACAATGTTGGACACCTATTTTGCTGCCTGATATAGTTTTTGATCCCGGCCAGATCCTGCTTTATGTAGAATATATTATTCATATTATTTGGTAACACATTTACTTTCAGAGATGTTTATGAGGAGGAATGTGACCGAGTGCACTGCAGTGATACACAAAGTATCGCCTGAGGGACGCATGCGACCCTCCAGAACATTTCATGCGGCGTCTGGGCAACATCAGCACTGAGCTGCTGTTTACTCGACTCAGCACAAACATTTTAAAAATGTTAAATAAACAACAAGCATTTATTTAAAGGTTAGTTGTAGTTAAAGAAAGGAAGTAACTAGGGTGTACTGTACCCCTTAACGTTAGGAACACCTTTATTTTTATTTTTTTTAAGACAGGAAGCGTGTAAAAATATGATAGTCTCTTCAAAATTCAAAAAGTGTATTTCATTAACCTGCAGAACTGTTTCACCTTAGTAAATCAAATATTAGCAGTGCATATAGTTTTCAAACATGAATTTAGAAATGTTCATGCTCTCCTCCCTCCCACCCTGACATCCATTAGCGAACAAATACAATCACAGGAGAAGGTTTTGTACAGCATTAATCCTGAAGTCATATATTTCGAGGTCCTCCTATATACGTAATAATGAAGAAAAAGGAGGGAAATCAAAATAAAACAATTTGGTTAAGTGGGGAAGCCGGGATTCATCCCTGGTCTTCTGTTTCCACATTTTGCAAAACAATTCAGCCAGTAGTTGTACATGCTTCGCTTCCCCTTCGTTTCCCCTACACCCACTTACGCCACCTATTTCCCCCTCTGACCATTAGTGCAGCCCTTGGTCACACCAAAGAACAAACCTTTTGGTCCCGGGTATAATGTTTGCAAGTACCCTTGGCCGTACAATGAACCCACTCTAAACCAGGAGGGTGATGGTCCTAAGGTGAGCCAGGCATTAGACGATTAAAGTTAAATGTTCAGTTCAAGCTTGGTTCTGACTGGACAGTAGGAATTTTCCAGAGTTGTTAACTCCGTTGCAGTTTTCGTCACAAGTATTTTTGTGTTGGTGTCAGAACCCCTTTCAGCGGTCCACGTGCCATGCAGGGGCTACAAGGCCCAACTGTGGTGGTTGGGGCCTTTTACTCCTGATGTCCCAGGGCCCTACCTCCCACCCCTTCCTCACTTCACTCACAGTGTTAGTGCGGGTTGACAGTCCAAGGTTTCTTGGGGGAAGGGCAGGAGGGGGCAAGGGGATAGATGCAAGGTAAGCACAGGCTAAAGACTCAGAATTCATCCTGCAACCCCAATAAATGAATATCCATGCCGTTTCTTGCTTTTATGATAACATTGTATTTATATATGAACACAAAGTGAAGTATGGCATACACAAACAATTTATTGTTTAGGAAACAGGGGACCCCTATGAATAAACTAGCTATAACATAGGGAATGTAACAAGTGGAAAAAAGTTATAGCTAGAGCGGGTACTGAACAATGATACACCAAAAGGAATACCTAATTATGTCTTAAATATAGACATATGTGAAATGGACACTCTATAAGATCCCAATAAGCAAAAAAAGATTAGTATATATTATAAATAGTTTATTTAGATTATTTCTACTTGTTTTGTTTCATACATAATCTATATAAGAATAGCTAATACAATGACATAATAGTGCATTCGTAAACCAAAAAGCTCAATACCATGTGAATAAATTTATACACCATAGACAGATATGTATAACTCATGTGATGGACGAGAATATTGACTTAGGCAGTGCGGCAGATCTCTTACAAGGCGCGTTTCGGCATACATGCCTTCATCAGGTAGCCGTCCACTATTCTAGAAAAACATATAACATCAATGTAAATAATATAAAATGAGTGTCTCTCTGATAATACAAACTAATATAAACAGGTATTCACTGAAAACAACACTATTACATGAACATCTACACTTGCATTATAGGTAACCAAATATGTTACATGTAGAGAAAACACAGCCTTCGAGTTCATAATACATCACTTCACATAGTAAAAGATTAGAAAGATATAAAGAGAAAAATACAAAGAAAAATACAAATTTGTTTTTATATACAAAAAACTGTACATTTATATACATGTGTATTAGAAAAAAATATACAAAAATACATTCTTATCTACATATATTTACACCAGAATCTAAAATTTCCTATGTACAGTGACTAGTTCAATCATAATAGTTATTATACCCGTTTGTTTACCTTTATTTAAACAGTTCGCTGCTTAATTTAAAATGGTATGTGAAATAATAGTTCTTACCACAGTAGCGATGGAACGCTCAGATATAATGTGGTTTCTGCTTCGGTGACAATTCAAGGTAATTGTGATGGAGCTCTGTAGGTTCGCATGAAGATAATATCTATAAATAAGAGTACGCCTATTCATAGAGTTGGTCATGTAGAAAGAGCCGATTAAATAGATACCAAGCCTTAATATACCACTAATCCGAACTGTATCTATGGATGGATGCCTTATGCTTAATTTTTAAAAGTTTAGACAAAGAGAAGTCTGGGTAGCAAGTCGAATGATATAGTCTATTCTTGCTCTTGAAAATGCCTACGTTTGGCAGTGGGCTGTTATTTATAAGAAGCTAGGATGCGGCATCAAACAGTGGTTAATGGCTGTGATACATTACTCTTATACTCTTTATTCAGTAAGAGGAGGATCGCCACAGGGGGACATATCTGAATGTAGATGTCTATAAGGTACCTAGCGTGGCTGACTTTAAGATTTGTCCTTATTATCTAAAAACAACATAGGTAAGTATCAACGTTTATCTTGAGCTTTATATAACAGAGAGGGAATCAATTTATATTGCAACTTAGATAGTTAAATGAAGCCCAAATATTCTCATTAACGAGTCCCATGTAACGGTGTTATACTAGACAGAATACAATTACTTAGGTACACTTACTCGTAAATTGATAAAAAATGACTCGTATATTGTTCGTTATTGGAACAACAAGCTGCAGGCTCATATGAATACACGATGTTGATGAAGATATAAGGCACTCTTCCTATTGGAAATAAAACACATGAGGAAAGAGTTTTGAAAACCCATAATGGCGTGGAATGTAATAACCATATGGGGACGCATATATTACTTACGAGTGCAGGCTTGAATATGGTGAATGAGCCAGATTTCGGGGTGTAAAACGAGGAGTAACCCGGGAGATTGTGGGAAGTCAAATGTGATAGTCTAAAAGTTAAAAACGGCAAAGAGTTAACTGGTTTCAATTACAGGTTGTGGATAACTGCCTGTTCAGTTATATACGGTATAAGCAATTAATACCTAAATCAGAGATGTTTCTGATACAAACGGAGGCTGCCGCTCTGGTCTGCTTTGAAGATTCCTTCCTAGAAAAGACCGGGAGACATCTATCAGTGCCGAATTCCACATTAGTAAAAAATGCTATTACGGTAGGACCGAGTTTGAAAGCGGGTGGTTACCTTCAGCGATTTGGGAAGACGAGGCGGATGACCTTCCGTGCACGAAATTCTGGCTCCCGATGGGCTCTGCAGGGAACGGGTGGACCCGAGTGCCGTGGTGGTTTGCTTTTTAAGGAGTGGCAGGAAGTGCTGTCCGACCAATGATAGGTCAGTAAAAGGTTCAACCAAAGCGGACCGGTAATAGCGTGCACGTGTGACTAGGGTGATTAACAGAACGCCCCGAGTGACTCTTAGCACGAACGCGTGAGTTTAGCTTGTAGGTAATGCACATGTGCGTGCTGCTGGTATGCACCCTAGATGACTCTTATCCCAAATATCGAAATAACGACGTGAACACATGGCGTATGAGGCTAGTGTTGCCGGGCGGGTTTCTTGTGAGAAAGGTTACTGAAGTAATGCGGGCGCATCCTTCTGTGGATATTAAAGTATCTGCTAATACATGGGAGATGACCGTAAGTTAAAGCTTTTCGTATGGTATAGGACAACCATCTGTAGGTATATACACTGGGTGTTAAAGGGGGCGTATTGAAAAAGTGACAAACGTTTAGCCAACCCTATTGAGGCCACGGAAGGTGGATATAAAATCGTGAATATCTACGAAACGGAAGTTGTACTTGTATACATGAAGTTAACTACAATTTAGTGTTGTGGCGCTGTATTCAGGGAGAGGTATATGTTTATCAAAAAAGAGTTATTCATACGATCAGTACAGGGCTCCACCAGATTCAGAACCTGAAGCCACAGTATATCCGTTACATAGGTATCAAGGTCACAGTGGTAATCACGACATATATTTGTAATGACACCGTGATTTTATCTTCTGATTGCAAAAAAGGGGGAGAAAGATAAACAATTATACAGGTCAATAAATCTACATATGCCTACTACTGCGATGTTGTATAGCTGTTTAATTTATCCGCAGGGCATATAACTGTACATCCACCAGGCAATTAGGTATATATATATTCAATTATATGTTCACAATTACATGTTGACAAGATAAAATACCATTTTGGACCCGTTAGAAGTTACACTGAAGATATTCTGATCTACCTAAGGTTGATCAAATGATTGCATTCTCCCAAGGTAATTCTTGATTTAGACCATTTTGGACAGTGTCTAACATGAATATGTAAAACACCTCACGTTTCTTTCTGAGTTTGTCAGTATCTATTCCGTCTTTGGGGACAATCTTTTCCAATATGAACCACTTGATATCTTCAGGTGTGTGGTTACATTCAAGAAAATGTGGCACCATAGGGGAATTGGTTTTTGAGGTGCGTATTGCAGACCTATGTTCAGTTAGTCTGGCATTCATAGAGCGTGAAGTTTCTCCCACACAACCTTTCCCACATGGGCAGATTAGTAGATAGATGGTGTTTTTTGTTTTACAATTGCTCATGCATCTGCTTGCAATTTTCTGTTTATTGTATTGCACCTCTTTGGCTTCAATAGCAAGGGGACAAATTGCACATGTACCACATTTGAAGTTTCCCACTAATGGTGTCATATTTAAGATGTTACATTGAATGGGCTCCTTGACTTTATTGGGCATACGGGAACGGATAATCAGATCTTTTAGGTTTCTGTTTTTTCTGTACGCGAACATCGGTTTCTTGATATGTTCTGCTTTGCTGTTGTTAATGTTTAGTAGATGCCAACACGAATTGATGACTTGTCTAATCTGTTCATTCAAAGTTGAATGTCGTGTGACAAAAACCAGATCGTCCGTTCTGGTTTTATTGGAGCCTGCTAATATATGTTGTCGATCATAGAATCTAGCCCGTTTGTAGGCATCCCGAACCAGCCGGTGCGGGTAGCCTCTTAGAATAAATTTCTCTTTCATATCTTTGGATCTCAGGTCATAGTCTTCAAGTTTAGTACAGTTTCTTCAAAACCGAAGAAACTGTCCAAATGGAATGCTACTTTTTTGTTGGGTCAGATGAAAACTATTGAAGTGTAACAATGTGTTACGGGCCGTGGGCTTAACATAAAGGTCTACAAACAGTTGTCTCCCATCATGTTTTATGGTTATGTCCAAGAAATCTACTTGTACATTGCTGATTTGGGGTGAGAATTTTAGGTTTTCATCACATAAATTTAACCATGAGATGAACTCTTGGAGGATGTCTTCATTATCATTCCAAATAAAAATAATGTCGAACAGGCTAAAGACTCAGAATTCATCCTGCAACCCCAATAAATGAATATCCACCCCGTTTCTTGCTTTTATGATAACATTGTATTTATATATGAACACAAAGTGAAGTATGGCATACACAAACAATTTACACAGCCCTCCTAAGGCCAGCACTCTAGCGTTGACTGTGCAGAGCTTTGAGTCTCTCTTCCCTCTTGGATGGAACAGAGGCAACATTTAGGCTATGCCCTATTACGAGTGAGAGTCCTAGAAGTTCAACTAAAACATTTTAGAAATCAAAGTTTTCCACACTTAGATCTTCTAAAGATGGGTTATTAATTCTGCCAGGTCAGACACCTAAGTCTGGTGGCTTAGCATTCTCACCCAACCTCTCAGAATTTTTGAATTTTTGACCTTCTTTAAGTCTTGCAAAAACAACAGTGTCATACATTCACCCCAGTACAGAGATCTGGGCCTAAATCCACAGTTTATTTGCTCAACATGCCATTCCAGTTACAACCCAGTCATATGCAAATTAGTCTTGACCCTGTGCCTAATGGGAACAGTCCAGCCCGAACTGACAAGCCAGGTCCTCCCTGGACTGGAAACAAGCATTCTCGGACCGGTTTTGGGGTTTCACCACTCTTCAGCCAGGATAGCTTGATTCTATTACAGGACCGGAGGCTTCAGATTATGCTTCTCTTTCTTTAGTGTAAAGTTCACAGCAGCCAATAAACATACAGTTTCATAAGAATAAACTACAAAGACCATGATGCTCGGTCTTAGCCACGCCTCCTTAGCCCTCATAAGAGCCCTGGTAACAGTCCCAGCCTCCTCTTTCTTTGCTGCTCACACAGCAAGAGATAAGTGCTATGCTCCTTATTCTATATAATTAATTGGACTGCGTTATGCGTGTACTATAGCGTTTGCGCTTGTTTTATCGCAGTATGTCCGGCTTTATTGATGTGTGCGGTGACTTGTCGCACTGTTTATTGAAATAGATTGTGTCATTTCATTTTCTTTCGCTCGCGGGTGCTCCCGCACTCTAGAGGCTCTGTTGAGGTGCCGCTGGAAGCGGCATTGTGAGAAGCACTCCGGCGCTCAGGTTTGGAGCTCCATTCCCTGAATTTGCTTTCTCGCGCCTCGGCGCGCTCAGTACCGGGCCGCGCGGTGGTACCTTTTCACTCATAAGACGGCCCATCGACCGGTCTGTGGACTGCACAGGGCTTCCCTAATCGCCCGGACGCATTCGGAGCCATAAACTACCCGGCCAGCGCGTGTAGCATGACGCGCGCCCGTTGGGCTACATCCTAGTAGGATTTGGGTGCGCGTTGGGCTACACACGCTGCTTGCCATTTAGCCACTGTTTACACCGCGTTTTCTCGTGTTAGCTGGTGGAGAGGGACACCTAACAGGTTGCAATTAATAGTTTGCCTACTGGGAGTGAGAACACACTCCTTATATTACTTTCTTGGCTCCTACGCCCTCTGGGCTGCAAGAATCCGACTACAGCATTTGCTGAGGGGGTCTGGTACTGAGTTCTGATTATTGACTGTGTGCAGTGGGGCTGAGCCCCCCCCCCCTACTCCTCTGGTGCCTACCTCTTGCGGACTTTAGTTTTTATATTTACCCCACTGTGTGTGTTAATTATGGATGAGTGGGTGTACTTTGATGAGGAGGCGGAGGAAGAAACTTATGAGGAGCAGCCTGCTGCTGCTGTGGAAGACAAGATTGTAGAGGCTCTGGACGCTTCGGTCCAGGCCTCAGTCAACAAGGCAGTAGAAAGCACAGTGCCTGCAACTGTGCAACAAGCATTTGCGGCTGCGCTTAAACCAATTACTATTTACAAAAAGGGGTGGTGAGGGACAGAGTCTCTGAATTAAGCAGAAAGCTCTCACCCAGTCAAAAGATCAGGGCTAGATCCAACACCGTTTTTTAGCTCACTGCACCATCCCAGTTTCAGAACCTGGCTGTATGCAAATTAGTCTGTTCCTGTCCCAGTGCATGATGGGAACAGGACAAACCAAACTACAGAAGCCAATTCTTACACTGGGAAGGAAACAAGCTCCCGGGGACCGGTTTCTGGCATTACAGCCGTCTTCGGCCCGGTTTGTTTGAATCCTGATGGTGCAATGAGCAAGGGTCTCACATCTGAGAATACCCTTCCACGCTTAGGGTGGACAAAAATATTTACAAAAAGGGGTGGTGAGGGACAGAGTCTCTGAATTAAGCAGAAAGCTCTCACCCAGTCAAAAGATCAGGGCTAGATCCAACACCGTTTTTTAGCTCACTGCACCATCCCAGTTTCAGAACCTGGCTGTATGCAAATTAGTCTGTTCCTGTCCCAGTGCATGATGGGAACAGGACAAACCAAACTACAGAAGCCAATTCTTACACTGGGAAGGAAACAAGCTCCCGGGGACCGGTTTCTGGCATTACAGCCGTCTTCGGCCCGGTTTGCTTGAATCCTGATGGTGCAATGAGCAAGGGTCTCACATCTGAGAATACCCTTCCACGCTTAGGGTGGACAAAAATATTTACAAAAATGGGTGGTGAGGGACAGAGTCTCTGAATTAAGCAGAAAGCTCTCACCCAGTCAAAAGATCAGGGCTAGATCCAACACCGTTTTTTAGCTCACTGCACCATCCCAGTTTCAGAACCTGGCTGTATGCAAATTAGTCTGTTCCTGTCCCAGTGCATGATGGGAACAGGACAAACCAAACTACAGAAGCCAATTCTTACACTGGGAAGGAAACAAGCTCCCGGGGACCGGTTTCTGGCATTACAGCCGTCTTCGGCCCGGTTTGCTTGAATCCTGATGGTGCAATGAGCAAGGGTCTCACATCTGAGAATACCCTTCCACGCTTAGGGTGGACAAAAATATTTACAAAAAGGGGTGGTGAGGGACAGAGTCTCTGAATTAAGCAGAAAGCTCTCACCCAGTCAAAAGATCAGGGCTAGATCCAACACCGTTTTTTAGCTCACTGCACCATCCCAGTTTCAGAACCTGGCTGTATGCAAATTAGTCTGTTCCTGTCCCAGTGCATGATGGGAACAGGACAAACCAAACTACAGAAGCCAATTCTTACACTGGGAAGCAAACAAGCTCCCGGGGACTGGTTTCTGGCATTACAGCCGTCTTCGGCCCGGTTTGCTTGAATCCTGATGGTGCAATGAGCAAGGGTCTCACATCTGAGAATACCCTTCCACGCTTAGGGTGGACAAAAATATTTACAAAAAGGGGTGGTGAGGGACAGAGTCTCTGAATTAAGCAGAAAGCTCTCACCCAGTCAAAAGATCAGGGCTAGATCCAACACCGTTTTTTAGCTCACTGCACCATCCCAGTTTCAGAACCTGGCTGTATGCAAATTAGTCTGTTCCTGTCCCAGTGCATGATGGGAACAGGACAAACCAAACTACAGAAGCCAATTCTTACACTGGGAAGGAAACAAGCTCCCGGGGACCGGTTTCTGGCATTACAGCCGTCTTCGGCCCGGTTTGCTTGAATCCTGATGGTGCAATGAGCAAGAGTCTCACATCTGAGAATACCCTTGCACGCTTAGGGTGGACAAAAATATTTACAAAAAGGGGTGGTGAGGGACAGAGTCTCTGAATTAAGCAGAAAGCTCTCACCCAGTCAAAAGATCAGGGCTAGATCCAACACCGTTTTTTAGCTCACTGCACCATCCCAGTTTCAGAACCTGGCTGTATGCAAATTAGTCTGTTCCTGTCCCAGTGCATGATGGGAACAGGACAAACCAAACTACAGAAGCCAATTCTTACACTGGGAAGGAAACAAGCTCCCGGGGACCGGTTTCTGGACTGGGTAAGAGTGGTCTGCTCAATTCAGACACTCTGTTCATCACCACCCCCTTTTGTAAATCGATTTTGGCCACTATAGGTGTGGCAGGGTATACTCAGACATGAGTCCCTTTCTCACTGCTCCATCAGGATTCAAGCAAGCCGGGCCGAAGAGGCTGAAATGCCAGAAACCGGTCCCCGGTAGCTTGTCTCCTTTCTGGTAAAGAATTGGCTTGGTAGTTTAGTCTGCCCTGTTCCCATGATGCACTGGGCCAGGGACAGACTGATTTGCATATAGCCAGGTTCTGAGCTGGGATGGGGCAGTGAGATAAATAACGGTGATGGATCAAGCCCTGATCTTTGGACTGGGTAAGAGTGGTCTGCTCACTTCAGACACTCTGTTCATCACCACCCCCTTTTGTAAATCGATTTTGGCCACTATAGGTGTGGCAGGGTATACTCAGACATGAGTCCCTTTCTCACTGCTCCATCAGGATTCAAGCAAGCCGGGCCGAAGAGGCTGAAATGCCAGAAACCGGTCCCCGGTAGCTTGTCTCCTTTCTGGTAAAGAATTGGCTTGGTAGTTTAGTCTGCCCTGTTCCCATGATGCACTGGGCCAGGGACAGACTGATTTGCATATAGCCAGGTTCTGAGCTGGGATGGGGCAGTGAGATAAATAACGGTGATGGATCAAGCCCTGATCTTTGGACTGGGTAAGAGTGGTCTGCTCAATTCAGACACTCTGTTCATCACCACCCCCTTTTGTAAATCGATTTTGGCCACTATAGGTGTGGCAGGGTATACTCAGACATGAGTCCCTTTCTCACTGCTCCATCAGGATTCAAGCAAGCCGGGCCGAAGAGGCTGAAATGCCAGAAACCGGTCCCCGGTAGCTTGTCTCCTTTCTGGTAAAGAATTGGCTTGGTAGTTTAGTCTGCCCTGTTCCCATGATGCACTGGGCCAGGGACAGACTGATTTGCATATAGCCAGGTTCTGAGCTGGGATGGGGCAGTGAGATAAATAACGGTGATGGATCAAGCCCTGATCTTTGGACTGGGTAAGAGTGGTCTGCTCAATTCAGACACTCTGTTCATCACCACCCCCTTTTGTAAATCGATTTTGGCCACTATAGGTGTGGCAGGGTATACTCAGACATGAGTCCCTTTCTCACTGCTCCATCAGGATTCAAGCAAGCCGGGCCGAAGAGGCTGAAATGCCAGAAACCGGTCCCCGGTAGCTTGTCTCCTTTCTGGTAAAGAATTGGCTTGGTAGTTTAGTCTGCCCTGTTCCCATGATGCACTGGGCCAGGGACAGACTGATTTGCATATAGCCAGGTTCTGAGCTGGGATGGGGCAGTGAGATAAATAACGGTGATGGATCAAGCCCTGATCTTTGGACTGGGTAAGAGTGGTCTGCTCAATTCAGACACTCTGTTCATCACCACCCCCTTTTGTAAATCGATTTTGGCCACTATAGGTGTGGCAGGGTATACTCAGACATGAGTCCCTTTCTCACTGCTCCATCAGGATTCAAGCAAGCCGGGCCGAAGAGGCTGAAATGCCAGAAACCGGTCCCCGGTAGCTTGTCTCCTTTCTGGTAAAGAATTGGCTTGGTAGTTTAGTCTGCCCTGTTCCCATGATGCACTGGGCCAGGGACAGACTGATTTGCATATAGCCAGGTTCTGAGCTGGGATGGGGCAGTGAGATAAATAACGGTGATGGATCAAGCCCTGATCTTTGGACTGGGTAAGAGTGGTCTGCTCAATTCAGACACTCTGTTCATCACCACCCCCTTTTGTAAATCGATTTTGGCCACTATAGGTGTGGCAGGGTATACTCAGACATGAGTCCCTTTCTCACTGCTCCATCAGGATTCAAGCAAGCCGGGCCGAAGAGGCTGAAATGCCAGAAACCGGTCCCCGGTAGCTTGTCTCCTTTCTGGTAAAGAATTGGCTTGGTAGTTTAGTCTGCCCTGTTCCCATGATGCACTGGGCCAGGGACAGACTGATTTGCATATAGCCAGGTTCTGAGCTGGGATGGGGCAGTGAGATAAATAATGGTGATGGATCAAGCCCTGATCTTTGGACTGGGTAAGAGTGGTCTGCTCAATTCAGACACTCTGTTCATCACCACCCCCTTTTGTAAATCGATTTTGGCCACTATAGGTGTGGCAGGGTATACTCAGACATGAGTCCCTTTCTCACTGCTCCATCAGGATTCAAGCAAGCCGGGCCGAAGAGGCTGAAATGCCAGAAACCGGTCCCCGGTAGCTTGTCTCCTTTCTGGTAAAGAATTGGCTTGGTAGTTTAGTCTGCCCTGTTCCCATGATGCACTGGGCCAGGGACAGACTGATTTGCATATAGCCAGGTTCTGAGCTGGGATGGGGCAGTGAGATAAATAACGGTGATGGATCAAGCCCTGATCTTTGGACTGGGTAAGAGTGGTCTGCTCAATTCAGACACTCTGTTCATCACCACCCCCTTTTGTAAATCGATTAAACCAATTACTAAGCAGCTGAAGAACTTTGCCAAACGCCATGGGTTTACAAAAGATAAGACCGCAAAAAAGGCTCCACCAGCTACTGAGGCAGGCGTCATTGACCAATGGCAACACACTGACGCGTTAGGCTCCCTTCCGTCTGCATCTGGTCAGGATCATGCGTACACTGGCAGTGGCAAGGCTAAGAATAAGCAGCACTATGTGGACACAGACACTACTACCACCACAGGCACTGATACTACGAATACGGACGAGGATCAGCCTCAGAAGAAGAAGTCAAAGAAATCTGCCTGTTAGGCTTCAGCTCCTCCTCCTAATACCCCCTTTACCTTCAACCCCAGCGAGATCGTTCACCCTAGATCTTTAGTTTGGGTTCCGGCCCCTGCACTGGCGGAATATCTTCAAGAAAATATTAGGAAGGGGTTTGATAAGGAGGTTCATAATCGCCTTAGATCAGAATGCCCTCGTCCCGACCTTGCCCATAAGGTGGCAGAGACTCCCGAGATAGACGTCAGCCTACTTACCTTTTTGAAAACATTATCAAAAGACCGTAAGAAAGGGATCGACCTCGCCTGGCGCGGATGCCAAGATAAGGTACTTAATGTGGTAGGTACGTTGGCGAAGATCCTCGAGATGGCATTGGAAGCCAAAGAATCGAACGTGCCGGTAGACCCAGATATCTTAGCGGGTTAGACCCAGCGTGCCATTTGTTTGCTAGGCAACGCTAATTGTGCATTGTCCACGGAACGACATAAGTCCCTACTAATGAGAATGGAGTCTAATCTGACAGAGCTGGCGGCGGCGGAACCTGGGCCCTTTGAGCTGAGGGCAAACTATTTGGTGAGTGTTTCGTGAAGGATGTCTCCAAGTATGTGGGCACCTTCACTTCGCTGGATAAAGCTCAAGCTGGAATTAAGCGTGTGTTTCACCAACAAATTTTTAACAGGGCCAGACAAGGTCGGTGACGCTCGCCAGGCCGCTTCGCCAATCAAGGTCCCCCCAGTGGTGATTTTGGACGTGGTTGAGGAGACTGGGATTCGACCTGAGGTGGTACATTTTATCCCACACGACGTCGGTTCTCCAAAGGCAGGTTCCAAGGAGGAGGTTTCCATGCCCAGAACTCAGCAGGTGAGCGCACTAGATTGTTTTCCTGTTCTATTGGGGGGTCGCACAAGGCATTTCCTTCACAATTGGGGCCTCCTGACCCAGGACGCGTGGGTCTTGCGAACTGTTCAAGGGTTTCAGCTAGAGTTTTATGAAACGCTCAGACAGATAACCACACCGAGGACTCTCCATTTTTCCCAACAAGAGAGAGTTTTTATAGACAACAAGATAGAAGAATTGCTTCGCAAACACGCCATAGCTGTGCGCGATTACAGTCCACACGGGTTTTGCAGCAATATCTTTCTAGTTCAGAAAAAGGGGGGAGGTCACAGACTAGTTTCGAATTTGAGGGAATTCAATTACTTCCTGGTCTACAACCATTTCAACATGGAAGGAATCCATCTGTTGGCAGATCTGTTGCGGCAAGGCGATTGGATGGTCCGCTTGGATCTCAAAGATGCCTATCTATCTATTCCCTTTTATCCCCCTCATCGCCGATTCCTCCAGTTTCAGTGGAACGGAAGATGGTTCGAATTCTCGGCCCTTCCTTTTGGGCTTTCCTCGGCTCCTTGGTGCTTCACCAAGGTGATGAAGCCGGTGGTCGCGCATCTTCGAGAGCATGGAGTACGCTTGATAATCTATCTGGACGACATCCTGATCATGGCTCAGAGTCCAGATCTGGTGACGCAACATCTGCAGATGACCATTTCATTGCTTCAGAATCTGGGTTTTGTGATCAACCAGGCCAAGTCAGCCCTGATCCCATCGCAGTCAACTGATTTTCTAGGCTTTGTGATCGATTCACAGGCGGCGCAGTTGAGTCTTCCGAAGTCCAAATTGAAGGACATAAAGAAGGAGATTGTATCCCTTCTCAGCAAACATATGATCTCGCTCAGGACGGTCGCCAGAGTAGTGGGTTTATTGGCGTCGTCCGTTCAAGCGATATTTCCCGGACCATTTCCCTACAGGGCGCTACAGAGACTCAAAATCCAGCACCTTCAGGGAGGTCTGGCTTGGACCTGGTCCCCCTGTCGCAAGAGGTGAGAGACGAGATGCGTTGGTGGTTGAGCCACGTGGAAGCGTGGAACGGCAGAGCCATTTTCGGCTCGCTGCCCCAGGTGGTCATAGAGTCCGACGTCAGCCGTTGGGGCTAGGGAGCGCGCTGTGGCGAGGTTTTAACAGGAGGAAGGTGGTCTCCTCAAGAGTTGGAGTTGCACATAAATTGTCTAGAGCTCCTCGCAGGGTCCTTCGCGATCAGGACCCTCTCCCAGCAGCAGACCTCGTGTTGCATTCTACTTCGGATGGACAAGGTCTCTGCGGTACGATACATAAACAAACTGGGAGGGACGAGATCATCCATGCTGGTGGAGATAGCCAAGGATTTTTGGCATTATTGTCTCAACCATCAGATCACGGTTATAGCAGAATACATCCCGGGACAGTCCAAGGTGATAGCGGACTGGAACTCGAGACACCTTCGGGATTACAGCGATTGGCAGCTTCTCCCGAGAATGTTTCAATGGCTACAGGACCTGTGGGGTCCGTGTCAGATCGACTTGTTCGCATCCAGGCTAAACAGCCAACTTCCCAAGTTTTTCAGCTGGAGGCCGGATCACGCGGCGGCAGCAACGGATGCTTTGCTGCAGGACTGGTCAGGGTCGGTGAACTATGCGTTCCCTCCCTTTCTTCTGATTCCACCGGTGGCCTCTCACATTCTCAAACAGAAGGCGGAGGTGGCCCTGGTGACGCCTCTGTGGAGGTCGCAGCCTTGGTTCCCGATGCTTTTGGAGATGTACTGCGACCTCCCCAGGATGTTGCCCTGGTCCGAGTCTCTCCTCCTAGGACCTCTACGGGAACAACATCCAATGATCCTGTCTCAACGCCTCTCGCTGATGGCATGGAGGCTTTCAGGCAACAGTGGAAATTGCCCGGAGTTTCAGGAACGGCTAATGACTTTATCAAACAGGCTTGGGCCCCTTCCACGAGGAAAAGGTACTCTTCAGCCTGGAAGGGCTGGTTATGTTGGTGCGTGGAACGGGATTTGGATCCCGTGGGGGGCAGGCCTTTCACATTTCGTGAATTTTTTGTCAGAAAAGGCGGCTGGCGGCTTGGCCTATCGATCGGTGAATAATTTCCGGTCAGCTATTTCCGCGGGGCACGCCAACATTGACGGGAAACCGGTGGGTGTGCACCCTTTGGTATGCAAACTCCTCAAAGGCATACGTGTCGCAAATCCTCCCAAACCCAAGTATTCGGGGCTATGGGATGTTTCTTTAGTAATCAAGCTTTTTGATAGTTGGCCCTCTAATGACTTGCTTTCCAGGAAGCAGTTGTCTGTGAAATAAGCTATGCTATTATGCTTGTCCGCTTGCAGGAGGTCGTCGGATGTACGTGCATTGGAAGTTACAGGTAGAGTATTTACTCCGGAGGGAGTTTCTTTTACTATTACAGGTCGTACAAAAACACTTTCTAGGCAGGTTGATTATAATGCTTTTCCTAGTAATGCCAAACTTTTTGTTGTCCAATGCTTGAAAGCTTACGAGGAGTGTACTCGTTCTTTGAGACCGACTGGGGTCACTCAGCTTTTGATTGCTGTTCAAAAGCCGTTTAAACCTGTGTCCTCCGCCACTATTGAGAGGTGGCTTAAATTTATCATGAAGGAGTCTGGGGTTGATGTTCAATGGTTTGGGGCGCACTCGGTGCGTGGTGCCATGGCTTCAAAGTCATTTTTGTTGGGAACTAATGTTCAGGATATTATGCATTGTGCTGATTGGTCATCTGAATCGACATTGAAGCAGTTTTATTATAAGCCGGTGGGAGATATTGCATCTGTTGTGTTTGATACAGCGTTAAACTAGCATAATCTGAAGCCTCCGGTCCTGTAATTGAATCAAAAATTAGCTAGCATTCGCGCCAAGAATTTTCAATTCTATTAAGGACACAGAGGCGAGGATTATCCCACCCGGCTATGTTCAATGTATGATCATGCTTACCCACCCGTTATTATATGCTTGATGCTGGTTTTATACAGGAATTACGGGTTGTTTATATTTGTTTTCTAGGCAATGACAAGAAAAATGAATGAAGAATCTTCAGTTGAAGACTGAAGTTGAAACGGTGTTCCCTGTTTTTCCATGTTTATTATATATTATATTATATTATATTATAGACTTTTTGGTTATTGGACCTATTCTGCAAGTTCGTGCAAGGAAAGAGGAGGCTGGGACTGTTACCAGGGCTCTTATGAGGGCTAAGGAGGCGTGGCTAAGACCGAGCATCATGGTCTTTGTAGTTTATTCTTATGAAACTGTATGTTTATTGGCTTCTGTGAACTTTACAGTAAAGAAAGAGAAGCATAATCCTCGCCTCGGTGTCCTTAATAGAATTGAAAATTCTTGGCGCGAATGCTAGCTAATTTTTGATTCCAGTGGCATGGAGAGCACGGGACACACGTCTGGGCATACCCATCCCACTTAGGGTGACAAATGCAAAAACAACAGTGGATGGACAGAATGCAGAACATTTTCATACATTCACCCCAGTACTGAAAAGTTTCAGCGCTCCGTCCATCATCTCCTTGTGTTTGCTTTGTTTCCCCTAAGTTGGCCGGGTATGCCCAGGCGTGGGTCCCTTGTTCACTTTGCCACTGGGTTCAAGCTATCCTGACTGATGAAGGGTGTTACCCAGAAACCGGTCCTAGAATGCTTGTTTCTGGTTCAGGGAAGACCTGGCTTGGCAGTTTGGGCTGGACTGTTCCCATGAGGCACAAGGTCTAGACTGATTTGCATATAGCTAGGTCTGACCTGAGGTGGCGAAGTGAGCTAAAGAATGATGATTGATTAAACCCAGATCTGTGACTGGGGGTGTGTCTGAAAAGTTTCAGCTCTTCGTCAATCATCTCCTTGTGTTTGCTTTGTTCGCCTTAAGTTGGCAGGGTATGCCCAGAAGTGGGTTCCTTGCTCACTTTGCCACTGGATTCAAGCTAGCCTGGCTGATGAAGGGTGTTTCCCAGAAACCGGTCCCAGGATGCTTGTTTCCGGTTCAAGGAAGACCTGGCTTGGCAGTTCGGGCTGGACTGTTCAGATGAGACACAGGGTCAAGACTGATTTGCATATAGCTAGGTCTGAACTGAGGTGGCGAAGTGAGCTAAAGAATGATGATGGATTCAACCCAGATCTGTGACTGTGGGTGAGTGTCTGAAAAGTTTTAGCACTACGTCCATCATCTCCTTGTGTTTGCTTTTTCAAACCTTGTGTTTGCTTCTTTAAACTTGTCATCATGTTCGTCCATCATCTCCTTGTGTTTGTTTCTTTAAGTCTTGTCATCATGTTCAGGACATATTGGTGGAGGGTATCTTCTGACAGTCTGCAACTTTGTTGTTGATCCATTGGACCTCCATCACCTAGTCCCTTTAATATATGACATTACAACCCACCATTCCCTCCTGAGTGTACACTGAACTTGAGGCCACAACTGGGTGGTTAGAAGTGATTTTTAAAAAAGCAAATGAATACAATTATGCTGTATGCGGGATCTTCTATGCCCATATATATAATAGGGAAAGTGAAACTACAACTCCCAGAATCCAAAGTGCTGATGGTAACAAAGCCCCGATTAGGTAAAGGATATGTGCTCAATTGTCGGGTATGGAAATATGGAACAGGCAGCCAGTGTGTCTTTTTCTGTGCTGGCATAGCATTGCTGGATCGCTGTAATTAAGCCAGGACCTTTCATGTGTGTGAAGTGGAATGGGGGTACAATGGCCGAGCCAAAAACATTTGCCTTTGCCAGCTATGTCTTGCCGGGTTTTTGTGACATTTCAGGAAAGGGTGGGAGAGGAAAAGCGAATTCGAACGGGCTGCCTAAACAAACAGAGATAGGTTTGTCATACATTTTCTTGTGAAACTTTTCCAGCCTCTAACAATACATTCTATAACTTGGTGGCTTTCTCAGAGCTGCGCCGAAGTTCATTCGAGGACACGGCGATGCATATCTCAGGCACGTCACTGTTTCCCCTTTTGCTTATCTCTGTTAATTATTTCCATCGTTTACATACTATAAATGGCTTATTTACAGTACACTGAGTCCCAATGCCTAATCCCTTTGTTTCCTCCTCTTTTAACTCCCATTACCCGCCCACCGCCTCCCTCAACTTCAGGCTTTTCCAACAGGGCCTTGGGCCGCCATCTGCTTTTCCTGTAGTGCTGTTGCGGCTGCCAGATGTCCCTGAAGTCTCTGTTCACTGTATACAGCATAGCTCTGCAGACTGCGCCGAGGCGGCCAGATCTCACGAGCTTGTTGCTAAACGTCCCCTCTAGTAAAGTACCTTTTATTCCCGTCTGCAGCAGCTCTGTGCTTCCTTTCCCTGCGGGCCTCACCAAACGAGAGCAATGCAGTCCGAACACAGAGTTCACTTGATGAAAAGTTCACATTGTTTCATTTCGAAATGTCCGATTTGGTTGTGGTGGAGGTCACAGCTGTTGCATTTTTTCTTTTTCTATCTTTCTCATAGAAAAAAAAAACGGCTATTTGCTTATATTTTGGGATTCTGGAAAAGCCAGCAGCGGTACTTCTAAGAGAGTTTCTGTAAAATGATTTTTACTCTTTCTTAATATAGTAATTCTGCCTCTCATTGGTGCAATAATAATCATTAAGGGAAAGTTAATACACTTTTAAAATAATGTCCTTATTTCTTCCTCATTGCTTCAAGGTGGAAAACACAGCATTCTCACCATTTTCAGTATTTTTTTTTTTTACTACTTTTAACATAAAAATCCTGTGGCTACCCTGCACTTGTCATATTTACCCACCGCAAACAGACACTTTTCATCCAAAAGTAGCTTTATTTCAAAATGTGAGTGGCCAATTCACAAAGACTCTAGTAAGTCTTCATCTGTGAAAGAACGCCTTTACTATGCCCGCAGATGTACCATTTCCTGCTATTTACATATATTTGCAATAGTATGTCTGTAAGGGCTGCTATGCTACTGCTGAGAACGTCATGTGAGTACCAGGCACCTACTGGCACTGTGCGTCATTCGCCACAGTAGAGAATGGCGCACGGGGGGAGGGGGAGGGGTGGGGGGGGCGTTTCCCAATGTGCAAACGCAT
This sequence comes from Lissotriton vulgaris, assembly GCF_964263255.1. Classification (NCBI taxonomy): domain Eukaryota; kingdom Metazoa; phylum Chordata; class Amphibia; order Caudata; family Salamandridae; genus Lissotriton; species Lissotriton vulgaris. The sequence goes on along the minus strand of NC_141696.1, from coordinate 1,443,565,809 downwards.
ACTGCCCTGCACACCCAACACGTACGGAGATGCTTCCTTCCCGTTCCCGTTCCCATTCTGGAAAGGCAATTTCTTCGGCCTTTGGCCAAGTAGTTTTCAACCACTTCCAGGCTGGGAAAGGGTCCCATCAAACGATGGTATTTTTTTGTAGTTCAATCAATCAATCAGTGACACTTATAAAGCGCGCTACATACCCGTAGGGTCTCAAGGCGCTGGGGGGGGGGGGAGGGAGCCGCTACTGCTCGAACAGCCAGGTCTTCAGCTTCTTCCTGAAGGAGAGGTGGTCTTGGGTCAGGCGCAGGTCGGGAGGGAGGGAGTTCCAGGTCTTGGCGGCCAGGTAGGAGAAGGACCTTCCTCCTGTAGTCGCTCTTCGGATGCGGGGGATGGCGGCGAGGGCGTGGTTGGCTGATCGGAGGTGGCGTTTGGGAGCGTAGAAGTTGACTCGGCTGTTGAGGTAGCTCGGGCCTTGGTCGTGTAGGGCTTTGTGTGCGTGGGTGAGGAGGCGGAAGGTGATTCTTTTGTTGACGGGGAGCCAGTGAAGGTCTCTCAGATGTCCGGAGATGTGGCTGGTTCGTGGGATGTTGAGGATGAGTCTGGCTGAGGCGTTCTGGATCCGCTGGAGTCTCTTCTGGAGCTTGGCGGTGGTACCGGCGTAGAGGGCGTTGCCGTAGTCCAGTCGGCTGGTGACGAGGGCCTGGGTGACGGTCTTCCTGGTCTCGGTGGGGATCCACCAGAAGATCTTCCGTAGCATGCGTAGGATGTTGAAGCATGCCGAGGAGACGTTGTTGACTTGCCTGGTCATGGAGAGGGAGGAGTCCAGGGTGAAGCCCAGGTTTCGTGCATGGTCTGTCGGTTTGGGTGCGGTGCCCAGGGCGGGAGGCCACCAGGAGTCGTCCCAGGCGGAGGGAGAGGAGCCCAGGATGAGGACCTCCGTCTTGTCCGAGTTCAGTTTCAGGCGGCTGGTCGTCATCCACTCGGCTACCTCTTTCATCCCTTCGTGTAGGTTGGCTCTGGCGGCGGCGGGGTCGTTGGTCAGGGAGAGGATCAGCTGGGTGTCGTCGGCGTAGGAGATTATGCTGAGGTTGTGTTTGCGTACGATGGCCGCGAGGGGGCTCATGTGGACGTTGAAGAGGGTGGGGCTCAGAGATGATCCTTGGGGGACGCCGCAGATGACTTCGGTGGCCTCTGATTTGTACGGTGGTAGGCGGACTCTCTGTGTTCTTCCGTCGAGGAAGGAGATGATCCATTCCAGCGCCTTGTCCTGGATTCCGACGTTGCTGAGGCGCCGTACTAGGGTGCGGTGGCAGACCGTGTCGAATGCCGCGGAGAGGTCTAGGAGGATGAGGGCCGCTGTTTCTCCGTTGTCCATCAGGGCTCGGATGTCATCGGTGGCGGCGATGAGGGCGGTCTCGGTGCTGTGGTTGGCTCGGAAGCCGGACTGTGAGGGGTCGAGGGATCCGTTCGTCTCGAGGAAGGCGGCCATCTGCTTGTTGACGGTTTTCTCGATGACTTTGGCTGGAAACGGGAGGAGCGAGATGGGGCGGTAATTCTTGAGGTCGGTGGGGTCCGCTGTTGGTTTCTTGAGTAGAGCGCTGAGTTCGGCGTGTTTCCAGCTCTCAGGGAAGGTGGCGGTGTCGAAGTATATATGTAGTTAACCTACATATGTGTACAGCTGAAAATAACTTACTGATGTAGCCCCATACTGTTCATTCACTTGAGATTTTACCAAGCCACTTTTGGGAAGCATGACTATTTTTGCTTTAAGGTTTAGCACACACGGGGGAACTTTCCCACGGTAAGGAATGAAATGTACGGTTGCCACTTACTTCTCATTGGGGATAAAATACTGTCCTCATTTCTGTTTCATTACAAAAAAAATACGAAATCAAGAATTTTGTCATAGTGGTTACATTAGGATGAACAAGACCACCACTTACTACATTGGACTGGGTTGGTAAATGACATTCTAGAACTTGAATTTATTCCTGGTAAGAGTCTCATTGTTACCTCAGGTTTGTTTGCACTTGGAATGGTATAACTATTTCTGGAATCAATTCTCATTTCCACCTGAAAAAAATACTAAGTGCCTCCACCAGCTTTTTTAAAGGGTATTCAAGCTGAAACAGAAAAGAAAAGAAAGTCCGATAGATATGACTCCCTAATCGTATCCGAGGGTCACTTTTGATGGGTGACCTGTCACACCTGTGATAACAGCTTCAAGACATGCATGCGCTCTGCATCCACACAGAAAGGAAACATATCAAGCGACATATGTACAAAACAAACACGGAAATTCTCAACAGACAGCTGGTGCAGCTTTAATCCTGTTATTCCAGCAACACAGTGGGTGCAGATTTTCAAATATAAGAGGGACAGTCCACAGATGTTGAAGTTGGACTACAGTTTTATTTATATGGGCACAGTTGAAGGAAGAAACACCACACTGACAAAGGACTCCAATGAGACATGGAGCACCAGGAACAGGGAGGTTTGCAGTTATTAACTCATGGAAAATTAAATGGCAATTCATTTAATACTTGCATATTGTGTATGTTTACCATAAGCTGGAGGGTTCCTTTTTATTATAAATACGGCTCTGGGTGTGTGTACACTGTAGGCAGACACGCTTTTCTATTCTAAAGCAACGTGACCCCCCTCTGTATATATATATGTGTGTGTGGGAGGGCTGAAATCTGTCTCCCTCTTAGTACCTGGTTTCGAACAGATGTTATGGTGAAGGCACCCAACAATCGAGCAACTGGCCCTGGGCCTATGTTCACATAGGCCCTGGTGATGGAGTGAGAATTCGCACGTAAAGTGACTTGCTCTTTCTCATGAACCTCGTTAACTTGTAATAGTACTAAACATATCCTGTTTGTCATTAACATTACACTTTTACAGTACACGCGGGTGTCCGAGAGATGCTTGCATATTTGTTAACTAATCCTAACTCCGCTTGCATACTACAGAATGGCCGCTTCGCAGAAATTCAGTCTGCGCATGCGTCGATCATACCCATGTGATGTGACGCACTCGCAGTTTTGGAAGGAGAGTTCGCTCATGCGCATTGTAGCTAACATGGCCGCTTATTTGTAACCACGCGTCCTGCTTGCCCATGCTGCTTTGCATTTCTATCTATTTCTGCTTAATTATTAATCGCTATAGTTATTATGAAGTTAGGGGTGCAGTGTAGATTATCATGGTGTACAGTGTATTCTATTTTTCTGTGTTATTAATTTGTTTTCGCTTACTTTTCATGTACCACGCATCCATGGGACTGGGAGAGGGGGTAACTCCATCTTTGAAACCTGTTTCGACCCTGTCACGTGATGAGGGAAAACCCACACAGCGCAGAAGCAGAACCAAGCCAGCTGGCTTCTGAAGCAAGATGCGCCTGGGAAACTCACCTCTACCCTGGGAGAAGATGCTGAATTTCACCTAAAAATGATACATTTGTTTCTTTCCACTGTGTACACCGTTGTCTTCTTCTACACGTATGCCTGGGAACAGGAATGTAAGGGGCGGGTACGAAATTTTAATATTCATCATGGGAACGTAGAATTTTAGGAGGTAATAATGACCTAATCACCTCTCCTGACCAATCGTAAGTTGGGACCCTGTCACTTGCAACATTTGTGAGTGGTCTGGGGACCCAAAAAGGGTATATCTAGCCTAGTTAGTTAGGGGAAAATTGTCCGACTTGTCCGAATAGCTGACCTGTCACCGACCCCACGACTCTATAGGTGATTGATACAGAGAGCTGCGGAGCACTCTGTCCGAATTTCCACAAACGCCAAGGGGTGGAAATAGTCTTAAGTGCTGGCGGAGCACTTTGCTGGGAGATTCGAGAACCCAATCGGGGTTACTGGCGGATTCCGTGCAGTGAGGGGGTAGCGCAAGCGTTGCATCCGAAACTGCAGGTGTTGGTCGTGCCCTTTGGTGAGCCCAGTCCTGACCCAAAATCCTGAGGGGTATCCTGTCCTGATTTCTGTGAGCTGTACCTGCTCACCTACTGGCATCCTAAATCCTTGAGGGTCCTTGTCCTCGTCTTTTCCCGAAGCTGACCCGTGGCTAGGGTTAGTCCTTATTCCTGTCCTAGGTAAATATACCTGTGGGTGTCCGTCACTATCCTTTTCTTCCTGCTCTTTAATAAAGCCTCTATGCCCATGATATTTCTCTCTGTTCACTCTACTGAAGTATTTGCAAATTGTTTGTTAGCATGTTCCATTTTTCCCCTTTCCTGTAGGGCATATTTGAAAACTGTTTTTGGCTTAAATAAAGTGTGATAAACATTATAAATGTGTAGGATCTAAGCTAGATAGACTAAGATTAGGGTTTGAATCACTTATAGGCTTTAGACATTCACTGACTAATGTGTTAAATTTACCGTCCCTAGTTTAAGCCTGAAACTGAATAGCATATTCCCTGTTACCCTTACCCCATAGAATCCCAGCTGCCCTAAATGGTGTTTTCCCTTATCCATAGTTACATAATTTTTGTGATTCTGCTTATTGATGTTTTTATCAGCATTTACCTTATACTTTTGTCACTTTAAATGTTACATTCTTACATAAAGACTTTAAAACGCCTCAGGTGTCTGTGGTCATTCAGAAAATTACAAAAGTGATGTTAAATTAATAGACTAAGTGTTTAGAATTATTTTGTCACCTGTCCTCAACAGCTCCTGATCCATCAGGAAGAGTAAGTGCCTGTGGTAAGTCAGGTGCTATGGTAATAGTGTTACAGGAAACACATATAGAATACTGATAGTGGCGTGTAAACTCAATCGACTCACAAAATAGTATTTCACAATCACGTCATGGGCCCGAGTGCGTGAAAATCTGGTAAACTCTGAGCCGGGTGACCTGCGCGCTCTATCAGTATTTTTCTGGTATCAGAGCTATGGTTAGGACTAGTTAGGATAGGTAGATAAGATAGTTACTGTTGAACCGTGAAAATTAAAATGTGCTGCTGATTTTTTTTATATATGCTGCTATAAAAAGTATTGTTGTTTCATTTAAATGTCATAGAATAAGTTTATTATATTTCATGAAATATTGAGTATATTACTAACCAATTGTGAGTAATTGTTTTGTGTTGTGGGGATCCCCGGGGAAAAGAAATAGCAATCCAGGTGAGTAGAATCCACTTGGCTGTGAGGTCACTGACTAAGAGGGAGCTTAGTGCATGGTTAGGCAGAACTGGAAGCGCTAATCAGGATTTTTTTTCTCTCAAAATTCATTGATGTGTAAATGTTAGCTACCAAAACCGTGGTGAAACTCTCGTTGTGATATCACCTAGTAAGGGTCACAGACGGCAGGAGTAATAGGTTCTTGGAGGGGAGGACATTGGTGAAAATTGACTTAGTATATATCCCGGAAAGAAGTGGATTAGTCAAAAGAGTAGCAGGTTCTCTATTGCTTGTGTGAGGAAGGATAGGCAGAAGGGATCTATCCGTAGTGAATGAAAAGTAGACAAAAGTGGTTTACTTGCAGTAAAAGAAAACCCCTTTTTCTTTTTAAAACCCTCAAGCACAGTGGCAAACGTTACACGTTGTTAACTAAAATTCGCACTTGCACTTTAAGAAAAATTCAAAGTTTCCGATACCTTGTGAAGGAGGGAGTCAGTCGCAAGGCTGCACTGACGTCACTCCGTGCCGAGCTGGTATTGGTTGAGCCCGTGGGTGTGTAGCGAAGCCTGAATTGTGAGGGAGGGGTGAGTGCCGCAGAGTGAGACCGCGTCTCACGAAGGGGCCGCGCACCCATTGGTTGACAGATTTTGCAACCTCAGTGCTGATTGGTTGCTGTAAATTAAAAGACGCGCTAGCATTGGAAGTTCAGAAGTAAACAAAATTAATCAATCCGAGCTTGAGGATAGTTTGGAGAGGTGTATGTGGTATCCTGAATTCTTACCTAACCCGCAAAACCTAGGTTTTCATAAGGAACAGATGCTAAGAGGTAGACCTTACAATATGTATGGAGGAAAGAGAAAATTAACTCTTGCCGAAAAGATCAAGAATTATTTTAAGAAAGACAAACCCATTAGAACTAGGGAGGGTGTGATCATTCCACCTCCTAATACTCCTGCATCTTTTATGATGTTTGACAAAGGGTACCATACTTGTGTTTGGTTAGAAAATTGGGTAAAGTACACTGAAGATGACGGAGTCCTAGCATTTCCCCTCGATGGTACTTTTAATGGTAGAATCCTGTATAACTTGAGAACCCGAATGAATGAATTACACCCCGACCCAGATTAACGCAGTACGAGGCTTTAGAGGAATGGGAGATTGAGGCTCTAGAGCGAGACAGGCCTCGAATGGATAAGGGAGTGAGCAAATGGTATCCAAAATTACAGCGAGAAACAAAAGAGCAGAAGATGAAGCAGTGGAGACAGAATATGATGGTAGAGGGATTGTTTCCGATGTTTGGGGTAACCGAACAAACAGGAGGGAAAAAGACAGAGAAAACTCGACATTTAATGGCCATGGGGGATTCGGAGGATGAATATCTGGAGGATTTGTTAATGAAAAATCCACCTCCTTATGCTGAAGCTTCAGGAACTCTAAGTTTGAAAAATCATTTTCTCCACCATCCCAGAAGTAGGAGGGCCAGCGAGACAGATGTAACTGGTACTGGTAGCAGACCCAGTAATAGTGATGACTTTTGCAGACCTAGTACCGCAGTCCCCAATTACCGACCTTTTGGTGAAGATAGACCCGGATCAGCCATCCCCACTGCCCCGAATATATACCCTCCTTTGGTGCGTCAAATAATGCATGACAACTCGTCAGAAAGAGTTTTACAAGAACGAGAAAGAGATGCCCTGATTAAACAGCGAAATGACCTAATTCAGACTATAGCTCAGATACATCCCAGTCCTGACGCCCTGACAATCCCTGTAACTATTGGACCTGCTATACCCCTTTACGGGGATAGGCAGGTTAGTCCTAAAACTCCAGTTATTACTCCCATTCCAGCACCCCCCAGAAAAGAGCCGCTTATAGTTGATGATCAGGCAAGTGAATGTGAGTCCGTGATCTCCCTAATGGATTTACCTATAAGAGAGCCTGGGAACAGTGAATCTCGGGCAGGGAGTCAGGCTAAGGCAAGGGAAGTCCTAATCGAAACAACATCAGGAATCCGGAGTGCCACAGTGGTGTCTCCAGAGGAACTAGATAGATGGACTAAAGAAATGGACCGAGAAACCTCCCCGCCCAAACCTTTGGATATTTACTGGCTGAGGATAGAAATAGAGGAACTAATGGCTGGAAATGTGGGATTAGACAGATTGAATACTCTTAACGAAGAAGAGTTGCTGTTTATCAGCAAGAGCCTTACACGGAACACTAGAGTGCTCCATGAGAAATTAATGGACACTGCTGTGGACATGGGAATTGATGTAAGTCGATCCAAAGTCTTGCAGAAACCCTATAGAGCAGAATTCTCCGATAAAGATCTGGAGAACATGAACGTGTCAGGGAAGAAAATACAGATAAAGGAATTGCTGAGCATACTGCAGAAATGGGGAGATCTAGATAAATGCAAAGCCAGGTGGGCAAAGAAAAAGGAGGATAGTAGGGTCAAACCAAAAGCTTCTGAATATGTGTTAAAAGAAGTAGGCCAAGCAGAAAAGCTGTATCCCATGAGAGAAGTACCAGGTGGGAAATATGTACATGTCCCGTGGTCCCGGCAAGACATTGTGTCTTTTACCAATAACTTCCAAAAATTGAGAGATAAGCCAGTGGAGTGGTTTAGGCAGGTGGAGCAATTTGTGAAAGTCCAAAAATGTCTCCTAAAGGTGTTAAAGGGTGCAAAGACAACCAGTGACCAAAGACCCTTTAGTGTTGCCCGGCGGTGTCGCCTCAATGACCCACCAATATTAATCAATGAAGAAGCAGGCGCTGGAGACTGAAAGGCAGGAAACGAGGGTTTATTCTCTCCAGAGGAGAACACATCAATTCGGACAGCAAGTATCGTCACGAGGTGCTCTAACCGCATCTCTGAGGCCTGGCCTCTTATACACAGGTTTATGATCTTTATTGCACGTAACACATTCTTGCAACACTTTGATATGTGAAAGAACATCCTCGGAATCTCCCCTTCAGGCCCGTTCCCACATACATTTACAGTTGAATTCCCCACCCCGGTCACAACAGGTGATGATTATCGCGCAGCTGGACATTCCGCCGATTCACGGAATGTGTGGAGTTTGATCGGATCTCATAGAGTGGGGGGCTTTTGATCGGCTCGAGGGTCTTTTGATGGGGAGGGGAAGTTTCCTACTGTACGGGGTAATAAACAGTATCCGCAGGGCCAGGTGGTGGCTTGGGAACAAGGAAGACAGACGGGCACACAGGAAAAGGGGGGTTTGCATCAAAGGGCCTGAGACTATGAAAGGAATGAAGGGAGGTGTCGCGCTGGGAACAGGATGGGATTCTGAGGCCGATCTGCGCTGAAGAGGGGTTTATGACCCAAGGCATGTGAGAGCGAGGGGGTTTGTCAGCGTGCGGGGGATGCCTGTGAGGTTAAGAGAGAGTGAGACGCGCTGGCTATCAGCGAGGGACAGGGAGGCCATGGTGCTTAAAATGGCTGCCGCTTATGCGCAAGGTATGTGAGGGCGGGGGTGACTAGTACATGGGGGCGCTGGCGAGGGTGAAGAACCGGGTTGGGGGTCAGGGACGTGCAGAGAGCGGTTCTGATCAAAAACAGCTAAAATGGTGGGAACGTATGACAAAAAGTGTGGCATCGGGAAAAAGGCAAGATGGCGCAGACAATGTTCACCAAACCGTAACGATTTTCCACAGTCCTCCCTTTAACATTTCCAAGACATCTTGCTGGCCTCTTTCCTATCTATCTCTACTGCGGTGGTCATAAGTAAGGGGATGGAGACCTAGGCAAAGGAACTGTACCTAAATATCACATTATAAACATCACATTTGAAAATCTTGTCATCTAGTAGGCGGGTTCATCGTTAAGCTTGTTGCAGAAAAAGTCATAGTAATGCAATATCAGACTAGAATTATGTAGCGAGGGCGTTGGGTACAGATCATAGATGCTTATAGTCATTCGGAATAGGAACTGGTAAGTTATCATATAAGTAAGCCCTTTTTGTACTCGGTGGGAGCATAGTCAAATTCAATGGTGGTTGGGAGAGAAATGAGATATAATAAAAATAATAATCAGAGTTCTCAGTGTCTTATGGTCATGGACCAGCATTAGTGAGTTCTCAGCATTCTTTTTCGTCTTCTGTTGGCACTGTTAAGCACCTGTATTACAATTCGTTCTGTCAACAGGAATGTTCATGTGGATTGAGTCGTTGGAGGTCTGCGGGCGGGAGTACATTTTTGTTTCGCCAGACCTCATGGGAGAAATGCGTTATGGTTTCGGAACACGTACATTTTCTTCCATAACTCAGAGCATAGTTATTAGGAGGCAGAAAAGGATTGCGATGGTAAGTGCAATTGTCTTTGAGTTGTGGAGTCTGTTTGTTTCTTGGGTCTCTGTGGTGGGTATTTCCTGTTGCTTCCATCATCGTCGAGGCGCTCAGCAGCGGGTAGAACCACATACTTCGTTCATCTTCTCTTTGGAGCGACCCTTGGTGGAGTTTAGGTCACCGTTCTGAGATTAACATAGTTCGTGGTCTACTTAGTCGGAGCTCCCTCCCTTTAGTCGCAGGAAATACCCTTCTCTGGATGGTTCAGTAGGATTTAGAGGATTTTGAAAGTTCAGGTGGAAGGGGGGTGTGTGTGAGTAGTCCTTATGGTAGGTCGGAGGAGGCGGGGATGGAGCAGGGCCAAGTCGGGAACAGATCAGGGGGACGGAAAATTTTGACAGGCGGGTCCATAACCAGGTTCAGAGAGCGGGGACTTTTCGGCACACGTCGATCATAGAGCAGGGGCCTCAGGTCAGCCCTTTCCTTTAGTTTTGTCGGAAACAGTGCCTCGTCCTGCGACTCCTTACTGTTGTGGTCTCGCCTTGGCCTCCATCGCTGAGGTTCCACGATCTGCAGTCAGGCCGCGTGCTCCCACATCCGGTCTCTTTCTCCTCCGACAGTGGTACCCTTAAATGAGTTTGAAAAGACAGTCTTTAGAGATTTTGCAGAGGAAGGTAATTACGTAAATCTATTTCTCTCCCAACACCAAGCAACTGGGGTAAACATCCGCTACATTGAGGTTTGCAATTGATGATGGGTTTGCTGGATTCCCAACAACTTCCCTTTGTGGCTATTTCTTTGGCGTTTTGTTGGTTATTACATTCATTTGTCGTGGTACGAGGTCTGATACCCATTCATTGCATTCGTTTATTACAGTCATGTCAGTTCTCCTGGTAGAGACCCATTTCCCTAGTACGAGTCTTGCAAGGCTAGACCGGTCTTCAGGGCTTTGTATTTTACGGAAAAGTGCAACGTGTTATTCACCATAGTCTGATAGGCATCCTTCTGAGGAATGAACATAGGCTAACATAGGCTAAACGATTCTACATTACATCAATGCGTCCTATCTTTTAGCTAAACATCTTATTTTCAACAAGGTTTACTGCAACAAGTTCTTTCATTTTTCGATCTAATTTTAACTTTGTAAACATCATTCTAATTTCTACATCGTTTCTCACAACCTGGCTACTTCATTAAAAACTCGGGGGGCTTGCGATAACCATTAAACTCATCTTTGGGGTGAGTGGGGTCTTATGGAAAACAACTAGGAACACAGCGAATTGGAGCAAGGGACATTTTTCAAATTCTCGTCTGGGGCAGCCGATACAAAACTGATGGTGTCCTGGGAAGGCGGGTATGTCTCGATCGCTTTTACTGATTGGGGCATTGAGACAATTTGGGACGGGGAAGGTCGCGTTACCAGAGACATTTTATCATAGAAGCCACTGACAAGTAGTCCCTCATTACGGGTCAGATTAGGGAACCGTAGTCGTCTTACCTATCCCTTTCTTTTCGGCCAATCTAGTTTTCATCAATATTTAGCAGAAAAGGAGAGGTATTAACATGGCATCAATGCAATTTTATTAAAAACGAATTTTGTGCAAATACTTGTGGTATTTGGAGCCAATTGGGTGGTACACCAGGTTCGCCAATTAGGTGCCAGTCGTTAGGGAGAGACAGAGAGAGAGTGAGAGAGAGAAAGATAGAGAGATAGAGAGAGAGAGAGAGAGAGAGAGAGAGAGAGAGAGAGAGAGAGAGAGACAGAGAGAGAGAGAGAGAGAGAGAGAGAGAGAGAGAGAGATGTGCAACGATAGGCTAAATGATACACATGTGTCCTGGAGAGTGACTGTGTACTATTTAGGCTATTCAGTGCATTACCCAATATGAGACGTTTCGGGTCTGTGTTAGGATGTAGAAAGCATGCAGTTTTGGGACGGAAGAGCATTAGGTCAGGTACAAGAAGGACGTGCATTGAGTTGGGCGCCTTTTGGTGTCATCTTGCAGCGTTAGTCCGTTTCATGCATTGGACGTGACGTGGCTCCAGATCTGTTACGATACCCTAATCGTGATTCCATTGTAACCTGCAGAGGGAGAAAAAGAGGGAAAGGGAGGGGGTACAACATTCGAGCATATCAAATGTACGGGCACGAAAGTCCTTTACTTACCACATACTCGTCTTATCCCCTCAGGATATAATCCCTGGGGTCTCGGTTTCCGAAGTCAAAGGGGTGGGCAGTGTGGTAAGGGTGGCGAGCGATAGGTTGTTCATGGGGGAGACGGTCCGAGCGTGGTATTTTAGATCGTGTGTAGGGAAACGCTAAGAAGAAACCAGGGGCGCCTGGCGCAAGGTATATGGTTTTTGGAGGTGTATCTGGCTATCGGGACCCTTAAATCATCCTCTATGCTGTGATGTTTTAAGGCATATCAGTTCTTCGGCCGACCCTGTTCCTTAGCACCTTCGAGTATCATACCTTTATAACATTCTGTCATTCGTACCGCTTCACTTTACCCGTTCTCAGAAGTCGTGGTCCCTCTTCCTGTGTTAGTTCCTGAGCCTAGTCGCACATTTGGAGGCAGCGTATCATACCTTAGATTCAATCATCCATCCGGGGCCGACCAACCATTTTCTAATAACCTTAAATAGAGAGCAAAACGGTTGTGCACAGAAAAGTCCTCCCACCAATTCCCACATTTACAAAAGTATGTGATACCCATTCATAGTTTGGAAAACCTTTATTTGCATAATCGTTCAGTACGTAAAATGTGAGAGTGCAATCATATTTTGGCCGGACATGGCGACGGTGGAAGCACATACAGTAGGGGGGGTTATTTTGCAGCATAAGAACATGTTAAAAAGGCCTAATTAATTATTTGCAAGTAACTAAAAACGTCTCATTAAGTGATGAGGGATCAGGGGCATTTTAGTTCGTAAATGGAAACACAGTCAAGCTCATTGTAATCACATTTCCTAGATGTATACCGTGGGTGTGCATCATAAGCGACGTTATGTACCAGTTACAATAAATATCAAAATAAATCGTTCATTGAAATCAACATTTTGACGGGACCCCTTTCAAATGTTCGCCAAGTGAACCCTCCTCCCTTTTTCGTCAAGTGTGCAAAGGTTCACATATATATCTTAGTACATCAAGTCTCATTAGCTAAAGAACACCACGAGGTGTCCGTTAGTTCCTATTGATACCGGCGCCATTTTGGGCGAGGCCGGTTTAGTCCGGAAGTAGCATCAGGGGCAAAATGTCTCCGACGATTGGCGGTTGGACCAGAGTCCCTTTCGGCAGTTCAAAAACCTGTGCTAACAGAGGGGCTGGTGGTGTGGACCGTCAATCAAAAAGGGGGAGGGAGGTAGAATCTTTCTTACCGGGTCACGTTGATGTTCAGCCGGAACTTACTCGAGTTCGTTAGCCCATAATGTTCCTGGGTGGTTCAGACTGAAGCTGGCGCTGTCACGAGAGCACCACCATCTTGTGGCTGTGTAGTGGTTATTTCATTAGTGATTAATGCAGCTGTTCCCCTCCGGAAACCTGTAGGGGCCGAGGGCTCCCGGGACTTTGGTAGAATCTTCAAAGCTGTGGGGATGTTGTCGAAGGTGGGGGCTTGTGCCCAGGTGGGCAAGTGCCCGAGTTGCAATTCCGGACAAAGTTACTTCAGCGGCCTAGACCCGCCTTCCAGAGGGCCCAGACGCCATTTTGAGACCCTGCAGCCGCCGCCCTTCGTCGTGTCTTTCAGGAGTGGAAGAAACTTCTTGTGGCGACAAAGACAGAACACCATGCTGTTGGAGCAGGACATTTGGTTCGGGGCGCCAGGGTGCAGCTGTGGAGCCTCCACCTGGGGAGGTGAGGGAGGCTCGTTCGCGCCGCCTCCCTCTCCCAGCGCATCCCACGCCGTCCCTTCGAATCAGGGGTGCACATGATGACCAACCTACACCCCTGACTCCGACTCTTGGGGGACCATTGTATGTTCGGTGCTGCGCAAGTATATGCCCGTTGGACACTGCACGTTCTGTGCTGCGGAACTATGCCCGCCGGACATTGCATGTTCTGTGCTGCGTAAATATGGGTCCATCGCCCGGCTGGAGGACTTCGGCGCCGGGCCAGGGCTGGGAGACCTCCTACCTGTGGAGGTGGGAGAGGCTCGTCCGCGTCGCCTCTCCCTCCCAGCCCACCCTGCATCAGTTCGATGGAGGAATTCGTGATGGCCGGACCAGGAGATACGAGGGAGGGGGGTCACCTGCATCCGCCCCCTCCCTACTCGTGGCCCGGGGGACGTCACCCCAGGAAGGAGAGTATGGGAAGACCATTTCATGTTGGCCCATGGAGCCTCCTGTACCTTCTCGTCGGTGATTTCTTTTGGTCTATGGCTGATGGCTGGCCCCGCCCCACACGTGCTGTGTGTTTCACCTTCCGGATGGGCGGGACCGTTGACTTGTTACATTTTGAGAACTTCCGGAGTGAGCGTAATATGTTTTGTATTGTTCCTATTAGTACAGTTTACTTTAAAGAATGTTTTACTAGTTTTTCTATTTATCGTTGGTTGTGTGTTATCTTTATCGTAATTAAATCCTAAATTATATAACAGATGCTTGGCTTCCTTGAGTCCTTTTTCTAACGGGGGGTTGTCTACGCAGGCCTGTAATTGCTTTTGTTTTTCAGAGTTGGGGGGGGGCAACAGGGAGCAATCAGTCCCAGAACTCAAACATGTCGTTGAAATTGGTCTGACGAAATCTGTGCCATCGAGCATAATCAAACGTGGTGGTTCTATCCGTCCTGTCCGTGTTAGCCTGATTTGTTTTTATCTCGCGCCTTTTCCCTTTCTGCCGGCCTGTTATTTCTGTCGACCCTCCGCTCTTACCTATGTTCTGTAGAGTCGGGCATTGGGCTTTCCAGTGCCCGAGACATTTACAAAAAGCACATTGGTTTTGCCTTAAATCTGTTCGTCCTGTGCATAGTGTCGGGGGATTACTTTTGGGTCGTTGTGTCTCGGGGTTGTCCTGTCGGCACATCCCTTTACACCGTTCTCTTTTTGTGTCTAATCCTCGGAACTGTGTCGTCGCTGGCCCTTCCTTTTGCCTACCAGACGTTTGGAGGATTGTCTGCCGCGTTTCTTTACCTACTCTGACTTCGTCTCTTTCCTTTCGTTGCGTAGCTTCTTTGCGCCACATACCGAGACTATCGAGCATAATAGGCGTTGTCTTATTATTACGAAGGGCTATTTCTACCGTTTCAATTTTGTCTAAATCGAAGGATCCTATCAGTGGCCACTGTTTCTCTTGGTTTGCTTTGGTATACTTGTGCCATAGCTTACTATAGGCTATGGTAATTAATCCATACTTTGTGAACATGTCTTTATTAGGGGTGCCTTCCAGCGGGGCTAGATGGTCCACCTCTAATAAACGGTCCGGGCTGAACCAGCTATCCATCAGTGGGGAGAAGACAGGCATGACGGATCACAATGGGGATAATAGTCAGCACTACCTATCTTATCACTGCGTGCAAAGACTAGACAGAATATTTCTATTCTACGTTGTTTGCAGGCAGTGAATACCTCAAGAACCAATATCGGGCAATCAGTGTTTGGTCAATAAATAAAAAATAAAAAATGGTCAATGGGGAGAATAAGTAGGCCCGCAAAGGTCTGCGTCACCTACCCTTTCACTATCTGCAAAGAGGGGGACCTATTCTTTCCTTTTTGCAGACAGAGAATCTCCAGAAAAATGATCCGTAACAGTTAATCAATGGGGAGGGGCAATTGATCAGTGGGGGAGAAAGATAGGCACGACGGGTGCGTTACCTATCCTTCACTGCTTGCAAAGAGAGAGCCGGTTGTTTCTCCGTTTGCCGACAGCGAAACTCCAAATAAATTAACAAAGAATAATACTAGTATTTTTCCATCAATCATCAATCATTCCGCAATTCGTCGTGTTTACACGACCTTACCCGGACCGTATGGACAGTTTCTTGTCTTCCGAATCCAGCGCCCGATCGTCCTCTTCTCTTCGTACTCCTCGTGGCACTCCTGATGGTTCCCAGTCAGGACCGTAGATCACTCGAGAGAGGTCCGTTCGGAACCAGTGAAGTTCGGATGATCGGCTGTCAGACGAGGGTCTATCGGACAGGGTACCTTCCGATCGTTGCAGTCGTTCACTCTGTCGTCAGGACCTCTCCCACTGGATCCACGAGTCGCTGATGGGCCCCACGCTTGGGACGCCAATTGTTAAAGGGTGCAAAGACAACCAGTGACCAAAGACCCTTTAGTGTTGCCCGGCGGTGTCGCCTCAATGACCCACCAATATTAATCAATGAAGAAGCAGGCGCTGGAGACTGAAAGGCAGGAAACGAGGGTTTATTCTCTCCGGAGGAGAACACATCAATTCGGACAGCAATTATCGTCACGAGGTGCTCTAACCGCATCTCTGAGGCCTGGCCTCTTATACACAGGTTTATGATCTTTATTGCACGTAACACATTCTTGCAACACTTTGATATGTGAAAGAACATCCTCGGAATCTCCCCTTCAGGCCCGTTCCCACATACATTTACAGTTGAATTCCCCACCCCGGTCACAACAGGTGATGATTATCGCGCAGCTGGACATTCCGCCGATTCACGGAATGTGTGGAGTTTGATCGGATCTCATAGAGTGGGGGGCTTTTGATCGGCTCGAGGGTCTTTTGATGGGGAGGGGAAGTTTCCTACTGTACGGGGTAATAAACAGTATCCGCAGGGCCAGGTGGTGGCTTGGGAACAAGGAAGACAGACGGGCACACAGGAAAAGGGGGGTTTGCATCAAAGGGCCTGAGACTATGAAAGGAATGAAGGGAGGTGTCGCGCTGGGAACAGGATGGGATTCTGAGGCCGATCTGCGCTGAAGAGGGGTTTATGACCCAAGGCATGTGAGAGCGAGGGGGTTTGTCAGCGTGCGGGGGATGCCTGTGAGGTTAAGAGAGAGTGAGACGCGCTGGCTATCAGCGAGGGACAGGGAGGCCATGGTGCTTAAAATGGCTGCCGCTTATGCGCAAGGTATGTGAGGGCGGGGGTGACTAGTACATGGGGGCGCTGGCGAGGGTGAAGAACCGGGTTGGGGGTCAGGGACGTGCAGAGAGCGGTTCTGATCAAAAACAGCTAAAATGGTGGGAACGTATGACAAAAAGTGTGGCATCGGGAAAAAGGCAAGATGGCGCAGACGATGTTCACCAAACCGTAACGATTTTCCACAAAGGACCTGGATGGGTTCTTTGACATTGTAGTTCCTGTAGATTTATGGACTGATTGCAAGATAGCAATTAATTGGCCCAGTGACGAATATGCAAGGGACTCCCGAACTGGAGCTCCTTCCCCAGAGGTAATGAGAAAATATGACCAAGTCATACAATACCTAAAAGGAAAGGTACCAGCAAAAGAGACTGATTGGACCCAAATAGATAGAACTACCCAGGATCATAATGAAACTGTGCATTCCTATTATGAGAGACTATTACAGGTATTCAAAACCTACAGTGGCATCGATAACATTGAAATGAAGGATATGACTCATTTCATTTATCGATTCGTGTTGGGTTTGAGACCGGAAATATCCCAGTGGATTAGAGACAATAAAATCTGTTGGCAGGGAAAGCCCATAGATGATGTCCTCAAGTACGCAAAGTACTGTGAGGATGAAATGGAGAACAAAAAGAAGGCTCTGAAGGAAAAGGTGATGTGGGCACAAGTAAAGTTGGCCGAGCAACAAGAGAAACAGTTAAGCAAATTGAATAGTAACGCTCCAAATACTAACTCTGGGGGAGGAGGGAAACCTCGAGTAAAAATTAGTAAAGAAGAGGCCAAGAAAAAGTTCCCCTGTCACGGGTGCGGGCAGATAGGGCACTGGAGAGACGAGTGTCCACATTTGCAGCCTGGTAATGCCCCCATAAATGGTTTAAATCTACAGGTGCAGAAAGAGGGGCCACGAAAGAATCAGCAACAGGTAAATCCACCTCCATTGCCTCGAGCTCCTAGACCGAATTACAAGAATCAGGCTCAACAGAATGAGAGGGTTGAAGTATGGGAAGGACAGAATGAGAGAAATGCAGCAACTTCACAATTCCTGCTAAATGATACATTCCTCTGTGATGAGCCATACTGACGGGGCCTGAGGGGGGAGGAAGGGGAGTGCATGCTTGGCGCCTCCCTACCGGTAGACCAGACAGGGCCATACATTGAAGGAAAGGTTGAAGGAAATGATGTCACCTTTCTGTTGGACACTGGTGCTACCCGTTCGACTGTGAGAACAGCGGATGTTCCAAACCTACCCCTCTCGGGAGAAGCAATCCAAGTAGTGGGCGTATCAAACCAGATAATTAGCACTCCTGTAACTGAACCAATGGAGATTTCTATAGGAAATTTCAAAGAAATGCACAGATTTGTGGTCTGCGACTCCAGTCCAGTAAATCTACTGGGACGTGATTTGTTGTGCAAAATGAACTGTACCATCTTTTGCACACCAAAAGGTTTCGAAATTCAGACCCCAGATGAAGATGGCCTGTACAAACTAATGTTGCTAAGGCCCGATGCAGCAGTTAAAACTCTGACCATTCATGACTTACCTGAAGAACTCCAACAAAAGGTGATACCAGAGGTGTGGGATTTCACGGGGAGAGATGTAGGATTAATGGAAAATGTGGACCCAGTTAAAATAGCCATTAAACCCAATGCTACCTACCCGAAAACTAGACAGTATAAAATGAGTGCAGAAGTGAAAACTGGAGTTGCATTCGAAATAAACAGATTACTGGAGGCAAACATAATACAGGAAGTAATGAGCAGTCCTTGTAATTCACCCATAATTGGAATCAAAAAGCCTAGCGGAAAGTACAGGGTAGTGCAGGACCTGCGAAAGGTAAACCAGATTGTACCTTGTTGTCCCATTGTGCCAAACCCTGCAGTAATCCTGTATCAGATCCCTTGGAATGCAGAATGGTTCACTGTCATAGATTTGTGCCATGCATTCTTTTCCATCCCATTGCATCCAGACAGCAAATTTCTTTTCTCGTTTGAGTTTGACAGTCATGTCTATGTCTGGAATCGTGCCCCTCAGGGGTACACAGAAAGCCCCTCAATCTTTAATCAGATTCTAAAAAGATGCCTTGAATCCTTAGTCCTACAGAAGGAGTCTGTCCTGGTTCAGTACATAGACGACCTTCTAGTGACATCTAAAAGTCAAAGCGACTGTGATACTGATACCATTGCCCTGCTGAATCATTTGGGCAAAGGAGGACATAAAGTATCGCCTGACAAATTACAGTTTTGTAAGAACTCAGTGAAGTATCTGGGACACCAAATAGAGAAAGGAATCAGAAGAGTTACTTCAGAAAGAATTAGAATAATTCGAGATATGGAATTGCCCAGAACCCAGAAGGAAGTCAGAATGTTCCTAGGAGTTGTGGGGTACTGCAGGCAATGGATTGTGGCATTTGCTGTTCTAGCCAAACCTCTGATAAAATGACCAAGAAAGGGGCAGATGATCCAGTTAGTTGGGATGATGAAAGCATGACAGCCTGGATAAAACTGCGAAACTGTCTGTGCTCTGCTCCTGCACTAGGCATGCCTGATTAATCTAAGAACTTTGAGTTATTCTGTGATACACGAGACAATTGTGCACTCTCAGTCCTAACCCAAGAACATGGTCTGACTAGACGTCCAGTGGCCTACTTTTCAGCTACTCTGGACCCAGTGGCTGCTGGGCTTCCCGGGTGTCTGAAGGCAGTAGCTGCCACATGCACGAGTCTGGAACAGAGTGAAAATATTGTCATGGGACATCCTGTAACGGTCTATGTTCCACATTCAGTTGTGATTCTGTTAACCCGAACCAAGACCCAGTATCTCACTCCTAGTCGGCTGACTAAGTATGAGAGAATTCTTATTGGTGCAGAGAATGTAATAATTTCCCGATGCAATATTTTAATCCCTGCGACTCTGTTGCCCCTTACCCAAAATGCAGAAATGGAGGGTGAGATTGAGCATAATTGCATTGACCTAACTGAGTTTAGTACAAAACCTCGTCCTGATATAAAAGAAACAGCCCTTCCCATTGAGGACCTAGTGATGTTTGTGGATGGCTCCTGCTTGAGACATGAGGATGGTGGGTTGAGTGCTGCCTATGCTGTAGTCACACTGGAAACGACCCCAGAGGCATCCTATCTAAGTGAAATTAAATCTGCCCAAGTGGCCGAGCTAATCACATTGGCCAGAGCTTGCAAACAAGGGAAAAATAAACGAGTAACCGTATACACTGACAGTCAATACGGTTACGGGGTTGTTCATGACTTCGGCCAGCTGTGGTTGCAAAGAGAATTCATGACTTCCTCAGGTACCCCTATCAGAAATGGAAAAGTGGTGCAAACCCTACTGGAAGCAATCCAGTTGCCCAAAGAATTGGCAGTAGTGAAATGTGCTGCTCACAAATCTGGTAATGACGATGTGACAGCCGTAAACAGATACGCTGACCAAATTGCCCAGTATTGCGCCCGATACAAAATGTCTCTGAAAATCAAATTATGGGGGGGCGGAAACAGCTGCCAACTTATGGTGTTTGAGAATGTATCAACCTGGAAGGAACTGAGAGAGTTGCAGCAAGCAGCAGAGGAGGATGAAAAACACAGATGGGAGACTGAGGAATGTCAGCACAGGGAAAGGGATGGTGTTGTGGTCGACAAAACGGGTGTGCCTGTGTTACCAGATAGTATGGCTGCCCCAATGGCCCGGATGATTCATGGAGATACCCATATTGGAAGGGACGCAATGTGCCGTGTGTTTGACAAAGTGTTCTACAATTAAAAATTCAGGAATATCGCGGAGATGCTTTGCCAGAGGTGCCTGGTGTGTCAGCAGTTCAAAGCAGGAAAGAGGACTGTGGTAGAGCAAAGTACAATTGGAAAGGCAGAAGGTCCCTTTGTAAGACTACAGGCAGATTTTATACAGTTGCCTATGTGTAAAGGATACAGATATGTCTTGGTAATAGTCTGCCTATTCTCAAGGTGGGTGGAAGCATACCCAGCAAAGAAAAATGATGCCGTTACTGTGGCCAAGTTGTTACTCAGGGAGCTAATACGGTTTTCCAGAGACAATTGAAACAGACAGGGGTGGGCACTTTGCCAACGAAATCTTAAAAGAGCTCTATACAGCATTCAAGATTGAGCCTAAGCTACACTGTGCATATCGTCCAGAGGCTTCTGGAATAGTTGAACAAGTGAATGGCACTATAAAGTCAAGATTGGCCAAAATGTGTAACTCAACAAAATTGAACTGGATAGAAGCTTTGCCCCTTGTCTTGATGGGATTGAGGAGCATCCCAAACCGAAAGACAGGCCTGAGCCCCCATGAAGTACTAATGGGAAGAGTGATGCGACAGGCATGGGTACCTGGACACAAACTGCTGAGTATTTCTGATGATTTGGTGCTAGAATACTGCAGGCAGCTGGGTGACCAAGTGCGTTCTATCTCTCACCAGATTGGGGAGACTGCTGTCGAATGGCCAACCACTCCAGCCCATAAACTGAGACCTGGAGATTGGGTGGCGTTGAAGAAACACACCCGGAAGAGTTGCCTTGGACCAAAGTGGGGAAAACAGAGGCAAGTGATCCTTGTAACTACCACTGCTGTAAAGTGTGCTGGCGTGCCAAAGTGGATCCATGCCAGCCATACCAAGAAGGTGACCGAAGAAGAGGCGGCTGAAGCTGAAGGTGGTACAGCTGAGGAGACTCCAGACGAGGGTCCGGATCTAGCTGACGTAATACTACCGAGCACCAGTCAAGACGAATGGTTTCCGGCCGACGACCTGATTCTTGATCCAATAAGAACCAGAAAATATTCCTACCTAGATAGAGAGTGGGATAGTGAGGGCGAGACAGGATTAGAAGGAGAAGGTCAGGTTATCTAGAATCACGTCAGACCTGATCAGGAAATAGGCCAAGTAGGGACAGACCAAGTCATCGACACTCCTCCAGAGACTCCAGAAACTGAAAAGGGACAGATAGTAATTAAAGCTGAAGTTCATGCGGAAGAAAATCAAGGGTTCGAAGTGCATGAACAGGAACAGATAGAAATAGACGAACGTGTTCAGGAAGCAGAGTCCAAACTAGTTGAAACCCAAGATCAAATACAAAATATACCTGAACAAGGCCAGCTTAGAAACCAGGCAGAAGAATCTGATGAAAGACCTGGAACTAGTCAGACAGGAAGGGAAAAGGACACTGCCAAAACTATAGTGCCACAACGGAGTGAAAACAAAAGAGTCCACGAAGAGGGTCAAGTTTCTTCGACCACTAAAAGGTTCAAGAAGAAAAGTGAACCAAGATACATAAAGAGGCTGAAACTAAGATTGAAAACAGTAGAGGAGAAAATAGAAGACTGAAAAAGAGCTGCTAGTGAAAGACAGAGAGCCGGAGCTCAGCAAAATAGACGCAGTACCAGAGCGAAGAAACTAAATAAAAACTATCGGAGTCCTGAATGGACCTTTTTGGTGTTGGAAGAGATTGACGACCCTGAAGAGAGTGACAGAAGCGATCAAGATTCGATCGAGGATCAGAGCTCTGAGGTAGAAGACCCACCCTGAAAAGTGAAACTGCGTGAGCCTCTTGTAAGAAGAAACAAAGAGGGGTTGGAAAGCCACCTGTAAACAAAAATGTCTGATTCAAATGTAAATGGAAGACCTATAGGGAATTGTTGTAAAACTTGCTGTAAGATATGCTTATGCAGTATAGCAATAGTTATAGTAGTATGGATAGGACTAACAGTCTTTATACCTTTTATGATAAGTAAAGATACTAACCTGTACCCTACTAAACCGATGACTCCAGACTCAGAAGTTGTAAATACTGTAGAAACACCACGAAGTGTAGAAAGACATGACAATTCAGTCAGCCTGAGACAAACACGACCTGACTTCGAAGCACCAGATGAGGAAGGACTACATTTTCACCACACAAAAAAACGATCACATTTAAATGTCTTTGCAAATCTTTTAGTGCATTACGTAGAAGCTATGGAGATAGAAGATTGCTATGTTTGCATGAAGCTACCTACTTCAGTAGCTGAAGGCGTGACTTACCATCATTTGCCCCTAACCTATGGAATTTCCTGTAGTATATTAGCAAGCTTATTTTATAGAAGCACTTTACAGTACTACTATTCAAACACTGACGTGATTTTTTCTGAATTGCCTATTCGGGGACACCTGAATATTGTGCATGTCAGAAGCGAAGAGACTCGTTACATGGGAGAATACTTTCTGACTATAGGTGACATAGATTTGAATGAAGCTCGAAGAGATAATTTGACTTGCTCATTACATGAGCAAGAGAAAATGTTTTTCAAAATGGCAGAAAAGAGAAGGGAGAGTTTCCAGAGAAAGGCCAATGATAAGAGACAGAAAACTCCTAAATGGGCTCAAAACATGGAAGGCACCTCAAATGGTGAAGCAAATCCTGCGCTGTTGTTGGATTTTGAACGAAAAGGGAAACTCTGTCTTCATAGAGAAACGACTAGTTACTATAACAATGTATTCATCGGTTCCAGTGAATGCCAACATAATTACAAGGTAATTGGAGGTTGGGGTTTCAAAAATGGGTCAGAACCTGTGTTTCCCGGAATTTATTATATATGTGGAAACAAGGCTTATTTCAAATTGCCGAATCACTGGTATGGAAGCTGCTATTTTGGCATTGTCTTCCCGAAAATATACCATGTGAACAACGCCGCTGGAAGCAATGAAAACACTAATGGTTTAGTGCGAAGTAGACGTGAGAGTGTAGGAGAAATTATAAGTGATATATTTAGTGCACTGATACCTGGAATGGGAGTGGTTCTGAATACTCACCGTATCTGCAAATTGTCTACAGTAGTGGATCGGTTGTCAACTGACACTGCTGCTGGATTCCTGCTGGTCAATACTGAAATGGTTGCGATCAGATCAATGGTTTTGCAAAATTGCCTTGCTCTTGATACCTTATTGGCAAAAGAGGGCGGAGTCTGCAGAATGCTGAAGGCGCAACATTGTTGCACTTACATTCCTGATAAAAGTGTAGAAATTAAGAAATATGTACAAAACATAACTAATTTGGAAAAAGAACTTAAACCATTAGAGGTTGATAGTGCCTGGAAGAGACTGACTGATGGTCTCTTCTCAGTAGGTAGTTGGTTTACTAACATAGGTCGCAGTCTCGTGGGAAAAATACTGATGCCAATAGCTGGAATAAGTCTGATTGTGTTCATTATAATAATTTGCTGCAAATGTCAAAGGTGTAGGAAGAAGTATACAGTGAATAAGAGAGGAGTCAAAAGAAATATTGACGAACTTGAATTAGAGGAATTAAGAAACCAGATCTATAAGAAGGCCATAGGTTTCCATCCCAATAAGGATGCTGAAAAACGGCTTAACAATAAATTTGTTGAGATAGAAATGAGTGAGATGTGAGAAAATTGAAGTTGGCATCTGTTTCCATTAATAGTGATGATAGTAAATATCATCAAAGAGGGGATTGATGAGTGAGAATTCGCACGTAAAGTGACTTGCTCTTTCTCATTAACCTCGTTAACTTGTAATAGTACTAAACATATCCTGTTTGTCATTAACATTACACTTTTACAGTACACGCGGGTGTCCTAGAGATGCTTGCATATGTGTTAACTAATCCTAACTCCACTTGCATACTACAGAATGGCCGCTTCGCAGAAATTCAGTCTGCGCATGCGTCGATCATACCCATGTGATGTGACGCACTCGCAGTTTTGGAGGGAGAGTTCGCTCATGCGCATTGTAGCTAACATGGCCGCTTATTTGTAACCACGCGTCCTGCTTGCCCATGCTGCTTTGCATTTCTATCTATTTCTGCTTAATTATTAATCGCTATAGTTATTATGAAGTTAGGGGTGTAGTGTAGATTATCATGGTGTACAGTGTATTCTATTTTTCTGTGTTATTAATTTGTTTTCGCTTACTTTTCATGTACCACGCATCCATGGGCCTGGGAGAGGGGGTAACTCCATCTTTGAAACCTGTTCGACCCTGTCACGTGATGCGAGAAAACCCACACAGCGCAGAAGCAGAACCAAGCCAGCTGTCTTCTGAAGCAAGATGCGCCTGGGAAACTCACCTCTACCCTGGGAGAAGATGCTGAATTTCACCTAAAAATTATACATTTGTTTCTTTCCACTGTGTACACCATTGTCTTCTTCTACACGTATGCCTGGGAACAGGAATGTAAGGGGCGGGTACGAAATTTTAATATTCATCATGGGAACGTAGAATTTTAGGAGGTAATAATGACCTAATCACCTCTCCTGACCAATCGTAAGTTGGGACCCTGTCACTTGCAACATTTGTGGGTGGTCTGGGGACCCAAAAAGGGTATATCTAGCCTAGTTAGTTAGGGGAAAATTGTCTGACCTGTCCGAATAGCTGACCTGTCACCGACCCCACGACTCTATAGGTGATTGATACAGAGAGCTGCGGAGCACTCTGTCCGAATTTCCACAAACGCCAAGGGGTGGAAATAGTCTTAAGTGCTGGCGGAGCACTTTGCTGGGAGATTCGAGAACCCAATCGGGGTTACTGGCGGATTCCGTGCAGTGAGGGGGTAGCGCAGGTGTTGCATCCGAAACTGCAGGTGTTGGTCGTGCCCTTTGGTGAGCCCAGTCCTGACCCAAAATCCTGAGGGGTATCATGTCCTGATTTCTGTGAGCTGTACCTGCTCACCTACTGGCATCCTAAATCCTTGAGGGTCCTTGTCCTCGTCTTTTCCCGAAGCTTACCCGTGGCCAGGGTTAGTCCTCATTCCTGTCCTAGGTAAATATACCTGTGGGTGTCCGTCACTATCCTTTTCTTCCTGCTCTTTAATAAAGCCTCTATGCCCATGATATTTCTCTCTGTTCACTCTACTGAAGTATTTGCAAATTGTTTGTTAGCATGTTCCATTTTTCCCCTTTCCTGTAGGGCATATTTGAAAACTGTTTTTGTCTTAAATAAAGTGTGATAAACATTATAAATGTGTAGGATCTAAGCTAGATAGACTAAGATTAGGGTTTGAATCACTTATAGGCTTTAGACATTCACTGACTAATGTGTTAAATTTACCGTCCCTAGTTTAAGCCTGAAACTGAATAGCATGTTCTCTGCTACCCTTACCCCATAGAATCCCAGTTGCCCTAAATGGTGTTTTCCCTTATCCATAATTACATAATTTTTGTGATTCTGCTCATTGATGTTTTTATCAGCATTTACCTTATACTTTTGTCACTTTAAATTTTACATTCTTACATAAAGACTTTAAAACGCCTCAGGTGTCTGTGGTCATTCAGAAAATTACAAAAGTGATGTTAAATGAATAGACTAAGGGCCAGATGTAGGTAAATTTTATTTTCCGACCTCTTAAATACCGAGTCATACCGACTCGGTATTTCAGAGGTCGGAAAATAAAAGTACCGAGATGTAGGTAAATGCAGATGTGCAATTACCGAATCGGAAACAGTCGGTATTTTCCGATGCGGGAAATACCGACCAGTTAATGCCCATTCATTCCTATGGGCTTTGAAGCCCATAGGATTGATTGGGCATTTACCGGTCGGTATTTACCACATCGGAAAATACCGACTGTCACAAGGGTGCAGGGGGTGTCACTTTGACACCCTCTGGCACCCCCAAAAGAGGCTCGGGTGCCATGTGGCAGGCATACCTGCCCTAAGGGCAGGTCTGCCTGTCATATGGCATAGGTGTGCATGCACACATGTGCATGCATACCAGAAACGGTATTTTACCATCAAGTAGTATTTGATGGTAAAATACCGATTTTGTACTGCTTGTGGGACTCAGAAGAGTCCCACCTACATACCAATTTACCGGAATCCGTAATGATACCGACTCGGTATTTTACATACTCGGTAAATTTACCTATCGGTAAATTTACCGAGTCTGTAAAATACAGGGACCTACATGTCAAATTGCTCTTACCGGTCGGTAACGGCCGAATTCGGCCGTTACCACCCGGTAAACGCCTACCTACATCTGGCCCTAAGTGTTTAGAATTACTTTTTTCACCTGTCCTCAACAGCTCCTGATCCATCAGGAAGAGTAAGTGCCTGTGGTAAGTCAGGTGCTATGGTAATAGTGTTACAGGAAACACATATAGAATACTGATAGTGGCGTGTAAACTCACTCGACTCACAAAATAGTATTTCACAATCACGTCATGGGCCCGAGTGCGTGAAAATCTGGTAAACTCTGAGCCGGGTGACCTGCGCGCTCTATCCCTGGGATCGAAGTCCATTGCCCAACTGATCACTGCACATAGTATGTCTAGCCTGCTGTAGTGCCAAACATCAGCTTTGTTTTTAAAAACGACCGGCCATCCTGGTCAGTAATACACTTTAGAGGTGCATACAGCCATTGAAGTTTGCAGTTTTTAAAATCCGCCTAAGCCAATACCCATAACCAATCCAGATGATTTTGTTTTCTCCATTATTTTATGATAAATTATAGACTGGACCTACAAATGCATAAACTCCAGTACAGTGGTAGTAGGTTTGACTCTGGTGGACGGAGCCCGCTGGCCTTCAGGGGCTTTTCCTTGCTCAGGTCATAGCAGATCTTTACATAGAGGACACTCCATCTGGAGATGGTCCATTTCTGAACTGTCTTACCCTTCTGCATCCCAGGGAAGGCAACGAAGACATGATCATGCACCCAATGGTCCTGGGTGATCAATGTAGAAGCAAAGGCGTAGCAAGGTCAGGTGGTACCCGGTGCAGAATATTTCTTGTCACCACAGGCTAAACAAAATGGCAAAAATATGTGTTTAAAATACATATTTTTCCCATTTCGTCACCTCCCTCAGTGATGACACTTGTCACCCCAGGTTTGACAAAATGGCAAAAATGTGTGTTTAAAACACATATTTTTGCAATTTTGTCACCCCCTCAGTGATGACACCCAGGGCGGCCCACACCCACCGCACCCCCCTTCCTACGCTACTATGTAGAAGCTCATAGCTGTCTTGAGGGCTAAGCAATGAAGTCTTTCTTACTCCTCAGATGGAGAATGCATTAGACTGCCCGGTGCAGAAAGGTGTGACAACTTTCATGAAAAACACTACCTTAGTACCAACTTTCCCTCTAATTTCTTTTACTTATATGTGTCAGTAATTGGTCTCTGTGCACTGCAGCTAAGGCCATGTGCCTCAAACATGACACTACTCGCTAAGCAAGCGAACAACCAGAATCAATTGTTTTTTTACCAGAAGTGATATCACTCAACCTTTAACTCCATATGACACCACAGGTTTGACTAAATGTCTGACCCTTAACCCCTCAATAGCCACCTACTGATGTGTCGATGGACCAGGAGTAGACACTACAGAAAGTTAACAGAGCAATGGTATTTATGTAGCACTTACTACCCCTAACTAGGTGTTGAAGCCAGTGGAGGTCACGTAGGTGTTGGGTCATGTGTTCGTGCCGTGGTGTTCCGAGGGTGAGTCTGGCTGCGGCCTTCTGGATGGTCTGTAGCCTGTGTAGGAGAGTTCTACTGCTTCCGGCGTAGAGGGTGTTGCTGTAGTCCAATTTGCTGGTTATAAGTGCGTGGGTGACTGTTTTTCTGCATTCTGGGAGTATCCACTGGAAGGTCTTGCAGAGCATCGTAAGGCAGTTGAAACTCGTGGAGGCGATGGAGTTGTTGTGCGGGTCATGGTGAGGGAGGAGTTGAGGATGATGGTGAGTTTCCGTGCGTGATCTGTCGGGTGGGTGGGCTCCTGAGGGCAGAGGGCCACCAGGTGTTGCCCCAAGCGGAGGTGGAGGGTCTGAGGATGAGGACCTCGGTCTTCTCCGAGTTGAGCTTCAGGCAGCTGCTTTTTATCCAGGCGGCTACATCTCTCATTCCTTCCTACAATCAGAGTCTGGTATCTACCAGGTTCTTCATGAGCTTGGTGTCGTCGGCGTAGGATACTATGCTGAGCCCCTGTTGTCTGACATAGCAGCGAATAGGGGCCATGTAGATGTTGAAGAGTGTGGGGCTGAGCAACGATCCTTGGGGAACACCTCAGTTGATCTGTGTGGGTTCGGAGAGGAAAGGAGGGAGTCTGATCCTCTGGGTTCTGCTGGAGAGGATGGATCGGATCCAGGAGAGGGCGGTTCCTCGTATCCCTGCGCCGTGGAGTCTGCGGGGGTGCGATGTGAGACAGTGTCCAAAGCTGCGGAGAGGTCTAGTAGGATGAAGGCTGCAGTGGGCCCCTGGTCTAGGAGCATACAGATGTCATCGGTGGCTGCGGGGAAGGCCGTCTCAGTGCTGTGGTTGCTGCAAAATCTGGACTGGGAGGCGTTGAGGATGGAGTTTTCTTCATTGAAGGCGGTCATCTGAGTGTTCACGATTCTCTCGGTGCCTTTGGCAGTGAAGGGGAAAAGAGAGATGGGCCGGTAGTTTTTCAGGTCTGTCGGGTCAGCCGTGGGCTTCTTGAGGAGAGGTTTGACCTCCGCCCGCTTCCAGTCATCGGGGAAGATGCCGGATTTGAAAGAGGCGTTGATGGTGCGTCCTAGTTTGGGTGCGATGGCGGCGGCGGCTCTGTTGTAGATGTGAGGTGGGCAGGGGTTCATGGGGGCTCCTGAATGGGTGTTCTTCATTGTTGTAGTGGTGTGTTCGATGGTGGTAGGATTCCAGGTAGTGATGATCGACTCATTGTCAGTGGTGGTGGAGCGTGGGGTGGTGTCCGGCGTCTGTTCACTGAAGTTGTCGCAGAGGGCCTTGATTTTCAGATGGAAGTAGGAGCTGAGCTTGTTGCAGAGTTCCTGAGAAGGTGTGATGCCTGTGGCTTCGCTGGGGCGTTTGGTGAATTTCTGTTGACGTTGAAGAGTTCTTTGGCGTCGGTTGCGTTGGTGTGGATTTTGATCCTGATGAAAGTCCGCTTGGTGTCTATTAAACGCTGTTGGTATTCCTTCAGGGCGTTCCGGTAGCTGTTCAGGTCTTCAGTGGTTTTCCCGTTTTGCCAGGTTTTCTCGAGGAATCTACAGGAGTGCCTGGCTGCTTGGAGATCGGTGGTGAACCAAGCTGCTTTCAGGGGGCATTGTTTTGCCGGGGTGGCGGAGGGGTGCAAGCTTGTCGGCGCAGCTGGGAATCAATTGGTGAAGTTCCTGGGTGGCAGAGTTGACATCAGTCGTGGCGCAGGGTGGGTCTAGGAGGAGGGTGGCGTTGAGGTGCTCCTCTATCATCTTGCTCCAGTTCCTTCGAGGCGGGCGTGTGGAGGGTTTGGCACCGGTGGATGTGTTGAAGGTGAAGTGTACGCAGTGGTGGTCTGTCCAGTGGGGCTATGAGGTATGGCTGAAATGGATGTTCGTCCCTCCTGTGAAGATGGGATCGAGGGTGACGAGCTGCTTCAGTCCGAGGTTGGAGAGGTTGTTGAGGAGGGTGATGGTGTCGGAGTCGCTGCGGTTGTTGAGGTGGAAATTGACGTCTCCGAGTAGAATGTAGTCCATGGACGTGATGGCATGGGAAGTGGAGGTGTTCTGTGTTGGAGTGTGTGTTGCTCGTGTTGGAGGTGGAGAGTCGAAGGGAGGTCTTGTGAGTGATGGCGAGTCCTCCTCCTGGGCGGTGGGGGCAGTCTCTTCTCTGGATCTTGTAACTGTCGGGGATGGGGGGATGGCAGTGGTGATGTCGGGGCCGAAGGTAGCGTTTGTCTAGGCTTCGGTGAGGAAGGCGACTTCGGGCAAGAGGGTGTCGAGCAGGTCCAAGATCTCTATCGCGTGTCTGTGTAGGGAGCGTACGCTGAGGAGGATGCATGTCAGGGCTCCAGTGGTGTGGTAGTCCAGCGAGTTTTCGGTGGTCTCGGGGGTGCAGTCGATGGTGAAGGATCGTCGGCAGTTTTTGTAGTTGAACTGTCCTCTGGTGAGGTTCGGTGTGGCTCTTTGGCAGCCATTGAGTCTTCCGGGGTTGAGTGCATGGAGGGCGGCGGAAATGTATCTGCGGGGTTCCAGGGTTCCTGTCGCTGGCCGCGGATAATGAAAATTACCCAATGAAGATTTGAGTAGAAAAATGGAGGGACCAGGAGGCAAGAATCTGGTAGCAAAACAGGGAAACCAAGAGAGCAGGAGGCGAGAGGGACACCAGCCGAGGCTGGAGCCTGGATTGCCTGTATGTCTTCGGCAGGCTGCTGGCGCAAACCCTGATGGAGGGACGGCTCTGCAACAGGGCGATGCTGCAAAGTAGTGGAGCTGCTGGTGAGAGTGCTGGCCTGGACCAGAAGTCAAGGCTTCACACGTGCTCACCTGAAGTAGCCGCCATTAAGTAGGGGAGGGGGGCGGGATTGCGGGGTGGGGAGGCGGGAGCGGGGGCTATGTCAGGGGGAGGGGCCGCAGGGGCAGCAGTGGCGGGAAAGGCAGAGCAGCAAGGAGGCCAGTTGATAAACTTCTATGAGCGCTGAAATCTGAGCGCGGTCTTCACTTCATTGGACACACTGTTCTGAGACCAGGGGGCAAGCATGGACCACAAGCCCCAGTGACACTCGTGGAGGAATTTTGAGCGCGGTCTCCCGTTGTGCGGGATGGGCACAGGCCCGTGCCCCGGCAAAGTCCAGGCCAACATCAGGCCCATCTGCGCTCTTCCACGCTAGAAGAGGCTGAGCTGGGCTCACCCTCTTGGCTTTGGGATTTAAAGGTGCTTGTTTAAAACTGGTGCCCAACGCAGCAACGTAGGAGACAACTGAATAATTAATATGGGAAAGCGTAAGAATGAAGGGGGTAGTGCCATCCCACACCCTTTCATTTCTATTGATTCCATGGTGGAAGGAGTCGTTGGGATTGTTCCTAATGAGACAGAACTATCCGAGTGAAGAGGCTCCCCTCAGAATAACACATCTTGTCTAAATACAAGTACTATATCGGGTGCTAGCAAAAAGTCTGAAGTATCACACCCTATTACACTACCAGTGGCTTCTCCTCCTTCTACAACTACATCCGTAAAGAGGAAAAGAGCCACTGACAAGCAGGGGACTGCAAAAAGGAACCAGGCTTGCTGAGCTGCTAGTAATAACACCAACCTTTCTCCTGGGTACAGCCCACACAGTCCATACCAGTCTGTTAGCCTCAATCCCAAGCATTGCACCATACTCAAAATTTGGGTAGGGAGCTTATCGATAGTCAACCCACTGACTCCTCACTTCTTGATCTATTCTGTGTTAGACTCAGTAATATTCTTGATGAAAAACTTAGGCCACTGTTGGACCTCCTGGTCCGCCTGGCGAAGAGTTTGGGTGCAGATAGTATATGCCCCTTATTGATGGTCAGGGTCAGGGGCGATGAGCGAGTCCCAGCACAAAACCGGATGTATGACGTTACAACGCATACTTTTACCACGCATACCTTTACAACGCGGTTTTTACAATGCATACCATTACAACGCATAGCGCTTTGGGGTGCTGGATAGTGAATAGTTTTATTTACTATTCCAACTCCAGTTCCCGTGCACACTAGGGAAGGTGTTGGATAGTAAATTAAACGTATTCCCTATCCTAGAGCGCCCCCCAGCGCAATGCGTTGTAATGGTTTGCGTTGTAATGACTGCGTTGTAATGGCAGTGCGTGGTAAAAGATTCGTTGTAAAGGTTGTATACCCACAAAACCTGGTTAAGAGCTTCGGAATAAATGCATTGACTGGCTTAGCAAACACAAACATTTCAATCCAATGAGATACAATGAAATATTGATGGTGCCGAGGGTGGGTTGGGTAGGTTGCTTAAACAAAGATATTGAAGGGGACTGCATGGTCTTCAATTTCTGTAGACCACTGAACATGCTAAAACAGTAGGAGGTTATTCATGTCATTAATTTCAAACTCAGTTGTCTCCTCTAGGTTACTTTTATAAACCCATAGTATTAAGAACCCAGCCCCCCCCCCCAACCAATTGCTGTGCACTAGAATAGGTTTTCCATTCTAGAAGGCCTTGATGGGTTAGACTGACTGAGGCCTGATGTTGTAGATATGTCAGGTCTCGCACGTAACACCATGGTAACTGAGTCTCCCCATAAAGCCTCACCCAGCTTGAGTGTAACATGGGCAATGATGATTTTGCACTAAAGATTCTGAGCTGGATTGTTGCGGGACTACAATCTAAGGTATTGTGCCCAGACTGGTGTTCTTTCATTAGCCAGTTCCATATTCTAATGTTACAGGAGTCCTGGGCGACTCATGAAATATTTGTTGATGGGTTTACATGATTTCACAATCTAGCAACCCACTCTAGATCAGGTTGATCTGTAGGCGGGTGAGCTATCTGGGTGAACATTAAAGCAGGAGGCTTTGTGAAGACACTTGAAATTGTTTACAGTAACCTTCAGGCAGTGAGATAAAAAAGAGGTTTATACTTAATTTATACTTAATTAGTTTTTACAATCATGATTTTATTAACGCGCACAATACTAAGGGGCCGATTATGATGGCGGACGGACCTGAGTCCGTCCGCCACGATAGAGTAGGAGGGACCGTCCGCAGGGGCTGCGGAGGTCCCTCCGTGCAGATTAGGATGTGACCGCCAGGGTGGCGGTCACATCCTCAATCTTTAACATTGCGGCGGGTGCAGCTTGAAGCTGCACCCGCCGCAATGTTAAAAAAGCATGCACAGCATTTGCGTGCACAAAGCGGCAGGCACCGCGCGGTGCCTGCTGCTTTGTGCACGCAAATACAGGGGGGTACCATAGGTACCCCCATGTGCACCCCCCACCCCCCTTCACCTAGGGGGCCCGCAACGGGCCCCCGCAGTGAAGTTCCGTATGCATTTCCACGGCGGAAAACCCGCCGCGGAAAAGCATATTGTACTGCCCATCCTAATATGGTGGACGGTGTCTGGAAGACACCGTCACCATATTAAAGCTTTTCCGCCGCGGTTGTAAGCCGACCGCGGCGGAAAAGCTGCGGACGGAAACCAGGACCCACCAGCCATCCTAATGTGGCGGTGGGTCCTTGGTCAGTCCGCTGCGGTTTTTCCGCATCCTCGGGGCCGGCGGTGGCTTCCGCCGGCCCCGAGGATGCGGAAAAACCGCAATCCTAATGACCCCCTATATTTCCAATCTTGTTTGAATATACATCATCCTTACAAAACGTGGTTGGTGAAAGTGAGCAGCTAGCTGGCTTTTGCCTTTGTAGTGATTTTAATGCAAGGTTGAGCCTCTAAACATTTAATTTCATTTGTTTAATAATTCAATTTTTAGCACCAACACCATTACCTTCGAAAAGAATAGAACTGATGTCAGAGGATATGAACTGGCATCCCTTCTGGCAACTTGCGAACTAGATACTGTTATGGATATCACAGGTAATTGCATAGATTGAATACTCACCTTTAGGGGCCGAGGCCATATATCTACAATCGACTATTTTTTTCATACAGCCGAATCTAGAGGATTTACTGTTATCAGGGAACGTTGTTCCTTCTAGCCATGGTGACCATAACACAATTGCAGTAGTCCTAATGATGGACCCTAAACCCCATCATACCAGGGAAATTGGTGCAAGCAATCTTGAACCTTCAACAGAAGGATTAAGACTAAAATGGAGAGCGGTCGCACCCGCATACCTATTCCAGAAAGTGACCAAAGAGAACCTGCCAGTGGTCATGGCATGTTTGACAGAAGCCGATGCTGCTTACCCAGCAACTAATACTTTTGGGCAGCTTTGCTCTTTCATTAAGAGAGAACTAATGAGACCCATAAAACCTTTCATTAGTAAACCTAGATGGTTTAATCAGGAGTGCTCCATTGCTAATCGCCAACTGCGTCTGGCATTTAAGGCCATCCCGAGAAACTCTTACTGAGTTACGTAAGATATATAAGTAGGTCACCACAGCCAGAAAAAAGGAAGTATTACATCAGCATTCGGACTCTCTAGTTTTGGCGGCTAATAATAAAAACAGCAAACTTTTTTGGAAAGCAGTGAAAGAGATGAAGCAAATTAACCGGGCAGAGTCAAAGATTAGCTGCAATATCACAAGTGAAGCCTGGGAATTACACTTTAATAATATCTATGCCGTAATATCTATGCCCCCGTTTCTACCAACACTGAACTTTTGCTGGACTCTAACTGTGCGTCAGTGCAGTTGAACTTGGGGGAAGTTGAGGATGTAATAAACCAGAGTATTGGGGGCAAAGGCCCCGGCCCGACAGGGTACCAATTGATCTCC
The DNA here is from genome assembly GCF_964263255.1 of Lissotriton vulgaris. Taxonomy (NCBI): domain Eukaryota; kingdom Metazoa; phylum Chordata; class Amphibia; order Caudata; family Salamandridae; genus Lissotriton; species Lissotriton vulgaris. The sequence goes on along the minus strand of NC_141696.1, from coordinate 1,443,531,174 downwards.
TTAAAAATTAACCTGGATTTTGGGTCCCACTACTACTGAACGTATTTAAGAGTTTAGCACACTCCCCCCTACCTAGCACTTGGTCAACATCAATTATAGTCCCCATTTTAAAAAAGGGGAGATTGTCTGCTGCCTAGTTGCTATAGGCCCATTTCTTTAATCAACACAACATAAAAAATCCTGGGGAGGGTCTAATATAATCGGATAAAGGAATAGGCAGAAGAGAAGTCAATCATTTATCCTTTCCAGTATAGTTTTAGATCTATGATTGGAACAGTAGAGCAGTGTTTTAATCTTAAATTAGTAAATATACTATAGCCCAAACATCCCCAGTATATTTGGCATTTATGGATGTAACCACAGCATTCAACAGTGTCCGTTCGAAGCTATGGTCTATCCCTTTATCTCTTGGAATGGATAAAGCAATGGTGCAGTTGTTAGCTTATATGACATGAAGGCCAGAATAAGACTGAATACTTTAGGAGAAGTGTCTTGGGACATTGTCCTTTTTCAGGGAGTGAGGCAGGGATGTGTTTTAGCCCCACTTTTATTTATTCTGTATATAAATGTTCTCCATCCATTTTCAGGTCTCGCCTAGGCAGCACATGCGCTGTGTGGTTGAGACATGCAGTATATGCTTTACTAGATGAGTCGCCGCCACCCTCTTTCAATTTGTTATTGAGTGTGTTTTTCAAAATTCACTCCTTGCTGTTAGCTAGCAGTGATCCAAGTCCCTCCTTTTTTCCTGTTGTGCACGCCTATGGCTATTGGCCCCTTTACTTGTATTAGTCCACTTTTTTTTGGTCTGTCGTTGTGGGGAGATCTCTTTTTTTAAAGAGCCTTCCAGCACATATATATTTTTTTTACTTCAATGCAAGCATGTGATATTGACAGACTTTGAACGTTTGACATTGTCCCGAGTGTGTTTCCCAACACAGATAATTTTTTTTACTTCGAGCATGGCAAATTCTTTTTTTACATGTTAATTTAAAGTATTTGCTAATACTTGAGTTGAGCCAACGACAAGACTCGAACACTAATACGCAGCTCGTAAGTCGGCCGCTCTCACCGCTGAACCATAACCTCTCCCCAATCGAAAGCAGCACAAAGTTCTTTCTACATGCTTGATCCGTTGGTAAATGGCTGTTGGCTTTAACGTGCTTTGCACCATGAAGACGTCCTAACTTTCTTTCCTAAAACACACATCAACCTGATGGCATCTGATGCAGTATTTCAAGAGCCATGCTTTGCCATAACCCCTCAGTACTATTGTGTTGGGTACAATACAGGCAGGCTTGTAGAACGGAAGTGGGAGGGACCTACGCCCATCTCTCAGAGTGGCCGCTTTTGGAGCTCGGAAAGCAGGCTCAAGTCTCGGCGGAGGTGCTCAAGAATCCTGTGATTTTGGGCAAATCACGTCATCTCCCGTGCCTAACACAATAATGTGCCTGTCTGTAATGCAACTGGTGCTCATGTAAGCACTCTTCGTGTCAAGATCGTGCTAGATAAAACTGAAAAAAAACAGCTGCAGCCTCCTGCCAGCCCTAAGAGTGAGCAGCCCAAAGCTCTGTAGTCCCCAAAGTGTCCCCGTGTTAGGGCCTGGAAATAAACCATCGGGAGAATGTTTTTCCCCCATTCACCTCTGTTGAAACAGAGGCAGGTTCAGGCGGGGGCAGCCACAAGTACACTATTTGTGGCTTAACATCGGGAGTCTCCCGCCGGAAGAAGGTATAAAGGAGCCTCGTGGGGTGCGGGGAGTGACCTCCCCAGGGGCCTTCTGGCGAGTGCCCACTCCTGTCTCATGATCCTGGACAGTGAGCTGCTGCAGTACTGAAGTATGGAATAGAAGCCCCGCCCACTCCATTTTGTACTGCTTTAAGGCAATTGGAAGGGCGCGTGTGTTGTTGTACAACAAAGTAAAGGAAAGGATACAGTGTTTTTGTTGTAACTTCTGACGTCATTTGATTCACATGGTAAGAGGACGTGTTGCAGCAACGGGTAGGCTGTTATATATGTACTGCTTATGGAATCTGACATTTTTTTCTCTCCAAGGTCTGGCTTGATACAAACTACCCCCAACCCGTGACCATCTACAGCTCAGTAACTCAGAGCAGTTCCTTTGCCGATCTGCTACTAGCTTGCTCTAACCCACTAGGCACCATGTGAGTTGTGACAGACTGCCCCACACGCTGTTTTTTCCTCGCTGTACCTGCTCTCATCTTCCTTTACTTTAAGACTCTGGCTGGACACGTTTCTTTGGATTTGGTTTAACTCTTCGGTGGGATATGCCTCCACCCCTTCTCTCCCTCAAAGTTATGCATTAATGTATTTCTCCCTCCTGTTGTATCATTTTTTAGTTCGTTGTCATACTTTATTGTTTGCCTCTTCTTGTCAATGGCACAGGTTCTGGCACATTTTCAGATGTCCTCCGGTAGTTGTTTTGGGAAGATATTGTTAGTCATTTCATACCAACTGCATTAGTTAATCTCTTTTGGTGGCTTTTAATGGTACTTGTGGCTTGTGGTACTGCACCTTTTCATTGCTTCGTGCACAGTACAAAGGTAAATGTTTCTGTACCACAAAAATATGCTGCATAGCTAAATACTTTATGGTCCCAAAGGTGAGACCGGTTGTATTACAAATGCTTGTTACTATCTGCCACCCTTGATATCCCCAAAGTAAAAGGCTAATTTTTACCAGCATTATTATATGCCGATGATGCCGTACTAATGTCTCATACTATGAGAGCTTTATGGCAATTCCATTTTTAATGAATCGTATATTATGTCCTGTGACCCGAAGAAGCATAAGATGGCCTTACTTAAAGTGGGCGAGTTGAACCTAAAATGCACCAGCGCTTTTTCCTACTTGGGACTAGTTTTTGCACGTAATGGATTATCGATACCACATGTTCTGCTATGCAAAAATGTATTCTCTAAGGCAGTAAGTTCGCTGTTTACTCTACCGCAACCAAGAAGGGGGGTGGAGCTTTTTTCCCACTCCTACAGATTTCTAGAACACAATGCCTCCCGATAGCTGCATATGGGGCTGAGGTATGGGGTATTAACAAGTGTAATTTATTCCAAGTTGAATAAAACAGATTCTGTGGAAGAATCCTAGGGGACCCTAGTTCTACCTTTAATTTCATCTTCCATAGTGATATGAATATAGCTTTTATTAAAGACTACATCGGCGGTCACCCTTAGTTTTTATGGTTGGCAGTATGGAGAAACATGCATGCCAGCTTCACTAGAGATTTCATTTTAGATTTCCTTACCTGCAAAAAAAGGTAGGAGTATTCCATTGCTGGTGACTGTGGAATCCTGCTTGCGTAAGGCAGGTTGCCAACAGCTGTTCGGTGGCCCACATAATATGGGTAAAAACAGCTGCAGGCACCTCTGTTTAAATCCTTACAGGAAGAAAGAGTAGTAATTAATACTTCAAAGGTGAGTGTGAAGGCCTATATGAATATTGGAGTACACAGATCAATTACAATGTACCTAACAAACCCTTTGGGTGCTGGGAACGAAGTTTACTGTTTCGTTACAGGGCGGGCACTGTCAAATATTTGTTGCAGATCCCGTTGGGATTTCAAGCAATCTTTGATACTTCCACTTGCCCGTGAAATGGGAGTTTAGGTCAATCCATGTTGCATTTTTTAAATTAGATTTTGGCTTTTAATCCATATATACAAAGAGTATTTTTCTTCCCCTAGTTAAGAAACATGCTTTACCTATTTTAGAGAAGCATATTGCAAGCTACTTATACTTAATGATGATGAGAGCATTTTTTATGTGGGTACATTTTTAAAAATAGCTGTCCAGGCTCGATTAACAATGAATATTGGTTGAATAGTCCCATGGTTTAATGACATTATTTTAATTAAGATCGATTTTTTATGAAATAACTATTTCAAATGTTTTTAAAATATTTAATGTGGTTTTTAAATGTACTTTTATGGATACTTTTGTTTTCGAATAAAGATAGTGATTGTAATTGTTGACTGAACTCAGAGAGCAGGCTTGAGAAAGGTTTTCAGTCAAGGTCAACATTTTCATGCAGGTTTTTAGGTGTAGACTTTTTAGATAGCATGCACTTCAAGGATGCAAAACTGTAGAAAGAAATATCGATTTTGGCTTGACAGGGAACTAACAATAGAAACCCAATCGAAAAAACTCTCAGGTACTTGTTTTGGGCTACTTAGAATGCTCCGTAAAATTCCTGAGCGTATCCCTTCGCAGCTCAGAAAGACAGTGATTCATGCTTTGGCTACATTGCGTTTGGACTATGTAAATTCCCTCTATTTGAGGGCACCAAAATATGTCATCAAAAAACGTCAGGTTGTTCAGAATGCCGCAGTTAGAGTGCTGTGTAAGGCCCCTATAAGGAAGCCATGGTAAAGCATCTAAAAGCTCTACATTAGCTCCCGATTGAGGCTAGAGTCAAATTCAAGGCACTCTGCCTGACACACAAAGACATACATAACAAGGGCCCCAGTAAAATCTCAGATCTGGAAAGCTTTTATGTCCCTGACAGAAGCCTCTGTTCCGGCACCGTATGGTTACTAAAAACAACCAGAATGAAAAGAGCCAGAAGGGGTGGTAGCTCTTTTACAAACCCAGGCTATGGACTTCTCTGTCACGTGAGTTCAGATTTCTGGAAGTAGAATCAATTTCCCAAAAAAAGCTTTATAAATCCCTTAAACATAAACATAAAACAGTGCTTCCATGTAGGATATTGCTATATTAGGCACTTTTGATAGGCTGCAGCCATTGCACTATCAGGGTCAGATATGTTTACTGCTGTTAGCCCAGAACATAGCCCCACAGGTTAATGTACCTTCTACAGAGATATGTATGTAACTACTAAGAGTGATGTCTTAAAGTGTCAGGTTGACTCCACTGGAGGGCTGTGACTTTTTTAATATCCACCAAATTCTTAGGATTGTCATAATTTCCCAAACATGTGCAAGAAGATGAGGATGAGGAATGGTATGTTCCATTTGATGAACTGTTGTCTTTCCTTCTGTTAAGTACTGGTTACAGGCTCGGAAGAGGTCACCGGTATAACTATGAGTATATCCAGTCATGGATCGATGTGATCAATATGCACCAATTAGTCTGCTTCCAGGAAACCTGGTCCATTGACCCCATCCACATCCAGGGTTATAAAACATTCCATGTCCCCGCCAGCCCGTCTATGCATGGAAGACCAAAGGGAGGCTTAGCAATTTATCTCTCAAATAAAATTTTGCTTACGACTATAGAGGTATCTTTTGTGTCTCCAACCGCTCAAATTTTAAAGATAGTCTTCGAAAAAAGTTCCATCTACTACATTATTAATATGTATAACAACACTTCCCGCTGATTGTGCAAAGACACTGACTGAAATTACTCTATTCATTCACGTTCAGAGGGTAAAACACCCGCAGCTACAATGTTATGTCGTGTGGGGCGGAGATTTTAATGTTTATTTGTGTAATAACTATAAGAAAGGTATTTGTGGGCTCCAAGATGAATATGACTCCCCTATGACACACTTTACTCACTCTAGTATTGGTAATACTCTGAACGAATGTCTTTTTTCTTTAGAATTTGATTTTGCTAATGAGTGTATCCTCCTGTTGAGTTTAAGCCGACCTTCCACGGCAGAGGCCTCTCTACCACCATTGATTACATCCTGTGTTCACAAATTCTAAAAAACCGCTTGAAACATTTCATAACTGGTACAGACATCTCAAGCGACCACTATTCTAATAGTATTACCCTTATACTTAATTCAACCTCACAAACTAGTTTGCTAAACCAGCAATCTCTGGCTATAGATAAAACAAATGGCTTTACAGTAAAATGGTCCAAGATAAACCCCTACGATGTTACCAAGAAGATTATCCAAAAAACTCTTCCCTTAATAAACATCTGTTTAGCGGAGACCTCATCACCTCACATGATCCTTTCTAGCTTCGCTAATATACTAAAAGCTATCCAGCAGGAGCTCACTCGCCAACATAAGGCCCACGACAAGGACTCACGGGGGTGGTTTGATGCCCATTGCCGCAAAGCCCTCTCAGCGCTAAAAAGCGCTCTCCATAGCCAAGACAGGGACGTGGCATTAATAGCCACACTAAGAAGGAATTATAAATTGGCCCAACAAACCCGGAAACGGGAAATAAAGAATAATCTTTGGGCCAAATTACATGAGAGTACAAGGAGTAAGGATAGCTCGCTATTTTGGCGAACACTTAAGTCTCCCTTCTTAGCAGATCCTTCAGCTGTCCGTCACCTAGATGTGGCGGTCTCTGCCGAAAAATGGGTGGCGCATTACTCACAGATTTTCGGTGACTCCTCCGCCGTAGCCTTAATTTCCCA